>NC_054058.1:83219855-83851425 GCF_017639655.2 Falco naumanni | reverse complement strand
CCTGAGTTGATGGAGATGTTCCAGACCTTGCCTTTGTTGCTTGACTGAGTTGGAAGGAAGTTCACCCTCCTGTTTGACTCCGATAGAAACCACAGCTGAATATTTAAAAAAATTAGCTGAAGTAATTGAATTTGCTGAGGACAAATGAACACTTACTTTCAGCCGTTCATTCTCATGCTGGCTGGGTTTTCTATACTATCTTCCAGGAGAAAAGCAGCACACAACACCCATTTCACACAGATTTATGGGCAAAGTCTTTTCTCATGACAAAGTTAGATGTGTGGCTGTCTGAAAGCTCCAGGACATGATGGAGCCTCAGAAATGAATCTGTGATTTCAGTGTCTAGGTCTGATATCATGTAATACAAAAACTCTCCATTTGATCTCAACAGCTTGCTTCATTTTACTTGCTCGCACACAGGAATAAATAACCTGACAAATTGCTGGGCACCAGTGGTACACCTAAGCTGGTCTGACTGATGTGCTAATCAGACTCTACTTGATTTCCTAGTGCTTTATTCAGCTGGAAAGGATTCTGACCAGGATGATAACTATTGAGGAACTATCGTGAGGAAATGTCTGGTATTAGCCATTGGCTTCCTTCCCCACCGCTGGTTGCCTGTGAGCCTCACAAGGCCTTGTTGAGCCAGGAAGAACTGACCATGTTCCATGGTCATCCTAACCGGGGGACAGCAAGTTAAACAGTCAGCTCTGTTGGTACCAACTGCTCAGAACTGGTGTGATCAGACAGTGTCTATTCATAGGATAAAATGAGGATCTTACACATTGCATTTAAATCAGGCACAGGTGTACCTCTGAAGTTCAGTTCAGTCTTCCCAAACAAGAATGCCTGCAGCTCCCAGGGCACTCTCTCCAATAGTGTTAATAAGATATTACTACAGGGAAAAGAGTAAAGCCAGCACTGTCAGGCTAATTCAGCATTTCACAGCCTTTCTAAAATAATCCAGTGGTTTGTTCTGTGACTTCCCTTGGACTACATTTTTTTTTCATTCTGGTCCCTAAGAACAATATTTTATTGTGGCTACAGGTTTGCTGTCTAGAGTACAGAGATTATTAAACAAAAGTTGCAAACTTAGGTACTTCCTGAGGTGTTGGTAATAAGCAAGTGAACAAACACCGGGAAGGAATTGCATTTTAATTTCTTTTGATGCAAAATATAATTATTTTATATCTCATCCATTACTAGAAGCAACTAAAAACTTTGCATTAAAGTGGGATTTTTAACATGAGAACTCCCCAGAGCCTTTCCTCAGTTCTGTTTTTGCTGATAAGGGGAAGGAGAGAGCCATTTTGCTGTGTCAATCAGCTGTTTTCCAGTCCCTTTCCAATTTGAAAGCTTTGATTCCACAGGCATGCATTGTTCTTGCTGCTTTCCCTAGGAGCTCACTCAGATTCTTATAGAAACCTCAGAAAAAATGACTGAAAATAGGCACACACTATAGGAGGGAGAGTGTTGGCATTGTACAACCTTAAATGAAAGGGAAAATGCAACACTTGGCAAACCTTAAGAATTTCAGTTTCAATTTCCATGCTCTTTCTAGGTTTGTTTCAGAGAGATATCTTTCACTGTACCTTTTCCTCATATTGTAGGCTGTAAGGAGAGAGTATTTGATGCTTGGATGTTTATCCTTAATGTGAACAGTGATTATGGATCAGCAACAAGTCAATTACTGTGCCACAAGCACTGGATGTGAAAGACCACTGATATGCAAGTGACTCCCTAGACATCATCATTGATTTAAGGGAGATCGAGGGCCACAGAACATCAAGAACCAAAGCAGAAAAACATCACAGGAATTAGTTGCCTGAAGGGGAAAAGAGGCAGCAACTGGGCATAAAATGGCAAAGGGGTTGCACAGCAGCCTGCAGCAGTTATTGGTGTCCATCTGTCCTCTTCTAAAGGGCAAGCTGCATCAAACCACCAAAGCAGGTGTCTGCACCTCCTTTAGTGCCTAAGAATAGGCATTTGCCTTCAAGACAGAGAAACATAACCCCTTACTGGGAAGTGTAGTGGGTGATGGCAGCGCTTAGGAGGGTAGTGGGACCTAAGAGGACAGGGAGCTAATGCTCCTTCCCAGACAGAGTCCTGGCTTCAGACTCTGCACCTGGGCTGAAAGACTGAACATTGGCTTTAAAAAGTGAATACAGCATACTTGCTAAACTCTGAACCACAGAAATTGAGACCCGTTGGTAGTGTAGTCACTGTCCACAGGGAAGAATGAAGCCAGGGCTCTGACAGATAGTTTAGGCTGCTTTTTCACAGGAAACATACTGTCTTCATCCAGTTTCTGGGAGGATATCCAGAATCACATAAAGGACTAGGGTAAGGCACTGATCTTGAAAATATTTGTGTGTGTTCAGCTGATGTGAACAGCACTGCTCGGTTCTGGTGTACCATTTGACTGGTCCGAGGTAGGTATGGGACTAAGTTCAGTTTTTGAGATAGGGGCATGCAGAAAGACTGCTGGTTTCAATTTCAATAGCAAGTTGCTAACATCCCCACCTCAGTTTCCCTTATATAAAAGGGGCAGCTATGTGGGGATTAGTTAGTGATTGCATACCTGAGCAGAAGAAAGTACATCAGGGAGGATTAATATAATAACTGCCTCCTACATACTACATAAAATTGCTGAAATCCTTTTAATCCATTCAAATGCATGTTTGAGTATGGCACAGTGATGAATTAAAGCAAAAAAAATATAAAATATGTTTGAGGCTGCATTTTTTTCTTTGGAACATTGAGCTTTTTAAAGCATGTGGACAATTAACATGAACCCGCAGAGCTGGCCCAAGTAGGAGGCTTTCCATCCTCATGTACCATCTGCAAGCATGGTTAAAGCATAAATGCAGCCCACGCTGTTCCAGCAAAAGCTTACCATAAAGACAAATAATAAAGGTTCATCGCTATAACCTAATCAAGTATACACAAATATCGGCAAAGCATAATCTTGGGATGTCACGGAGGAAATCCTTATGGATTCATCCAACCAAAACTGAGAAAAGTGAGAAAATTGCAAAATATTTTTGACTGTTTCCAAGGGGTTTCTTAGTGCCAATGGAAGGATACAGGGCTGCACTGCTGTTCCAGAGCCAGGAAAGTTCATTGTTCCTCAAAACTTCACTCTCTGGGCTGGAACCAGCGTAGTTCTGATCACAGAAATGGTAATTATGACAGTCAGGGTATAAATAGTATCCCCACAGGCCCTTTGGTCTGCTTTTCATTCCTAATTCAATTGTTTCCTTCATAAAAGCTTTTGGACTTTCTTCAGAGGAAACTCTGGTGAAATATTCAACATCATTTGCTGAAATACTCCCTTCCATTTTGCTTATGAGTTTCCTGGACTTTCTTCTGTAGACATTTTTTGCATCCCAGTTGTGGGCCAACCAAACTCCCCAGTGCTCTCAGTCTACAACAGCTAAGGCACCGAAGCCTTTAGCTGGGATGTAATAGTTCATGTCACAGCCGTCTTTTTCCAGATGAGCTTGCAAACTGAAGTTCTAGGGTAGGCCACCGTTAACAGGCACTTCCTGAGATGTGTCTGCCCTCTTGCTTTAGCTAATGGACTTCCAATCATATGGATATTTTCAAGTTCAGTACGACATCATACGTCAGGAACCGCAGGTCTGTCAGTGGTTCCAGGCAGCTATGGACGGCTTGCTCTCCCAAACCGGTGGTCAGGCTGGTTTCACAGCAAGGGAAGTCTGGATGAGTGCTATGCACAGCCATGCCAGGGGCTGGAAAGTGAACAGTCCATAGCAGTGTCCCATCTTCAGGTACCCATGCTTTCATGACTTAAGAGACACTATTAGGCAGACCTTCCAGTTTGTCTGTAGAACATAACAGAAGAGGCATTAGTAACTTCTTCCGTATCTAGCTATATGAATTGGTATCAGCCACTTCTAAGGTATCCCCCATGCAGACACTGAAGAAGCAGAGTGAGCACAATCTAACTCAAAGAAAGGGGTAAGATTCCCAGCTAAGTAAGTCTGTGACAGTCAGTGTAACCACTGTTGCTTGTCTCATCAATCCAGGTCTTACTGAAATCATCAAGAATGTTGCCATCACTTCAGTGGGCCCCAGAGTGTCTTAGTGTCTGTGGCTGTTGCAATTGGAAAGGTTGATGAAGGAAGGGTTTCCTTATTCTTCAAGCTCTTGCAATAATAACTAGCTATATATAGGTAACTATACAATCAAACCTTGGCTTTTATCACCATTTTCACAGCTTCATGAACATCCTGACCTGTCTAGTGCAGTGCCAGCCAGAGATACTCCAAATAGCTCTAAACAAGGACACGTGTTTCATTGTCATTGTGCAGTACCATAAAGGGATACAAGTTCAACTCTTGACAGCAAGAAAGCAGATCCATGCTTGCTCGGAGCTATTTATTAGCCTGGCTGCACTACCACATGGAGCTAGCACCTTCCAGACCAGCTCCAATAGCTCTACACAGCACTGCAGTGTGCAATGTGGACTTTGATGTTAAGGCCTGTGGCCACTGCTATGAGCAGAATCATTAGTCAGAAGTTCCCAGCCAGTTATGTGTGTATTGAGCAGAAAAGAAACCAAATATACAGCAAAACCTACATGCTTATATGTAAGTGAGAGATATTCTTACCCATTTTCTAATTCCAGGCGCCTCCCTGCATTCAAAACCTTGGGGAAATCCCACAGTGCTTTTCAACCAACCAGCAGGGATGATAATGGATTTGTATTTGAGTCCTCTTTGTTTTTCTTCAGCAGGATTTGCTGAGTATCTCTCAGAAAGTATATACCATACCTAGAAACTAAACTCAGCGAAGCTGTTCAGGACTTTTCAGCATTAGAAGCCAAACTGAATTTTCTCACTAGAAGGCTGTACAGCTGAAGCTGGAAGGTGGGGACTTGCTCTTGTGACGAGACAACCAATGAAAGGACCAGCCTTAGAGAGTCAGGCTTGCTGCCCCATCACCCCAGAGGGATGGAGAGGAGAGGCAGGGTGCTCCTGCCAGCCCAGTAGCTCTGCCCCTTACACCAGCCCCTGCCTGGGACCAGCATGTGCTTCTGGCTTCCCAGGAGAGCTGCAGGGAGGGAGGCTGCAGCAGCGGTGCCCAGCAGTCTGCTCCGCTTTGCCAACAACCAACTGGGAAACGCAGAGACCTTGCTGTGCTGGAGCATTGTTGCTGAGCACTGCTCTCGCAATTCACAGATTATCAGTCAGAGCTGTAAGAAAATCCTGCCAGAGGGCGGCAAGTCCCTACAATTATTCTTTTTTTTTATATTGCAGCATGTGATTCTAAACTGCAGCTTGTTGAGTTCCCCCCATGAGAGCTGTACCACCATCCTGCCCCTCTGCTCCCACGCCTGTCACAGTCTGGTTCACGAAGGTGTCACTAGCTGGGCTGGGCACATCCCCCAGGTGATTTACCCCAGGTTTCAGGGTGTACTTCCCATGAAGGACCTATGTCACTTGGCACTAGTGTGCTAGTGACATGCACCGGCAGCCACCAGTGTTCTGGGGCACCTCATGGTGTCTCACCCTAGGGCAGGCAGGGCCAGCAGTGCCCAGCTGCTCTCAATGGGGACTGCCTGCTGGTGGGAAGGGGGGGGGGGCGGGGGCAGCAGTGCCCTGCGCCGTGGGTCTGCATGTCCCTCCTTGGGCAGGGCTCAGGTTTAATTAGCCCTACGCTTTACCGTGTGCTTGACATACCGATTTGCTGCCCCAAAACCCTCTGAGCTGACACATGGGAAAGGCAGTACCAGCAAGCTGAAAACAAAAATAGTAATAATAGTAATAATAATAATAACAACAACAACAACAATAATAACAATAATAATATCACTATAGGTTATGAAAGACTTCAGGGAAGTGGCAGACCACCCTGCCCCCCCGAGAGAAACTTGTCATGGGGGACTTAACACAGAAAGATATTTGTAGTTGTTCTGTTGTTAAGAAGAAGACGGTTAGTGGTTTATACTCTGTGTGAAGGTAAACCACCGACGTTTACTGACGTCTGATTTTATTCCATTTGATAGCCACCACACAAGCACACACATGCTCTAGCTGGCAACAGGCTCTGAAGTCACTTGTTTGCAGCATGCAGAAAGGATGTTCTGTGTCCAAGCTCTGCTCAACATTTTTTTTCCCCTTTCCCTAGATATCTCAAATTTGTTTCCAGTTGTGCAGGACTGCACTATACTAAAAAATTCTCCTCTTTTTGCTAGGTATTTCTTTCATTTGTATGTCTTAGGTGACAAAACCCAGAATGAATACATCCCATTATACTCCTTCTGCTAATTATATTCTTCTCTATAAACCAAGGCAACACGGAGGCAGCCCATTGTGGTGTCCAGCTGACAGAGGAAATGCACAGTGGGCAGCAATTCCCAACAGAGAGAAAGTAGAAAACATATGTCTTTATTAGACAGAAAACAACTCTAGCTAAAACTAAGCAAAATCAGCTTAAAACAGACATTTCTGAATTGAATAGACATGGAGGGAAGTACTTGAACCAGATCACAGGCTACTGCTGAAAAAGAATAACTGGCTATAATGATATGAAAACAACTAAGCACTCATCAGAGGATATAAACCCTGTGTTCCTCTCCCCCCACTTAATACAGAGCTGAGGAACACACTTTCAAGCTTTGGCATTTATCTTGCAACAAAAATCCTACTCACGTAACGCTACACTATTCATATGTAGGGATTAGAAAAATTACAAATTATGAATAAAGACAATGATCTTTTCTACTTTCTGGTTAACATTTTAACAACAATATGACATTGATGCAGCACAACCTTGATAGGCTTAAACCAGGCTGTCTCAACAGACAAGCCAATTGCCAAATACCCTTATCACAGACGTGCATGGTTTTTGAAACAAGAATTTTCACACCCATGGAGATCTAATAAAACCCCTGGATTTTTACAGAATAATCCTATTGTTGACTTTTTATGAGCAAAGCTAAAGCTGATACACTCAGAAGTCTGATGGACTGGAACAGGTTTCGTCCAGCTGAAGTCATGCTGTGAGAAGCGAACCTTGCTTTCTGTGCTGGATCTGGATTTGGAGGCAATGTGCTCAGAGGCTGGTGACCCAGGAGATGACCCCAAGAGCCACAGAGCCTGCAGCAGCCTCCGGGAGGATACTAAGGGAGGATGTATTGCCGCCGTCCTCTACCTTCCCTCATATGGATGAGGGATTCTTAGACAGGGGCATTCTTTAGTGATTTGCTTCAATGACATTCTGCAGGGCATCTCTGTTATGTTTGTAAATGCAGGGGACTGAATGTGCAGCATAATGAATACTAAAAATGGAGCAAGACCTCAGCTCACGATTATCTGACTGACCCAGTGACACTGACAGCTTATTCTACCCGAGATTCAAAACTTTATACAATGCTCAGAGTCCAGCTGGAGGCCTGGAGATGGTGTTCCCCAGGGGTCAGTGCTGGGTCCAGTCCTGCCCAACCTTTCCCTCGGTGCCCTGGATGAGGGGACAGAGGCACCCTCAGCAGTTTGCTGGTGATATAGAACCGGGAGGAGCGGCTGATCCCCCCGGAGGCCGCGCTGCCCTTCAGCCAGGCCTGGACAGGCCGGAGAGCTGGGTGGAGAGGGACCTGATGGAGTTCAGCAAAGGCCCGTGTGGGGTCCTGCACCTGTAACCCCAGCACCAGCACAGGCCAGGGGTGACCTGCTGGGGGGCAGCTCTGCGGGGAAGGGACTGGGAGTGCTGGTGGGCGGCCAGTTGCCCATGGGCCAGCGGTGTGCCCTGGTGGCCAGGAAGGCCAGTGGGATCCCGGGGGGCATTAGGAGGACCGTGGCCAGCAGGTCGAGGGAGGTGATCCTGCCCCTCTGCCCTGCCCTGGTGAGGCCACATCTGGAGCGCTGTGTCCAGTGCTGGGCTCCCCAGTTCAAGGGAGACAGGGAACTACTGGAGAGGGCCCAGCGGAGGCTACAGGGATGGTGAGGGGACTGGAGCATCTCCCCTGTGAGGGAAGGCTGAGGGAGCTGGGCCTGTGTAGCCTGGGGAAGAGACGGCTGAGGGGGGATCTTGTCAATGCCTACAAATACCTTAGGGTTGAGTGTCAGGAGGATGGGGCCAGGCTCTTTTCAGTGCTGCCCAGTGATGGGACAAGGGGCAACGGGCACAAACTGCCACACAGGCAGGTCCACCTGGATATGAGGAAAAATTTCTTTACCTTGTGGGTGACAGATCACTGGAACAGGCTGCCCAGAGAGGCTGTGGAGTCTCCTTCTCTGGAGACATTCAAAGCCCACCTGGACGTGTCTCTGTGCCACCTGCTGTAGGTGAAGCTGTTTTAGCAGGGGGTTGGACTAGATGATCTCCAGAGGTCCCTTCCAACACTGATCATTCTGTTATACTATGATTCTGTCCTTATTTTATTTAATTATCCTCCCCTTCGTGCTGCATAGATGTCTCTCATCCATAGACAATTACACCTAAGAGTGGTCCAGCCTGGGAGATTAGGCTCATGCTTAGTCCTGGCAAAAAGGCAGATTGTTTGATGGATTGATTTAATGGCCCACTGAAACATCCATAAAATCAACCTTTATGCTTAGTTTATACTTCCCTGATGCTCTTGATGCCAGTGACTGGGTCATTTTCTGGCATACACTGAAATAATTGCAAAGCTTCTTTGGCCATTTTCCAGCCTTGGCAAGGTTCTCCATGCTCCATACCACTATTTCCCCCCTGTTTTAAGCCCAGAGGTTTTGCAGTACCTTTCTTTTCCAAAAAGGGTAGCCTTTGCACTAGGAGCTGTATTTCAGATGCTTATACTATAACATCAACATAATGGCATCCATCCTGGAATAGCCTGGGTGGTCTACATTGTTACCACATTGTCTTTATGCAATAGCATATTAGAAAATTATATGGGTTATACCACGTGCAAAGCAATAAGATTCACATTCTTTGAGGGTACATAAGCCTCAAGACTTGAAGACTGTGCTCAGGAGTTGGCTTAAACAGACTCCCAGGATGCCCAGGTTTCCTGCCACACTGCTGTTTTACTAATAGTTCCAAACACCCACACTGCAGAGCCACATTTGGGAGATGTGCTTAGAGAACCACAATACAGCATAGCTGTTTTAGGACACCAGAGCTGCTTGGGGTCTCCCTCTTCTGGGAGCTCCTGAGCATATGCTGCATCCATGCTGCATGGATGGAGGGCATTTTTGGACCAGAAATGGCATGTCATTACCACCCTTTTTCTTCCTGAATCTCTGAGGGTGAGAGAAAAGAGCAAACACCAACAGATTAGTGCTGACTTACTCTTATTCCTCATAGCATTTTAAATTGCATTGAATTGATTGCCTTAAGAAGTAGCTTTCCTCTCTGTCCATTTTCCTGATTCAGGTGTATGGTAAATCCTAACTGAAGACTGAATAAGTGATGCTTGATGTTCTGAGCGTATTCTTCTCACAGAAATGAAACAAAAGGTTAACCCTGCACAATAGGAAGGAGCTGACTCTCCTCCCACTAACCACCTGCGAGTCCAGCAGAAGTACTTTGTATTTACACCAAGGTAAGATCTTGCCCCCCAACTGTGCAGAGCAAACACCCACATGCACACTGGAGTGATTACAGCTTGTACCCAGCCCCAGCAGATTTGGGTGACGTTCCTTTCTTCCTGCTCCTACAGAATGGCTGTAACACAACAACAACAAAACATTTGATTTCCCCCCACCCCACTAGCTGAGTATTACATTAGAAGTAAATGTTATTGTTGGAGGAAATACAACAATTCAGTGTTGTCAGTCTAAGGGATTATTGCAATTATTTTAAGCCGGGAGTCATGTAAACCTCTGTAAGCCTCATGTATAGATGGAAGCTTTGAACAAACCTAATGAGCCTTGCTCAGTGGCCATGCCCCAGCACAGTTTCTCCATCTAGCTCTCATCAGGCATCATAGGACCTGCTGCTTTGCTGGGAGCACAGAGGGGATATTTTGAGTAGCTGCTGCTGACCGTCCTAGCAACAGCTGTTGGGTGCTGGGAACTAATGGAGTAACGCCAGCCTAAAAGGAAAATTCCAAGGTTGAACAAAGCAAATATGAATATTTCACGCCTGCTTTCCAGCTACTGAAAATTGATAAAGATATACCATCTTACTTCAGATGAGGTTGTGCCACTTTAAGAGTGCAGAAATCACAACAAAATTGCAACAGGAGATTTCACTCTGGAAAATCAAAAATCAAGCACTTTCTGTCAGAAGTGAGGTAACTCTACCACTCAAATTAGCATCTCCACTGCAATCAGGTCTGTTTATTATTGGGTTTTAATCCAAGTATACTCAGAGCTGAGTATTGCTGCTGAGATATGAATGCAACAACAGTGTTTACACATCACTACTCCTTCTAAATCAAGGTGCATCAGTACCTGAATTCCTACAGAGGCCCAGGGAGAGCATGTCTTGGTGCTCACTACTTCTAGGTTTAGAAAAAATGTTATTTGTCCCAATTCCATGCAATAAGGTTTGATGCTGAGACTTAAGAAAAGAGTTCTTCTCCGTGGAGCAGCCCAAAGTTTCTGAATGGCTTCAGTTCATACTTGTGTTAATTAACCCCATGCAATCAACATCACTTACCATTGTGGGTACTCAAGGACTTTGCAGGACCTTTGTGCATGTCTCAATTTCACCAGGCTTGAAGAAGAACCTTTGATAGAGCAGCAGAATGCCATGCACTGGCCCTGCCTCCACCCTGTCCCCCCAAGATTAGCTTGCATATCACCTGGCGGCAGTGCTCCCCTGTCCCCAGGTCCCACTGTAGCCCACTGAGGGTGAGGAGGGGCAGGAGGAAGATCAACATTGACACCAGGGCTTTTTCTCTCCCACATAAGGGAAACCTGGCAGCCCAGCATGGGGGAGGCGATACCTGGTGTGAGTTTTAACATTCCCGTTGGGAATCCTGTGTAGAAATAGAGAGCTGGATTCCTTGGGCATTAAAATGCTTGTATTGAAGCTCAGTTCCACTTTCTATGAGGAGAGGCACGAGCAGCTGTACACAGGGGCAAGGGTAGCAACACAAGGTGAATGCAAGCGTCAGCTTGAGAAAATGCAGCTGCCTTTGTGTACACAACCCACTGCCTGCACCACAGCCAAGGAGCGAGGTGGCAGCTCCGTAGGGTTTTCATAGCACATAGGGTGCGTGGACACAAAGCTGAGGAGAGGAGCGATTTCAGTAAAGGGAAAAAATAAATGCTTTTGGTTCTGCCCTGGAAACCAAGCATGTGAAGGAGCAATATAAAAAATGTTCTTAATCTGCTGTCTAATTGACTGAGAAGGTTATTACTAGCATGGAAACAAACATCATTTTTCAGAAAGCTGCCCACAAGTGTCAGACTGTTTGAGGAGAAAAAGCAGGACTGATACTCTGGGCTGCTTTGCTTCTCGTAGATATTGGAGAACACCTTAAATAAAAGCCAGGAGACTTCTTGCTGTAATGGAAAAGTGAGAAAGGAGCTCTGACTCTCTCTGAGAAAACAGGCTGCTAGCATGTTAAAATACCATCCTAGTCAAAAAATAAATAAATTGCCTGAAGGGGCCACATTTATTGTTGAAGTAGGAGCAGCTGCATGAGCAAAGTTTAAAATATTGTCCTTTGAAATCATAGAAGTCTGCTTATTTTTAGCTTGTTAGATGCTGTTAGCTTCCTGTACAAACGCAGTTACATAATAGACATAATCTGCACAGCAGCAGAGGCCATACATGCCAAGCCATAAGGTTACGCAACTGCCTCTGAGCTTGCTCCCACCAGGCAGCAAAAAAAAAGCCTCACGCCCCTCGTAACTGGTCTGCTGCTTCTGGGCCAAACTTACAGGCACATGTATTACAACATGCGCATGCATACGCGCATTCATATACACCTGTACATGTAGATATGTATGTATATTAACACACAGATATATCCCCTTGTTTTCTTACTACAGCCTAAACAAGGTATTAATTGAATCAGAAAAGTATTACTGTTGGATTATTCTGGTGACATTAAACAAGGGACAAACTGGTATGTTGTAACTATTTAAAGCAGCAAAGTTAAATCCTAAGCGCACACTTACTTTGGGAAGATGCCGAAACAATTCTCCGTCTTTTCTAATGTGACTTGTAACTGATCCTTAGCACTGGGTGCACTATATTGTATGTGGAAAGCACACAGTGCCATTGACGAATAAGAACAACTTAGGGGCTTTAGCACCCCCAAAAGAAGGGAAGCAAGCAGAGGAGCCTTTGGCTTCCTGTGCTTTTGCAGCAGCTGGGCAGCTGGCCTTGCACGGTGGTGCATGCTTTATGGTCCCACAGAGCACCAGGCTCCAGCCCACCTTGCATGATCCTGTCCTGCACCCACTCTGGTACAGGGCACTGATGCAGTGCCACATTGTGACCCTAGCCTGACAGGTGACCTAGGGCATAGTCACCTGTGGAGCTAAGGGGATCAAATGCATCTTGACTTTAGTACTGGCTGGTGTAGTTAGTGGTCCCACATGGAAGCACACAAGACATGGGAACCCTTACATGCATCTGTGCAACTTGTGCCTGCCCTCAGTCAGCAGCATGGCTGTCTCCAACCCCACCACTGGCACCTGTAGTTGTAAAGAACTTCCAGGGACATTGTCTAATGGTAAACCTGATTTTATAAAATAAAGGGCTCTAACTAGCTGAAATAGCAAAAAAATTGTAAAACTACATATGCTTAGATACTTGGTTCCTTCAATAATTATTAAGAAGCCGAGACCAAATTCTGATTTTGGTTTTCTACCTCAGACAACCTGGTTGTCTGAGGATACAGAACTGGGTTTGCAGTTCTTCCCAGAAATATATGAGCAAAATTCAAAGACCTTTGTTTGCAGGCGGAGGTAGTACCACAGGCACTCATACACTCTTCCATGTGAAGTAACCTAGACTAAAGAAGAGTCATGGGCAAACTTGCACATAAACTGACAGACCCCTAGGAATTTTAACAGGGCCCTGAGAGTGTACCCTAACAGAAAATATACATCACAAACTGAATCAGAAATATTGCCATTTCACCCACAGCATTTGTATACTTTGCATAAACTTCCCTTAATGTACCAGAATTTTAGCTGATGAAGACCTTATCTCAGTTTAATTGAGGTCCTGCACCTGGGGAGGGACAACCCCAGCACCAGCACAGGCCAGGGGTGACCTGCTGGGGGGCAGCTCTGCGGGGAAGGGACTGGGAGTGCTGGTGGGCGGCCAGTTGCCCATGGGCCAGCGGTGTGCCCTGGTGGCCAGGAAGGCCAGTGGGATCCTGGGGGCATGAGGAGGATCGTGGCCAGCAGGTCGAGGGAGGTGATCCTGCCCCTCTGCCCTGCCCTGGTGAGGCCACATCTGGAACGCTGTGTCCAGTGCTGGGCTCCCCAGTTCAAGGGAGACAGGGAACTACTGGAGAGGGCCCAGCGGAGGCTACAGGGATGGTGGGGGGACTGGAGCATCTCCCCTGTGAGGGAAGGCTGAGGGAGCTGGGCCTGTGTAGCCTGGGGAAGAGACGGCTGAGGGGGGATCTTGTCAATGCCTACAAATACCTTAGGGTTGAGTGTCAGGAGGATGGGGCCAGGCTCTTTTCAGTGCTGCCCAGCGACAGGGCAAGGGGCAATGGGCACAAACTGCCACACAGGCAGGTCCACCTGGATATGAGGAAGAACTTCTTTGCCTTGAGGGTGACAGAGTACTGGGACAGGCCGCTCAGAGAGGCTGTGGAGTCTCCTTCTCTGGAGACATTCAAAGCCCACCTGGACGTGTCCCTGTGCAACCTGCTCTGGGTGAAGCTGCTCTAGCAGAGGGTTGGACTAGGTGATCCCCAGGGGCCCCTTCCAACCGTGACCATTCTGTGATTCTGTAGATTTATGATATCCAAATAAATTGTGTGTATGACACAATACAGTTTATTCTTAAAAGGCTACAGAAATAATGGAAACACTTTAGAAAAAGTGTTACGCAACATTTTAAGAACATATTTCACTGACACAGTGCATAAGGATTACAGCGTTTTCACATCACATCTGGTTTTAGAACACAGGACAGTATTACATAAAGCAGGACCATCCAGTTTAAATACAGATTTGTGACAGCTATTTAGCAAAACTGAGCTAATAGTTTCTATGCTTTCAATACATTAAATTATGTGTAAGTTGAAGTTCCCCTTGAAGTTTATCATACTCTGAACTGAATAAAGAGCTAAAGCAGAATATATATAATCGGTAAAAAATATGTGAAATGGTAAACACTCTAGCTTCAGTCTAGAGGCATAGTTCTTAACAACTGTCAGTTTTTCTAAACTTTAGTTTTAATCCTTTCTCTCCCACACCAGAATAATGCTTTTTACCTTCACTTTTGCGATCACCCATTGCTGTTACACACTAGAAAGCAAAAGGTCAAGCAAAGCTCTCCTGTAGTTTCTCAGCACATGATGTCACAGTGACTCACTGTAGCTAGCCCTAAGTCTCTTTAACTGAAGTCAGTCCCATTCCGGTGTCTAGGTATCATTGCAGCCTTAAGATACCCATTGCAGGTCTGTTATGAGTTGGATCTTTGGCTCAAGTGAATCTGAGCATCATGGCTCACACCAGCTGTGAATCTGGTCCTGGCAAACCAAAGTAAGTTCTTTTGTGGGGTTATCATGAAGAAATGTTCAGAGATAACAGCAGATTACAAAGAACATAGGACACCCAAGCAGATCATAATGCATTGAGACATGTTAATACTAATTTAGGGCAGTATCAGGAAGGGGGCCTGGCTCAGGGTCAGATTCAGATTTCTTACTCAGTTGAGCATCCTCTCCACATAGCCTTGCTGATTTTAAGTAAACTGCTACAGGAACAGGGTATTGTTTAATGTAAGCAGTGAAGTATGGCCACAAGTGATCAATACAAACACTAGTCAGGGTAAAGAAAATGTCTTAGACCCACATGTGGGTTTCTTACTAATTTCTGTGTCCGTGCTCTGGAACAGTATTCAGTTCAATGCATCATACAAAAGCCTCAAAAGAAAATTATTTTAGTACCTTCCCTAAGTCAGAGACATGTAGGGAATTTTTTTGCCTTCAATCCAATGAAGGCATTCATTGTTTGCTACGTTGAAAGGCTGTATGGAAGACAGATAGGTCTTTGATGAAATACGTTTGTTCACAAATGAACAGAGATCGATGAATAATTGCAAATGGACATGCCACAGCCTGACAGGATGGCGTGTTATGGATGCCAAATTCATCAGTAATCAGTAGTTCATTAAGTTATACCACCTCCAAAGAGGTCCCCACCTGAAGCCAAAGGCTGCAAGCCAAAATGTTGCTGGTGAGTAAGGTTCTTCATCTTCTCCTCCCCTGCTCAAGGCACACCAGCAGTGGGATGTCAGCCTGTTCCCATTTCCCAGTCGCTGACAAGCCAGTTTGGTCGGGTGACTGCACAACAGCAGCAGGAGAGCAGAGTTACCAGACCCATGTAACTAGCGAGCAGAAAGCAAAGACCTGCAGCAGCCCCAAAGACAGCAGTGATACCCAGCAGCAAGGCTGCCTGCTTCCCAGGGGGTCAGAGCAAGAGGAGAAGAGCTCTCCCATTGCCTGTCTGGGCAGAAGCACTGCAGGATGCCAGCTACCAGCATTGGTCTCAGAGGTCAGGAGCCCCTCACCTAAACGCATATACATTCTGCTGGTTGGCTGGTGCAATGGGAAAATGAACATTTGACACAATAACTGGCAATTGCAGAGATTTTCAGTTGAACGGTACCTTTGAAAAGGATGGCACAAAACTACCACTGGAAATACTGATATGTCTAGAAATAATATTAATCAAATTAGGCCCTGAAATGCTTGACATATATTTTTTTTAAAGTGTGCACTGATGTATAACTTAATACTCTTCACATTGTCCATGCAGAAGCAGTAGGATCGGTACAGTGTGGTGGATGTGGCTCTGGGCACAGTGCTGCTGTTTACATAAAATGCCATTTGACTTCAAGCAAGAGCTGCAGTGAACAGTTTGTGATCCCTGGTGCAAATGAAGACTCTCCTCATCACCATATGTTAAATCATCCAGCCCTGAAAGAAAGAGTCTCTGTGTCCTTTTTTAAGCTTCTACATGGATGAATCCTTGTACAAGTTTATTCAACTTTTTTTACTCAGGTAAACTTCCACTGTTGCAGCAGAAGCTTTATCTGTTGAACATATGAGTAAAACATGAATTAAGAGTAGAGAGGTGGTAAAAAAGAGGAGGTTGCTTTTAAAATATTTGATATCTGAAGCAATTCCAGGAGTGGGAGATGAAGAAACCAGAATAAAACCATCTAGTCAACAATGCCTTTTCCCTGTGCAGTAAAAACTTGCTAAGGAACACGACTTTTAGTGGCACCATTTCTTACTTCTTTGCACCTCAGAAGATTTTAGTGTGTGGTACAAAGCAGAAGAAGCTGCATGGCTCCTAAGAGAAAGACATAAAGCTTTTGTTTTCTTGATCTACTGAACACAAGGTGAACCCAGCGCTCCATTAGCCTTTGGTCAGGCAATTCACAAAATATTCCTGTCCAGCCCTGGTAACACTGACACATGAATCTCTGCCTCATGGCTTCAATATTCTCCAGGCTGGGTTCACCAGTGACCTGGAACCTGGGGCCCCTCTCTGAGTGACGGACTCGGATCTTAAAATTAGTGGGTGACAAATGGAGGTAAGCAGAAGAGTCGCTGTTTTGGCGGATACATCTTCCATTCTTCTTGCACAGGACTTTGCTACAGAGTTTGGCTGCTGAGGTCACATTAATTACATAATGTCCTAAGGGTCCGTCAATGTACCGTTTAACCGTTGAGCAGCTGTCCTGTAGAGAATAAGGACCATGACATATTTCTCAGTAGGTAGCATTGTGTCCAAATTTATTATATCTAAGAAGATGCCAGTACAAAACTGTTCTTAACTAAAGTAACCTGTTGAGAAAAATCTTGTTGGATTTACAGGCTGGAGTAATCTATTGGGTTTAATCCATGGGTAAGATTAGCAAAATATTGACCTTTATTACAGTGTTTATTTGGTGCTTGGTAGAACACACAATATTAGATTAGGGAGGAGTCTTAGTAAACAGAAAGAGAGTTTATGTGCTAATCTGAGACTAACTAATTCCTTAAGCAGAGATTTCTCGTAACTGCCAACCAGGAGCAGTGCATGGGACTTAGAGGCTTTCAAGCACATATTAAGTCACCTCTTTGGTCCTGATCTCTCCAGCTGCTTCAGTTTACAAGGAACCACATCATTTTCAGAAACAAGCACAGAAGTTGCTGCAATTGCAGCTAGAAAGTTCCAATTCGGATTTCCCTCTTTCTCTGCCAAAGTCAGTGGTGCTTTGCCAGAGACTTCAGGAGGAGGAGAGCAGACTGCATGAAAAGCAGTGTGTACCAAAGCCCAGGCCAGGCTGAGGACCAGCAGCTATCCTACCGTGCCTCCTTTGAAACCCCAGTGCTGCCTCCCACCTCCTCCATCATTTCAAAAAGGTTTATTTGTGAAGGCCTGAAGGACCTGGGAGGAGGAACTAGGCCTTTTCTTGTGGTAACATTAGTTTCCATGTGTCAGTTCAACACTGATGACCAGAGAAAATACTCTCCCTCCAGACTCCATTCCTGCTCTGTGGATCTGTACAAACAGCCATAGCTACACTGTTAAAAAAAAAAAAAAAGCAAAAAAAAAAAGCTGTGCTTATATGTCTATGTTATTGTTTCAAAACATGTCTGTCTTCTAACCTGGACTCATTATTCCACAATGCTACAAATGACCTGCCCAAAGCAATGTGCTCTGAAGCAACGGGACTTCGCAGCCTAATGAAAGTATGGAACTAACAAGACCTGAAAGTAGTACTGAGCCATCGCCCTCAGCCACTGGCTGACGACATTGATAAAGATAGGTAGGTGCTACAGAGGGTGTGGTGGCAAAGAAGAGGTATTGAGGTGACTCCTAAATACTAACAAACCAAGACAACCTACCTTTGAGCTGGCGTATTGCATACTGCCCCACAGAACAACTCCGGCTGCTCCCAAAGCCGCACTTTCACCAATGGTATTGACAAGATCTGTCTGAAAAAGAAGGACAAAACCAGACATAAGAAAACCAAAGATATAAAAATAAAAGTAAAAAATCACTAGGATTTGGGCATCACTCCCCACCTCTCTGAGGAGATGTCAGTCCAGTGGTATATTCTTCATAATAAAATTGCTATTTAGTTTAGAAAGCTCTTCTGTGTATCTCCAAAGGTTTGCATAGGTTGCATTCATGAGCGTGACTATTAAATAATGAAATCTTTAGAGTTTATTCACAAGGGGTCCTCCAACCAAACTGGTGGAGTAAGAATTGAATGATCTATTTTATGTACCAGTCTTTGATTGATTACCGTATCTACATAGGCATCTTTTTCGGCAAGTGACGATAAGTATGGTCACACATCGTTGGATTACCCTTACAGTGTCTAATTGCAGTTGGTAGGCTTTAGGCAGGGCTCTGACTTGTGCTGCTTTAGCCATGCCAAGACATTTACAGAGCTGCTGTTCCTACCAGTGTGAATGCCATTATTCCAGGAAATATATCTTTGAAAAATAGCCTCTCCCAGTGCTACATAGTACCAAACGGGGTTAAAAAAAACACCACACATTTGCATACTGGTTTAACCATGCCCACTTTTAGAGCTGTACTGATAAAACAGTAGAGTTGTAGCAATAGCAGTAGCACAGCCCTGCCAGAACACAGACAGGAGTGTGTAGAACAGGAGTCCCAGGTGCCTGGCCAACAACCGAGCAACATACCTTGCAAGTGTCTTAAAGCCATTCCCTGAGACAGTGAATATTGTGTCTACAGAAATGCAATTAAATCTTAGACAATATGGAGGAAGGATCTTCTTCCACCCCCAAATTTCAAGGCATGATCAATTACATCTCCAACCATTTCTATCTGCAATAACTGACTAGAAAGTAATTCCTGATCAGTGTTTGTAATGACAGATATCAAAATATTTCTCAATTTGATGAAGAAACAGCAAAATCCTTTTAAAAGTTAGTGATGGTCTTTGATACAGTCTTTTCAGGCCTTTTTAGAAGAAAACAATTCAAAACATCAGCCAAATGATCACAGTATGGTGGTGGCACCTTAGAAATGCAAAATGATAGAGTGGAAAACCCATGTTATTATTGTTAATTACTACTAAGTAATTTATTTCACTGTGTAAGTGGGCCTGTTGATTTATCAATGCATAGTTAAGAAGTTCCTATTCCTGAAACATTTATGGCCCAAGAGATATAAAAGAAATCACAAATAAATGCCTTGGGAAAGGGAGAGTCTGCTGAAGAGTTGAAGACGATTACAGAGAAGTCAAAGCAAGCAGAGACTTTGACCCTTAACTAAAGGCTGGACGAAAGAGTGCAGGAAAACCTGCCAAGTCTGAAAGAGCAGAGCTTGCCTACTGGCTTTTATGTAATGTACAGAGAGATTTAAAGTATAGTTGCTCTCGCCTGAAGTCTGTGTTGATGCTGATCATCCAAGCAGTCTTTTAGAGAATGTCACTGCTCTTCAAAGTATGTAGTACAGTGCTAGTTTTATAAAAGGATGGTGGTGTGGGCTGCAGGTGTGACCTTCATGCAGGAAATTGTGGGATTTTTTTTCCCCATGGGAATTAATTTATCAGTTAAAAAAAAGTATGTGCATTAAAGATCAAAACATCAAATGTTAAGAGAATGGGAAATACAGCCTGACTCCTTGGTAATGAGGATTCCCAGGCTTCCCTCATCTGCAAAGATTACCCAAATAGAAAGGCTGGACTGTGATTCTACATTAGCCACATGATGGTTGAGTGATTTCGTACTAACAGAGTTCAGATCTTGTTAACAAATTACTGAAACCTTTTCAGATATGCAAAATAAATAATCAGCATCATTTATGAATGAACTATGACCTGAGAAAATCCTGAAATAAAGATTTAATAAGCAATGTGCTTAAGGAGTTAGGGTGCTTGACCAGGAGCGAGTCAATCCAGTTTTTATTCCCTCATAGTCCACATCTTTCTCTTGTTACTTTCAGAAATCATTTAGATTCACATCCACAAAGGGATTTCAGCACTTCATGTCTAATTCATATGGATAGAAAATAATCAAAACCAAGAGTATGACCTTTAAAGTTCACCCAGTCCTCTGGG
The DNA here is from genome assembly GCF_017639655.2 of Falco naumanni. Classification (NCBI taxonomy): domain Eukaryota; kingdom Metazoa; phylum Chordata; class Aves; order Falconiformes; family Falconidae; genus Falco; species Falco naumanni. The sequence continues at coordinate 83,831,226 of NC_054058.1, read as the reverse complement.
TGTGTGAAGTCCAATGGCACTGATAATTTCACAGCTGAAGTTCCCGAGGCACCTACATTTCTGCTTTCGTGCACACTTAGAAACACCACCTTGCCAGCGCTGAGAAACTCAGAACTTTTCTCAGGCTAAAGCCAAAATTTGGCATTTGATTGGAAGACATGGGCTGAATTTTTCTCTCTTCCTCCATACTAAAGACGCATCACCTCCAGCTAACCCTCCAGCAGGGGTTACCTTCACTGTGAGGTTGCAGGCAATGTTCAGAGGGGTGCCACTTCTCTTTCTGATGCCATTTTATTTTGTGCCAATTCAATGAAGGTACAAAGCAGAGCAAGAGAAACAAGTAGGAACCTGACTACAGCTTATGATCAATTCAGCTTAATAATTTGGTAACTTCCCCACAAAGAAAGAAGTAAGGCTTCTGGCTGTCATTTCTATGCATAGTTACATCTTTCACTGACTGACTACTTCAAAGGCCATCAGCACAGAAGGGCTCTCCCCTGAATAACCTACGAACAGGAGGTTGCACCCTCTCTTTTATTTTTGCTCCCGTGTACACTTGTTCTTTTTAGTCAGGTGATTCCCTAACTCATTCCTGGTGTCCAACACAGGGTGCTGCATTCATCCTGAGCAGACTGGGAAGAGAACTGAGCCAAGAGTTCCCACACCAGAGGTGGGTGCTCTGACCAGCAGACTGTCACACAAATTGGGGAGGCACCACCACCACCCTCCCCTGCCACAAAAAGGGTTATAAAATAAAACTTTCACCCCCTATTTGGCTATTTTGAGAAAAGGAAAGATAAGTGTCTCTCATAATGACTGAGTGGCAAATCAGGATGAGAGAGAGGGAAGTGTCCCCATGAAGCCCTGAGTGAGGCACATGAGCTCCACCAGCAGCCTCAGACACAGCAGCCCTGGGTCTGGGACTGAACCCAGCACTGTTCCTCAGCACAGCTTGTCATTAGTGGGCACTCACTGGCATGTGAGTGTTAAGTACCTCACATGGAAGAAAACATGCAAGTTAAAAAAAATATAGATATAATTTTAAATATGAGAATGTTGAGGTGGGGAATCCTATTTTACATTTTGTATCAGAACTTCATCCATCCATGTTAGAGGACTGTCCTGAAGAGGCAGCTTTATAGGTCAGCTACCACTTAGGCATCTGGTATTACTCCATGCAATAACCAAGTCAACAAAGCTGCTTTCCTTCTGATGCTCCTTCCCGTTCAAACTTTTGGGGGCAGTGTGCAACAACCAAAGATCCTCAAGATTATGCTCAGCTATCTCCAGGCGGACAGCTGATTTGGCACGGAGGAGGATGGTCTAGTTTCCGTCAGTGCTTCTCCATATTTTGATCAGCCAAGTTGCTGCACTGAATGCTAAAAAATAGGAGGTAAGCTAAGCCATGTCAATTTTGGAGCTTGAGAGGAAACAGCACAGTCAATTCTAGTTAAATTCTGAGGAAAGAAAAATAAGTACCTTTCTAATATTTCCTCTACATTTTGAACAGTCTTAGTCACAGACAAGGTTTTTCTGTATTCAGGAATGGTAGCGCAAGCCTGGCATGGTTGCAGGGAATGATCCCTGTACACATGCACACCTGGTCATCAGAGAAGACTATCTATAGGTGAACAAGAGAATTGTTACCCATTACTCATCGTTTGTTAGTTGTCATCCTGCTTTATTAATTAATTCAGCTATCTAGTCAGGAAGCACATATGCTACTGTGTAACTTCCCTCTCCCACACATTTAGTATTAAATTGTCAAAGAAGAGAGTTTCTAAATACCCTACAGATGGCAAACTGCTTATATGCATTTCTAGCAAATACAGAAACCTTTCATAATGATTGGGATCCCAGTTCAGAATTTATAGATTGTTTCCAAGAAAAAAAGCAAAATTAATTTCTCAGATACCTTATGCACAACTCACCTGATTTCCAGGGTGAAAGGTACAGCACACGTAGCTGCAGCATCCATTTGGGACCTGAATCTTTCACCTTTCTGAAGGTCTGCTAGACCTGTGTCTCTCCCTCAGTGTCTCTGACTCACAACCATTCTTTCTATTTTCTTCCACTGTGGTATTTACTGTATTTTTCATGCTGTACAGAAGGGCTTATACACAAGGCTTGAGCGTGTCAGCAATTATTTCTGTTGGACCAGAATGTCACAGCTTTTGCAGAACTAGATGGAGCAGGACAGTGGTTCTCCTGGCCCAGTCCCTGTCAGAGGTCAGGTATCTATTAGCCTGCTATCCCATTTTTTCTATGGCCATTTAGCCTGGATGTCGTTACACTACACTGGCTCCTTTTGTCACATTCATGCACACTGTTGCTGGACCTCAAAGGTTTCATGTCTTGTTTGTAGGTTTATGAGCATCACTTAGGGACATCTCATGGGTCAAATGAGAAGCTCCAGTCTAGTCTAAAATCTGAACACACAAACCCATGTTTAAAGTATCTTGGTGACTTCAGGGCTATGAAGGAAAACAAGAACATTATTTTTGTGATCACTCCTATTTAGAGTTTTCTGAAGTGCAACCCTGCAAGTTCCTGGCAGTCCCCAAGCTGTTCACACAGATGATGTGTATAGCCTGGAGACACATCAAGCCCTGCCCCCATGGCTGCCTGCAGAGCTGGGGACTGTCATCAGAAAACGTGGTGGAGCATAATCCAAATATGTTTCTCTGGCTATGCAGGGATCTTCCCTGGCTGCAGAGGTACAAAGTGAACTTTAAAGTATCTAGAAGTAAATGGCTATATGCAACTGAAAAACAGTTAAAGCGTGTAACTTAGGAGGAACATCACTCCAAATTACCACTGTACTGCTCTGAAAATCGCTTAAGGTAAAACAGTGACTTTATACAGATTTTGAACCTGTGCCTAACTGGCAACAGCATGTTAGTTTTCATAGCTTTAAGTAAAACTCGTGGCATTTTTATATCGATCAAGGGACTAATTTATATTATTAAAAATGTTCATTACTGCATTTGAAGAATGCTCATTTATTTCACAGCCTGAGTTCTTCAGTGAAGGTGTTCTGGGTGAAATCCTGCCTGTGCTGACCCCAGTGGCTCCTTCCCTTCAGTGGGACACAGCCTTGCCTATTTGCCCAGGACTTCTGAACCAGCAAGGACCTGCAGCTTCCACATCACGCAGAAAACACCTCCAAAGAGTCCCTGGATACTAAAAATGAAGGCAGACCAAATTAAAGATTGCTTCTATGTACCACTTGCTTCCTGGGGGCAGCCTGAAACTCTTCTCAGGCTGTTAGGGCTCCACCGCACCACCCCAGCTCCAGCTCCAGGCTAAAGCCACATGCAGCCTGTGGTTTGCTGGACTGACCATTGCCTTTCCCTTGCCCCTTCTCTTTCTTTTGCTGTTCTGGTTGGAGTCAAGAACGTGTCTTTGGCAGCAGCAGAAGTGAGCTCTCATGCAGCTCTCTGTAAACCAAAGGGAGGGAGCACCCCCAGATATGCTTAGCCATCAAGTGGTTGTTTCCATGAGGTCCCTGCCCCAGATTTCCTCCCTTCTCATGGAATCCATAGTGATCAAACCAAACTTTTGGCACTTGGAGCACATACTAGAGAAATAGATATGCATTTGTGCCTCTCTATTATGTGCATAAACAAAGTCAGAGCCACAATCATCATTACATATCCAGTAAGTCTGGGATTTATACACATATACTTTTACCATCAATGCTGTGGCCACTATGTATTTATTGCACTTGATCTTTGGTGAAGGAATATTGCATGACTCAAAAACTTGGTTTCTTTATTAAAAAGTACTCCGCAGTATTAGCACTAAATGTTGGATCATGAAGATGTTTGAACATGTTGTACCTCTGAAAATCGAGATGGCCAATGCTTGTCATGCAGGAGTGAGGAACTCCAGGCCAGACTAGTTTACTTGAGTGGTTTATTTCTATACTGAAGGAATTTACATTTGGATAAAGAAACAAAAAAGCCCTGAGGCTCCTTTCTCATGAAAGTTTCTTTCCATTACACTAATTAGTTTTGAACTTCACAAAAAATTGTCAAGTTCATTTCACAAGCTGTCCTGAAAGAATTAAAATATCAGAATGAATTACTTCCTTAAGGAAATGATTTCTTTGTACTTTCTTTCTAAATTACCCTCATTAAAAATACACAATGTTATCCTACAGAAGTAGACCAAAGCACTGCAATATTAAGTCTTGAAAGGTGTAGAGTTTTGTACTGTGACTACAGTACTTCCTTTTGCAGGGGCTGCCTTAAATATGAAAAACAAATGCATACGTCCTTTTATACAAGGAAAACTTTTAGAAAGTATTTCTTCTAAGAGACTGTTTCAAATCTAAATTTCTAAAGAAGTCTGTCTGCTTACCTCTGTTAGAACATGAAAAGTATAGGCATAAAATGGTCTGGAGTAAACAAACACAGGCAAAACGTAGTCTTTTCTAGCAATTGAGGCAACACGTATCGCCTCCTTAACCCGATAGTGAACAAATTTTAGTGCATTTGGACTTGACTTCAGTATATAATCCAGGTATATAGAAGGGTAGAGAGCAGTGCTTTCCTTCCACAACCAAAGCAGGAGGTCATTGCGGGAAGACTCAATGGCTGGGCATCTCCCTGTGTATGTTTGGGGGTGTTCTTTGTAATCGTAGTTGTAGCAGTCTGGGTAGAGATAGTAACCCCACAAACCATTTGGTCTCATATGCTCAGCCAGAAGGATGGTGTTGTTCATAAAACTCTTGCCAGCGTTTTCAAATTCCTCTTTAGCCACTTTCCTAATTCTGTGCTCTGACCACTGAGGATGCCGTCTCCTAACCATCTCCAGAGATTTATTCCTATAAATGCTTTTATTGCCCCAGTTCCTATCCCACTGGGGCCTCCAGTTTTCCCAGTCAATGACTGCAAGTCCCTGAAATTTCTTCATGGGTATGCAATAGTCAATGTCAGACTTTGCTTTATTAAGGTGTTTGATAAGACTTTCATTCTGGGGCACCCCTCCATTGACAGGGTCTCCATCATCTGAGTAGTAGGGATAGTATCCCAAATGAGTGTGATAAAAGATTGTCACATTGGATCCGCTCAAAGTCTCATTGGTGTTGGATGCAATGTCAAAAACACTGAGATCCAGGTCTACCTTGTACCGCAGCCTGCACTGCTCAGTTGGCGCGTTCCAGACAACCATGAAAGGCTTGTGCAGAACCAAAGGGACCCGTGCTGGCTTCGGCAGCTGAGCGTCAACCACGGTAAGCAGCGCCGCCACTGCTAACCGTTTGACCCAAACATCCATGGTATATTTTTTTCTGGGAAATTGTTTTGATGTGTCCTTGAAAACAAAAAAAAAAAACAACCAAAACTGTTAGAAAGGCAGTAGCCACGCTGGAGGCAGATAGGATGGCAAAGGGATGCCTTTTGGTTTCATTTGCTTTTGTTAACGTTATACCCAGCACAAACAGAGTAAGGTGAAAACTATGATCTTGTAAAAATTAAGTCTAATTTCAAAGGCTTTGAAAGACTTTTTGATAGACTTTGTTGTCTTGAAGTATGTTCTGATGGTCAGCTTTTTTTTGCTTTCTTTCTCACCCAGACGTCTGCCACAGTTGCTTCAGATCTTTCCTTAACACTTTTTTGGTCCCTGATGTTTACAAAAGATGAGTTAATAGAAGAATAACTTAAAACAATAGTTTAAAACAAATGTGCTGCTCATTTGAAATTTCAGCTTCCAAGCATGTTCTGCTATGGTCAGTCTGACTTGCCTGGAACATCATCACAGTGGGGCTAAGCCCTTTTTTACTATCTGTATATGGTAGTGGTCACTAAAGGAAAGGTAATTCAAACAAAAGGCAAATACTTCTACTTCACACAGATTAATCAAGAGAACTCAGAAACGCTGTAATTTCAGCATATCTGGGAAAAAAGTGTATTGTTATCTACCCTTGAATTTAATTTTCATTTTCTAAATGAAGAGATGCAAGAGAGATAATCAGTCTGCAGGCTAAAAGGGTGATACTATTAATGACTTAATGGTTTAAGCTACTTACTATACTGAAAACAAATTAAATATCAATATGTTAAAGAAAATAAAATGTGGATCTGAACTAGCTGGAAAAGCATGCTGTATCTTTGACAAAGGAACTATAGAACTTTGTCTATAGAAGTGGGGGCTTATTAGTATGAATTTTTCCTTTCAGGGTCTGCTGTTTTCCCTGACTGTCCCACTGGCTTGGGGACTACTAGTAGTCCAGGAGCTGCCGGAGCTGCAGGGCTGCTGGCATCCTGGGCACACACACCATGACTTTGCACCCTGTGGAGCAGCTGTTTAACCATTGCCTGCCGTCGGCTGCTCCAGGATCTGTCCCTGCTCCTATCTCTTCCCCAAGAAGCGCAGCTCAACTCTGTCCTGGGTTTGTCTTTCAGGTCTTTTTGCTGAGTAATACAGTACCTGTCACTGGTGCTGATGAGCTATGGTGGTGGTAGCTGGAGCTACATGGTGGGCTCCAGCTGATATAACAGCTTGAATCTAGAGTCATAAAAATTGTTTGCTCTAATGAACATTGCTGCACCTACAGTATGATGAGTTTATCCTTTCAGTTATTATTGTCTGTCATTCACCCATCAAGTTTCTCCATTTTAGTCACATTAAATCACTGCAATCACTGTCTGCATTGCAGGTTCAACTCAGGCACTAGCCATGTGAATTTAAAATGTCATAACACTGGATAAAAACATCCATTTTTAATTATTTCTTTTCTTGCCCATAAAGTCAGACCGAAGTTATCCTAGTGTAATTAGCCTAGCTTCACTTGTCCCTGATATTTTCTCACGCAGTTAACACCAGCTGATCACTTAACTCCTTTCCTAGACAAAGAGAGCTCTTCACACATACCCATCCATTAGCTTACAGCCAGGATGCCTAGGTTTCTTGCTTTCCAAACCAGTACAGCCAACATACCCGTCTACTAGAATCTGTAATACTCCCTGGTTATTACCTCTAATCTGTAATGGGATGCCAAATCTACAGGAAGGCTGCAGATACACCTACCCAAATCTGCCAGCAAACTTATTAAAGAAAAAACCTTTTCACTGTTCAAAAATGTATTGGCTCTTGTAAGTGATACAAGCCAGGATTTCTCCCCCTGTCATTTGTCCTTCCTTGCCATTCTTCCATCTTCTGGGTTTGATGTTTCTTTTCCTTTGCCGCTGCTCTCCTGATGTTCTGCCTTTCCTTTAAGTCTCTACTTTGACTTTTTATCTCCTGCTGAACAGCCTTTCTCTTCTCCATCCCCAGTCTTGTGGTTTTCCATCCTCAGTCCCAGATAAGCATTAAGTCCCCCTGACCAGCGGTCTGGTACAAGAGCACCTTCCCAAGAGGTGGCGGAGGCAACTGGCATTAAGCAATGGCTATGGGCAGTGAGAGAGGAGCAGGACTGCAAGAAGCCACAACGCAGAACTCCCCACGAGCAAGCCCTCATTAGCAAGCCAGAGATTTATGCTCCTGTTGTTTCCCCACCCACTTTCTGGCTGCTTTTTTTGCATGCCTAAATATAGATTTAGCACCCAAGTCTTAAAACTTTGCTCACAATCCTTTAGATCCTATTAGGGAAAATGTCCTTGAGTGAAATGGGCCATTGCTACAGGCCATCAAGCTGGTACTACGTACAAGCGTGCCTGTTGGAAAAGGATGCCAGGTTATTTTCACTCCATTGATCTGATGGAAGTCTTATGCTTGTAACCAGTATCTTTTTCTCTGTTTTCCTGCAGAGCCTTGCATAATCATCTAAGTAATGTCATAGGCTGGGAAAAAAAAAACAAACAAAAAGCCACAAAAAATGCCTTTCCCTTTCTGTTTTATACAAAATAATGAATGCATCGCAGTCCTTTGCACCCCTTTGATGCAGCAAACTGACTTAGTGCATTTGTAAGTGCTTCTTCATGATTTGCACTGGATTGCTTTGCAGTACATGAGAACAAGTCCATAATATAAACAAAGATCTTTTCAAAAAGTTATAGCTCAGATGAAATGGGAAGAGCATCAGGAGAAAAAGAAATGGTTTAGTGAATTTCTGTGTAAGAAAAGATCTGGGAAAAGATCCCAGCTGCCTATTCCCACAATGCAAACGCTGATATTGTTCAGCCTTGTGTTATTATGTACATATAATTAGATCATTTTGTCAGATATTAATGACTAACATAATACATTTCTTGTCTTGATCTGACAGCCCTAGGCATTACAACATTGCAGATAATAAATCATAACAAAGATAATCCAGGAAATAATAGTGCAGGATAATTGTAAGTTATATTTTTAGTTTCTGGCCAATTGTTGTCACTGTCACTGACAAGGCATTATATCACAGAATGGCTGAGGTTGGAAGGGACCTCTGGAGGTCATTTGGTCCAACCCCATTCTCAAGCAGGACCACTGTGAGCCAGTCACTCAGGACCATGTGCAAAATACCACAAGTGACAAAATGAAAATATTTATCTCGGGACATGTTGAATAACTCTCAAGGGTCTTTTGACTGGATTGACCAAATCTTCCTTGAAGTTGTGAAGAAGCCTGGACACCTTGCTCAATTGTAGACACAGATGTCTGCATCTGCAAGCTGAATCCCACAAAAAAGGGCAGGAATCTGTCTAATCCTGTTCAAGCAAGTTAGGAGTCTTGTCAAGGAAAGCCATTCAAGGTTATCTAGTGAATACTGTACACCTTCCAAAGCTACTATATATTCCCTATTTAAAGCTATATGGAATTAGTCAAGCAGCTATCCCTGTTAACCTAGAAAAGGTGGTGATAAATGCCTAGATAATATGACTACCTTTTAGATGGCTAAAGTATATCATTGCAAAGCATGTCACTTTTCCTGCTACTTCCTATTATACACAGGAGACCTTCCCATATGCGTGATTCCTTAAAGGGTTGACATTTTAAATTAAAAAAAAGTCCTTTGAAAAAGTTCCAATCCAGTTGCATTAATCTGCAATTTATTCTGGTTTTATCTGCACATGGGAATTTAATTACAGATGCTTACTTTTTCCTTAAAAAGCCATCTAAAACCAAGTGAAGCGAGTTTTCAAAGAAAGAGGTAAACCTATAGTTCTGAAAGAGGGGGAAATAAATTATCCATTGTTTCACACATACACAAAAGAACCTCTAAAGAAGAACAAAACATCTTTTATTACAATTTCCACTGTTGTATCTTTGGACTATGGCCTTTTTAATCTCATGCATGGGCATTAATTGGACTGCTTTAATCCCCATTTTTTAATGAGCGCAGACACTAACGATGCCTCCTTGAAGCTCATTATCAGCCTTGATTCAAGTACTCCTGTTTTTCTGATTCAGTGACATATTATCATGGTTAATTTAACTTCCCAAAGATGCACATAGCTTTCTGAAGCACTACAGTGTTTTCAGAGCAGAATCTGTTCTCAGTGTTTCTGCTCTACATTCTAAAAACAAAAATGAATTCTTCATAAGTGAAAGAAGTGGGGCCTGATCACAAATACATTAAGGCTGATGAAGTATTTTTTACTGTATTCAGGAAACTTTGAATCATATTCTTACTGCACGAAATAACATGTAGTTTTCTATTTACATCAGTTTCTGCTGTGCAGCTTAGGATGAAGCAGGTTATGACTGGATTTCAATATATCCTTTAATAAGTGTGGTGAAATTCACCATTTCTTGAATAGAAAATGCAAGTTAATTTCTGCACAGTCACATTTCTGCAAAAAAACAAGAAAATGTTGGCTTTTCCCGAGCAAATGTTGTTAACTTAGTCCAACTTTCATTTCAACTGTGTTTATTAGTCAGAATTCCACTATATTTCCATTTCCAAATAGTTGTTAACAGCTGAACTATCCGTCCTAATTGCACACTTTGATTCCAAAACAACAGCTTAAAATTAGTAAAAATATAGACTCACCCTAAAGAAACCTATTTGCACACCATGTATTCCAATACAGCCCAATGGTGTTCTCCAGCCAGCCAGTTCTGCTTCTTTCCTGGTTTTTATTGATTATCCTGGCATTCTTTGCAGTGTGACACATGATGTTACAGATGGTACTTTTGCTTATGATTCATATATTGACCATATAGCCAGCCAACACAACATCATAATAGCCAGCAAATGCATCCATCCTCTGATTTTATACTCATCTGTATACTGACTTTTCAAGGAAGTATAATCCATACATTTAGCTATAATACCATTCTGTGTTTTCATTTTCTGCTGAGTTTAATTGTTCTTGATGCCCAAGGTTTATAATCTCTTCAGGATGAACAGCTCATTTGTAAGGACATATTCACTATTCAGATTTATCTTCCAGCAGTGGGACATGTTAAATAATTTGACTACCTATGCAGTTTAATGTCAATGACCAACAAGATAAGAATCATTCTTCAATCAAGCAAGCATTTCACAAAACTTAAAAATCTGTCACTGGATACTTTAGTTAACAGTTGATGTTCTGGAGACGTCATTTCACTATCATTCTTTAGCTGTCAGATGAGAAATTTACAGGATAGCTACGTCATTTTTGTACTCATTTTGAGGAAATCTGTGTCATTTCTCCAGATCTGTAATGGCAAAGTATGACATGAGAGGAGAGTGATTTTAAGCAGAAGTTGCAGTGAAGCAGAGAGTATGTAGATTTAGACCTAATTTAAAATAAGATTAAAAAAAGATGGTTTACCTGACATTTCAATCTCTCTGAAAGATCATAAAGATGACCTTAAAAACTAAATCACATTACAATTGTAACACCTGGAAGCCCGTATCCCATGACTAAGTTGGGTTTATCTTACTCCTTCAGTTCAGACAGGGGAAGACTACACTTTCAGTTTCAAGACTGTTGAAATGTATGCAAAGATGTCGTGTACAGTAGGAAAGCAAGAACTCACAGACATGTGATTTTACCTGTGGAGAAAGAGTCATCTTTCACTGAACTTCATAATTATGTCAGAATTCAGAAACACACTTTGAAAAAAATAATAATCTGGGGTTCCTACAGTAACAGCTACTTCAGATTCCCTCATTAACTTGTACCTAACTAACGTAATATAAAATCCAGAATAGGAAAGAGCTACAGTTAAATCATAGAGGAAAGGTGATTTTTCCAACAGAATAGAATCATGTCTTGTGGCTTAAACTACATTTACAACACTCTACCAAGCTTGCTTTCAGCCCCTCATATGCACTATTGACTCTTGTCTTGCAACTGCTGAGTGTAGTGCTATACTTTCTTTCATTGTAGACACATGTTCATTTTAACTAGTAGCATTCTACTTGGAAAAGAAATTAAACATGGTGGGACTTGATAAGGAAATTAATGTATCTGTATTGTTTGCATTCCACTGAGGAATGGGCAAAATTGGCAGCTAAAAGAAATGTCCTTTTTTGAACATTGACTGATCACATTTGGGGTAGGCATTATTATTGTGGCTAAGAAATATGGACATTTCAACTGTATTTGAACATTTTTCCACCATACAATCACATTTAAAAGTACCTTGCAAATAACTTGAAAAATCTTGTGCATCAATATATTATTCTCTATTATGTCTGATTTATATGCACACAATATGCATTTACAAGATACTGTGTGTTTATCTACGCATGTATGTATAGTCCTCTGTCTTTTTAGGAAATAAGGGAAAGACCAAATCTATCTATCCTGTCTCTGTCTTCCTCCCTCTCTGCTGTTATTCTTCTGTTTCAAATTATGTAAAGTCTTGCTTTTCCTGGTTTTGTTGAAAAATAGCTTGCTTAGATAACTTGGTAAAAAGGACACAGACTGCATATCTATCCTGAATCCTTCAGAGGTCCAAAAGCATAAAACTACAGTAAAGAGAGACTAAGTATTCACTGCATCATCGTAACTACCACTTTGCAGTCTCCTGACTCACGTCTTCCTAATTGTCTAGCTATATATCTCAGACTAGATTCCAAGTTAAAAAGTGAGCAGAAGAGTAATACCGTGAGAAGGACTCTGGGGTGTTGGCAGATGAGAAGCCCAACATGACGTGACAGTGTGCATCTGCAGCTCAGAAAGCCAACCAAATCCTGGGCTGCATCAAGAGAAGTGTGGGCAGCAGGTCAAGCAAGCTGCTTTACCCTCCCTATTTCACTCTCACGAGACCCCGCCTGGAGTACTGCATTCAGCGCTGGGGCCCCCAACAGAAGGAGGACAGGGACCTGTTGGAGCGAGGCCACAGCAGGGCCACAAAGATGACCAGAGGGCTGGAGCACCTCTCCTGTGAAGACAGGCTGAGAGAGTTGGGGTTGTTCAGCCTGGAGAAGAGAAGGTCCAGGCAGACCTTATAGGGGCCTACAAGAAAGCTGGAGAGGGACTTTTTACAAGGGCATGTGGTGATAAGACAAGGGGAAATGGCCTTAAACTGAAAGAGGGTAAATTTAGATTAGTTATTAGGAAGAAATTCTTTACTATGCGGGTGGTGAGGTAGTAGAACAGGTTGCCCAGAGCAGCTGTGGCTGCCCCATCCCTGGGAGTGTTCCAGGCCAGGCTGGATGGGGCTTTGAGCAACCTGGTCTAGTGGAAGGTGTCCCTGCCCATGGCTGGGGGGTTGGAACCAGACCATCTTTAAGGTCCCTTCCAACTCAAACCATTCTGTGATTCTATGACTATGTTTGCGTCTTCCTTGCAGATCAATACAAGTACAAAAATGAACATAAGATTGACTTTTTCATTTACAATTCATATTACAGTTCACTTCCAATAGATGAACAGAGATACCAGGTTGCAAGGCACAAAGTATCATCCCTTTATTTTTGTGCAAAGTATGAGAAAAGAAATTCAAAGAGCAAGGACATGGGGATTCAAGCCTATGCTATCACTGCTGACATTTTTGTACAGTGTGGGTTATTCATTTTTAAGCAAACGGAAAATGCCAGAGGACATTCTTGGGTGTGTATCACAGTTTTACAGTAAGTCATATTTGGGCCAGAGAGCTGCTTAGGCATTTCCTGTTTAGTTTCATTGTTTCGGTTATGTGCAGCTCATGTCATGCCTTAAATTGAGAGAAAAGACTGCAAGGAAGAATGGGAATAAAAAAAGAAAAGAATTGGTATTGAAAATATATTCTTTCCATGGAACCCATAAATCTTCTTTTCTATTAAATATAACCAATTTAGCACGTTATACGTGTGTTTGGGCACCACGAACATCAACTGGTCCAATGCCCCAGTGCTGCAGCAACTCCTGAAATTTTTCCAAATGCTTTCACATCCCTTTTTTGGAGCCTGCATCCTTTCCCCTCCCTCCCGCCGCCCCCCCTTTTATCTGCCTGTTCAAGGCTGGGTACAGCCTGCTCAGTCACAAGCGGGTGTGCTGGGCTCAGCTTGTCCTCGCTTCGTGCTCACACACAGGTAGTGGGGACCACCAGGGCTGGGGATCCCCTTCCCTCATGGCTCTTCTCCCTCGCTGCCACATTGCCTTTAACGCAGGGACCTCAAACTGGTTTTCAAATATTAATCCTTAACTTCCTGCTGGAAAGAAAAACATTTCCTATTGGGACACTGAAACTTTTCAGTGATTTACTAGCAAATCGGTGACAGAGGGAAAATTAAGATACAGGTTGTGGTTCCCAGTATTGTTTTATTTAAAAGACTGTCCCATCACTTTAAATCACTGCAGATTATTGATGGCGCTTTGAATACCAGGGAAAGATAAAGTATATGGTGTAAATCTGTCTGTGCAGTAGAGGGAGATTAAATATATATGTCCCACAAACAATTTTTCAGTTGTTGAAGGATTGAGTGAAAGAAGTATTTTTTGAGTGGATGAAACCATAGAAAATCTAGAGTATTATGCCATTTTACATATCTAATACATGAATTTAGATTGCATGCAATATATGAAGCTGATCTTTTTTTTATGAAAAAGCTTGATGTATTGTTATTTTCAATTCCATTCCATCTGCTTCTATTGCATTATAAATGGAGACAAACATATTTTAAAAAAAATATTCTCAATATTTTAAGTTGTAAAGTTTATGTGAAAAATACAACCTTTTCTATGCAATTTTAATATTTATTTCTTTCCCATATGCAAAGAATAAAGGGGGAAAATAAATCCTTTTTTTTTTTTTTCCTTCTCGAGGAGCCATATTGATTGTCAGAGCTGTTAAAGCCTTAATTCCCTGAATAATTAAGATGAATGTTCTCAGCAGTGTTCAGTACGCTGTTTGTCTGGCTCTTGATGGGTGAAAAGTGCCTACCAACAGTATCTGGAAAGAAGTTCTTACTGTTTTATAGATTTTCCTTTTAATTTATTACTAAATACTTTTAACTGAAGATCATGGACATAAATGGGCACTAACAGAATATATCCTACCTTTTGGCATGTAATTTTAATAGCTTATAATAATGTACAAATAAATAATACATGCGTTTACATTGTTGCAAAGCATTTAAAATATGCTTCTTTCACACCATCTGCTTAATTCACACTTTCATTTCCTGAAGGGTTTGTTGTTATTAGAGGCACTTATAAAAGAGAAAATTCAGTTCAATTGATAACACAGAAAATTCAAACAATCAGGCCTTGGCTTATTCCTCAGAAAATGCTATAAGCTAAATTAATTTTAGCGCTCTTAAAGATAAGTTCTGCTTTCAGATGGAGTCATTCAAGAAAATTCAATTGAAATTAATGGAGGGGGTGTAAAACTAAAAATATTCCAATTGAATTCATGGAGTTATTAAGCATTTATAATATTGTCAGAGGAAAAATCTGTCCTTTAGCCAGCTAAAAAACTTAGTGTGCTTGCAAATGCTTAAACAGTTGTGTATTTCCACTGTAAATCTCTTCTTGCAGTACATAATTCCTATTCTTTTGATAACACAAAAGGTAATATTACACTTTGCCAAAGAGAGGCTCTAGATAATTTGGAAAATATGTATAAAGTATTTGAGGTGAAATTAACTTCAGACTTTATTTGCATGCCAATACGCAGCTTGTCTGGCACCTGCATTTTCTCAAATAAATGAATTAAACATATCTCTAGCTCTACAAATACCCAGCACAATATATTAACACAAATCATTAATAAACAGAACCCATTGTCAAACAACTAACTGCATCCTCTTTTGGGCTCCTTTTGAGATTAAGATACACAGTAGGTGATGGACTGCCTTTATTGTGAGTCATCTTGAAACAATTACCCTGAATGTTTTGCTTCTAATGAAAGAAGTATTTTTTTATTTTTCATATGAGATTAAATACAGGACCAAGGTATGATTAGCTCCTTTCTAGGTGTGTAGTGTTGCACGCATAGCCCAGTGCATTTAAGTATTAAACTGATTACCCAAATTCTGAGACACCTTTAAAGTCAAAACATTACTCTTGTTTTTCAAATGTGCATTTTATTCACAGACAGCATTTCAAGATCAGTTTTCTAATTTAAAATTGCTGTTTCACATTGGAGTGTGAAGCACCAACTAGTTATTTGACAGAAAAAAAAAAAAAAGAAATAAAATATAGTCCAGAATTGACATGCTACAGAAAAAAAAAACCACAGAAAGCCTTCCTAACTGGCAGACCATAAACAGAAGTGAAAACTTTGTCTTTACCAGCTATTAATTGAGTAAATAACATGGCACTTACCTCTAGAAAATCAGTGAACAGCAGAAAACTTTGGTGGAACAATTTACAACAGCTGATGTGTTTGTCCCGGGAATGTGCTCTTCCTAATGAGTGGGCTTTTAACTAATGAGAAACTGAGGGCATCTGAAGATAAGGGCAGAATTTTACCCAAACACTCATCATGTCATTGCACAGTAAGTAAATAAATTAATTTAAAAGTTACCTGTATTACTTATAAGCAGCCTGGCTTTTGCTATAATGATTTTGTATTGCCTACTTTTATGGCCTGATAAAGGAATGACTGGGCTGGTGTTTGAGAAGAATTGAGCTGTGTTTTAAGAACTGCACGCTCTGGACTCGGCAGTGACAGGCATTAACAGCAGGACAACTTGGTCACTAAGCCACAGGGAGAAGCAGGGATGCTTTCAAAACCGAGCAAACAAAATAGTTCAGGAAGAGCTGTTTTAAAGAACTGGCCGGATGACTGGACCCAGAGTCATGGTGAGTGGGGTTAAATCCAGTTGGCGGCCAGTCACAAGTGGTGCTCCCCAGGGCTTAGTGTTGGGGCCAGTCCCGTTTGACATTGACTTTTTATCAATGATCTGGACAAGGGGATCAAGTGCACCCTCAGTAAAGTTGCAGATGACACCAAGCTGGGGAGGAATGTTTATCTGCTTTAGGGCAGGAAGGTTCTGCAGATGGATCTGGACAGGCTGGACTGATGGGCCAAGACCAAGTGCATGAGGTTCAACAAGGCTCAGTGCCGGGTCCTGCACATGGGTCACACCAACCCCACGCAGAGCTACAGGCTGGGGCAGAGTGGCTGGAAAGCTGCCTGGAGGAAAAGGACCTGGGGGTGCTGGTTGACAGCCGGCTGAACATGAGCCAGCAGGGTGCCCAGGTGGCCAAGAAGGCCAACAGCATCCTGGCTTGTATCAGAAACAGTGTGGCCAGCAGGACCAGGGAAGAGATTGTCCCCTGTACTCAGCACCAATGAGGCCGCACCTCAAACACTGTGTTCAGTTCTGGGCCCCTCACTACAAGACATTGAGGTGCTGGAGCGTGTCCAGAGAAGGGCGACGAAGCTGGGGAAGGGTCTGGAGCACAAGTCTTATGGGGAACAGCTGAGGGAACTGGGGTTGTTTAGCCTGGAGTGGAGGAGGCTCAGGGGAGACCTTATGATTCTCTACAACTACCTGAAAGAAGGTTGTATTGAGGTGGGTGTCAGTCTCTTCTCCCATGAAACATGTAATAGGACAAGAGGAAATGGCCTCAAGTTCTGCCAAGGGAGGTTTAAACTTCATCAAAAGTGTTGTCTGGCACTGGAACAGGCTGCCCAGGTCAGTGGTTGAGTCACCATCTCTGGAGGTATTTAAATGACATACAGATGTGGTACTTAGGACACAGTTTGGCTTCGCAATGTTAGATTGACAGTTGGACTTGATGATCTTAAGGGTCTTTTCCAAAATAAGTGATTCTATGATTTGGTCATAAGCCTTCCTAAACTTAATGCAAAGTGCTCCATCTTTACTATTCCCTGAACATGACACCTGCAAGCCAACGCCAGGGACTGCCAGTTCCTGATCCCAGCAGCTGAGAGAGGTGCGACCAAAACAGGGCAGGAGGGACCAGCAATATCACAGCACCCTTCCATGCTCCTCAAAGAGGCTTTTAAAATGATTCAGCATGACAACAGCTTAAAAAGCTATATCTTACCTCAGCAACCAGTCAGAACCCAATCAGATGTAGAGGTACGGATAGGAATCCCTACATACAGAAGTATGATGGTCAAGGGCATTTGCTTATCATAACAGTGCAGACAAGGAGGTCGGAAATGTCCACATCCCCATGTGGGAGCTCTGAAGTGTAAAAGAAGGAAACCCTGGGTTTCCTCATCTTGTCAAGCATGACTGTTGCCATTTAAGCATTAAATTTGAAATAAATACAGGAAACAAGTACAGAGGATTATTGGAACAACTACAGACATTTTGTTGTTGTTGTTGCCACATTTGTCTCTGAATCTGCACAGGTATTTGAATTTAATAGGAAACAAGTAGCTCCCTGAGCCCTGGAAATAATAAAGGCAAGTTTCCTATGGTCATGTGTCTTATCCTTGACTGAGCTCTGACTAAGATTTCCCAAGGCTGAGGCATGCACAGAAGATCTCTCCTTTGCTGGTTCTCTGCCTTGCAGCATGACTCCCTTTTTTTCTTGCTTTTGACTCAGCAGATTGTTTCCATCAATGGGTAGAGATGAGATGGTCTCCCAAGACCTGAGCTCCTCTTGAATGTCTGGCTGATGCTTGCTGTCAGGAAAGGACATGTAATTACACAGTCAGACAGACTTGTTCCCACATCTATATGCTCTGTGAGGCTTTAGCGTGCCTTCTACTACGGGAAAGGCTGAAGTAACTTCTCATTACCAGCTGCTGCCCAGTAGGTATGCTAGGTGGTGCACTGAATGGCTTTCCCAGCCATGCCATGGGTCAGGCAGTGCACCCCTGCCACGCTGCCGTGGTGCCCCTCGCCGCCCGCCCGCAGCCTGCCCGCCCCGTGCTGCCCCGTGCTCGAGGTTCCCATTCCGGAGCACAGCAAGTGGGCTCACCCGGCCAGCACGGCTTTTGCTAAGCACCGGCCAGGACTTCACACCAGCTTATTCAAAACAAAGCACAATTTAGTCACCTGAAATAGAACACAGGACAAAGGGTAGAATTAAACAGACAGCTTTTCATACTTGGCCTTGTATCCGTCTTCCTTTTTAAGCATTGCAAATGTCTCTTCAGCCCAATTATCTCAGCCTGGAGGCTCAGCAGTGGAAACTGACCTGATGCATATGTGAAATGTCTCTTTCTCAATGTGTTTCTAGCTGCATCTATCCCTTGGATGGTGGCTACTAACCCAGGTGCTGCCCACCTCCCCCGTACTACACCTGTACCCTCCTTGTAAAGGTTAGCATCCCCTGGGAGCCTCGGCTCTGCACGGCTCAGCCTGGCCAGCTCTGCAATGGTACCCCACCTTTACTTGTAATGCTCCAACCCACCAAAGGTTTTGGGTTTTCACCTTTATTTCCACCTGCACTTTCATTGGCACTAAGATCTCAGGGTGCTTCATCGCTGTTATTTTTAATTGACATTGAAGTTACATTTGGTATTTGAGAAATGGAAATCATGAGGGAGGTGCAACAATTGCCATGAGGCAGCAGCTATCGATTCCTGCCATCTGACAAAGGGATGCCTGTGCGTGGATATATATAATTCTGACAGAGAGGAGGAGAATGACACCAGGAGCTGCAGCCTAGCTCCTGACAACCTCTCCCTTTGCCACACAAAGCTTCTGATAAATCCAAAAGCCCAGAGCAGCCGTGATGTGCCTCCCTGAACTCAGGTGGTGGACATCTACATCGGGAGCCTTTCCAAGTTTTGCTCCTTCTCGGCAGCCAAATCTCATCCCCAGCCACACAGAAAATGTTCTGTGAGACAAAAGGAATGTCAGGCTGCAGTAGAAGAGAGGGAACTGTAGGGTCTGTTGGGGGAATAATTCAAAAACAGACTTACACTTTGGTTTTATTTGAATTAAAAATGAAACCAAGATCTGTAATGGAAGGAATTTGCAGAAGAAAGCTGTACTTTATGTAGAGTGGCATTTGTTTAGAGCTGTAGAGAAGGCTCAGCTGTTCCCAGCCTCTTATTACCCATCTAAAAATAATAATAATTTTATTTCGAAGTTTCATTGCTGGTAGATATAATCCAGCTTCCTATGCATCAAGAGAAATGCCTCAGGAAATCAGTCACAATAAAAGTGTGGGTTGCCACTTGATTAAAATGTAGTCTGTTCTCAAATGCAGAACTGGTTGGTTTGGGTTTGTTTTGGTTTTTTTTTTTTTTTTCAGATAACTGACAAAATAATTAGAATGCATGTTTCCTAATTTACTACCTAGTAGTAATTAACATTAGTGTCTAAACACTAAGAAAAATATGAATTCCTGATACATATTGAAATGCAGGTTCTATGCCATGTCACAAATGCATTCTGAACAATAAATGTTTCTAAAAATCTCACATCTTATTAAACTGGATTAATATAGCAATTTGATGAAGAATATAGATTTAATAACAAAATTATTTTAAAATTTTTAGAAAAAAAATTAAAACCAATGCTGCCTGCAGAATAACTCCTTATGCTCCATAGCTAGGAAAAAAGACTGAGAAGGAGTGTGGGAATAATCCCGTATTAGACTGAGTTTTAATACTGATTTTTAAAATAAATGTTGATTAGACCCATGGGCTATAAGCTTCATTTCAAGCCCATACATGTACCTGGAACTGAGTTCCACTCCTAAGGGTCTACTGTATTTAAATTTAATGTGAAGTAAGAAGGTTCATGCCCTTGTGGTCAGATTTACAAGTCACATCATTGCCTAAAAATGCAAACAGGCACTTACTGACGTTAAATGCAGTTGAACTGATTGAGCCTCCTAGGACTAAGGGATCATATCTCTAAAATTATTCAAATATTTAATTCCTCTTTATTGGTGATTCCAGGGCAGTCAGTCATCTAGCTATCTTTGGGTGTGAGACTGGTAGCACTGAACCAAGTTTGTTGCTTTTGAAAATATTATTAGATGGTTATCTGTGCTTTAAGCCTTTATGTAATTTTTTTAATCTGTCCCTTCAAGGGTTAGGGGGTTAAAGGATTAAGTCCCTCTCTTGCATTTCTGAACACATTTAATCATAAATACTAGTCATTTGATTTTTATGGCTAGATAAACTAAAACACCTAAAATACCTAGCTAACTGTGAGACAGAGTAAGCTGCCTCTCCCAGCTTTCTGCTTTGACAGGGCCACGTTTGGGACGCTGGTACTGACTGTCAGCTATCTTTCCCTCAGTGCTTATTAGTGACACCTTTTTGGGGAACGGCAGCCCGTTGTGGCAACCTTTCAGTGAAGTCTGGCTAACGTTAAGGATGCTCAGGGCACCTCTGCCACAGAAGAGCTTGGCCCCCATGGCCAGCACTCAGCCTCCAACCCAGTGTCACATCCACCTCACTCAAGCTGCAGGACCAAATCCAACCTGCCCCTCTTATTTTGCTGGGAGGCATCAGCCTGCCTGCTGCTGAATTGCCAACGCAACCCGCAGATGCCAAACCATATATATATGTGTGTGTGTGTAAATATATGTATATATATATAAAATAACTCTTTCCAGTAGGAGTGTGTCTGAATAATATATGTACAACTTGCGTGTGAGTGTCATTTTGGCCACACAGGAAAGGACAGTGGGTGTGCACAGCTTTAGGGTGAAATAAAGGCCAGACCTGTGAATACCAAGGCAATTACAAATCAGCCAACACCAATGTGACCTTTGGGCTAGCAATTTGGTCTTATCAGGATGAAGATCAAGGATTTAACGGTGGTGCAAGGTAACTTTGCAATAAGGTTAGAGGTTCTGGCCAAGGAACATCTAAAGTTCCCTCTTAGCCTAACACAAAATGTAAGAAATTAAAGATAAACCCCTTTCACTTTCCGTATGTTTTCTGAAGAACCTACAAATCCATTTCAGACAGATCCTCTTACAGCAATGCCTCTGCACTTCTGCAAATAGCTAATTCTGTGGGTAAACACAAAAAGTGTGCACTTTAGTGCACGTACTTTGGATGTATCCAGTGGTTTGGTCGATCTTAGTTTTTAAGTATTCTTGCAAATTGCTCCTGAGAACACACTCAGCATAGCAGGCCTTCACACTTCGTTGAGATCTTACTCTGGCAATGTTTATAATGCAAAATGCCATACAAAGATAGAAAATGTGTTTACAGCTCAAACCCTACCAATATTTATAAGCTTATCACATTCAAGACATAATTTTGAAGAGATAAATGCTTTATTAAAAACTCTCATAAAATCAAATCTCTGGCTCCCCACTCTTGGTACATCTATCAAACAGAGAGAAGTTGGGCTGACTTGCTGGACACATTTCCCTGAAGATAAGAGTCACCAGGTCTGAGACGCTGCTGTCTGAAGAGATACTTTACTCAAAGACTTTTTCTTTTTTTTTTTTTTTTTTTTTTTTGTGATATTGCTATTATGTTGGCACTTCTTTAGAAAAAACAATGTGTATTTGCTTTTTTCCGAACATACATGAATTTTCATTGTCACATCAAAGGGAGTTGGTAACCTCATCACACAGGAAGAGAATAAGTAACAGACTTTGTTCCTGGTTGAACAGAGGAATGAAGTTATATTTAAAGTGCAGGGAGGAAGAAATGGAATTTATTGTTCAGCTTCATGCAGAGAGGTGGCTGACTCATAAGCCTGTACAACTGACGGTACTTTCAAGCAACAGCAGGAGATAAATGAATAAGGAGAAAAAAATGTCAGTTTATGTTGCCTAAAGAGGAACTTAAAGAACAGCCATGACTTCCCACATACTTCTGCAAGGCAACTTTCTTCTGTTTCTATTGTATAGCCAGAAAGCAGAGGCTGGGGCCTATGGCTAAATGACATCTCCACTGTTTTCTTAGATTCTCTAAAATGGTATGAAAACAAGCAGGGTCATCGAAAACTCATGAGATCAGGTTATTCCTTCATATTGAAGAAGACTTTTCACTTCCACAGTAAGTACTTTTGCATGCTGATAAAAATAATGGGACAGCACTTCAGAATTTTTTTTTTCTCAAAAATAAGTCTTTGCTTATCTATATGCGTGTGTATATATATATGTATAACATAGAGGAATCATAATCAGATATTCACTGCTCACAAAATGTACTTCACGCTTGAGACTCTTTTTCAAAAGTCTGTGCTGTAAACTAGAACTTTAATAAGTGGGGAGGGTAACAGTAAGCTAGCAATAAAAAAAAAGTTTTTTCTGAAATTATTTAGCCCTTTTCTTTGTTGTACTCTCAGGCTCATGATATGTTGTCAAAAAGTTGTTTGTCAGCTAGAAGAAACATGACAAATATAGATATTTGCAGAAGTGTTCGCTTTGGTCATGTCCCTTGGCCTTTTAAAAACTCTTTGTGTGGGAGAAGTGAAAGAGGAAAGACCCTAAAAAGTGCTGAAGATGAAGCAGGGATGGGGGAACCATGAACTAACACCCCAGCTCCACCGGCATGGTACACCTTCATTATCCCGTGCTAAAACAGAGAGCAAGCAGGCAATGTTTATAGCACCCCGGGGCAGCTGCATCTGCAGGGGTGGTGGTGCTCAGCAGCCCTGGCACCAAAAAGCCAGCAGCAATCAGCCGTGGGGACAAAGCCATTTCATGCCTCTGACACAAACCCTTTTTAACAGCCATCCTTCTCAGTATGAACTTCCTTTCCAGCTTCTTTTCCTTCTTTGATTACTTTTTCTCCATCCTTTCTGCTTTCTGTCTGAATGAGAACCCATCTTAGCTAGGCAGTTCGCCTCAACCCTGCTACATTTAGCTTAGCACAGCAAGCTAAAAACCAGTCCCAAACAATCAGATCGAGTTCTAAAACAAATAAAAATAAAAATATGTTTTCCATGAATTGTAGAGAGGAAAATAAGAGCAAAAAGGCAAATGTTTTTCCTGGCCTGAAGAATACAGTTTGGATCATGTGCTCCAAAAGCTACCCAGATACAGAAGCTATATTTTCCTGCCTTTGCTATTCCTTCCTCCTTCTCCTTTCTACCAGAGGCTTTGTTTTGCTTTACAAGGAAGTACGATTCAATTTTAACTGTGAAACACAAAGCCACTCTCTGAAATCAACATATTTTTTTCACGGAAGGGGCATTAATTATGACTTTAACGACTACCTAATGAAAGGGTTTTTTCATCTAAAAATATGATATCGTATAAAAAAGATGATGTTATAAACTGGAACTATTTAGAAATATGATGTACTGAGGTTTCCGATAAGATTTAACCCAAATGATATCCACTTCTTTGACAATCTTCACCTTAATTTTGAAGCTTTTTCTGTTTTCTTTCTCCTTTCTCTCTAGTCATCTTCCTTTTTTTTGGCATTCTAATAAAAATGAAATGTAACTTTGCTTCTTATATAACTAGTAAAAACTAAGAGTCCTGCAACATCACCTCAAATCCAGATCTTTTTGTGCAAATCAAGGAAGTAGTACATTTTCCAGAGGAGTTTGTGTCGCATCTTTAAACTGATTTTTGTTTTTCAAGCACAGGCTGCGTATCCATATGGGGAACTCCCATGAGGAACCAGATGACTGAGGCATGGGTGGAACACCCTGCGTGACTTCGGCTGGGCCACATCCTTAGACTTGCAGCTTGCCTAAACAAATCGGGTACAGAGCCATCGCACCACCCTGAGTCATGCAAAGTCCCATGCTTGCGCAATTTGAAGTAAAGGATGTCTGCTGACACCCACTGGGATGGTAACGTGCCTCAGGTGGTGAATAACCTGTTCCCTCCAGAATTTGGGGTTACCATCCAGATGACACCCTGTCACCTGGGCCAGGCAGAGAGCGGGAAATTACCTTGAGGCAATGACTTGCTTCATGGATGAGAAGGGGATTCATGCTTTGTCACCCAGCTGCTTGTATTAAGGTTTCGACATTTCAGAAGAGTTCATTGGGTAATAAAAACACTTCAAACCATTTCAGTCATTAACACTGCTGTTCCTAACGACCTGAATGGAAGCAGTTTTCGATTATACTCTCAAATAAAATTCACAAGACTGCCTCAGAGATGTAGGAGCCTATGGGTTTTGACTTTCAGTAGGAATCAGGCACACAGTTAATTTGAATAAAAGGTTGATTTTTCCACCTTAGATACCGATTAGGATTTCCATAACAACACACAAAACCACACCTCTGCTTTTAGTAAATTAAAACATTCTCATCACAGGTTGGATCGGTGAGATGCACATGGTCAAGTTTGCCCAATGTTTTTGCATCATTAGACACTATTTTCAGGATACCTGAACCCCAGATAAAAGCAGGGAGACCCTCCAGGCTGGTTTACTCCCCTGCACTTTTTTGGGTGCCCCACAGAGGAATCAGCTACTAAATGAGTGTGAGGGGAAGCAGAGAGGGGAAGCAACCAGGGAAGCAGGCAGGAGATGTGGCTATATGGATGGGAGAAGGTTGGGGCAAGGGCCAGGGCATCCAGAGGGCCAGGAAGGGGATGTGCAAAGGGGAGCCAAGGACAGGCACAGACAGCTGCCAAGGGGCTGCCTCTTTCACCGTCTCCTACTGTTTCAGCGTCTGACTTCAGGATGATTTTACAAGTGAAGCGTTCTACAAAACCACAAATGTGTTTCTTACTTTTCAGGTTGTCACCCGTATTGTGATGAAAATACTAATAAACAGCAGTTACCATCCCAAAAGGTCTTCTTCTGAAGTGACTATAAAAACAATACCGTGAATATTCTGCTTTTTTACTCTTTCCATACATTTAGTTTAATAGCTAGAAGCGTTTCGTCTCCTTTTTCTAACTGCCAACTTCGCACGCCCAGCAGCAAGTTGAAGGAAAGCCGGTGGCTGGCAGCTTTCCACCTTGATGAATCATTCCCGGCAATGAAGGCTCTCAGGTGTGTTCTCAGCCACACATCGGCAACCCCACTCCTTTTAAATCGCAGTTATATCTGTACCGATCACCCACCCTCAGTACACTTCCTTAGGCATAACGCTTTGAAATTCGTTAAATATTTGTTGCCACAGAGCACAGAAAGAAACAGAAAACCAGTCAGAGTGAGCACGGTGACTGAAGGCCCAGCAGTGACAATGGGCACTAAAAGGCCATTTCTGTCACTCAGATTAGCAAATACGTCCCCGAATTCCTGCAGGATGTATCTTATTCTGGTGCAGAGGGTCAGCACAAGGAAAACATGTCATTTAAATCTCATTTAAAGACTGCTTTAAAGGCACTAGTAGGACTTGTGTGCTTCATCACCCTTTTCACAGGGATTCATTTGGTGTCATTTTTACACCGTTTTCAAAGGGAAATTGTACTTTAGGTTGAGGAAGTGGCACCATCTTGTGGGTGAAAATGAAAGTGTTTTTTTTTCTTTAGTAAATTTATTTTGTTTTAATTTTCCCTCATTTCCTTCCCCCCTTTTTGGTTATCATAATTTGCAGCCTTTTGAGTCTAAAAAATAATCATTGTTTCAGAAGACTTTAGAGCAGTGCTCTGTTATGCAACAAGTGCATAATATTTTGATAACTTACCATGCTACACAGATTTCTGAGACATTAGCTAATGTCTATGAAACGATCTTTGCAAAACCCTTTCGAGGTCAGCCCCAGAAATTTTCTAATTTGTTTTATTTTTTTTCAAAAAAGCAAGCTAAAATATGTTTATTAAGAAAATAAGGGCTACATTTGCAGTGGCAAATGGGGGAGGGTTTCAGTTTGCTTAAAAACTGAGACCTGTGCCTTCAATTTTGAGAATTATCAAGGTGCAGACTCATTTTTCTTAGTCTTTTTTTTTTTTTTAATATTTCAATTTATTCTAATTTTAAAGGACTAGTCAGACTTGTCAGCAACCTACTGTGGAAACAGAAAAGAGAAGACCAGGAATATTGTTGATGGTAGAGTATTACTGTCTTGTTTAATACGCAAACAGCTGTAGGGCTCAGAGCAAAACATGTAACGCTTGAGCTCATTTATTTAAAGGCATGCCCATAGTTACAGCCAGTCATCTCAGTGGGATTCACCTCTCTTTAGAGATCACCCATACAAATGTCTATTACCTGAACTGATCACCAAAGCTCCTTTTGAAGTCACGAGGGAGCAATAGTTGCTTTTAAGGTGCAGTTCTTCTCATCCTATACCAGATATCTGAAACAGGTCAGCTGACTGATATCCTTAAAGTGCTTATTTCTCTTCTTTGGCTGTAAAGGGAAAATGATGTGATTAGCATAGACATAGCTCCTTGGAGCAATCTGCATGCAGCCAAATGAATCCCACCCCTTGTGCCTCATATAAGTGACATTATCAAGATTTTTTGAGCCCCGTGGATCGTATTTAATTCAGCACTCCAAATGACTTCATACAGAATACCTTAAATATGGATTTCAAGAACAAGCTCTAAAGATCAAAACTGAATTAAGAGCCATTAGAATAGCTTAATATAGGGCTGCACACACCGTGTCAAGAGGTTGGCGTGATCCTTTATGGTGAAATTATGAGAGGAACTATATATTATAGCACTGGTTGCTTTACATTTAGTTATTTTCAGTTCTTTTTACCTTTGCTAAGTGTTTGTACAAAGCGGCATTAACAAAAGTTAATGTGCAAAATAAAAATAACTGCTCTTTCTAATCACTGCAATACAAGCGAAACCTACGATATTTCTGGTTAATTACAACTATTGTCCAAAATCAGTGCCAGAGTATGAGCTGGGCTGCAAAGCAAAACCTAGCATGAGAGTATCTTCCTTCCAAAATCCGATACTTGCGCAAAGAATATGGTCCTGTGTTGGCATTACCCATTGTAAGCAAAGCTCAGAGACTGTTTCCCTGTTGCTGAACAGAAGGTTGAACTTCACAGCACCTGGGTACACCTCCTTCCTTTGACCCCATCGCAGAACTAGCCACTTCCAGAAGCATAGGGAAAGAATGGGAAGGATGGTCAGTTTTGCTGCCCAACAGTTCCCCTATACTTGCAAGATGCGGAGGTCACCTCTGGTGAGAGGAAGAGGTGGGACAGTCTTGTCCATCCTTCCGGTGTGACCAGAAGGTTCAGAGCCTTCTGCTGCCCAAAGCTCATGCAGGAAAACAGACAACCTCCAAGTGCTTCAGCCTTCACCCCCTCAGGACCAGGACTGCTTTCTGCCTTCCGCCTTTGTCACCACCAGCTCTACTTCTCTGTCAGGACCAAGGCACAAACCTGGATGAACACACTTGGCACCTACGTGTTTCTGGACACAGCTCAGAGTTTCCAGTTCTTGAAGGTTAAGCTGCTAGGGGATTATTTTCTGGGCTTTATGCCACACCTTACCCTCAGGGAGATGAAGGTCTCCATTTTGGATCTGCTGACTCAGGAAATACCTACAGGGATTCCAAATGGGATACGTCCTCTCTGCGATCTCCTTGCCATGATCTGGTTTTCTCTTGAGAAGGGATATTCCAAAGCTCTACATGGATACACATTGTAAAATAACAGCAGCATTTAATCATGAAGAAGCATAAGAATATAAAGAGATATACATACACACACACATATATATATATAAACATTGTAAAGGCAGATCATAAGAAAATGCTTCCCTGAAATCTTACTTAGCAAGACCATAATCAGCTACCTCTGAATTTCTAGAAGTCAAGCAAGACAGATTAAAATTGCATATAGCAAGCCAGCCCAGTTATTCACTTGATGAGGAAAGACATCAGAACCCTGTGCAATAAAATGAGAATATATGTTAGAAAAATGACAAATTACAGAAACACAGTATAGACATAATTTAGGTGAGATACAATGTCTAGAAGTTAAATGTCCAATGTTTTACAGAAAGAAGACAATTCCTAGCCCAACACAAAGCCCTTGGCAAATTTAGGAGTTTGCTTAGGATCCCTGGCTCCACTTTTGTAGGAAGCATTTGCACAGACCAAAATTATTATGAAAATACTGCTTTAGGCAAGGCAAGAATCTGGTTGACCTTTTGGCCAGTTCTTGAACTGAATGTCTTTTGATGTCAGAAGCAGTATGGCTCATTTAAATGCCAGACACTCCACGCAACTTTTAATCTCCTGATGTGTTCCTTGGGTTGAAAATCTCACTGAGACTAGAAGCTGTTCCTGCAGCACTCCAGGCCCAGCAGTGAGTGTGATACAGATGGAACCTTTCCCCAAATCTTTCCTTCTGCCACTTGCAGCTCATCATCACAGAATAAAGGCAAGCACATCATTTCAGTGGAAAATTGTCTGAACTTTGCTTCATCAGTTTGAACAAAACTTCAAGAGAGATTGAGAGAACCCAGAGATTTATTTTTTATTCTTGCAGGAAGCTTGGTCACCATCATTTGTTATACTGATAGCTGTGTTAATTGTTGTGTTCGCTGCACTTTCTTGATCTGGCTGTACTAGAATGGGCAACACTTTAATACAGTTTCTCTTTTTCAGCATTTGTGACAAGGCAAAATGAGGGAGCATTAAAAACACTGTAAATAAATTTACTGTTATAAAATGGAAGACTTCCAAGATTTATTCAGACTTATCATCATCAAGATTTAATAATCAAAAAAGATTTATTTAACATTCATATAATAACACAAGACAAAACCAAAGCAGGAGAATTTGGAATTTCTTTGGTCAATATTCATATATTTAAAAAGTCTTAATATCTATTATCAGGTCTCTATAACTTCACTGTCTGCCATTAAGCTCAAGAGGGGCAGAAGTCTTTTCAGTAATATATCAAAAAAGGCTTCGATAGAATCGTTTAGGATCTCAAGCCTTAAAACAGATGGTGGCTGCAAAGAGAATACACAAGGTTGAGCACTGAGCTATGGCTGTTTGGGGTCCAGGACTGTTCCCACACCTTTCATTAATAAAAATCTCACCTACCTCACTGCAGATAAGACTGGATAACCAGTCAGGTTCACAGTGCATTTAAATTATCCTACACTTACTGAATTCAACTTGCACCCACTACATTTGATTCATTGGAAATTTTTACCATAGGAGGAGGTTTACATTTACATGCCAGCTGCTTAGAAAACCCGCAAACACATAGGCATTTTGAGAGCAGGAGGTTTTTCACATGATTTTGGATGCCAATTATCTTGCATGACCAGCAGTGACTTTAAAACTCCATGTGAGGAAGCAGAGCTATTCAAAGCTTTCTTAGAAAAGCTCTACCTTGGAATTCCTGCCAATCCTCAGGTTCTGGGCTATAAAACCTCATACAGACAATATAGCCACATTAAAAGTTCAGTTATAGCCTTAGCTGGTGCAAAAGTTCCAGCACAATATGCTTTTGACTGGCCAAAGACAAATGATGCTCTTCAAGATTGTTGAAGGCAAATGGTTCTTCTCTTTTCCTTTACACCAGTGGCCAGGACGCATCCCTGTTGGAACAGCACTGCAGGACAAGAAAGGTTGGTGATGGTATTTGTACTAATACATATATATATATATTATATATACATACATATGTATACATGCACAAATGCTGCCATCTCTGTAATATGTGGCAATTTTAAGTGCTTGCTTTGCTGGGGGGAGAGGGGTTACCCCCAGTGCAAAAGTACTGCTAATCTTTAGAGAATATATAACGGCTGATTAACTTTATGGACTGCGTTGGTTAATGGATGATTTTGCTGCCAAATATTTTAAATCTCAGATCGCTGGCTCAGAAGCCTGTGTTGAAACACAGCTCACTTGTGTCGATTGTTTACTGGGTTTTGTTTGTTTGCTTGTTAAAACTTTTGGCATAACTTTTAGCTATTCAGTTTCATCAAGAGAAAAAAAAAAAGTACAGCAAAGCACAAACTTTGCACTTTAATTGTAACTGTGTTTTTCAGAGACAAGGAAAAGTTAGGCCAGCCAACCACTAACAGCAAACACTTGCTTTAAATTAATAAAGAATAAATAACATGTAGAAGTGGAGATGGTGAATAAAATCATTGCTACAAGAAAGTGTCAATAACAGTACTCTCCAAGAGCCAGGGCATCACTGTGCCTTTGGCACACCCCTGTTCTGATAAGCACAGTGCTGAGAACCTGCAGTCACCTTGAGATGCCCTTCCCCAGGAAGTTAATACTAGTTAATGCCATATCTTAAGTGATCTAGAAGCTTTGATAGCGGAAGGGTGAACACAAGAAATTACTTGCACAGCATCATGAGTATGACCAGCCATGGGCAAAAGGGATTATATTGGGAGTGGTGTTTTTTATGCTCACGTACCTGTGTAGGCTTTGAGAACTGCACTGAGAGTTGCTCACCACCAATGACTGTCAGTGTCCAAAGACTTCACCAGGAGCCCAGCCCAGAGACTAGGGGCAGCTTCACGGGGGCAAAATTGTGCGCTGGCACTTATGAGTACTGGGATTCAATCAGAACAGGAATCTCACACACTCTCAACCTGCTAGTGCTTTCTTCTCTGCTGTTCCAGAAAGCTGTCCAACATCTTCACATCTCCTTTTTTCACCATTTTCTTTTGCATCATTACACCATCACTTCTGATATCTCTAGTTTTCTCCTTGGTGCGTACGCTCAGCAGCCTGAGTGGGTTGGCTGGCCTTTACATTTCTCAAACAATCATTTTTAATAAGGGAAAAAATTATCTCCCCTATGCATATCTTATTTTTCCATTACAAGGGTGGTGTTTGCATTTTGTAATCATTTTTAGCACGTTTTTATCATTTAGCACATATAGGTTAGCCAGAAGTTATGAGGGTAAAACCTGTGGCCAAATTCTGCAGTTGCATGAGAGTAAACTCAGAATGAAGCCAAACTGATAGGTACAGAAGACAGAGCAAACGCTGATGAACCTGCAAAGTAAATTCAGAGGAAATTATTTTTCTGAATTTTGTATATTTAAGATACATGCCAGAAAGTATTGTGATAATTATTTGCATCTTATTGACATACATGTTTGAAATGAAGCTTGCAGGAACAATATCCAGGTCTAATGGGATAGTGAAAGAAAACTCAACAATTTTTTATTTATGTGGCTGTTGCTTTATTCCCATAGGCAAACACCCTTTAGATAATTGCTGCTGGCTGATGGGTCCTGTACCATTAGACATCCCATCCTCCTGATGGGATGCTAGAGGCGTTCTAGCCTGGCAGTTCCCAGCCCTACTGCTTTTCATAGCTACAAAAATTCTCTACAAGCTGTTCTCCAAGATACTGCCCACGCACACAGTGAAAGAAAACTATCCTTCAGCATTTATAGAAGCGTATTGTTTGACAGGACTACATTTACATTTCTACAAAGGTTGTCAATCCAGTGCTTATGGCTCAGAATGGAAAATTTCTCCCAGAGAGACTTTATTTAACAACTGACTTCTAGATGCAGAGAGTGAGCAGCACACTGTAGGGAGAGGTTATAAACTTTGTTTTAAACCAACTAGCAATCAGTTCTAGCTTCAGCAGTTTTATTACTTTTTATTAAATGCAGTAGAGATTGTCTGTTATTGGAAAGTGCTAAACAGAATGAAAAAGCTTTTTGACAAGACCTGTTACACATATTTTATCATGTATCTTCTATTCAGAGCAATTTCACCACTGCAGACTAAACAGAGACTTATGTTAAGATTTGACAGATTTGTTTAGGAGTTTCTGTTCTCTAACAGACTCCAAATAATTTATTAGTTTTGCACAACTTAAGACAGAAGATTCTGAATTCCTTCCATAGCAGTGACTTTGTATTATTACTTTTTAGATGGTAAGATACCTAAAAGACAAATATGAACAGAAAAACCAAAGGTATTTTCTGAATTAGAGTCCTGTCCTTTGGTGTTAAAAGTAACACTTTATAGAATCACTTTAATAAATGTCTTGAGATCCAGCTTAAAAGCAGCTAAATTTTTTGCCCCTACTTAATCCTGCTGGAGACACATTACAGACTATCCTCACAATTAGGAATCTGTAAATTTATGTCTAATTGTATCCATTATTAACTACTTAACATTTTTCTTGAAGCAACATTGCCCTTCCCTTTAAAAAAAAGGTATTTTTCTCTGACGTGTTCCTCATGAAGTCCCTTATCACTTGATAAATAAGGATGCAGTCATTGTGGATTGTTTAGAAATTACATGTATCCATAGAAATTATAGCCATTCAACAGAAATTCTATCTGTTCAATGATTAAGTAAGTACACTACATTTAAACAGTTTTATCTTTTCTCAGGTCTTCTCTCATTTTGTATTGCCATGATACCTCGTCTCCTCTTTCCTACTTTCCCAGACATGCTATTTTTCCTCTGAACCTGTTCCAATCTAAATTCATCTTCTAGAAAGTGGGCAGAGAGGATCATACACATTATTTCTGGTAAGGTGCATTATGGCCTTGCACAACCGTACGAATAGCTCCCTGGCGTGAGCAGGAGCCTCTCCCTCGACCCCCCCGGGACACGCATTCACCTTTCCCAGGCCACATGGCCAGGGCAGCTCCCAGCCAGTCTCAGGCCTCCCCCTCGGTCACTCCCAACCAGCACACTTCAGTACAGTGCCTTTTGCTACTGAATTTCATCTCATTCCTATGGCTCATCCTCAAAGCTACTGCACTCTTCCTAATATTCTGATCCTCCTCGTATTCAAAGACAATAAACAATGGATAAAGACAGCTCATATTGTAAAATCAAGCAGGCTGCAGATTATGGATTGCATCATATTTGAAATAAACCACACATGGTTATAAAGACTTTGGCAAACATTCTGTATATTCAAGAACAGTATTAAAAATTGAGTGGGTTATTTAATCAAAAACTTTTTTTCAGTGTAAATATGAATTGATTTTTGTCTTCTCCTTTGAAAGTTTAGAGCTCATGCATTTATTCCAGTCCATCGGCTTTATAGCATTCCTTAGGCAACCAGCTAACACCAGATTATTTCAGTGTCTCCACATGACACAGGCCTTTCAGCCTTGACCTTGCACATAGAGATGGCCAGAGAAAGAAGAGGTATAGGTACAGTTCAGTAGTTCAACAACCTGTTTTGGAGACTGGGACTATGATTCAGTTATACTTGATTAGAGATTTTGGCTTACAGAGCCCCATAAAACTTTCAAGACTGCCCGTATTCCCACAGAGTTACACTACAGTTATAAACATGAGCAACCTAGAAAAGAAAGTGAATTTATTTCTTATGATACACGCTGGCAATCTAGATGACATTCACAAGCAGGAGAGCACAATAACTAAAGGCTGTCTCTTCTGCCACTAAGAACATTTCTCATGTTTTCTTGTTCTGAATTGTTCACTGCAGCTAGTAGAAATCAAAACACCTATCCAAAATAATTGTCATAACGTATCATTATGGGAATAATCCTATATTGCCTATATATACTGAAATATCATACCTCAAGCCTACTGCAATGTGTAGGTAGCATAAAAATAGTATAAAAATAATACCAAGCCTCATTCCATCTCATTTGAACAAATTACTTTCTATCACAGTTAAAAATGGCTTAGCTTTTATGAAGTTTAGTGAAAAATTAACACACATAGACCCCCACCCCCTCAAGCAAACACTCTGCAGGCTATGCTTATGGAAAATCATTCTCACGGTAATCAGCTGTACATGCTGACAAACTTGTTCTTTTCTGGTTGCCTAGCTGTCTACCAACCTCCTCTGGCTCCCTGCCATGACCTCTGTGAAAGAGCTGCTATAACAGTAGCAAGTATTTTCCCAGAAAGCCTTATTAACTGTTCTGTAGGTTTCTAGATTTTAAACAGCAACTCGTTGTACTGTAATTATTGTAAGAATGTTTTAAACGAAGATGTTTGGTTTCATCTCTTAAGCAGAGATGACAAAATTCAAGGCCAAGAAACCTAACTGGACAAAGCAGGTCGGCATTGCATGTTATGCCATTGTAGCAAACCCTGTAAAACCAAGTCAAGAGTTCAAATAAATCAGTTCTGGCCTTCTTAAATCCACAGAAATATCCTATCAGCTGAAAAGTGGTAGATCTGAAGATTTTATATATATATATATATATATTAACATGTGATGGTAGGCTTCCATGACATCTACAAAAAAAAGTTATACATCTTCTAAAATTTATCTGTGATAGAGAAGTATAGAAATAAAACTGATTAAAGGAACTTAATTTCTCTACTTCAAGTTACAGCACACAGAATCAGTATTTATTCAAAGATGGTTTGTTTTATGAGGCAGGCTGCCGTGGATGTTCTCCAAGTTTAATGTCGCCTCCCTCCGGATCAGCTGCTGGGTTCTCATATGTGTTTACAAGGTATCTGGGCACCAAATAGGTATGGGGCTTTAGGCACTGCTGTGCTACGCATACAACAATACTTTTGTTAGAAAAAGAAACAAGAAAAAAATTAGATTAGTTCTCATAGGACAACTTCTCTTTCAAGTTTAGTTGATGAACATGAGCAAAGCAGATAGCCACAGAAAGCACTGATGTCATTTGTATGTGCTATCTTACATACCATGGGAACAGTCCTTAATTGCAAGTAATAATAGGGTAGCCAGGAAAGTGCCAATTAAAATAACTTGGCTGTTTGTGCTAAATTCTAGATATTCCTGAGGTCTTAAGAAAATTTGGTTATCTTTACTTAACAGAATGCAATCAAAACCAAAGATTTACTTTTAGACTTACTTACCTCTGAGATAAAACAACTGGTCAGAGTGCAGATTTTCTTGTTGATGCATAAGCAACAGTCAATGGAATGCACACAGAGTTTTGAAAAACAAAAGAAGAGATGGTTTTCAACACCTTTTCAAGCCAGTCTGCAGCATGTTCAGTTTAATTTTGTTTATGGTTGTTAAAGCTCCTACAGCATACATTTGTTAAGCTTCTAGATTTGATAAGCATATTCTCTTTTTCCTGTAAAAACAATATAGTTCACCATACCAGTGGCTATAGTTGACGTGGGGCTGATACAAGTAAACTCCCTGAACACAAAAATCAGGCTGATCAAGACATGCACGTTCTCAGTCTTGCTTTATGAGGTGGAGCCATATGCCTTCAAGAACACTGATGCATAAAGACTGCTCTTTCCCCACCCACCCACCTACCCCTAGGTATTTGCATCAGCTAGCAAAACCACGCAGAAGCAAGACAAAGAAGTACTAAGGCACCAGAGACGGTCTGATGCAACTGAGAAGCCCCAGGTCTGGACCCATCTGCCAGATGAAGGATGACCTTTGATGGGATCTCACTCTGGCCTCCTGGAAGGCAGCAGCAGTAGAACAGGACTGGTGGGACACGGCCAGCCCTGACACACCACAGGGCTGCAGCAGTAAGGATCTGGTAGTGTGAGCGCCAGCACAACCCCAACAAGAACCAAGGTGTGGTTTATGCCTGTTCCCTAGGATTGTAAAATGCCAGATACAGAAGTAAAAGGAAAAAAAAAAAAACAACAAAGCCCCAAAAAACCCAAACCCAACCCAACCAAACAAAAAAACCCTGTACATGAATGTTACTAAGTCTTCCATCAGGATCCAAACTG
Source organism: Falco naumanni (assembly GCF_017639655.2). Classification (NCBI taxonomy): domain Eukaryota; kingdom Metazoa; phylum Chordata; class Aves; order Falconiformes; family Falconidae; genus Falco; species Falco naumanni. The sequence goes on along the minus strand of NC_054058.1, from coordinate 83,795,550 downwards.
CAATTGTTGCCGAGTTGCACTATGTATTTGCAAGCTGTTCATGGAGTTATTGGGAGTAAACTACTGACCTCAAGCCAGCTCTTAGCGGGCAAGTATGCACATCATACTTAGTGCTTACAGTAAAAAGGGTGGATTTTGAAAGCATCTGCCTGTGCTCCCCTCCGCTCAGTAAGGACAAGGCTTCCTGGTCAGAACCATGCTGATCAGGGTGCAAGGTCAGTCACGCTCCAAACAAGAACTGACGTTTCAAAGCCAGAGCAAGAATTCTGTTGTTAAGGAAATGTGCTCTAACAACGGATTTGTGGATTGCAGTAAGGAAAGAACATGTTTTGCTTTTTTCTTTTTTTAACTGGCGAAGGTCTTGAGCTTTATGGTGGCTGATTAACTGCTGAAGGGAGATTTCATTACATTGAATTTAAAAACTGTCAGGAAACAAAGTAAGGAATAAATATTCCTTTTAATACCCATGGAAAAATCAAAACAAACTTATTTACTCCACTCATGGTTATTGCTGGGTGTAAAACTCAGAAGTCGCACCTCTGCTGAGGTATAAACCAAGACAATAAAAAGAGTGTTTCATCAAATGCTGCGCTATACAATTTTGAAGACAAGCTTTGATGCATGGCTAGATGCTAGCTGGGCTGGGGAAAGAAAAATGTTTTCCTCTTATTTGCAGAGCAGCTACAGTACAGTTCCACAGTTACTGCAGGTAATGATGAACAAGTAAGTATTAAGAGGAGAGAGAGGATGTGCCAAGTTCCAGTATGTTGTTTGGTCCATCTACTCCACAGTCCTGAAAGGGAGAGTGATACAGGCCAATGCTTCAGGCCACAAAGGAATTGTAGAGGAGCTCTTGACAAGAGCAAGATCTCTCCATAACTGATTTTAAAGTTAAAATAAAATTGCTTGTATCTTACCCTCACATATTGAAAGTATGATTCATCCAAAGAAAAATCTGTGTTACCCTTTGCTGAGCAAAATGGAAGGGCACAAATTACTTTCCTTCAAGTAAACAGTCTGAGGTCAAAAATGAGGCCTAGAAAAGACATGGCAAAACAGCAAGACATGCATAACAGCCACTACAAGGAGAGAAGAAGTTCTAGCTGGCACCCAAGGAGCATTTGTGCAAGAAATGAAAGAACTTATTGTCCCCACGGCATTGGTTCTCAGGCTCTAGCCTGCCCACCCTCATGGCAAGGATGCTCTGCCACATGGCCAGCCACAAAAGGAGAGGATTCTTCCTACTGACACTCCACTTCCACATCCATACAGAACCAGCAGAAGCTTTCCTGACTAATTAAAATAAAACATAATCGTCAATGTTTGCAACTTCTGTTACTAATTCATGTCCTTCTGTAATTGAAAGAATATAAATTCAATATAGAGAAACCCACCACCACCACAGCCTTCAGATCCTCTTTTTTTCCAGACTGTTACCTGCCTGAAACAGATAATGCAAAATCTCTGTGAGAAAGGAAATGCAGTGACTGAACCTGAAATGAGCTGCAACTTAACAGATGATTCAGTTACCTCCAGACCGGGCTGGGATTCCTAAATGTTTAAAGGTTCAGTACATAGAGATTAAAGTGAGTGAACCTTTTACCAGTAAAATAACATACATTATTTGCATCAATTCAGTAACGATGCAAACCCAGTCCTCTTCAATGAGGTCTCTGTTCAGAAAAACAACGAGGTTTACTTAAAAAAAAAAAAAGAACTTGTGCCTTCACAGCTCAAACCCCATGTCCAACCACAAAGACAGTTCCTCTTTCTGGTTACCACAAGTGGTTTTGCAGTAAGTGGACTGGTGTTTTCTACAGGCCCAACCAAAAACGGTGGGCAACGAGCCTTTCCCCCTTTTTGTTCATTCTTGGCCTTCCCTGTTGACATACCCTTCCCATGCGGCGACAGTAATCATGCACTTTCACTCCTTATCTCCCCCAGCCATGCCTATGTGGTCGCTGCAGCGAGGTTTGCACTTGTCCCAGGCTGCTCCACTTGTCACTAAGAATAACATGAGATGGAAGAGAGACAGTACGGAATTTTTTTCTATGGAGAGCTGTGTTCCCCTTAAAGCCTGCCTGTTCTTTGGTGGAATCAACTGTCTCTTCACCTTACGGAAAATAAGAAAACCAAACTGTGACCTAAATTCAGCATTGGGACAAAACCCAAGATTTAAGAAATGTTGTGACAGCAGCAAAAAAAAATAAAAATAAAAAAAATCCTTGCAGAACTAACTTCTTGCATTTAGATATTTCAGACTTTGATAAAACCTTTAAAATATAATTTGTACCACTAGAAAAAATCACTTTTAAGTTTAAAGTTTTCTTCATCTTTTTACTCCATTTTTAATTACTGAATGCTATTTCTGAAATTGTAAGATTATTTAAATTCTGAAACTCAAAAGTATGAAAGTACGAAAAACTACGTCGCAGGTCCACATTTAAAGACAAAATTCAGACATACATTTTTCCTGTCAAAGATAAGTCTGACAAGGATAATAAAACCTGTTTATTAAATAAGTATTTATAATATAAACCTTTAAAATCATTACACTTGCTTATATTGATACACATTATGTCACTTCCAATGTATTTCATTACTTTGGCGCTATGAGCTGATACCCTGAAATGGAAAAATAGCAACGAAGAGCAGCTTCCCCTAAAGCTTACAGACACCAGCAGTGGGCTAAGACAGCTTGAACCGCAAGGACTACAGTCAGAAATCCAGAGGAAAGCCTCAGATAAACAATGACAGCAATTTCACTAAAAGGTCAGAAAGAGCACTTCAATTTCTTCAAAGTGTAGAAAGGTAATTCCAGCTGGTAGCTTTCCTTAAGAGAACTTTGCTTGAAATTGAATGTTTTATGCAGGAATGCAGGTCTTTGCTGATATTACTGCAAACATAAATGTCAAAGGCAAAACCCCTATTTTTCAGTGTGTCCCTCAGACTTATCACAATGCTGATATCTCCATTTCCCCTCAGGACTCGCTGCTTTGGCATCATACAAAAACAAAACCAGCTTTTGCATAATTAATGAAACACAGGCTCTGAAAAAAGTTGCTTTTTATTCCCTTTCCTGCCTACCCCTATTAAAGAAAGCAAAAAAAAAATCCTAATAGACCCTGAAGGTTAAAGGACCCTTATGAATAGCTACCAGCCAGCTCATGTGAGAACAGTAAGAAGCAAAACTTACCACCTGTAGCACCCAGAACTCTCTTTGAATGGCAACATCTACACAGTGAATTACAAACCGTGAAAGTTAACAGCAACGAGAAAAAAAAAATATCAAGGAATGTAAGTGTTCAGGAAGGTGAGGAGAGTACCAGCATGTACTGTATTCTGAGCTATTTACATTGTGACCACTAACAGGGGTATGTAAATTTCCTTGAAATGCTTTTGGCTATAAAATAATTGCTTTATGAAATAAATTAAAAAACAAAATACCAAGGGTGTTGTAAAATCCATGTGTTTTATCTTTTTACATGCATTTTCAATGAGCAACATACTAATACTCTTTAGCTAAAGTATTTCCCCTTCCACTAAAATATATACATACTTACACAAGAAAGGAATGAAAATCAAAGAATCCAGGATTGCTGAAAAGTACTTTGGAAGCATTGGTTCATACAGTTTTTCCTTTACAGCAAAGGCCCAAGACACTTCTGTGAGATCTGCAGATTGAGGAGTCCTATATATGCACAGATTTTAAATTCAGTTTATGCTGTAAACTCGGGATTCTCAACCATATTGTCCCTTCCTAACACTTTTGGACAACTACAGGCTCTTAAGTACAGTGAAAACGGCCTATAAGCAGAGCAGAAGGGCTTGCCATCTGTTCCTGCCTGATCTTTTGGAAGACACGAAGTCAGTACAGCTTCGTACAAAGACTTGTGTTCACAGGTTTTCCCCCTGTGCTTCTTCAGTTCTTTCCTACAATACAAAGTAAATCACCATGGGGGCACCGCTTTAGCATCTTCCAGATGGACAATGAATTTATCAGAAGATGCGATGCTAACACATTCTTCACCTCAAAACGCCGAGAAAACTAGCAAGGTGCTCACTTGACATCTGATTTTCACCTTTGCACGCAGGAAGCATGAACATTTATTTCGTGCAACTGAAAGCCAGGCCGGGCATAAGGCTGCTGCGCTCTGCATCTTCAGGCTTCGGAAGGTCTTCAACCTCCACCCCCGCTAGCGGCTGTCACGCGGGGAGAAGCAGGGGGAAGCGAGATCTGGCCGACAACGGCAGTTGACGGTACCCACTGCTCCTCAGGGGCTGGCCGCGGGGAGCCCGAAGCGCCCCCCCGCTATCTGTAGGTGTCACCCCGCCCGGGGCAGCCCGCGGCCCGCAGCGCCATGGCGGACAGCCCCGCGCCCGCCCCCCCGCACCGCGCCGGGCGTGACGCAGCCGGGCGGCGACCCCCCCGCAGCGTCCCGCCTGCCCTTACAAAAGGCGAACACGCGTTTGCGTTACAAATCGCGCCAGGTTTCACTGGAAGCCAAAGGGTTTCCGACACGCCGCGGCTCCCCGGCCCCGCGGGAGGCCCGGCCCCGCCGCCCTGCGCGCTCGCTCGATGACGGGCTTCGGCTCAGGCCGCGGGGCGTTTAACGGGTGTCGCGACCTCCCGCGCGGCCGGTGACCCCCCGCACTACCCCGGCCCCCCCCTCGCCGCGGCCCTACCACCCCTCTGCCCCGCGGCACCCCTGGCCGCATCCTCCTCACGCCCGGCCCCAGCGGCTCCCACGGCCTCCGGGGCAGCGCCGCGCCAGTCCCCGCCGTGCGGCCGCGTGCCGCCGGGCCCCATCCGGGGAAGGCGGGGGCGGCAGCGACCGCGCTTTGCTCTTCTTCCTCCTCCTCCTGCCCTGCTCTTCGCTTCCGCCCAGCAACGGCCAGGTCGGCCTGGCAGGTACTGCGGGGGAGGTGCCGGCGCTCACCAACGGACCGCCCAGGCGCGGCGGGGCCGGAGCGGAAGGCGGCGCCCCCCCCCCCCCCCCCCCCCTCGCACGGCGCATGGTCGCGGCGGCCGCGCGCTCGCCGGCCTCCCCTCTGGTTGCCGCGCGCTGTGGTCTCGCCCGCCCCCGCTGCCATGTTGGATCGTGCGGCCGCCGAAGCCGGGCCGGAGTTGGAAGTTTAGCGCCTCTCGGAGGGGCGGGCGCGATCGGCCGCCGGCGCGGAGCGGCACCGGCGCGGCTGCTCCCGTCTCCGGGCCGCCGGCAGCTGGCCGAGGTCCCGCCGTCCCTCACCGGTTCCCTCCTTCCCCGGCCCCGAGAGGGAGGCTCCGCGATGCGGCTGCTGTGAGGCCGCGGCGGCAGCGGAGGAGGAGGGGGCCGCGGGCGCCAACGGTCGCAGGGCAGCGAGGGCAGCGCCGGGCCGGCCCCGGCCATGAGCGGCAACCCGCAGCAGCAGCCCCCGCAGCCGCGGCGGGTCACCAATGTGGGCTCCCTGCTGCTCACCCCGCAGGAGAACGAGAGCCTCTTCAGCTTCCTCGGCAAGAAATGCGTGGTGAGTCCCAGCCCGCGGCGGCGGGGAGGGCAGGGGGCGGCCCGCGGCGCTCCCGGGCCGGAGACCCCCGGGCCCGTCCCCACCCCGGGCGCGGAGGGCCGGGGCAGGCGGGGGGCGTGTGAGGACAGGCCGGTCGGGGCGCCGGGAAGTTGAGGGCTGCGGAAGTTTCAGCCGGCCCGGCCCGCTCCGCTGCCCCGTCCCGACGCCCGGGAGGGGGGCGGCCTCCGCAGGCCTCGCTCCCTGCCCGCCTCGGCCGCAGCGCTCGGGGCGGTGGGAGCGGAGCGGAGGTGCCGGGGCAATGAATGGCGGCGGCCGCGGCCCGCAGCGGTGGTGTCGGGGTCCCTGGGCCGGCGCGGCCCGACCCGGCGGGGCTGCCAGCCCCGAGCGCTGGGCCCGGCCTCGCCCCTCCGCCGTGCCGGCTGCGGCTGGAGCCGCGCTGGCCGTGCCGGCTCCGAGACCGCCTCGGGCTCCGGTGCGGGCTCCGTCCTTTTGCGCTCCCCTGTCCGTCGGCACCGAGCTCCCAGGGTCGGCTGGTGGGGCTCAGCCCTGCCGTGCAACTGGGGGGCTCTGCAGGGGGAACTGCCCAGGAAGGGAGCAGCTGCGGAGCTCGCTGGCAAAAGTTCTGGTTGCTCGACGAGGCTGGGATAAGGCTCAGGTGCACCTGCGGCACAACAAAGCGATATTGACGGAAGTTGTAGGAAGGCTTCTATCAGTGTTAGGCCTGCCTTGGATTTAGTCTGTACTTTTTCTTGCCTAAACAACAGATTAATGTACTCAAATGCAACTTAAATATTGCATCTTTTCCTGTTTATATGTGCCTGTGTGTATATATGTATGTAAAAGGGAAACGTAGTGGTTAAACCAAAAAGCCTCATAGTACATGTGTTACCAAGTATAGCAGCAAGTTCTTAATTTTCAGAATACCTTCTGTTATGTTAATATAAAACTGTATTAAAACTGTGCTTGTCTGTATTAAGAACTACTTGAAGGCTTCAAAAGTTAACCACTTCCTTTAGAAAAGAAACAGCTTTTAGAAAAATAGGATTTTTTTTTGATGAAAATAAGAAAGGAAAAGTGCATATTTTCTTTTTTTTAAATTACTGTTTGGAAGCCATTGAAAATTATGTTACCAGGCTGTCTTCTGATGTTTTGCGTCCAGTGCCTAGCATACTAGTGTTAGGCACTGTCCATCTTGCTGTAACACTGTGAAGAGTATTTAATGAACTTTAATTTGTGGTTTAAAGCAGGATATCCATGCAGTCATAATAGTTCCACATACCTCTTTGGACTTTGAAATGGTATTGTTGATCAAACTGACTGTTGCAAGGAAAGCATAAGGCGCAGTAACTTAACAGGAAGTAGGTGATATTTACATGGAGGTAGGTTCAGTAAGATGCTGTCGGAGTAACCAAGTTGAATGATTCAGAAGGTGTGACCATAAAGGATGTTTTCTGAAAAGTAATAGATGTGTGTAAAATGGCTTCAATTAATTGAACTATTTGCAGGCACACATTTCACATGTTTAGCTCCTTTGGAAAAAAAAAACCAAAACCCAAAACCAAAACACTTCTCTAAATTTAAAAAATAGTGTATGAATTTGTGTAAGTTGATTTCCAGTTTGTTTTTCTACAATGTGGGTTTTCTTGTCAAGTGAACACACTTTCCGGTTTTGTTACGCTCAGCTGTAACACTCACCTACTCAAGTTCTCAACTTTTCTGCATAAATAGCATGTTTAAAGCAGACTTTGGAGGTAAATGTCTATGTAGTGTCTGGGTGTCATGCGATTTGTGGCAGTCTGACAGCTTCATAGATGTAACTTGCTTTGTATTTTTCTTGAAACTATGCAGCCTTGTGGTTTACACTGAATCTTGGATGACTTTCCAATTGTAGCCTATTCTCTTCCCCTTTTCCCTCAGCCCTATATGCTCTCTAGCTTAAGCGCAGTCTCATCTTACTGTAATTGAGGGTCTCTCCTCAATTGTGAGGACTTGAGCATTGAAGCTCTGGAGATATTTTTTGGCTTACTGTGCCATGAGCCAAAAATGGTGACAATTCAGAAAGTAATGATTGAACATCTCTGTCTCTTGACAGGGCAATGTCTATCAGAAGTGGAGTGGGTACCTGGAGATGGTAACCACTTTGGCTGTCTAACTTGAATCCACGATGCCTGTCAGAGCCCAGCAGTACTCTTGATACTGTTGACCTTCTAGCCTGACTCAGTGTTGGCATGCTATGCTGATAAATGCCTTTTTGCTGTAATGTACGTGATATTTGATCTCTTAACATCCGTGTCTGAATTATTCATTAGTGAAACTTCAGACTGTAAATGCTACTTTTTAAGAAAGGAAAATCTTGTGAGTTTCATAGGGAAAGCAAACTTCTAGCATCCTATCAGCTGAATTGTCTGTGCTACCTGGCTGCTGCAGGTGGTGTTTCTGTCAGTGTGGGGCATGGATCTGCTACTGGATGTGATTTGCATCTGCCATATCGACATAATTTAAGGTTATATTTTACTTGACCTTGTGTTTAGATCACTAGTGAAATGAATACCAGAGGAGCAGTTAAGACATTAAACTATGATCCTAGATACTCTTTTGTAGTAATAAATCATAGTGCTCTTATGGAGGGCATAATGCTGGTATCAGTCCTGAGGGGCTTGGTTAAGCAAGCACGTGGTGCTCTGGACCTGATTTATTTCGACAGTCTTTCCTTTGACTCTGTTTTTGACTGATAACAAGGCAGCTACTTTGAAATAACATTGAGGATTCAACTGCTCAATTTTTATTCTACTGAAAAGCAAATGAATTAATAAAGTAGCTTAATTTTGATTGATACTCATAACCTATGAACTCTGATACTGACATAATTTCAGTGGCATCTTAAGTAACGATGACTGGTAAACACAAAAATGACCTGGGCGTGGGGGAAGTGGTGAAGAGCCATTGCTGTGCACGTGTTGCTGAGACTGATACCATTTTCTGGACTATGCTGATACTTTGGGAATCTCACTGACTAGTAGGCAAATGTACATACAGAAGTTTACTGCCTCTGGGTTTTTTTTTTTTCTTCCTTTTATTTTTTCCCCTAACTTGCTGAGCTGTAAAATACTTATCTGAATCTACAAGCAGTTAAAATACCTTTGGCTGTGACAGATCAGGCTTTCAAAACCAAGCCACTGGCTAACAGTTAAGGCTGCAACTATAGTTAATTTGGTTGAAATATAAATCCAAATGTAGAACCACTTGCAGTAGTCATCCAGCATAATGTAGCATAAGGTGTAAAACTTACTGTCTGTAGAAATTTTTCAATAACTAGTTTTTATTATAATGTAGAAATAAAAGCTTATGTAAACTTATGAAATGAGCTATGAGATTACTTTTGTGCGTATTAATGAAATATATTTCTGGTTATGCCAAACTTGGATGGTTTTGCTTAAGTCTGCTTCATTATAAACCAGTCACTTTAATTATGTCCAAAGGCATAAAAATGAGTTTTGTAAGTGAAAGCAAATGCCAGGTGTCTCATTAATAATTTTTAACAAAGAAGATACTTTAATAATTTGCATTGTTAGTATTGGTCAGTAATGGTACTGATGGAAAAACTAGCTTATTCTGTAGAAATAATTTTGTGTGAGGGGCCTTAGGAAAGAAAACATGAGAAGTATGTACTTGATAACATTAGAAGCAGGCAGTGGAGCATGGATATTTTACACTGCTTAGAAGTAGGACTCAACACTTGGATAAGGTGTAACAAGTATGGCTAGGAGCAGGTTGTTATTGTTAAGATCTTGCCGTGGTTGATATGGTAAACAGGAACTGGTAAAGAATGCAGAAAGAGAAGTGACATAGTAATAAAACAAGAAAACTGTTTTGGCTGCTTTTAAAGTGCATGTGACCAGTGTAAGATTGTATGTCAGAGCCAAAAGACAAACTACAGCAATAGTTGAGATGAAACAAAATAAAAATCTGAATGGCAATTATCGCTCCTAACTTATAAAAAATTAAGGTTTTATCAAGAAAGGACTTCATGCTGTTTTTGTAAACACAAGTAATAAGACTTTAAGATGGACTACAGGTCTGAGTAATGGGCAACTTCATGTGGCTGAGAAGTGTTGGGACTCTTCAGTTTGAGTTTATGCTGCAGGCTCTATATCCCAAAAAGGTTGAGATTGTAGTTTGGAAAGGAGTTCCCTCTTGAACAGATAGAAAGAATTGAATCATCAATTCAGTGGTCATCTCATCTTTGCATGTGTTTTTAAATGAGATGCAGGAGGAGAAGAGAAAGTGTATAAAGGATAGGGTCTTGTGGAATATTGAGTTATGCCTATTTTTTTTTTGAGGTCTGTCCTGTTCTATGTGAAAAGGCATGCAACATCTTCAAATGTCTCACTAGTTTCCACAGGAGTCACTTCCCTAAACAACTTGTCAGTAATAATCTTCTCTTCTTGAGACAGTTACATTGGTTTTTGACAGTTCCTCTGAACCAAGCCTGTGCCTAAAATACTGTTTTTCACAGAAATGGATCCGATCAGATTCTTCAGAGCCAGTGGCTTAGCCATCATACTCAGTTAGGGGTCCTCAAAACTTTTTAACCAGGGGGCCGGCGCGCGGATGAAGCGGCAGGCAGCCATCTGCGGCTGCTTGGTTTCCCCCCCAACCCCCGGCGGGGGGGTCTGTAAATACTGGGGGGCCGGATTGAGGACCCTGGGGGGCCGTATCTGGCCCGCGGGCCGTAGTTTGAGGACCCCTGCTCAAAGTGCCTCCGTGTATTTACAGTAGGGTTACTTATCATGAAGTGTTTCTCATGCTTGTTTTCCTCACAGCTTGCTACTAAGCTAAGGTGGTGAGCTGTGCTGTAAACATTCTGTACCCGTGGCTGAGAAATGTTTTGAGATCACATGTGAATGCTCTGTGAGGCATTGCATCTTGTAGCTGTATGTATTTGAGACAAGGCTCAATTCACCAAGTTGTGGGGTTTGGTTCAAGAGCGAGTGACAGAATTTTAGATGTTAAAGTACCGTTACTGTCAGTAGACATCACTGGTTGTTACCTAAATCTCCTATTCAACTTACTTTAAAAGCTTCCAATTATCAGCTGAGTTTCTGTCTTTGCTTCAGTGACTGTAGTGGTTACATCTCTCCTGACCATGCTTGTAGCTGGTATGTTATACAGGTCAATTTGTGTCTTGACATGCAAGGTGAGTTCTACTACAAATTTCAGTTACTGTGTATCTCCCTCATGAAGTGTTATGTATTGCTAAACAGAAGGTGATCTAGTAATACAGGCCTGGAACAAGTACCTCTAATCTATTAACGCTTCAGTGCTCTTATATTCTCTTCTGAGCTACTTCATAGATTTTTCGTCTTTGCTTTGAAGGTGGTCAAGTGCTGAAAGTCTCTTAGCATCTCCATGGTTAATCGGCTGGTCAAGTATGCCACACATGCTCCTGATAACATGCTGTGGAATCTTATAGCATACAGATGCAACAGAATGAAAAAAATTTGTACTCCCAAGCTGTTGTGTTGTAACTTACCAGCTCTTCACAGCTAAGAACCAAGAGGAGAAATTTAGAAGAGTGCAAAGTTTTAACGTGGGATTCAGATGAACAGTCATGTTTTGACTACGAGATTTCCACCAGGATGTCCAGATACCACTTGTTTAGGAGAATACTTAAGGAAGGGGTAGTTTCTTGTTAGAAGATAAAGACTGAGTTTACTGTTTCATGCAAATATGCAAATGGAAAGACTCTACTTTATTCTTCTTTTAATGAATTGATGTGATTTCTCTGCAATATCTGATTATAAATATTGATTTGAATATGTTATCACTGGAATGTTTCCTCTGTGCATATTTCTTCTGGTGCTCTCAAGGGTTTAGTATAAGACAGATTTGTAGCAAGTAGAATGTATAAGATCATGCTTATTCCATAAACTTTCAGGGTAAAAAAGTGATAATGGAGAATGTTCTAACTTCAGATCTTGCATCTCTCTTTTTTTTTTTTTCGGAGGAGTGCTGGTAGTTCTGCCTGAAAAAAAATCCCTGTCTTTTCTGTAGAGCTTCTTATGATCCTTATTACTCTAATGTTAGTGTCTCTGTAGTGCTGAAATTAGGAACTTGTTTACTGCTATCAGTGGTAAGTAGTGGCTGCAGGTGCCAGCAATGGCAGCAGTTGCCACTGGCAGCTCCTAACTCAGTGCTGGAATAGGTAGAGTGAAGCATTCAAGTGGTTTGTACATGATGAGTGAGTGTCATGTAGGAACTTTGCAGTATTTTATTGACCAACATGACAGAAAGCTTAGGCTTGATTCTTTCACTGACCTTTTATAGGCAGAGCTGTCTGCAGTGGAGATGGGGTTTGGTGAGTTTTTAAGTGCTTAGTTTGTCAGAGAAAGTTTGCAGTTCACGTAAAGCAGTGTGGTAAGATTTATGGTGTCCTCTCTTCCAATGAGTGTGTTTCATAGGCTCGTCTCTTGAGGAATCTTTGTAGTACAGAAATAAAACTTAGCATAGTGCAGGAGACTTATGGCTTTATGACCTAATGCCTAGATAATAAAATATAGGAAGTAACAAAAATGTGTCATGGGCACTAGACAGAGTTGCTTATTGGTAAGTTAGGGTACATTTTCCTCAGAGAAGGTTGGCATTATGTGTTACTTGGGTGCAGAGGGATTATTTTTTATTATTATTAGCCAGTTTGTTTTCCTTGTAACAATAAATCATGCAAAGTGGATTTAGTGTTTTAAACAGCCCATTCTACCAGGACATGACTTGGATGCTGTGCAAGATAGTTTTGTTTCTCAGGGTATTTGCTTGGGTACGCTGGCACACTTAACTTCTGTGGCTTCGAGACATGTTGTTTATGCCTGGATAATCATTAAAGTGGGCACAGTAGGTGTGCAGTTACCTTCAGGGACAGTTGCAGTTAAATTTGAAGAGCCTAAAGTTTGCTGTGATCTTCATGACAGGAGCAGTGTACTAGAAGGGCCAAATGGAAGATGAGATGTAATCCAAACAAATTATAGGGATGCTTTCTTAGAAAGTTGCTCACTTGCTTAATTCTTAAAGATCAGTAGTGTATTTTCTGCTACCCATGAGTTAAAGCTAGCCAGTTTTCCTGACACCTCTTCGTGTTTATGCAGTGAATGACACATTAGGCATCTCAAATTAGAATGCCTGTGTTAAGAATATATGATTCTGGAAGAAGTTCATTAAATGAATTACTCAGTTCCTGTAGACTTAATGTTCTGTGGAGAAGATCATGTTGCAGAGCTCCACGACATATTGGCAGATTGCAGTTCACCTTAGGTGCTTGCTTTCATACTTGCATCTCACTTGGTGAGATTGTTTTCCCTGTACTGTTTATTTGGCTATCCTTAAAATCATCGCTAAGGCAGCTTTTTTTCTTTTTAAGTTTTCTGAGAAACAGTGTTAATGCATTTTCCAGTTCTCCAGTGTGTCTAGCTTAAAGCTGAAAGATCACATTAATGCTTGCTAATCAAGGTGTTTCCATTTCTGTAAGATGGTTTCACACACCATTTTCCCCTTCAGAACTTTGTGTAAAGCTGAATTCCCCTGCATTCATCTCATTTCCCTTCAAAGCGAATGTGTCATTTTGCCTTTATCTTCCCTTGTTAATTAGCCACTACACAGCATCACAGTGGTGTAGTTATATGGGAACATAGTCTGTGCTCACTGAGTAGATTTTGTTTGCAGGCGTACTGTGCCTGCAATTTGAGAAACACCAACCTAATGAAAGAAAACGTGGCTCCCTCCTCTTTGAAAAGCTAAGAAAATACTAATTATTTGAACTCCTAATTATGGAAAGATAATTCTTGCCTCTAAGATTGCAAAGGCTTTAAAAAAAAATGTATTTACTTCAAAGTGTTATCGATGATGGTTCTCCCAAAAGTTAGCAAGCATTTGTTGAGATTGTTTACAAGGAAGGTTGTGTTAAAATATGGATTCCTAAATAACATTCTCTGAGTATTAAATAACAAGGCCTAGTACTTGTCTTGCTGTCTAGGCTGAAGAACAAGAAGAATATTTGAATACAGGAATTTGGCACTAAATTGTAAATACTTTCTCCCCTCTCAAGATGACAGCAAAGAGATTTGTTTGTCTGTGACTTGCGGATAAGGAAAGAAATTAGTATTAATTTGTTGCATTAGTATCTTTCTGTGTTAGGGATAAAGAAAAGAGATCTTTTACAACCTTCTTAGTACATTTTTGTAACAGAAGCAGTAATTTATTGACTTAAAAATAATTTTAGTTTCTATGTTGAAAATAAAGCTTTAATATTTTTATACAGCAGATTATGGTGAAGTTGGTAATGATATTTTAGGAATTGATTTAACCACTCTTTCTTTTATAAGCCACATCCTGCTGATTTGCTTTAAAGTCCTGCACAGTGACCCCTGTCCTCTGAATTTTGTGTCTCAGCTTTCTTCAGGGACTCGTTGCACTCTTATTGCACACACACTTTTTTTTTTTAAACAAGTTTTCTGTCCCAGCAAAAGGGTTTCTTCCCCTTATTTCCTCTTCCAGCCTTGTACCTCTAGTGCTTCCAGGATCTTAATTTCTCCCTTCAGCCTCTGCATTCATGATCTGCACAAACATCTCCATGTAGAAGTGTCTCTCTTCCTCACTGTTCTTCCCTCCACTTCCTTCTTCTCAGTTCCAGAAGTGCTTTGTTCTTGCTGATGAACTTTGTGTCTCAGCAGACATGATAGTCCTACCCATACTCAGTGCTGGGGTAGACATGGCTGATATTCTTCTAACTCAGCAAAGCACTGCACTGCTTACACAGAGTGCACTTCAGCCTGAGATAAGGCCATTAGAAATTTCTCTTCCCATTTCATCTTCACTGACTCAAAATTACCATTAATGTTGGTATAGAAAAAGAGAACTTTAGGTAGATGAGAGGGGGAAGCAAAACCCGGAGTATGATATTCCTCAGGCTTCTTGCACTGCTCCACCCTCCACTGCTGCTCCTCCAGGGAGGACCAGACTCTCCAGTTTGTAAGCTGCTATATTAAGAAGCTGTGTACTGGAAGATACGGCTTCAGCAACTCTACAGGCTCAGATTTGAAACCACAGAATTGCTTAGTCCAGCTTTGAGTGAACTGTAAGTTATTTCCTGCTCCTTTAACCATGTGATGGCTCTCTCTCGGTACAGCTAAGATGTGGTCATTCTTTGTAAGTAGACATTTTTTTCCCTTACTCTCCCTTAGTCAGCCAAAGCAAATAGAAACATCACTTGGCTTACGATACTAAATATACACAAAGACATCCAAATAAGCTCGTCTCTGTAAAACTGCTTGATTTTTGTGGTTAACTCAAATGAGGAAGAAAATTATGAACATCCTGTAGTGGTATGTGTTCTGTGCAATACCACAGGCAAAAGCTTCCCCTTGCATTTGCAAAGAAGGAAGCAGTAGTTTCTAATACATAAAATGCAGGGTTTTATTTGCCTTTAGTCTGTAGTTAAGAGTATCTCGGGTATGAAATTCTTTTTATAACTAGGTACAAAGAATTATTAGCATTTGTATTTTTAGTAACCTGGCAATGAACAATTTAAAAAAAAACAGGTTTGGGACTTAATTTTGTGCAATTTTGTATCAACCGTTACTTTCTAGCCATACAATAGGTGTTGTCATTTTGACCTTTCATAAATAGTGTTGGTCTCTCTAAGTGTTATATTGCACTGTTAGCACTGTTCCCAGTTTGTGTAGCTGGAACTTTAAATTTCATACTACGCAAGGTTTTAAAGTGTCATTGCAACAGAAAATGCTGGTTGCACTAGATCTCTAGAACTCAGTAAAGATTCAACCACTTATTTAATTAAAAAAAATAAATCAGTTTTGTCTTTGAAAATTTGTCCATATCATATTCAGATGCAAATATTTATATACTTGAGAGACTGTTACTATATCTGTATTTCTGCACAGGGCATGCCCTTCCTTGCCTTGGTCTACAAGATGCCACACACCTAGTGCATTATGCTTTTATTTGATAGGACAAATGGAGGTAAATTTGATGCTAAATGTTTCTCTAAGAGATGTAGATCTTTCTTACTCTGCAGTTTTCACTTTACCGTTGTCTGTCACTTAGGAGGTCTGTCTTTCAGTGCTTCAGTTCTTCAATGAAACTTTTCCTTAACAGTCTCTTTGAACATATCTCTGGCCTTTGTTGCCTGTAAACAACAAATCCTGTCTGTTCCTCTGCCCTCTGTTCATATTCATAGAAGTTTGGGTTTGGCTTGGAGGTCTGTCTAGGTCCAACCTCCATGCCATGAGCAGGGACACCTTCCACTAGACCAGGGTGCTCAAAGCCCCATCCAGCCTGGCCTTGACACTTCCAGGGATGGGGCAGCCACAACTTCTCTGGGCAACGTGTTCCAGTGCCTCACCACCCTTGTAGTGAAGATTTTCTTCGTAATATCTGATCTAAATCTACTCTCCTTCAGTTTAAAGCCATTCCCCTTGTCCTATCGCTACATGCCCTTGCCAAAAGTCCCTCTCCAGCTTTCTTGTAGGCCCCCTTTAGGTACTGGAAGGCTGCTGTAAGGTCTACCTGCTGCCTTCCCTTCAGGCTGAACAACCTCAACTGTCTCAGCCTGTCTTCACAAGAGAGGTGGTCCAGCCCTCTGGTCATCTTCATGGCCCTCTTCTGGGCTCACTCCAACAGGTCCCTGTCCTTCTTCTATTGGGGGCCCCACAGCTGAACGCAGTACTCCAGGTGGAGTCTCACAAGAGCTGAGTAGAGGGAGAGAATCACCTTCCTTTATCTGCTGTCCATGCTCCTTTTGATGCAGCCCAGGATAAGGTTGGTTTTCTGGGCTGCAAATGCACATGCTGGCTTACGTTTAGCTTTTTGTTCACCAGCACCCCACGTCCTTCTTGTCAGGGCTGTTCTCAATCCATTTTCTGCCCAGCCTCTATTGATACTGGGGGTTGCCCTGATCTAGGTGCAGGACCTTTCACTTGGCCTTGAACTTCAGAAGGTTTGCACGGGCCTGTCTCTCAAGCCTTTCAAGGCCCTTCTGGATGGCATCCCTTCCCTCCAGCGTGACAATCACACCACTCAACTTGGTGTCCTCAGCAAACTTGCTGAGGGTATGTATACTCAATCCCAGTGTCCATGTCACTGACAAAGATGTTGAACAGCACTGGTCCTGGTATGGACCCCTGAGGAACACCCCTTGTCACCGGTCTCCACTGGGACGGACACTGAGCTGTTGACCACAACTCTCTGAGTGCAACCATCCAGCCAGTTCCTTACCCACCAAGTGTCCATCTGTCTAATCAATGTCTCTTTACTTTAGAAACAAGGACTTTATGCGGGATGGTGTCAGATGCTTTGCACTAGTCCAGGTAGATGACATCAGTCACTTCCCTGATCAGTCAGTGCTGTAACCCTCTCATAGAAGGCCACCAAATTTGTCAGGAATGACTTGCTCTTAGTTGAAGCCATGTTGGCTGCCACCAGTCACCACCTTATTTCCCATGTGCCTTAGCATAGTTCCCAGGAGTATTTGCTCCATGATCTTGCCAGGCACCGAGGTGAGACTGACTGGACTGTAGTTCCCTGGGTCTTCCTTATTTCCCTTTTTAGAAATGGTGATTACGTTTCCCCTTTTCCAGTCAGTGGGAACTTCACTGGACTGCCACAACTTGTCAGATGTGCTGGACGGTAGCTTAGCCATCTGCCTGTTCCCTTAGAAGTTACGGGTGCATCTTACCAGGTCCCATGGACTTGTGCACCTTCAGGTTCCTTGGATAGTCTTGAACCTGATCTTCTCCTCCAGTGGGTGGTTCTTCATTCTCTAGGTGCTGCCTTTGCCTTCTGTGAATTGGGCAGTATGACTGGAGCACTTGCCAGTGAAGACTGATGCAGAAAAGTCATTGAGTACCTCAGCTTTCTCCATATCCCAGGTAACCAGGTCTCCCATTTCCTTCCGGAGAGGGCCCACATTTTCCCTAGTCTTCCTTTTATCACCCACATACCTGTAGAAGCTTTACTTGTTGCTGTTGATGTCCCTAACCATATTTAATTCTATCAGGGCTTTAGCTTTCATAACTTGATCACCAGCTGCTCAGACAATTCCTCTATATTCCTCCCAGGCCACCTGTCCTTGATTCCACCTGCTGTAGGCTTCCTTTTTGTGTTTGAGTTTGTCCAGGAGCTCCTTGTCCACCCATGCAGGCCTCCTGGGTTTTTTGCCTGCCTTCCTCTTTGTTGGGATGCATCACTCCTGAGCTTGGAGCAGGTGATCCTTGAATATCAACCAGTTTTCTTGGACGTCTCTTTTCTCCAGGGCTTTATCTCATGGTACTCTACAGAGCAAGTCCCTGAAGAGGCCAAAGTCTGCACTCCTGAAGCCCATGGCAGTGAGCTTGCTGTGCACCCTCCTTGCTGCCCTAAGGATCTTGGAACTCCATCATTTTGTGGTCACTGCAGCCAAGGCTACTCTTAAGCTTCACATTCTGCACCAGCCCCTCCATGTTGGTGAGGACAAGGTCCAGCATGGCATCTCTCCTTGTTAAGTTTCTTTGTCACTTGGAGAAGGAAGTTGTCTTCAGCACATTTCAGGAACCTTGTGGATTGCCTTTGGCCTGCTGTGTTGTCCCTCCAACTGATATCAAGGTGTCTGCAGTCCCCCTTGAAGACCAGGGCTTGTGAATGTGAGGCTGCTCCTATCTGTCTATAAAGGGAATAATCTGCTCAGTCTTCCAGGTCAGACAGCCTGTAGCAGACCCCCACTGTAATGTCACCTGTCCCTGCCCTGCCTTTAATCCTGACTCATAAGCTCTTGGTCAGCTCCTCATCTGTCCCCAGGAAGAGTTCCATGCACTCCAGCTGGCTGCTGACATACAGGGCAACGCTCCTTTTTCACTGCCTGTTCTTCCTAAAGGGCTTGTATCCTTCCATTCCAGCACTCCAGTCATTGGAGCTATCCCACAATGTCTCTGTGATTCCAGTCAAATCGTAGCCTGCCAGGCGTGTGCGCATCTCTAACTCCTGTTTATTTCCCCATACTGTGTGCATTTGCACGTATTGTTTAGATGTGTGTTGCTTATTGAACAAGTGTTCCTGCTGCTGCTTCAGGCTTCGCACTGTGTAACCAAGGGGTCCATCCCTCACACCGACCATACCTGTTTGGACCATACCTTTCTGAACCTGTTAGTTCTGGTTATCAGGGACAATATGTGAAATGCCCACCCAGGGTACATTGTAGCTCAGTGGCAGAAGGATGCATCTTGTCCTTTCACCTCTGGTCTGTCAGCCATCTGTGCCAATGTATTGATGCTAACAGACTGAAGTAGGACAGTAGAATGAACTCAGGCATTTTTCTGTGACTGCCCATGGTGTTTAGTTTGTTGCATACATACTGGTACAGATACAGGTAACGCTAGCTTAGTGCTCACTCAAGTCAATGAGCATCGTTTTGGGAACAGAATGGTGTAAACACAGTTCCTAATAGATGGTATGGGTAGGGCCATCCTTACCCTGTTTGTGTTGTGTTGGAACGAGAGTTCCTTGGTGCAGATGTGCATTCTGCTGTAACGCTTCCCATCAGATCCAGAAGGTACCCCTGGTCCTAGTTACTAATATTTGCACAACTAATGAAAGCCACCGGGAGACAAAGGCAACTGTAATGCTGGGGATGGGGAGATGGGAGTGAGTTACCTGTTCAAGCATTGTCAGTAGCATGTGCATCACAGAATAACAGTCAGCTCTGCTGCTGTTCTCATAACTGTCCTCTTTAACTTCTAGACAGAGCCAAAACTGGTTTTCCTGCCAGCAACAAAATTCAATCTTGTTTCTCTGCTCCTACAAATTGTTTTTGGAAACCTGAGAAAATGCAGGTGACTAGAAGTTTCCAGCAGAAGAAAGTATACCTGTGCACATAACCTACTGCAGTGGACAAATTATCAAGTGCATCTGATACTGATATTGTGAACACAAGCTTATAAGGTTCCTGATCCTGTTCTCTGATTTCAGGAGAAAAAAAAAAATATTTTGCCTTATGGTAAGGAGATCTGGCTAACTAGTAGCTGTGCTTCTGTAGACTCCATTAGGTACAGCAGGAGTGACCTTAAGGGCAGCTGCATTTTACTTACTGTACTTCTTGATTATAGAGCACTGACCTACCAAGCCAATGAAGTCCTGTCTAGAGCTTTCTTTTTTGACTAATATGTAAATAGTAAAGGTTCTGTGCATCTTCAGAGACTCCAGGGATGTGCTGAGGTATCTTGGAATCTTCCTTGCAGCTGCATTTTGGAGCATTTTAGCAGTTTTCTGTCAGTTCAGACACAACAATTTGTTTCCCACTTGAGCTCCAGAGACAGTTCTAGGACATGAAGTAGCATAATTAATCATCACATACTCTATCTGTTCTGGTGTCTCACCTTAATCATTGTTTCTGTCTGGGAGTAAAGGTATGAGCTCAGGAGCTTTTTCAGTTTGGTCTTCTACATCTACTAGATCTGCTTAATAGTGTTTAGATGCCTGGGTTCTGTAGACACTTAACTGAAGTTTTTATATTTTTTTTCTCTCTAGTGGCCTGTGACGATCTCTTACCCCTCAAACCATATGTTTTATTTTTCCAATGAGTGCTTTTATAAGTCAGCACTGGCAGGATCTGGGCCCCTGGTGAGGACTTGATGCTGTACAAGCAGTTCTCCCACAACAGAGAGCTTTTGCTTCAGAGCAGAAAGGAGGTGTAACAATCTATCATGGATTTAGAAGCTGAGTGCTTTTAGTCTTAATTTCAGGGTGGTGACTTGCATGTCAATTCTGGCTGTGATAATTGCTCCAGCAATGGAATGACGCACTGTCAATATCCGTATCACTGGAAATAACTCCTCCAAGGTCACTGTGTACAGACAATATTGCTGTGATGCTAGTCTGAATTAGCAAAGGGTATTACATAATTGGCTTATTCCAAATAAACAAACCAGATGTAAATAAGGATGTCTCCCATGCATAGTCGAGGCTGTTCTTTCACTTCACCTGCTTTGGGCGCTTCAAGTGCACCATGGTGCCTTGCTTTCTCAGTAACCTGGTCCTCAAGTGAGGTGACTGACATGTCACTTTGACTCTGGGATTTCTCAGAGGGCTGTAGTGTTTGTCGCAGAACTGAATCTTTTACATGGGAATTGGCAGATTTAGAGATCTTTGTTCCATACCAGCTGATAAAAAACTCTCAAGTTTTTTTTGTATTTTATTGCATACCACATAATGGATGGCAGGAGCCTTCTTCTGAAAGTGCACTTTTGAGTAACAGATGTTCTACAGGACACTTTCATCGGTGAAGTTGGCTAGCCTTTCAATTTATTTGGGAAGTCTGCTTCATCTTCTGTAAATAGTCCATGTGTCCAGGAATGGATTCTGGACCACCGAAAAATCAAGATTCCACACACCCCCACCCCACCTTCCCACCCCCCCCACCCCCTGCATTCCTGAAGGTCTGGCTGTGTTACTGCCACACCCTTATTGGCATCTTCCTGTAGGAAGATCATCAGTGTTTGTACCAGTGTTGAAGTTCCTGGCAAGCGATTTAATTCCCAGGTCTTTTGAGGGCCCAGTTATACAGACTTTATTCTCATGTTCATAAAATCTACCATACTGAACCTCTAGCAACCTATTAATACATTGCTATTATGTAGGTCCCACTCCTGTGATTATTTCTTCTAGGAGACTGGAAGAGATACCCTATTTCTGTACTCATATAAAGTCTTTTGAGTAGGATGTAGGGTTTTTTTGGACTCTATCTTAACTGGGTAATGGGCTTGTTTTCTCTAAACTCTATCCTCCTGGGACTGATACTGTCCTTCATATACTCAACATCAAGAGCTTTCTGTGTTACTATGCTCACAGATTGAGGCTGTTCAGGTGCTTAGAGCAATTCGTGTAGTTAGTTGATCACAAAGGAAGGAAATATCCATGCAAAATCTGGAAACACAGTGTCTGCTTTGACAAGGGTACCTTCTTTCAGTTGTTGGGCTTTAAGTTACATCAGTGCCCTTCTGCAGGAATATCTCATTTTGAAAGGTGTTACACACCTGAAAAAATTAATCCGTATGTCATTAATAACCTTTTTTTCTGTTTAATGGTTACAACTGGTATTAATGAACATTTTTATTCTGTTAATATGGTGTAACAATATACCTGTTATCTTTATACTTCATAAAAGCACTCTGATTTATTATTGCATAAGTGGATGTTTTCAGAAAAGTGAGAAACACTTGACCTGATGGTGAGGCTGTTGCCAGTATTCCCAAGCAGCAAGAACCAGTGACGTTCAGCTTGTTAGCCTCGTCTCTCCAGAACAGACTCAGAGATTTGCAGAAAAGTAGTTCAGAAACTAAAGCGTGTCATGCTTCAAATCTGATGCTTGATTAGGCTAATGATACTGGATGATTGGACTGCCAGTGCAATACAGATTGTTTCTGGTATTTCATTTTCACTGGGATCAAAAGCAAACCTATCGTAAGATCTCTTTCATTAAAGTTACTATTTTGGCTCAACTTGCTGTATTTCATTAATTCAGACAATACTCAACAAAAAGAGTAAAAGTCAGTTTCATACTTAGTGTTTCTTCTAAATGTTATTTGAAACAAATTTTTCTGCCCAAAAGGTTTTTAAAATATTTTAAACTACTATGTTCATACTAAAATTATATTTGTGTGACTTTGTGGATTCTAAACTATTGTCTTGATCTAATACTGATTTTCTTTATTTTTGGCTTTTTCTCGCGGGAGATCCAGTGCTGTTTCAGTACTATTGTAAGTAGAGTGACATCTTGTTTTATATGACCTGTATGTAAATTCAGGCTGGTACTTTTAACTTTTCATGTAGCATATCTGTTATTGGTGCTGAGCAGTGTTCACAAGTTATGAACGGAACACAGCAGTACTGTAGAGCTAATTATCTTTTTTTTTGTGGGGAAGCGTTTGTTCTGACCCATCCAAATGTATGACTATTCAAGAATAAAAGATTGAGAACAGTATCACTGCCTCTGTTCCTCAATTCTGCTGATGGTTGCCCCTTGGAACTGCTATATGTTGTATGACCAGCTCTACACTGAAGGAAAAAATAAGTATTGTGTGATTTAACTGGAAACTGGTGACTGGACATGGACACTGAAGTATTGAGTGCAGTGGAAAAATATATCCTGCTGCTTGCTTTCTACAACGTTTTAGTTGTACAAATAAACACTTTAACTGTAAATGAGTAGGTTATTTGCAGTGTTTGATGTTCTGGTTGTGCCCAGCAGAGCAGGCAGTCTTGTGATAAGTAGCATTCTGGCACCTTAAGAAGTTAGAGGAAGGATTTTGACTTTAGGGCAGGAGCTTTCCAATTCAGCCCTTTGCATTTATTTGCCAGTAGTGGGTAGTAAGTTCAGAAAGGAAATTGTCAACCGAGTTTTATATCAGAGTTTTAAAATTGTTCTTCATCTTTGAAGTCCTAGCTCGGCAGAGGTCACTTGTATCCATTTCTTTTTTCCCCTTGAAAACTTGAGTATTGCAAACTCATCAATTCCTTTTCTTAAGCTTTTTTTTGTTTTTGTTAGTAAACTACACTCAAATATTACCTTGTACTGTTAATTTAGATAATCCATGGGGAGAGTGTAACAGAAACACAAACTGTACAGGGGAGATTTTCTTACGTAGTAGAAGTCAAGGGTTTGTAATACCTGGCCTGAGAATTTAAACACCAATCTTGAGCTGCAGAGCTCCTGCTATAGGACATCACTGAGGGCAAGCTCTTAATGCAGTTTCTGAGCTGCATAAGTAGTAGTGCCAGATGCTAAACCAGGGGTCCGCAAACTACGGCCTGTGGGCCGGATATGGCCCCCCAGGGTCCTCAGTCTGGCCCCTGGTATTTACAGACCCCCCCGCCGGGGGTTGGGGGGGAACCAAGCAGCCGCAGATGGCTGCCTGCCGCTTCATCTGTGCGCCGGCCCCCTGGTTAAAAAGTTTGAGGACCCCTGGCCTAAACTAAAACATCCATGGCATTTTTTATTATGTAGCCTCAATCCTTAATAAAATAACTTAGATGGAGTAATGATTGCCCTTATTGAAGGGCTGTATCAGGACTAGGATAGAATACCTAGTTTTCAAAACTACTTTTGTCAGGTGATTATCTGATTCCTCTGGTATTGCCAACATCAGAATTTGCTTAGGTTTGGGGTTTTTTTGGTGCATGATGTCATGATTTTCTCAATCCTTAGGTACTAAGACTTTAGGGGGTTTTGTTGCTCAGGGGTCGGGGTTATTATGGAAGAGACCACTGAGAAATGACAGGTAGGTGGGAAATTACTTTTGTTTCATAAAAATAATTTTCCTTTTGCCCTTGTTCTGGGTCATATACCTTGTGCTGTGTATTCTTCCATCTTAAGAATCAAGTGTTAAATATGCTGTGGAAAAAGTGATGTTGACTTACAAAAGCATTAGTAAGTTTGTTACGGAAAATTTACAGCTGTGGTTTGCCTAACAGAAATAGGAGACTTACGTTGCATATCTCAGGCATAAGCTCGAACCACTGTCCTGCAGCACTGCTTCCATAATGCTGAAGTATGTTTACACACAGGTGAATTTCAGTGGCTTTTGGCCTCCATTGTGCATCGGTAAATGCAGTGCTCTGGACCTACAAACAAGGAGCCCATGCAGGTAGTGGCAATTGTAACTGTTGTGAATGTCACTTTCCTCAAGGGGCATCCCTCATAGTAGAAAATATCTCCATTTCCTTATCTAAAACAGTCAACAGTGACCAGGCCTATTGGGTATTAATTAATGTTCTTGCACTGGGAAGAAAACTAACACTAGTGATGTAGTAATTAAGCTGTCTTAACCTTTGCTATTAGCAGAGAAGATAATGTAGACATACACACAGACACCCCACCCCCAAAATAACAGATTTCTGTCTGTGGCAGTACAATACTTTTTTCACTTTTTTTTTTTTTCCTTCATCAGTAATTCTCAAGGCACTCTACAGAGGTAGATATCTGTATCTCCATGTTATAGATGAGGAAACTGAGGCATGGGGAAGAAATAAATGCAAACATGCAACAGACTGTTGCTAGAACTAAATGACAAATAGCAGTCTTGCAAGTATTCAGCTGATGCTTTCATTGTTAGGTACATCTCCTACACTGAAAGAGCTTTTTACATTGTATCCCTGGAATGAGCTTTGAATGTGGCCAGGGATCATATAACCACTACATCTTCATGCTATTTTTCCTCATAGTATGGCTGCTTTTTAAGACTTATAACTGGGAGTAACTTTGTTCATAGTAGACTTAGTTGTTAGTATAAAAAAATAATTCTTACGTACAGTTACGAGTTTCCTTATATGGCTTGAATTATCATAACTGTTCTGTTGAAACATGAACTGCTGCAGGAGGAATTAAAATGTTTTGAGTTGTGGCACAGTGAAAGTGTGAGGGGGGGGTCACATCTCTAAGTACCTTTATGTAAGTGGATTGAGTCTGCTTTACAGGACAGGACACAAGTTGTGTGCATGATTGTGAGACCAGTTGCTGGCTACTGTTCAAAGAGGTTTTACTTTTAATAGCCTTTTCTCAAATTTGTTAATGTTTTGAAGAGGGTTCTTTGTTTTATGTTGGCATGAAGTTACTGTTTTGTTATAAAAGAATTTTTTCTTTTAAAACAATTGAAGCTGTTTTATTTCAGTGTTTTCTAAGTATCTGAATTCAAAATTACTTATTTTCTGTCCTCAAGTGTGATCTTATGAAGATCATAAAGTTCACCTAAGGCTAACCTCTGCAAAGCAAATATTTTTATCTATGTATGTATTTATTTTTTATTTAATATGGACCTGAGAGTTCCAGTAGATGCTAAATGGCATTTTCAAGGGCTCATTAATGAGTGTTCCAGAGCTGGGATAATTCGGGAATTCCTGAGGCTTATGCTTAATGCCCTTTCTTTAATCAATCTAACTGTTGTTTTGAAGATTTTTATTGGTGAATGTGGCGATATATATATCATGAAGCAGGCCTAGAAAGAACTATGATGGATCTAACTCTTGGGGAAAAAAAAAAAAAAGGGAAACAAAACCCTCAAAACATGGATAAGGGTCTGAGTTCTAAAATATTTTCTCAAACCACTGTCATATGTTCAGAGTGGGTCAGAGGGTCAGCTTCTAAGAACTGTATTAAATATGGAACTAGTATGTGGCATCTGGAAAAACATTATTGCATAGAAAATGGAGTGGTTGGTGAAGGCTGAAGGAAGAGGACTTCAGTGCATGACGGCAGTGGGTTGCCAGAAGAAGACAAGACAATGCTGAGTCGAAGGAGCTGGTTTCCCTTACAGCTGAATAGGCAGTGGAACAGGACAACAGATTCAACCTCAAATTTTATCCCATGGGTTGCTGTAAAACTAATGATTCTTGCCTTGAATCTGTATGGCTTGAAACACCAATCTGTAATTTCTGTGTCTAACCACGAAACATAGTTTTAAGAATCAGTTAATCTACATATCTGTACAGTACTTTATTTGTGTAAGGATCATCCTAGTCTTGGGAGTCTTGATTAATTTAAAATGGCTCAAAATCGAAAGTTAGGCTTTAACATTTCATCTAAAAATTCCCTGAGCTTTGAAAAGGAAGTCTTTATCCTGAGTGTCTTGGGAGGCTGGTGGGAGTGAAATGGCAAGACAGTCTGTCCTTCTGTAGTGAGAATTTTTGCTCCATGGCAGTAGGACAATGACAAATCTGTGGATGGCCTGTGCAAGTAACTAAATGTGTAACTTTAACAACAGAACAAATAACTGCGTTTTGTCATGTGTCTGCTGCTTTCTGGACAGCCAAGATTTCAGCAGCGTTAAGCGGTGAGATGCAGCCGAGCGAGCTACTCATGATGCTGCGTAGGTAAACAGGAAGTGGCAGTGCTCAGCTTGCTCATCGATGGAAACCGCAGGTTGTGTATGTCATTTGGTAAATGATCTGCTTAACTGAGATAGCTTGGAATATTACAATCTGGAGCATCCTTGTGGCTATGGTTATGTCATATCTCTGGAAGACTGAAGTCTTGCATGTGTTGGCTGGACTGTGGTTGTAAGAGTTAAAAATACCTTTTTTCTGTGTCTGATAAAAAAGCATGTCTCTTTTAACTAATCGCGTGCTGTTGGATTTGGGTTTGTATGCTATGCTGTTTACCCACATCCTGTTGGTCTTCTGTGATCTATAGTTGAGCAATGAGTGTTTGAAAAGAAGTTGGCCAGCTCTAGCTGAACTGGAGGGCTCTGGGAGGTACTGGAAATGTAAATGAACTTGTATCTGAAGACACCTAGAAAAATATGAGCTATCTGTAACTGGCTGACCGAGGTTTAGGTGTAAAGGATCGCTTAGCTAGACGACTGCAGATTTAAGTCTGGACAAGCACTTTTATAGTTAGATTTCTTAAACGGCTATCCCTTTTTTTTGTTACAATGTCACTTGGTGATCACTGGTATATTCTCCACATAAGTAAATGGTCTTCAGTGAAGATACTGCCACTGATTTGTGTACAGATCAGAACAAGGCTGGGAATCTGTTCTTGGGTATGAACTTTTTTAATTGGTTCTGGTCTCTTGATCCCTTAAATGTTTTGGGCTATATGTTATGTGGAACTGTCTTTTAACATAGATTAAGATCTTTGTTTCAGAAATTACTGGCTTTTTAGCTATTTCAGAAAAATTTCGTCTCTTCCTTCTTGCCTTCAAATAATAAAAAGACAGTATCTCTTATGCAGTGGCTTTATTTTTCACATAGCCTGTCTTTGAGTATAGGTAGAGAACCCCAGTAACTTCTTAGCATCTATGCATAGTGCTTTTTTAAATCAGTAGGTCATCATGAGAAATAAAAAAACTAAAAGCAAGCTTTAAGCTTAAAATTGAACACTGTTAGCGATTGTAGCAAATAATTTCACAAGTAGTAGAACTAGTAAGGTGTCAGTGTCTTCAGTTGAGTAATTTTTCAGTTTGTACCAAGTAAAGCTTTTCTCATGTGATTGGGTATTTACAGAAGGCTCTTATCAGTTCTGTCAAATCTTGCTTTAGTTTTCCTGTCTGTGGAGCAATCGGTCTGTCTTCTCAAAATAATGTCCTGTAAATGGCATTAAAATTAGAAGATTGTTTCCAGCTGCTTAACTTTTTGAAATCTGTCAGAAAACTTTTGAAGTTCTGTATTTCTTATTTCTGTGGGAAACTAGTTTAAAATCCTGCCTGTAGCATCTGAATGTAATTTTTTTTGCAATACACAATTGTCTTTAAAGATAAGATTATTAGTAATTTGTTAAATATATCTTTAACAGCTGTAATAGCTTTAAATATTGAAGTAATCACAGTTTACCCAAACTGCAAATAAAGAAATGTCCAAATCCCCAGTGGATAAACACTGTCACATGTTGGACTCATTTGTGAAGATTCTGGAGGCAAGCTGGTACAAAGACATAAATTATAAGCCAGTCTGAGAGTTGCAAAATCTAACTTAATAAAATCTAATTTCATAGTCAAAATATTGTGGAGTTCTTGAAAAGTATTTCTGTCTCCAGAAAAGTGTATGTGTACTGTCAAGACAGTATCATCACACACTTTTTTCTTGTAGAAGATGAAGTAACCATAAATAGCGTGGCCCACTGTTCTTAAAGGGAAAAAGGTTAAAAAGGTAGTTGGATGCATCTAATGTACTTCTGTCATCTGGAGCCATAATCCTTGTGGTCCTTCAGATGAAGGTGTCGGCAGGAAGCGAAAGCAGTCTGCCTTTAATGGCACTAGTCTTTTCTCTCTCCGTGTACTGTTTCTTCCTACCTCTGTCCCTTCCCATTCAAACCTGCAAAAGTAAGTACGTACAAACTGACACTTGTGAATACTTAGAGACCATGAAAATCTGATGAAAGTGTGGATTTGTGTTCATATTTTTTTCCGTTATGCCTGAATTGCATCTAAACTGTCACACCCAGCATTGCTTAGGGCTGAATTATACTGTCCAGGGCTAATAAATATTGTAGGATTCTGAACCTGATTGAACTCAAGTTTTCTAACTTTCTGTGAAAGTGCTAGGAAATATTTTTTTGTCTACTGTAGCAAATGCCTGAGCTTCTTATAATGTGGAAATTGTTAGGGAAGCATACTTGCATGTTGTTTGTGTGGCCTAATTAGAGATCATCTGAATAGTGGCAGGCTTACTCAGTTCATTTAAAAGCACCGTTGGAGGAGGCTGCAGTGCATGCCTTCTGTAGGATTGCGTGGTGATGAGAACATTTACCCTGGAAGTGGGTTATCAGCCCTTCCTAGTAGGAAGGGAACACACTGTTCCCACATGGCAGGAGACATCGTCAATGCCAAGAAAATAGCTACTTTTTCTCTAGAAACAGGACCGCTGTGCAGAAGGGAAATGAAACCACCAGAAAGAGCAGGCACAGACCAGTTTAGGCCACCAAAGGCCTTCCTTTGAGAAGGGGAGGAGGTTCCAGTGCCTGGTCCCTGCAGCAGGTTTTGTTTATGTTTCTATATTAAGGGTGATGAGATAAAATGCATAGCTGTGTCGAGCACTACAGAAATGTTTTTGGAAGCGCCATATATTTATGATACTGAAGATAAAGTAATTGCAGAACAACCGGAAGGTCTTATCACTAACTCAAATTTGTTTGCTTTGAATAACAATTTATTGAAATACTGACATTTAAATGTGTAATTTCTTAAACAAGCTTTTTTGAGATACACAGATTTCAAGCAATATTTCTGCGTGATTGGTCAGTGTGACATTTTGGTGGTTTGGGGTTTTTTTGTGCAGAATACTTGTAATCTAGAGAAAGAAATGTCATCCGCTGAGTTATAATTGCCTAATTTTCTATGGATTAGTCTTGATTTCTTACAGAGTGAGCTATCCTGCATTCTCACTTGTGCTTCTTGTCTTTCTCATTCATGAGTCTTAATGAGTTTCCATACCTTCTTCCATGACTCAGAGAATGCTAGGCTGTTACTTGGTACTGAAGCATCTTGTGGTCAAGATTAGAGTTACACCTCACCAAGCATTTTCCACAGTGAAGTGGTACTTGATGTTAGCATGTGTCAGTTCCTGAACCCTGCTGTCTGAGAGAGACTATTACTTACCACTGGTTTAATGTCAATGAATAGCAACAGCCCTTTATTCTTGAATAGTCACCCTGGAAGCAAACTGTGTGCTGTCTTCCTGGTCTTGTATCAAAGAAGAAATGAGTGACCTAGGAGGACCCAGCATCACCTGATCAGGCTTCAGTATCCTGATTTAGCCATTATAAGGATTTCCACCATAGTAGGTCTTAAAAAATGCCTGCCAAGGTACCTTCTCAACAGCTGTAGTATTGATCAGGACAACTTTTCCAGATATCTACTGTAAGGCAAAGAAAACAGAAACACTGATATCTGTTCTTACAGGGTTTGGATTGCACACAACTATTCACCATAGTTTTTTTTCCACAGAAATCTTAAAGTAGCTAATTGTGTTCAGTATGACTTTCAGGCTGAAAGTCTTCGGACTGACTTTGTGAAGAAGCTACAGGCATTGTATCAGCATGTTTTGATTTTTTTTTTTTTTTTTCCCCAAGAGGTTACTCTGCTTGGAAACAACTGCTACTACTTGTATCCTTACATTACAGGGCAGGGTTCCCCCCCCAGTTTTATTTGTAAGGTACTTCTGTGGGCTGGGAAGGGTAACTAAGAAAAGCAGACCTGTCGTGTGATTAAATTATGTACGTATGCAGGGTTCTGCACCTTTATTGGAAAAACTGTAACTCTTGGGAAAGACTGACAATCACTGCTAGTGTGTCTTCAGTAGTGCTGTCAGCATGTGACACATACTAATACTGAACCATTAGAAGAACTCATTAAACTTAGTTGCTTTTTTACAAGCATTAAAATAGAAATGATTAAGCACTGCAACAGGTTCCCCAGAGGTGATTTGCAGCCTTTAAACTTAACTGGACAGGACTTTGAGCAACTTGAACTCTAGGCTTTTAATTACCTTTGCTGTGAGCAGGAGGTTAGACTGGAAGACTTACAGAGGTCGCGCCCAGCCAAAGTCATTTTACGAGTCTTTGATCTTTGCACCACGAGCAGCTGTCAGCTGTACGTGAACACCGCAAAAAAACATCCCAATGGGTCTTAACATGCTTTCTGTTCACTGAAGTGGCTGAACATCATCTTACAGCCTTAATCTTGCTGCTGCTCTTTGTTGTGACTTTTGGCCCACTATTTTTTAATGTCTCTGTTGGCTTGGTTTACTATTTTTGAAAAAATGAGTTACGGGAAATCATTAACTTGACAGGCTACTGCAGCGAGTGTTCACAGCAGAAGCTGATCAAAGTATACAGCTATGCACTGCCCAGTTAGAAGCTATCAGTGGCTGCTGTGCTCACGTTCTGCAAATGTGCGATCACTCATTGTGGCTGCCTTCTGTACACAGAAGGGGTTTTCGTGAGCCTTTTGTTCATACCACGTATCTTGCAGTATGTGTGTCCAAGGATGAGACCAGCACTGCCAGTGAGGCAGCCAGTGTACAGGTGACACCAGACTTACTGCTACATAGCTTACCAGTTTGAGGGGTGTGACAAGTCCCTGGAATGAATGGCATGTCCTCCAGCCAGAGGCTGACTGTGGAAAAAATGAAGGGGATGGAGGAGGGTTGATTCTTGTCTCCATGGCCCATCAGTTTTTGGTAGGCTACCTTATTCCTTTCCCTGATGTACTTTTTCCAAATACATAGCTATGTAAAAAGGACAAGATCTTCACCAAAATTATTAAGCAAAGCAGTAGTGCCAACTTCAAAATCCTCCTCCTGAAAATCCAGTAATAACTTTAGGTATTAAGTAAAAAATCAACTTATTATACCTCAAGAAAATAAACCACCACCCCACCTTGTATTTTTTCCTGTGTTGTCCTTTTAATTAAAAAAATGATAGTGGTGTAACAGTGGAATTTGTAATTATATTTTCTAACTTGTGAAAGCCTCATCACAATCTGTCAACACTAGGAATTTGCACAATGCTAATGAATAAGTTAAAATGTAGTTGAATAAGCTTGGTGTGCCTCAAAACAACACCTACTTTATAGATCAGTGAAATTGTTCTCTAACTTGTAAATTAAGCTCTACTTGTAGATTATCCAAGTGTACATTAAGTCTGTTATGGTTATGCAGAATGAGGACACACTTCTTGTGCAGTATTCTTCTCTCTACTCATGGGGGAGGTACTGGTTCAAGGTTTTTTTTTTTATATGCAGTCATCATTGAGTTATGACATTTACTGGTTTACCCAGATAATCCAGTTGGTACTTCTGCTGCTAGATGTGATAGGAAGCAATGCATAGGGAGCCCTTTCTTGACACAGATCACTGTCTTCTATACCTTGAATTTAAGTTGAATAATTTCTTTCAAGACCCCATTTCTGTGGGTAGTCTTGTTGGGGGAGGTTAGTGGAGCTGGACTTGTTCTGGAGAGTTGAGAAGGCTTCTTGCACAGGCAGTGGGATGGTTGCTGTGGTTCGGTGTGGTGCCTTCATTACAGCTGTAGAATGGCCCACCTGTGTTTCTTTTTATTGTCTTGTGTCTACAAGATTATTGATTTAACAGTGAGGTGATATTGGAGAAATGAGAGGAAAGACTGTTAGCAGAAGTTTTGAACAAAATCTGGCCAGTTGTGCCGAAAACTAAATCTTTGCCTGTTGCAGCATAAGGGGAGAAATGGTATCTCTTTATACTCAGAACTTAATGTCAGCTAATTGTTTTCTTGCTCTCATGTGGCTAATTCAAGGGTCCTTTTACTTATTTGACAAGTCCTGTTATGATTAAATTATTCATACTACTCTGTAGGTTACAGGGAGAGAAATTTTACTCTACACTCAAGAGTAGAGCGTTTGAGGAGGCAACTGCAAAGCTTTCTTTTTGTCATTCAGTCGCGCTTTTAACTTTTTTCTGTAGATTACCAGGAAGATTAGTAGTTAGTCTGACAAGTTCTGAAGGGGTGTTTGCAAAGAGAACAGAATTGTATCTTGACTTGTGAAAGATGTATCGCAGTTCTTGGGCAAAGGTTATCAAGCTTTCCCAAGGAATAGCTGCCCGTTTCCCTATATTACTTTCACTCTGTTTTAACAAAATAAAGGTTTTTTTGGTAATAAATGAATAAAAATTAAAGAAATAGTAATAAAAAAATCCCGTGAAACGTAGGGTGTTATTTTGGTTA
This sequence comes from Falco naumanni, assembly GCF_017639655.2. Taxonomy (NCBI): domain Eukaryota; kingdom Metazoa; phylum Chordata; class Aves; order Falconiformes; family Falconidae; genus Falco; species Falco naumanni. The sequence goes on along the minus strand of NC_054058.1, from coordinate 83,762,817 downwards.
TTTTAAACCACTTGTGAAAAGTGTGGCATGGGTAATATTGATACTTAATAGGTAATCTTATAATGCAAAAAGACATGCTTGTGTCCTAGATGCAAAATAGTCAACTGTTTTGGCAAGTAGTCAGTGTTGATGAAGGCAAAGTAATGCTTGTAGAGCAGGGGGGAAAACCTAGTATGGAGCCCGTGACTCAGACTAGATGTGACCCCTCCAGAAGGGTCTTGGAACGGTAACACGATCTATGAAAGCATCTGCTTAATGTTCCGTAGTGAAAAAGGGAGTAAAAGCCTTTAACTTGGAGGGAAAGAAATAGAGAACAAAACAGAGAAGAATATTTTCGTGACCCTGTGTTTCAAAGGCTAACAAACTGGATTCATACAGCCTAAGCCTCATCCCCAATCAAAGAAAGGTGTAGTAGGGCTAGGTAAGATGCATGTGAGGGTGACAAGACTAAAGTGTCGAAGAAAATGTTTTTTCTTGGTACAAGAATGACTGAAAACTAATACCGCTTTCTGAACAGTAGAGAACTTACAGGGCAAAGAAGTGTGACAAATGCTTCTCCATGCTGCACATGCTTTTGTAGGTAACTATGAAACTGTTAACATAGTCCCCTAGTGTAGGAACAAGGAGGGACAGTCAGCTGAAACTAGCAGGTGGCAAACTTTTATCTAAAGGTAGCTAACTATTCACACAGTGCATAGGTGAACTGTGAAATACAGTCCTGCCCAGTGTTGCGATGGCCAGAAGTTCACAGAGGTCTGAAGAATGATTAGATAAATTCACAAAGGGAAAATCTGATGTGCTGTAAAACAGGTATGCTGGCTCAGTGGAGCTTTGAGCTCCGGCCTGCCAGTTGCTGGGGTATACTCCCTTAGCGTAACGGTGTACTCTTGTATTCTTACCCAGGCGTCTGCTGCTGTTGGAGAGTAGGTCTGGAGCCAAATAGCCTCTGGTCTGTCCCATTACAGAGCCTTTAAACTTGATGTCCTTGTGACTTGGCTGCTAAATAAATATTCTTCAGAGGCTTAAATTTTCATTCCCTCGTAGGACTGTAAGGTAGGACACACATAAACTAGAAAATATGCTGAGGAACATTCCCAGTGACTGAAGCAATCTGGTGTGGAATAATCTCTCTCTCTTACTAAAATCTCTCAATTTGAAAACAGGATGATTTCAAGTTGCCAACTGGGAATGAGCCTAGTTCATGTGTATTTTCAAACCATGCCCAAGAATTTTAAGAGTTTGCTACTTGGCATACGCTGAAGTCATGCCAGAGACCATTTGAACAATTAAGCAATCCAGACAGTTGTGTTCCAGTATCCAGGAGTGTTTCCAGGCACTGTGTAATTTACAGTTATAGCCTGAGTATTGCATTTCTATCTGGTTTGAAGTACTGAACAGAAAGAAATTTAGTTGCATGGTAGGACTTCTCTGTGTGACTGCCATAGTTACTGGTCTGCCTTTTACAGGCAAAGTCTCTTTGCTGATTTGCGAGCAAGAACAAAAAGTTCATTTGGGTTCTTAAGCTAAATATTGCGCAGAAATTAAAATCTAAGGTATAGAAGTGATTTGGTGTCATTCGAACTTTACTGTGTTACAACCTGGCAGATCATCAAAGTTGCTGCCTGGAACAAGGAACAAAATTAAGAGGTGCTTTGGTAAAAGATGAAATCTAGAATTTGTGGGTTTTACCTTAAAAGTAATAGCTACCTTTTTTCTTTTTAGACGATGTCTTCAGCAGTTGTTCAGATATATGCAGCAGATCGCAATGCCATGTGGTCAAAGAAATGCTGTGGTGTAGCTTGCCTTGTAAAGGACAATCCACAGAGGTCGTATTTTATCAGAATATTTGACATTAAGGTAAGTATCTCTTTTTGGTTTACAGACTCCTTAAGCTTGGTTGTATTCATTCTCTGTTTTGAATTGAATGAGTGTAGGTTGTCATAGCTACAAACTCACAGAAATTCTCAAGTAAATGGTTGCCCACTTAAGTGGTGCAGTTACAGTGCTTATAGGCAAGTGCAACTTTCTCAGGTATTCTAAATTAAATTATTTCATAGATGTCAGCTTTATGGATGAAATAAATATCAGCTACAGTTTTCTTACAGCACACAGAAGCTCTGTCCTCTGTAGATCTCATTAGTCAAACTAATGAAAGTTAGTATAGTGTCACTGATACAGATAGCTATCAAAATTCTATCAAGGTACTGCTTTGGATGGTATTAACAAAATAGGTGCTGTCTTCTGTAGGAGTGGAAACAATCTTTTTGATTGGTGTGTTGGTGCATGTGAAAACTGCAGAACAAACGAGTTTTGTTCTCCAAAATATATACATTCATACTGAAGATCTTTGTCTTATATTTAACTCAAGACAGTGGAAGCTAAAAGATTAAACGTCTAAACTGTGGTTTTATATCAGAAATGATATTGAGAAGCATAAGTCCTACTGGCTTTGCTGAGACTTTGGAAAGCTTCCCATTATCTCTGCAGCCAGTAACAGCTGATTATCTGTCAGCATTCAGTGCTTCAGGTCTCAGATTTGTTCAGAATTGCCAGCTGGTGCTTGTATTGGACTTTGTGATTTGGTCACTTGACTATTACACTTAGTGAGAAACCTGTTCCTTGGGTGCTGAACTATAATATCCTTGCAATATGTAAAGAAAAAATGGTGAGATTTTTGTTCTCCTTACATTAACTGTTTTCAGGTCAAGCCTGAGATAATAACAGAAGACTGGAAGTCTCCTTGATTCCTATTACTGTTAATCACTGTATTCCCATCACTGGTCGCCATTACCTCTCCCAGGATCACTGTTGTGATACATTGTATCTATTGTAGATACATTGTAGAATTTGAAGGATGTTTTTTGAAAACATTCAGGAAATTGAATAGAGCATAGGTGACCTGGTAGAATAGTCTTCCACAGCTCTTCACAAGTTTCCAGTCTATTTTGATTTTGATTGAGCTCATCTGTTGAGTGAATAGCAAGGTAGATGCTTAACACCATGCAGCTTCCAACTCTTAATAGGTTCTATTGTGAAAGAAATTAAATTCTGCAATTTGTCTGAGTTCTTAAAAATTGGTTTTTTTCTTTTTTCTTTTCAGGATGGAAAATTATTGTGGGAGCAGGAGCTGTACAATAACTTTGTATATAATAGTCCTAGAGGATATTTTCATACCTTTGCTGGAGATGTGAGTCTCAACATCTTTGAAATACCTATTTTAAAATGCCTTTTATTTGAACAGTACCTTCTTCAAATATAACCGAGGGTTTTATTTCATTCTGTAAATTATTTATTAAAGTACAATATTACCTGTGTTCCTTGAAGCTTTTAAAGCTTATTTATAAAAGGATTTTTTTTTGTATTTCAACTAGAAAACTTAATCCATAGGACATTTAAAATGCAGTTCTTTATTTTCAACTCCCTTTAATGAAATTACATTTCGACTTGCAGATTATGTTTATGAAGTACCATATATACTTAAAGCACAAATTTTACTCTCCCCTCTTTGATTTCAAGCTACAAGATTTTGCTCAAATTTGTTAGCCATGATATCTAGAAACTTCATTAGTAGACAGACATTCCTAAGATAGAATGTTTCACTGAGACTTGGTTCCAAATTTGCAGTGATGATTTTTCCTGATGATACCTTCAGAAGGTGTAAGAAGACATTTAAGAAAGCCTTTGAAACATTTTCTTAGTCATGGGTGGGGGAATATTAATGTTTTTCAGACATGTCAAGTTGGTCTTAATTTTGCTAATGAAGAAGAAGCTAAACTATTCCGCAAAACAGTAACAGATTTACTTGGACGACGGCAGAGAAAATCTGGTAAATATCAAATTAATCTTAAATTCAGGCTTACTTATATTGTTTGGGGGGGAGGCAGGAAGCTACTTTTGTGTTTGAAAGCTACTGGAGGCACTAGTGCTATGTTTATAGTTAGAAGTAATTGTGTTATTAAAGCGTGCTGCTTTTCTCTATTGTGCAAAAATAATATTTTTCTGAGAACTTGATGCTCCTTGCTGTAAGCTTCCTTGTAAGATGAGACTCCAAGGTTCTGGTGTTTGAAAATGTAGATCAGGAGGAAGCAGAAGTGGTAAGCTGTCAGTGGGAAAACTAGAAATCTTTCTGTAAGCTGTTTTCACATTTGACTAAACTTTCTTTTCACTCTGGGCTGTTTATAACTGATTTGTTTAAATTTAGCCCAAGTGAGTTGTAACAAAGATTTTACCATCTGGTATGTTCAGTAGTTCGTGTGAATTAATTTTTGGCATTGATCCAGCATTTAGTAGGGAAATTATTTTATTCAAAACCAACAGAAGACATAATGTCTATACTATCCTTCGTAGCACAGGACAGTCTGAAGCACAGCATACTTTTGCCGGCTGCAAGATGCCTTGGGAATCATGGTCAGCATTTTAAAGGGAGCTGCAAACCTACACATCTTGTCTTGGTGCTTTTCCAGGGAGCCCATAAACAACTTGCCTGTCTGACAGCCATATGTCCGTGAAGGATAAGGTGATATAAAACATAGGCTGGGAACACATGGATGTGCTCAGGCTTGCTGTAAGCTAAGAGTGTGGACTTGTGTTCAGGCTATAGGATGTGGTTTTGCAGTCCAGTCTGGAATTGAATTGCACTAGCAGTGTAGTGTAGACTAATGTAAAGGGAGGAAGCCCTCATTTCAGAGTGCCATCTTTGCAAGTGTTCTTGGGAGCCTACATGATCTACATGTATTCGCTTGGATTTCATTGAGGTATGGTGGTTCAGTTGCAGAGTGCTTGTTCCAGAAACTTAAATAGGTTCTCTAACATTCCCCCTGCTCAGAATTAGAGTAAGTTCATAGGGTTTCATGAGAAGTAGGGTAGTTAAGAAGTGGCATTAACAATGTTTCTCACACTTGTGTAAAAGTAATCTAACATCAGCTTTCCATAAGACTGCTGGAAGTTTCACTGAAGTTCCTGAAATTCCACTCTTACTATGTGTCTAACACACAGTGCTACGGTGCACAGGTATGACTTGGGAGGAAGTGCGTTTGCATTATTTGCCGTAGCAAATTTTTTTTTAGTAGTTCAGTCAAACCTCCTGTTCACAGGACAGAGGTTTGCCTCTGCCCTTGCACACGGATATTTTTTTTTTTTTACAGGACCACATAAGTTTTTCTTGTTTATTCTTTGAGCTAATATCTCAGTTTATGTGTGCAAACTCATGTTGTAGGATGAGCTTACTCCATACATTGTCTTTTAACAAACAAACAATTCTCCCTCCCCAAACACTTACAACTTGAGGACAACTTTACAATAAAAATTTTTCCAAGTTTTTTTTCTTGTTAAGAGCTGCAAAACTAGAGTTGAAAACAATCATGAGATTCCTTAGTCAAGCCACCAGATGGAGTTCTCTGTATTTGTCATTGACACGACTGTAATTAATTGTGCTTCTAAAATAACAGGCTTTGCATTTGCCCAAATCAAAGCTGATTTGCTGTCAGTATTTATTTATTTATAAATGCTGATATCAAACATGCAGTAATTTATACACAGGTTTATATATAACAAATGATATATATACACTACAAAAAAAAGTTTCATATAAATTGTGTGTGTATTTTAATGCACCTTAACTTTCCAAACACAGAGGTAATAGTTGGGTAATTTTGATGCTTTTCTATTTTAATGGGATTTTTACTCCCCTGGCTTCCAAAATATTTCATTTCATAGCAATGACACCTGACGTGCTTTCAACTGAGTACTCCATGTGATCACTTAGCAGCCTGTTCTACTACTCAGAGCTTGCTAAGAGACTTTTCCAGGAGTCTTATGGAAAGCTTATGTTGTTGGAAGGTAGCAAGAACAGCAGTTCTGGCTCATGAAACTGTCTTGGTGCTGAGACTAGTACACAAAATATTGTCTAACAGCTGCAAGAGGAGCCAAGAGTATTCTGTTCTTCCTCACTTGGTATGAAATGCACTCCAGTATACAGACAACTCCTGAGCAAGTGCATCTGGAGTTCCAGAGAGATGAAAGTTGGCTCCAAACAGAGAATGCAGAAGAGCTTGCAAATATTCAAACATCTAATAGAGAATTGAATGAGGGAGAAAGGCAGAGAAAGAATTATTGATATGTTTTCTTAATCTTACTAATATCAGGCTGGTATTCATCTAGCTACATTCTGCTGCTTTGTGTGTGTATAAGTCAGTTAGATTCTTAACCTTAGGCTAGGAAGAAATTATTATAATTAGTTGATATCTCTGGTAGATTTACTTAAATAATTTCTCCATTTACTGCTTAAACTGATCCCAAATAGTTCGCCTGGTAAGCAGGGTCCAACACAGTGTTTCTTTTCTCAGTGCTCGTCAGTGTAGTGCCTTCTCACTTTGGGTATTCTTGCACGTAGGTACCGTTAGTTGAGCCATAAAAGCACAGCAGAGACTCGTAGAACAGACCCTTGTTCTTAACTGCCTTTCTGAAGTAGAAGGCAGCTTGTCCAATTTTTATGGACTCTTTGTAGCTCATGGGTGAGAGCTCTGTTAGCACTCTCTAACGCTGCCTTTTTTTTTTTTTTCATACAGTTCAAGCTGGATACTTAATATGGAGAGCTTGCACTTTTTTTCCTTTTTTTTATTTTTATTTGTGTCTTTGGTCACAGCTTTTAGATTTGCTGCCTGGGAGACAAGTGCATCTCTGCAGTGCTCAGATTGCATTGGATTCAAGCCTCAGCAGAGAGCATTCTTGTTTCCAGGAATACTTACACAATCAAGCTGTGGCTTTGGGACTTAGGCAGCTGGTGAAGTTGATCTGTCTTAGATCATTAGGCATCTCCATCTTCAAAAAAAGAGAAATCCACCGCCCTCCAGTCAGGTCATCTGCACTTCAGAACAGGACTTCATATTTTCTAGTCGGCAGTGGGAACCACAGAAAAACAGATCTGGTTATCTTTGGACCGCAAATTAATCTTATATACCCAGCAAAAATTACAGGAAGTGTTTGCTTTGTTTTCCACTATCTTTTCTCTTGAACTCTTTCTTCTGAATAAAACTGTAATGGATTCCCGTGATTTGGCACAAGGCTACTTAACACTTCCTATGAGTACCTCCTGCTTTTGCCAGCTTCCCATCCTGTGCCAAATGACTTTCAATTGGTTCTGCATTCTCCTTTGCTGTCTCCAAGTTGTTGAATAAAACTCTAATAATGTTCCAGAAGTTGAGTTTGGATTTGTTTTTTGGTTTTGTTTGGTTGTTTTTTTGGCAGCACAACATCAGTGGTTTCTTAAACTGAATATTCTTAGGAAGAAAAAGCAGTATTTGGCCAAAAAGTCTTTTTTTTTTTCTTTTCCCACCCCACCCCCCACCCCAGACCTGATACCTTTTGCTGAGGCACCCTTGCAGAGGTTCTCTGCCTCTGTGCCTAAACCTACCCGGCCGTGAGCAAAGAGGTAACTGTCTGCCTTTAGAAGACTTGCTTAGAAGAAGTACTTGATTCTCTAGGGGTTTTGGTCACCTTCCTCTGAAGGTTTCATGACCTTGACAGGTTCTTTATTCCTGCCTGAAGATCAGCTGACTGATACGGGGCTGACTTGCCTTGCACACTTAGGAATGTTGACCTTTTAAAATATTGCTAGGACAAAGTCAACACTAGTCATGGAGGCACCTTCTTCCTTCCCCTTATGTTTTTGTATCTGGAAAAATATAGTAAGATAGTGTTTTTTTCTGGGACTTGCTGAAAAGTGAAATCTCTTTTTACAAGTTTTTATTACAAAGCTCTTAGGAGTCACTGTTAGGGTTTCAGATACTCCAGACTTGAAAGGGAGGGATGGACAGCCTTATAGGGCCGTGCCGTGATGTTTGGTGTGATGACAAACTGCTTGCCCATATGGGTACTGCTAAATCCAAAATTCTTAAGAGTGTGTGTGTAGGTAGGCAAATAGTGTAACTGTACTGGGGGTTTTGAAGGATGGTTGCAGGATAGGTAAATGTTATTTGTGGTGGTTAAGAATTAATAGTGAGGGAGGTCTCCTTTAAAGGAGAATTTACTATTCTAGGCTGAGAATACTGAGGTGTGAAATGTTTACAGCTATTTAAATCATCAAGGCACATTCTTCATCATCTGTGAAACAGTTTGGTGTTCTGAATAGTATCAGATTAGTACTAAGGAGATTCCAGTTCTGTTCGATATTGTTCAGTTACCTGTTGGATAAGGTAGGTCAAGTGTCTGTCCCCTCTGTGTCCTATTTTCTTTGCATAAACCAAAAAAGAATTCTAATACGTTTTAGGTTCTGTGAGAGAACAATACTGTATAAAAAGTGCTAATTATATTTCAAGTAAAAATGAAGGAGCAGTCTAATTCAGTGGAAATCAGCATAATGCTTCAAAAATAGTGCTTTGGTACGTTGTACCAATACAGCTGCTTTTTGAATATTTGATCTTACATTGGGGTCAAAATGGCTGAAACCAACTCAGTAGCTATTTCCTTATGCTCCTACTAGGTTTGCTCACTTGATACCGGTGCTAAGACTGGGGGTTTATCGTTCTGTAATACTTTTCTCAAATGCATGACAAATAGGCTTTAAGGATATTAATAGATTCTTGAGTTCAAGGTTATTGAAAGCTTTACTAGAAACTAAAATTTAGAATTAATTTTTCCTGTGATACCTATGAATAAATAGAGCTTTTTCTTTTTCAACAGAAAAAAGACGAGACCCGCCAAATGGTAAGTTTTTTGCATGAATCACTGCATTTTATTTCTACCTACTGCTGTCATTTACTGTTTATGTATAACTGTGTTTTGGACTTGTTCAAGATAGTCACGTGGTGGCAAAAGCAGTAAACTTACTCTGGAGCTTAGTGTATTTGTTTTATGTCTGTTCTTTGGTATTTGCTTAGTTGTAGCTTGAAAGATTTGTGGCTTAGCTGGCATTTGTAAAGAATGTTTTTGGAGGAGAATGTTTTGTTGCAAATAGGACAGAAACCCTTCAGCTTAAACTGAGAAGAAAACTTTGTACCTTGCATTTATTTGTTGCTTGGTCTTCAGATTATGTGTGTATGGATGGGATCACTATACAGAACCTTGCTGAAATTAAAAGTTAGCCCATTTGTATAAAGGCAGGCATAATGATGACAGATTTCATAAAACACTCAAAATGTTAATTTCAGTGTATCTGGCTAACTGTGTAACATAGCCTTTTGTTCATTTGTCATGTTTGTCAATATCAAACTTTTTTTTGCATGAAGGATTATTTGAATCTGCCTCTCAGGAATACTGGCATGAAGAGACAGGTTTCTAAGGAGAGTTTATTAAATTGATGGAAGGAGTCACAAATATGTATCAGTTCAATAAAAATCGGGTTTTTACCTTCTATTCTAAGATCAAATGGAAAATGCACATCAGTGAATATCGAGTTTGGAATCCTTGTCGTTCTGAATTCACAGTGATAGTAAAAAGTGATTTTTCCTGGATGCTTGTGTGGGTGATCCAGATCAAAGTTCATATCGATGTATCTGTTAGTTTGCTGCTTGAGCAAGGGAATAGTCAACTGATTGTCTGAGGTCCCCTTATGGCCTGAGGTGGTAGTTTTAAATACTAACCAAGACATCCAAGCCTCTTGGTAAGCCACCAAAATAGGTAACCCTTAACTAATCCTGAATTATGAGAGCTACTGGTATCTTTTATATCCAAATGAAGTCTCCCTTACGTGGAATACTTCTCAAAAACTTACTCTTGTCTTTTTCATAAACGTTGAGTTTTGAGGAAGTTCAGGCACTCATCAGTTTAAACCAGACATCTTTAGTATTGATTCCTTCAACTGGGACTGGGTTGTTTAGTTTTAAAACAGTCATAGTAATGCCATCCCTGATCACCTTACCAGCTTTTCTGAGCTTTCAGAAGGTTCTGACTGTTCTGCCTCCTGCGTGATATTTGCTTCTGCTCACTTAAACAGCACGTCCCTGATAGCAATGTCTGCAGAGCTGGTGGGAATTAAAACAGTAGCGGTGACTGGGTAGTGCCACCTACCACAAAAAATTTAGCCTTTATCTTTACTGTTAGTGTTAACAACAGTTACACAAATAATTTGTCTAGTTTGCCATCTGTGATTGGAATAAGATTTAAGAAAAGTAAGCCTGTAAAAACTTTTGTGCTTAAAATAGTCTCTGTAATTCATCCTGTAAGACCTCAGGCAACACTTTTTTGAGGAATACTCACCTACTAAACTTGCAGTCACTGGTCCTATGCCTTTATCCTGAATAGTCTGTGGAAGACATAGGTTTATTCCCAATATTTCAGGTTCGTAATCATTAGTCAAGGCTCTGAGCATCTCTGCTCTTCAGTAAACTGTTTCCCTGAGACATCCACATACTCTTTCACAACGTGTCCGTTTTCCTTTTTTGATTCTGTCAAATTCTCTAATGCCTGGCTGCTCTGCTGGCAAAGAGTTAAGTGTGGTTGTGGCCTCTGTAGTCACAGGTGAGACATGGTTGATACAGGTTATAGCCTCAGGTGGTTATACTTTATACAGTCTCTGCATTTCAGTATTTGGAATTCAGACTAGAGCACATAAATACTATCGGCGTGTAACTGGGAAAAAATACAAACTGTTGTAGGATCAGCTGGTTCTTGTTTTACTCTCTATATGCAGTGAAATTGTATTTGGGGTAAAAAGAAAAAGGCACACCTGCTTTTTTGTACCGGGTATCAATGTATAATTACCATTATAACTGAAAAACAAGAACAATCACATTTCTGGACTCACATGATCCATGCTTGAAATACTGCAGGGAATTTTATTTTAGTGGGGCTTGTTTGTCTGGATTTTCTGCATACATTGACACTGCATGGAAAAAGCACTCTGTCTTTTCATGTGACGTTTTCAATGGTACGGATTTAAGATTATTTTTTTTTTGGTAGAATTGCAGGATTAAAATCAAATTGGCATTAACAGTTATGTAAAATGTATTAGTCTGTAATTTCCTGGGATTTATGTTCTACTCATTTGTAATAGCTAGGTCTCTTTATGCAATAAAAAAGAGTTATTGTGGTTGAACTGACTGCTTAGCAAAGTTCTGGATGAAACAAGGATTTGTCAGAGAATTAGGCTGTGAGGGAATCTTTAAGAACCATGTGGCAGAATTTTGTTTCAGCTGTTAACTGTAACATTGCATTAATTGTGGGGCTGTCTGTTGCCTGGGACAGATGCCTAGAGAGGTTCTAAATAAAATACAGATAATTTTGTAGAATTAACATTTCAAAATGTTCTGTACTACGTTTTCTGGAGCCCCTTCTGAAGATGTCACAGATATTGATAACAGTGGATGCTTAAGGCCACTGTACTGTCAGGTACTTCCTAAGGATGAGCTCTATATGCCTCTCTCATCTTCATTTATTGAGCTGTCTACACCTGATGGGGAAGGTGCTTGTTTTATGATGGGAAAAATTTTACTGGATATAAATATGGCAGTTCTAGAAGAATACAATTCTATCCATGGTTCTTTCATCCCTCGTGGACTTCAAAGGTCTAAACCTGATGGTAAGAAAAATTTTCATCTTTAAGAGTTTACTGTGATCTCTTACATGAATATTATTATTACCAAGGAATCAGGTTATCGTTTCTTAACTTGAGCTAGCTGAATAAAATGTGTAATTTGCAAATGGCTGCTGCTTTACATGGTTAAACCCATGTATGGTTAGTTCAAGATTTTACATGCAAAAAGGTGCCGTTTCAAAGACTTAGAAATTGTGAGAAGGCTATCACAAACTTCCTAGCATTGCAAAGGTGTGTGTTTCTTTGTGAATGTCAGGACAGCTCTTGAAACTACAAATATCAATATAATAGGTGAAAATAGAGACAACAGAGGAAATATATAGGTGATTAAAGTGAAAATGAACTCCTACAGTTTTTTATGTTTTATGTCTAATGAAATTAAGATTGATTTTAAATTCATACTGAAGATTTTACTTAACTCCACTTGTTAAGTTTTGGGTTGATAATATGTGGTGATTAATGATCAGTAATGAATTTATTGCCAAATCTAAGTGGAACTTTACCAATGCAAATTGTTTCACATAGTCATGTGTGGTCGACTTGTGCTTTGATATTCTCAAAGCACAGTTGTGTAGACAGTAACACTTCTAGATCAAAGCATTTCTGCTTAGCAGAAAACACTTCAGAACTTCTTCCTGCAGTTTCAGTGCAGTTTCAGATCTTGTCTTTCAAGACTTCTACAGAAACGTAGGAGTTGTCATATATTTTAGATGAGTTTTGTCTAGTCCTCTGTCATGTTTCTGTTCTTGTTTCTTGTTCTGGCTAGTACTAGGTGCTTCCCGTGACACATTAAACTGTAAATGTCAGCTATGTTACCCATTGTGTTGTCTGCTGCTTCTTTCTGAGTTGGACTTTGGCAGAAACCTAAGGCTTGTTGGTCCTTTCAGAATGCTTAGAGAACTTTAAATTAGCCGTAAAAAATGCAGTTATGGGAAAAAAGTGTCAAAATAAGGTTCAGATTTTTCAGTCTAATTAGAATTTTTTATCATCCACCCAGTTAAGATTGGATGTGTCTTATTTTAATTGATTTGCTAACCATTGGGTAGTAACTCACAGGCAAGTAGAGGATGTTTTAAAATTATTTCTGGCCAAACTGGTCTTAAATCGACTGTTTAATCTCATTCTTCCAAAACTGAAATTACTTACCGTTTTTGCAGGTTTCTTTGAAAAGATGCATGTGTGTGTACATACATACAGAGATATAGATATATATGAAAAATGCATAAACTGCCTCTTAGTTTTTACATACTACTATCACTTGGTTATGTCAAGAGTTGTCTTCTGTCAAAGGTGAAAAACCTGAGTGGAAAACATGCTAAGTATGTTTATTTGCTAGTATTACACAAGTAACATAATAATAAAATGCTAAAATTGGCAGGAGTATTTTAAATAACTATAGTAATAATTCAGAGTTGTATAATGAAGAATGAGGTTTGAGAATATAATACATAATTTGAGTGTTTAATATGTATTTCTGGTGCCATTTTTACAGTCACTACTCTTCAAGCTCTGTTTCTTATCTGAAACTACAATTATTTTGCAAACCTGTCAAAGAGTTAAGACGTAAGAAATCTTGAATAGTTCCATAGGTACTGTGCTCTTTTTGAAGACAAGTGTATCCAGAGCGGCCTTTTGAAGATCTTGTGATGTTCAGGTTCTGTGTGTGATGGCAGAAAGCATTCCCACATGGGGCTTATTAAGCAAAGGTTCCCTCTCCTTTGAGTTTACTGTGCTGCCAAGGTCACGGTGTGCTGAGTGTTACTGTTTGTCGCAGTCACTTCTTTGACCTTGTCTGGGATTGTACCTAAGCTGTATCTTTATGTGTCTTATTCCATGTGTTCCTTACACATGAAAAATCTTTAGTTTAAAATCACTCTTTGCCAAATTTGCAAAAAAAAAAATAAAAATAAAAATTCTAGTTTAGAAAAGTTTTCAGACATTTCTTTGCTCTAGCAAGGTGGGTTTTTTTCTTCAGCAAATACTTCAGTCTGTCTTACATATACAGAACCCAGCCAGATGCATGTGGCGTGTAGAGCTATGGTTACAGTACAAGTATTATACCGCTGGGGAAAAAAAATGGTTTGTAGGTTAAATATGACTTTGTTGAAACACAGTAGTAAAAATCCTGTACTTTACCTTCACAGGCCCGAATCTACCAATGGCAACTGTTGATATCAAAAACCCAGAAATTACAACTAACAGGTTTTATACTCCACAAGTTAACAATATTTCATATACCAAAGAAAAGAAGAAAGGAAAAACTAAAAAGAGAAGATTGACAAAGGCAGATATTGGAACGCCATCTAATTTCCAGTAAGGACTTTTTTTGAGTTTGGGTTTTGGTGGGTGGGTGTAGTATTTTGCTGTCAATTACACTTGCAGATGTTCAAGACTTGAATGTGTGAATGTTGCTTGTAACCTGAACTGCAGTGAATGCAAGCTGGAATGCTGTGGGGTTTAAAATCACGGTGGTTTATGCACCGATGAGGAGTTTACTGCAACTGTAAACAAAAAATAACTTCCTATCCTAAAACAGCTTAGAAAACCATTTAGCTGCACAGAGATAACCTTATTGAAGTAGTCAGCCCAGTGCAGACTCATATTCAGTTGCAGTGGTCAACTCATTGTTATTCTTACAGCTGTGCCTGCTTAGCTGTGCTTTGTCATGCAAAATACACGTGCGGGTCCAGACTTGGCATAAAAGCAGAAATGACATAACCATATTTTAATCTCTGGCTGCTTGTTCACAAACTTATTCCAATATGTGGGTTAGTACCTGTATTTTGTCATGGAAGTACAGCATGCATGTATACACTTCTTTGGAATGGGTTGGGTTTTTTCTAAAATTGTTTCTTGTGTATCTTTAATCTTTTGGAATACTTATAATGTATCATCGTAAGCTTCAGTTTCATGAAACTTTGTTTTGGTCACTTTACTGAATGAATTTGTTTTCCTGAACTATACTTTAGTATTTTAATCTTCTGTGTTTTAAAATAAGCATACGTTTTGTTAAAGCAACAGGAATTTATACAGCTTGAGTTAGTTACAGGAAAGATCAGTTTCCGTGAAGCAGTAGAAAACCAGTGTGAGGTTTACATACCAAGTGAATGTCTTGTTCTTTTGAACCATTATTTTACATCACATCCACTGACATGCTTTGCTGGAATAAAACTCCCTAAAAGTATTTGCATTACCAGTTACAATAATGTTACTGCAGTGTTTTGAGAGAGTGCTCTGTAGAATGGGATAGTGGACAGAAAGGAGAGAAGGTGAAAATGGTTCCCTAACCAGACTGTGCTTAGACAATTCAGACATCAGCCATGTTCTTCCTGATCTGAGTATCAGTGAAGTGCTGCATCTGTTAGTGTCACTGAAACCAAAAAATCAGAAAAGAAGGAAGAGTAAAACAGAGAAAATTGTAGCTGGTCACTGTTGTAGCTCTACTGATACGGAGTAAAGTATATGTGGGTAAAATCGCAAATAATGTTTTGCATTAGTGTGTCTTGCTTCTGATCAGAATTTGCGGAAGGGGTTGTGCAATAGCATAGATGGAAAACAACTTCAAGACTTTGTTTATGATGTCTATCAGATTCTGACCTGGAAAAGATAAGAAGATGATAAAATATTTAATGAAATTTAAAAAAAAAAGATGTTCTCGTATCATTAAATGTAACACAAAATTGTTAAGTGGTGAACCTTTACAAAAAGAAGATTGGAAGCCTTTTGTTCGGCATAAGGTCTAGTTAAGTTTCCTGTAGAGTGCAGTTATGTGTCATCTTACTGTGTAAGATACTTTAATTACTGGTTTTGTATGAGCATATGGGAACTGGTGTTTGGTATTTTTAGGCATATATGCTAGTAGTATAACTTGTGTATAACTTGAGCTGTGATACTGGTGAAGACCAACACTGTCACTGGTTTTATACCTGATCAGTTGCAATCAGTAGGTAAAATTTTTAAATGCCTCTGTTAGGCAGATGTGGACTTCTAGTGTTCTGAGCAAAAATTTTGAATTCTGCTTCACAGTAATATAACTTACTGCTGTATACTTTCTTTTAAGTAACGTAAGAGTTAATTTTTTAAATGCCTCTGTTAGATGTGGACTTCTATTTTCTAAGCAAAAAAAGAAAGAGTTCTACTTCACAGTAATATAATGTACTGCTGTATACATTCTTTTAAGTAACATAAGAGTTGGTTACTTGGTAAGTATGCATTTGCATTGGAAAGACCTCTGAAAATAGATGTGTTGCAATCAATATGTAGACATAGCTTATTTCACTCTGAGGGATGAAAAATAAATGAGAAATAATGCTAACACTACTCCGTATAAACTTTAATATCAATGAATTGCACTAAGCTCTGAATTGTATGCTCACAACCTCTTAAAAGAGCATCCTGAGTTGCACATATAAGCAGCAATAGGTGGGTGAAGATTGTATTGGCTGGCGGACTGTCAATTTACATATGCCTGTTAATACACTAAATCAGATATGAGACTTTTAGGAAATGCATGTCTAATTTATATGAAGCAAGCTGTAGCTTAACATCCAGAATTCTGTAATCGATAAATCATCCCATATTTTGGTAGTGAAAGGTATTTAAATACTTAGGCAAAACAGGGGGCTTTCCTTTTTTGCCTTTTTGGTGGCATAATGTCATTTTAAACCACATCTTTTACTTTTCTTCTTGCTCCTCAAACTAAGTTGTTAATACCAAGACCAAAACTGATCATTGAGCTGCTGTATTCTCATTAAGAAAAGGTGTGCTGTTGATGATACTAACAGAATCGGGCAAGAATACAAGGTCTGTTGTGCTAGGCACTGTATAAGGGCAGCAAAACAGTCCTTGTAATTTCAGAAGCTTTGCCTGAACAGTGTTGGGTACTAACAGCTCACCTGGTATTTTTAAAACTCTGAGTTGGACTTCCTGAAGACCGTGTTAAATCTCTAGAACTGGCCATTGGAAAAAAAGAAGCTGAAAACATGAAATGCTGGTGACATTATAGTTCTGCTTCTATAGCCAACAGTAGTTGCATGAAGTAGCTTGGAGGGCCATGAACTCTTCCACCTTTTTAGCTGATTACAGCATCGCATCAAATAATACTTTAGTAGCCACATGTAGTAGCTACTAGAAGCCTAGGAAGATAGCAACTGAAAACAGTCCTGACTTCTCTTTGAAGGAGTTGAATAGGAGAAGGGTGATGAGAGAACAAATAGTGATGGCAGGGATGAGGAGGAGGTTTTCCAGCTGCGTGACACTGAAGACCTTGGCAGTAGCTTGAAGTACAGTTACTATATAAAGGCTAAACTCCTCCCTCGATCGCTGTGCAGTTCTTCTATCACCATCCACGTGTGCCACAGGGTGGCATGGAGCCTTCATGTTGTGCCACGGTCCATAAACTAAGGGGGGAAATGACTTCTCCACGTGGCCTTTTTGACACAAGACAAAAAGTAGGAGTAAAGGAAGCTTTACTAGTCTGAAGTGGGGCACTGAGGAGTCAGAATTCCTTAGCGTCTTAATGAGACTGGAGGTAGGAGCTGGCAGTAATCTCCAGTTATCTTGATGTCCCGTTATTTTAGTTAAGAGGTGCTTTTTATACTGATTAAATGGACTTTTCTGCTTTTGTAGACACATTGGACATGTTGGTTGGGATCCAAACACAGGTTTCGATGTAAGTAATTTAATAAGTTATTCAAGACACTGAATGTTTAAAAGCTTTAGAGGTTTTAAAATGTAAGTTGTGAAGATAGGCATTAAATAAAAAGTTAACTGTATACCAAAAGTTATAAATTGTGATTTTATGATATGGTGCAAACAGAGATGTTGGAGTGGAATGGAATAGGAGGCATCTGGGACTGAGAGGAAAAGATGCAAAACTTAAGGTTTTGTGCAAGGTACTTACCTCTCCTAGAATAGTCCTTTTTGACTGAAAAGTCAACCCAGACACATGTACTTGGCTTTGCTATTCCTTTTAACTTATATGGTCTGTGGTTTTTTTCTAATACAAGTGGTATGTTTTATTTTTTTAAAATCTAGTAAAAAATGCTACTTAAAACAAATGTATCTGACTTGCAGGTGAACAACTTAGACCCAGAACTGAAAAACCTGTTTGATATGTGTGGAATTTCAGAGGCTCAACTAAAAGACAAAGAAACTTCAAAGGTCATATATGATTTCATTGAAAAAACAGGAGGTGTGGAAGCTGTTAAAAATGAACTGCGCAGACAAGGTGGGATTCCTTTTTATTTCCGCACAAAAATTAGCAGGGCCATTTTTACCTTAAGGATTAGAGTAGAAGGTGTTGATGATGAGCAGTTTTTTCTCTTGTCTTCATGTCACTGCAGTTGCACTGGATTTCATAATGTTTCTGTACACCATACACTATGTAAAAACGTTCATGCATGACTCATGAGAATACTTATTCCCTAAAGAATAAGGATCTTGTCTGTGTCAGTTAACTAACTTCCAGTAACAGTCTGACTGCAAAGCTATGCAGTATGTTTGATATAGATTTTTCAGAGACTGTATGTCGCATATTTACTTATGATCTCAGTCTTATAAATAAATAAAAATCCTAGAAGCCATATTGCTGTTGTCAGTTGTAGTAGTAGGACGTGACTGACTGATATATTTATGGTCCCCATGCACCCCGG
Organism: Falco naumanni; assembly: GCF_017639655.2. Classification (NCBI taxonomy): domain Eukaryota; kingdom Metazoa; phylum Chordata; class Aves; order Falconiformes; family Falconidae; genus Falco; species Falco naumanni. Next base: position 83,744,634 of record NC_054058.1, on the reverse strand, counting down.
CAGCCCTGTGTAATGAGCCTTGCAACAGCTAGGGTCCTGCAAATTTTATATGAATTTTTAAGGGTGGGTTGTTTTTTTTTTTTCTAATTTAAAGTAAAAAGTGCTGGTTTTGAGCAGGCTGCTGCTGCAAGGAAGTTCTTAAATAAACCATTTTCTGTCTAACCTTTAAATGTGATCTCAGATGATGTATTATCTAGCTGAACATAGCAAGTCGGTCTGAAAATTACACTGCCGATGTCCAACTTTCAAAAATCTGTGTAAAACACTTCTCAAGAGGGGTAGCGTATAAATGGCATTGAAATTATTGCAGGTTGAAACTAGTGAATAAACTGTTCAATAAACTGAAGAGATACAGATTCAGGGAACAATGACTTGTCACATTTATTCCTTAGGTCCCCCACGGTGGAATGGTATGTATTTGAGCTGCCATCTAAGCATATGCTTCAAAGTATTCGTGTTGCTGTGTGATTTCTTTCCTAGATGAGAAATGCCATCTTTAGTTCACATCTTTGACAGCAATACTACAAGTTATAGTCAAACTTCTTAGTTAAATTCCAATCAAAAATTCAGTTGTGATTTTTTTTTTCTCAGTAAGAAATCTGTCAGTTTCTTTATAATCTTAACTCTGTTTAAATGTTTCCAGAGTTGTTGATTCCAGACTGCTGACCATAAAACTAGATTGAGAAGATTTAAAACACTTTAAAAACGCCTATTTTTCTATTAGATATGTGATAACTTCATGTTATGGCCACTTTGCATGTATGCAATTGAAAGAAAAGCTGCCTCATATTTAACATGCATGATAATAATCTACCTCTGCTTTTTGATAGAGGTAGATAAAATACTCCAGTACTTCAGTGGGTTTATCCACAATTCTGTTATCTGATGTGTAGGCTTGACTGCTGTTTGAAGTGTTCTTTCTCAACCAAACCATGTTTTTCTGTGTTTATTGCAAGAATTTCTGTGCTGACATATTCACCCTGCTAGGATGCTGACTAGAGAGTTGCAGACATATTATTCTGCTCAGATAGAAGTTACTTTCCTGCTTTTTCTGCCCTTTTCCTTATTTTGGTGCTGTTGGTTGGGGTTTTTTTATTGCCAGTACCATTAATAGAAGATTTTACAAACTTTTTTTGTTAATGGCAATGTTCATATTAATGTTCATATTAATGTGCATTTATAAAAAACCTAAATTATTTTCTTGCTTTGCTTGTACCTGTCTGTTTGGAGGGGGAAGGGAGAAAGGATGAGGTAGTGGTGGTCCCTCCATGCTCTTCCTTGCTCACTTCAGTTTAGTGCAGACAAGCCTTATAAAAACTCCCAAACTCTATTTCCACAGATTGGATATGACATACCTCTCTAGATATTACGAAAATAAACCACTTCCCCCGCAGACCTGTGTTCAAAATCTACAGACACTACAGACTCTGGAGCATGACCATCTTGTGTATCTTTTCAGTAATACAGAAAAACTAACTGTAGTGCTCTGAGAGTAAGTTATATTTGAAAATATTAGCCTCCGATGGCCGAGAAGGAAACTACAGTTCTGTCGGCCAAAAAGTGGTAGGATTTTTTTAAAAATCAAGAATGTTGGCAGTATGTCTCTTGGAAAATATCTAAAGTTTGAGAGGAGATTCTCCCCATACTGTTATTTTGGAGGTATGGAAAAAAACAGAGCAGTTCGTGGAACTTAAGAACATAACATGTAATTTTAGTAGGGGTATGTTTCTCTAAGATAAGCAGGGAAGGAGGCACCAAGGCACTCGTGTCTCCTACTTCCTCAAAATCCCTGTTTTTTTGTTTTTTTTTTTTTTTTTTTTTTTTAGGGATGTCCCTCCCTATACCAGTGTAGGTAGCCTGCTTTCTCAGCATGTAAGAGGAAGGAGATAATAGAAGAGCTAAAGAAATACCTTCCTGAGTGTAATACCCTTTTTGTTATCAAAGCACATGAAATAAAATGTGAATTTTCTTAGTTGTATGACAGCACCTGGATTATTAAGTACCTGTGTGCAACAACCACTCGCCCTAAAGTACCATAAGCCATTAGATGCTTCATGGAAGAGGAAATTAAATGGTGCTATTTAAAATGCCATTAGCAGAGCAAGTACATTTCAGGGCTACTTAATATAGAAGTGATCCTGTGCACTGAGGTAGCCCTGCCGTTGTTTCCTTTCTACAGTTGCTGCCATAAAGATGTTGTTGGGACTGATTTTCAGTGAAAGGGACTGAGTCAATTTACACTGTGTCGTAATGCATTAGTAGTTTTTTCTTCATTGCTAGATGTTACTTCAAAAAATAGTCTCTGTAATTCCTTAATAAAATAATGGATAGATTATAAAATGGAAATGTTATATTTCACTCTAAGTGTATTTAATAAAACTTCTTTCTCTTGCTTTGTGTCCTAGAATTTTAAAGGATTCTTTTAGTATTTTTTTCTTCTGCATTTTGTCGTGAGAAATTGAAACACTGGCTTAAGATACACTTGGATTATGAAGAAAATTACTGCCATAGGACCAAACCAAGATCAATGACCAAGCTTGTTTTGCAGCTTCAATTAGTCTTTTTTTATGCATTGCAGTTGCTTCCCACAGTGTTGATTATTTTACAAAATACACAACAGACATAGGGGCTATATTCAGCTTGGTTTGCAATTCATATAAGCATAATCCAGAATTGGTGAAATTTGCACTGGCACAGAGATCCTTGCAAAAGGGAAAGCAAAACGTTTTTCTTTCTCTGCTAATGTCTGCAAGAGTTACGGGTATTGAGCAGCCTATAATTGTAGATTGTTTTGTTTCATTTCAGCTCCACCGCCACCACCACCGTGCAGAGGAGGACCCCCTCCACCTCCACCACCCCCTCCCCATAGCTCAGGCCCTCCTCCTCCCCCTGCTAGGGGCCGAGGGGCACCACCTCCACCTCCTTCTAGAGCTCCCACAGCAGCACCTCCACCCCCACCCCCATCTAGACCTGGTGCATCAGTGCCCCCACCTCCTCCAAACAGGATGTATCCTCCTCCACCACCAGTGCACTCATCATCTGCACCTTCCGGCCCTCCTCCTCCGCCACCACCACCGGCAAGTGGGTCGTCTGTTCCTCCACCCCCTCCTCCTCCTCCACCCCCCCCTGGTCCTCCTCCACCACCAGGCCTTCCTTCAGAGGTTGATCACCAGCTTCCAGTTCCTGTAGGAAACAAAGCAGCACTCTTGGATCAAATCAGAGAAGGAGCTCAGTTAAAGAAGGTCGAACAGAACAGTCGACCGGTATCCTGCTCAGGAAGAGATGCACTGTTAGACCAGATACGACAGGGTATACAGCTGAAATCCGTGAGTAAAAAGCTGTTTCTCATCTAGGGCCTCTAGGGACTTGCAAATGGCTGCATCATCGCAGCGTGAACGGTAAATTGTGGCTCTATTTTGGGCTGGTTCATAACTTCTGGAGATTTTGAAGTGATGTGTTAAACAGTAGTACTGAGAAAATGCTTAGAACATATACTTGCTGTAGATGAGTATTGGTGCATAAAGTCATCCTTGTTTCAAACGAATTTCTCACCAGTAGAACTTAAAGAATAAATCCTACTGTGGCAATACCACAGTATCATGGCTCTAAAAAACTTCTGCAAGAACTATGAAAAATTGCTGGTCTCTTGAATACTTCAGTAAAATCATCTAAACAGCTGCAGGGGATGAGTTCAGCAGTAATGGTAGTGGAAGGCAAACACTTGTCACAGTTTGCTGAAACCAGGACAATACTAAATTTCTTCTGGCCCCCCATCTTAAAATGGGCCTGTGCTCTGCAAATGTTGAGGCTTGTAAGAAGGTTGCTATGGCTGTGTCTGAAAAAGTGCAGCCTGTGAGTGATGCCTCTGCTGTTCCTGCTGCAGTTCAGACTATTATATTTTTCTTGATGTCACTGAATATCTTAAATTTTGCCTGAATTTTGCCTGTAGGTACCTTTTTTCTTTTTCTTTCTTTTTTTTTTTTCTTCTTGTTCTCCTGCACTTGAGGCTGTGTAAAAAGTGTAAGGGCATGGTAATATTTATTTGCCATTACAGGTATGCAGTATCAAAGTCTACTACTTTCAGAAGGGATTATCAGCCCAAAGCAGAGCTGGTTAACAAATGCAAACAAGAAAAAGTATTTTGTGGTATATAACAAGGATAAAATAAATAATGATTATGCAGCCACACAAGTCATGCCTGTACAACCGTATTAAGAAGCTTTCAATCTAGCTGAGCACCCACTTCATGTCATAGCTGAAATATTTAATCATGAGTATGAAGTAACTACAGTTGTGTTATATGGCAAAAGAGAAAAGCTGGACTTTTTTCATAAATAAAAACTTAGCTTGAGTTGAAGAAACAAACTACAGATTCACAGTTCCTTCTGGCTGAAAATAAACTTGTTAATCTTATAAGGAAGCTTGTGTTGAAATGCACAGGTTCCATTTTGCTAATTGCATCTTTCAAATGTATCCTTATTCCAAGGTATCTGATGGTCAAGAGAGTGCACCACCTACACCTGCACCCACCTCAGGAATTGTAGGTGCATTAATGGAGGTTATGCAGAAAAGGAGCAAAGCCATTCATTCTTCAGGTGAGTCTGAAATTTTTCTGACCTCATGATGTCAGGTTTTCATAAAACGTTGTTTGGAAAAAAGCATGGGTTACAGCTTATAGTCCAATATAGAATGTTCTAGATAGACTTCTAGTGATGGGTTGAATGGTTACAATAGTTACTTCGTGCTACTTTGAATTACTGGTGTAGTTTGCAGTAATACAGAATTAAAAATTATGAATCAAGGTTAATAGCCTTAGAAAGTTTTGTGGCTTTTTGGTGGTTTGTTTTTTTGGTTTTGTTTTTAAAGTGACTTCTCAGACTATCTAGTGGATAAAAATGAAGTAAGTTGTCAAAATATTTTGGAAGGAAGGTTTTTAATGCTTTCTGTTTCTAGAAGCCAAAGCTCTTGCAAAGATTCAGCCTCTTAAAACTGGCTTCCAGTGTGCTTTGGATGCCACCTGCTGGATGATAGTCAGATAACTAGTGTTACTTGACTAGTCCCATACTAGTACTGAATCAACTTTTTGCACTTCAGTGCTTGGAAGAAATAAGACTGCAAGAGGATTTGCATTTCTCAAATACCAGCATTGTAATAACTGCAGTTCAGTAACTGCAGTGCAGCTCTTTGGTTACACCCCTTCTGTTAAGGCTTTGTTTCAGAGCTTGCCTTGACACCAACGCTGCACTTGCAGTCTGCAGACCATTTGACTAAGTGCAGTATAGTTTGTTGATTTGCTGCCTGGTGTAGTAATCTCCAGTTTTGGTACTTTACATAAACTAAATAGCAGAAGGGTGCTAAATACAATATTTTCCTAGGGAAGAAAATGTGCTTTCCTAACAAATAAGTAGTTTAATTTTAACAGGCTACAATTTTTAAATTATGATACATGCAAAAAGTGGAAGACTGAGTAAACTTAACGACAAACATTGATGTTGAAGTTGACATGCATTACGCAGCTTAGAATATTCCAGTAACCACAATAATCTTCAGCTCACAGATTTTTTTTATCTGCTTGTACAGTAAACAGAAATCCCAGTATGCAGTAAAGCTGGGGAAGCAGTTCTTAAGTTTCAGAAACCAGTCTGTCCTTGAAGTTTTAAACCCAATCTGGAACAAGCTGGCCCCTCTCACATTCTTTAAGAAAGAGTAATAAGTAGTAAATGTTAAATGGGAACTTCTGTTTCTTTTTTCCTTATAGCAGAAGACAAGATATATTTTTTTTCTACCAGAGGAAAGGAGTGAGAAAGGAAACAAATTAGATTTAACTTTCAGCCGGTATCTGTCCACATCTGCCATGTCTAGCTATCTTAAAATAGAGCATTACCAAATGTGTTGTAGTGACCTCCTTGAACTGATTGTTCTGTTTTCAGAAAGTTGTGGGAGTGATCAATAACACTTTCTTCATGTTAATTTGGTGCATGCAAGTGACTTGCTTTTTTTGTCTTACAGATGAAGATGAGGATGAAGATGATGAAGAAGACTTTGAGGATGATGACGAATGGGATGATTGATCATATATTATTATATATATATTTTTTAAGGTGAATGATATACTAAACACTACTTTCTGTCTATGGATTCTGTAAAATTATCATGTAAATGTTCTACCAATTTGCTGTATATTTTTGTTGCCTTTTGCTTTTTTATTAATCTGTGCAATACCTCATTTAATCTGTAAAGGTTTGTCATAATCCTCTGCAAAGCTACTCCCTGTTAATGTGTGCAAGTTTACACCTGGATGATCATGTACATGTGAATACTTTCCATTCCATCAATAAGGGAGTTTAAATGTAATATGTGAGACTGACAAAAACCTTAATGTAATTTAGTTATAATGCAAGAAGGAAAACACTATTTTCATACCCTACTTTTTCTGTATCTAAATTTTCTTATTAAAACCTAGTATAGCACTATGTTCTTTAAGTGATGCAGCTCTTAGTTTATTTAGCCCCTTCATTTCAAATGCAATGCTACATGAATGTTGAGGCTGGTTTATACTCTTGCATGGTTTCAAATACATCACAACATTGCAGTTCAAGTCTTAGCAGTATGCTTTACGTAAAACAAAATCACTGCAGAAATGCACAGCTGGTTGTGAAGATTACCTTGCTCTAACTGTAGCAATACTGACTGCTATTGAACAGCAGTAGTAATTACACCTTTCAATTAGGGAGCTCTCTATGTGAAGTTCAACAGGGTGGCTTTACACTGTAATAGTGATAAAGACATCTTTGATGCAGACAAGTTCAGTCTTTTCTTTTTTCTTTTTTTTTTTTTTTCTTTTTTTTTTTCCCCCAGCTCTTACTTTCAGAAGGAAGAAGTGTGAATTACTTGGGGGCTGTACTGGAGGCTGGCAATTGCTACAGTTTGATTTATTTTGAAAATCAATTTCATGCGGTTTTCAGGCTGAAGGGCTGCGTTTAATGCTTGCTTCAATAATGTTTAATTACTTTTTAACATTTGTAGGACATTGGTGTACTAATAAAGTAAACATAAGTGGTATTACTTTGCAGTCTTTGCGTTATGGTACACAACAAATGCCGAAACACCAATCCTACATCCATAAAGTTGGAAAGAAGTTAACTCAGAATATACACTTTGAATAAGTACTGAACTTTATGGCAATATTCTGTCTTCATATGTTGGCTTTAAGGTCAAGGGTTGTGATGAAGATCAGGAGCCCAGTTCACAAGAATAGTATTTGAATAAGTGGACAGAAAATGGGATTCTCATTTCACAGCTTGCACGTTTATGTAAGTTGTACTTTGTAGTGCAGTAAATATAGGCATATCTGCCTATTACAAAATACTAATCTATGCTATGTGGGTATTTAATATCTGCAGCACTAATTACTGTACTTACTGTAATTTTCAGGTAGTAAATCTTTTTAAAAACCACATTATCTGACATGGAATGTTTAGTTAAGTCAGTCATATTTGGAGCGTAGTTAATGCCTAGTGTCCTGGGTCTTTTGACTGTAGTCAAGGTATCAAACTAAATTTAAGTTATCAGAATTGTATTGACTGAAACCCAGTGTTGACCTGATCTTGACAGGCTGGACCTGCATGATACGGCTTGGATTTCTAACCCAGTTATAAACTAGTCTTTAGCGAATTAATTTAGTCATATGAGAAGAAAGGAAAGTTGCTGAGAAGTAGTGGGAGACGTAAGGTAGTTAAATTATTCAGAGGATGCTAACTTCCTTCCAAGAGTAATTTAAGCACATAACTTGAGGGGAAAAAAACTTCCAAGTGGTCTCACTCTCTTGCGGTAACTTTTGCGTTGCCCCCTGCTGCTATAAACACTTCCTGCTAGCTTTGCTGCTGTAATGGCTTGAGCATCGGATCAAGTGCAAGTGCAGCCGGGGGTAGCTACAGGCAGTGGAGTTAGGAACTCGTGTATAAGGAAAATATTTGTATGGCTTTCATATAACTTCTGGCACTGCTCCCATATTGCATATAGGGCATTTTAAAATTTAGCAGATGAGGCCTAGAGGTTTTCCTACCATGCTACTTACTAGATATGTTTAGCTGTTATGTTCCCAGAATTGGAATTTCTGTAATATAGTTAATAATTAAGTATCGCAGTTCATTAATCAAACTTCTGTTCCAGGTTGTAGCATCTCTGAAGTTACATTATTGAATAAAACTTTGATTTGTAGATACTGGCCAAAGAAAGCTTTTGGGTTTTCAATTTCTTTTTCTTCACACAAAAAGTACACTTGTGGTGTCCAGGTTAATATTTACTTTCAAGTAGTGTTTGTACATGATAAATTTCAGGCATAAAGACTGCAATGGCAGTTAAGTTACTCAAAACTGCATGCTTCAGCATTCTGCCACTTGCACTGTGAGCAGAAGACAGCATTTCATGATACTGGTGCATTGTTGCTAAACATTGTAATGAAGGCCTCTCTTATATATTCCGGTTAAATGACTGTCCAGATAGCCTTAGCAATTAACGAACTAGCATGAGGCTTTTGTATCTCAACACTCTATGTGCATAGACAATATCAGCTAGCCACTTGTACGTATGAAATCCGTAAGAACTTCTCAATCATTCAGTTTTCCATTTATTGAACTGAAATTTTTAGTATGTGAATTTTTGAAATGTACAGTGAATAGGATGTTGCACTGGTGGCAATTCATCATGGAGCATAATAAAATTAATTTGACCCAACTACTGTAAAACTGTGTGGTTTTTAAGTGCTAATTGTGGCACAGCTTTTAAAATAGATCTGCATATTGATTACGCACTTTAAAAGTAACTTTGGTCACCTAGCCAAGTCCACAAAGCAGTAAATAGCCGCTGTCAGATCGCAGTAGTTTTCGTGTCTCTGGAAAGTTGGATTGTGCTAGTGAATAAACACAATGAGTAAGAATGTGACACCCTGTCCTCTTGGCAGGTTTCATGGCTGCTCAGCAGCTTCTCTGGGAACAGCTACTGCTGCAGGCAAGTGCAATAATCCAGCAACGTTTCAAGGTCAAACAAACATGGCTTCATTAATAAACACTCAGGGAGCAGTACTAACTAGTTAACTCCTGTCGATGAATGCTCTTAACTTACGAGGTTTTTACAAACCTAAATCTTTGTCTCGCGAGTTACATTATTTGAGCTCAGGACACTTTCAGACGTTTGCTTTCCTTCTGCAAAGCATCTGAAGAGTCCAGCATTGCAGATTTTTGTCTGGCATACACTTTCTTTTAAAGTTTAGTACTTCTCTGATTTTTAGACCTTAAGTACAAAGCAAAGTTGGAATCATTACTTACAGGATGTGCTGAGGTATGTTTCCTCTCCACTTAGTAAACAGAAGTGTAAAACATGCCTTTGAAAGGAGGCTAGTCTTTCAAATTGGGTTGTTTGTTGGGGGTGTTTTTGACAGTGGTTACTTTCCCAAGTAAGATGTATGCAAAGAGAAAAGAGGAGGAGAGATCCTTTTGTTTTTAAGACTGTTACAACTCCCCTGCAACAGCCTTTATCTAATCATTAGAGGAATTCCTGGTCTAATTAAAGTTCCTGAAGCTTAAGTACAGTGATAAGCAGCTTTATTTATAGAAAAGTGAAAATGGTTTAGGGAAACTTAGAAGATATTAAGCCTCTGTCTCCAAAAGGTGTGGTGTTACCCTCTAGCACTGCAGTAAGGACTCCTATTGCTATGTGTTTGTTTATTGCCTAGAGTTTTCTTGTGAGTAAGAAGATGGAAAGGATGGGATAGTATTAACTAGAACGGGAGCAGTGAAGGTCTAATGCCCGTGTTTAAACTTGCTTGTCAGTGACAGCAGCCTGGCCCTTTTCTCTAAGGTAGTCTTTGAACGTTTGAGAATATTTATGCAGTTGTGGAGGAGACTTCTTTTTTATTCACCAAACTGCTGTGGCACATCTGCTATTTTGTGCCTGAAAAAAATAAATCATTAGTTGTTTGAACTCAGATCTAAAAGGAATGCAGATACATGTTGACAAGTAGAATCATTGCATCAATGTCCAAATATAAATGAGTTGTTTTCCGACATTTTATTTCATGCTGAATTTTACAGTTTTTGCAGGAGTAACCTGCTAGAATGAGCTAGAATAGTAATTTATTAGCTATCCAAATTTTTCTCTAATGTAGTTTTGTGTAATACCTGCAGGACTTACTGATCTATAAACAGCTTAATACACACTTGAAACTGTGAAGCTTGATATTTTACATTTAACGTAGTTTTCATCTATTAGTACTGACAAACATACTTAAAGGCCTTTTTGCTAGTGCTTTAAAGAGTTTTTGAGTCTCTTTGGTAGGAAATTTTTGAGCCACACACTTCATGCACGTGATTTTTCCCCTGCCTGAAGCTTTGTTGTCTTCTCTGAGTTTTGTTACTTGAACTGTATGAATTTTAAACTTGTTACTTGAGGATTAGATAAAGGGGTGTAAGAGAAGCTTTAAAAAACAGAACAAGTTCAGAAACCCTCATCACCAGCATTATATTTTTGTATGTGCCAGCCGAGGGACACAATACGATCTAGAGTTTAAAGCTTAAGAAATATGATACACAAAATATTTGCTTAAATGACATTGGCAAGCATGCAGAATCAGGAATTGGCCCTTCTGGATGTTGATGCCAAAAAACTAGGCAACTGCCAGAGCACTTGAGCTGGATTTGGAGCCCTTTGTTGGTAGATGGGGCTTTCTCAGATAATCAGGATACAAGGAACACAGACTGACAAACTGTGAGAAGCTTGCATCCTTGGGGGTTTTTGGGGGGTTTTGGGGTTTGTTTTTTTTTTACTAGATGCTGCTATTCTGGTTAGAATAGTCTTTTGGACCAAAACAGTGCTTATTTCATCATCAAGAGAAGTGATCCCCAGCATGTAGTCCTTTGCCAATGTTATGACTTTTCAACTGTCAGCAAGGAATCTCTTTGTTTTTTTAATTCAAAATGAAATACAAAAAGCAGTCTAGACCCAGTTAACATAAAAACATGCTTTCTGTGGTTAGTCTCCTGCAGGTAATGTGTGCAAGCATGAAGGCAAGTGGCTAAAGCAGAAATCTCCTAACTAGTAGTAGTATTTTTCAAGGACCTACATCAAGAATGAAAAGTTTTCACCTGTAGTAGCTTTTAGTACGTAATCCTGCCCTTAGAGAGTATGTTACTGAAATGCACTTGCTGTCCCCAAGACAGGTAAGAGTAGTAGTAGTCCTGGAGACTCTAGTGGCCCCTCTGCTCTCGGTTGCGTTACGCAGTGCTCAGGCCTGCATTTGATACTCTTGACCACGCTAATAGTGGGTTATCCGGTACAAAACCAAATAAGTTGTTTGTATGAAAGTAGGTGCCAAGAGCACATGACAGGGAATGTCCATGGTATCGCTGTTGGGTTTGTTTTTTAAATGGGGATACTACTGATAAGTTCTCAGCATCCCATCCGGCTCCTGCTAGGTTCTGTGCTGCCCTTTCCATATGTGAGTCGATGTAATCCCTGGATGAAAGCACAGCAGGGTGGTACCTGGGCCTTTTTGTTTCTTCACCATGTCTTTTACCAAACAGAAATAATACGTCTTTAGAAGTATTTCTAGTTGAATTTTCCAAAACTTCTGTCTGAATGGCACTGTGGTCTGGAAAGGGAAATGCTGATTTTCTTGGCAGGAGGTCTCCCGGCACACTCTGTAGTCTTAGAATGCCAAGTATTTGGATATGGCACATTACATTGCTAATCTGCTCCTCAGCCAGGCAGCCCATCGCATCTTCTTGTGGAGAAAATAGTTTTTAGAAACCTACTGTATATTATGAATTACCTAATTCTAATGCAAGTTATCGGATAAAGCAGAATTCTTACCAGGCTAGGAAAAAAGGAAAGCTACCAACAGAATTTAAAACCTCAGCGAGCAAGATGCCTGGAAAGAAGGCACAGCCCTACTGGGGCTTTTTAGTGGCCAAAATGGAGATAAAGAGTGTTCAGAGACCTTAAAAAAAAAATATCATCTGATTACAAGTCTGCAGAAGGACCAATAGAGTCCAGTAAAGCAAGATAAAGAAAAGAAAAACTGTGAAATCCTGTAGTGTTTAATGGATCCCTTTTGTGCTATAACATCCTCCGTGTTTGCTTTACAGGAGCTGGGAAACTCCTGCTAAACTGATGTCCTACTCGGATAACTGAAGTGCCTCTTTCTCGCAGATACATTATCACATCTCAGCCCTTAATACTCTCAGCCATTCTGGTCTTCACTACCAATGTCTTATTCCTGGACAGCTCTCCAAGCCTCATAATAAAAATACAGTTAACACAATTGCTTAACAGATACCTTCAGCAGCCTACAGCATGCAGCTGTTGTGTAACACACGAACCATTTCAAAGTGAACAGAAGTTGTCCTGGTGTGGATTCCTCTGGGGAGAAAATGGGCTTACCTACGTACTTAACTGAGGACTACTCAGAGATATTAAATGACCAACAGAGAAAGCTTTGAGCTGGTTGCTCTAATGAGCGGTGAGAGATGGGTGGCTGGTCAAAGGATAGCTGTAATCCAAGATGCGGTCTTCAAGGAGTCGACCCAACATAGATCACATAGAAAACAAAAAAGCTGGAATCTTTCTTTGCTGCTGGGCGCATTTCCTGGTTCATCATGTATGCTGGCTCTCTAGGTTATGTACCTCAGAAAATCACGCAGACCTTGGCCAGCAGCCGGTCAGGATGATCATCATCGTTCTGCTATTTCATGTGAGGAATCTGCCTCCTCAATCAAGCTGCCCATCCAGCCTAGAGATGATACCTGCATTTGGAATGAGTTTAATGCAGCATTCCTCGCACCTCACACCACGGATGCTAGCTAAGTTACCTTCAGCTAGATTGTAATGCAGAGGATTTAGTGAGACCCCTGCATTCTGCCAACCAGAAATGGATTGTTGCACCGTTACCTGTAGACATAAGGCATCTCTGTTGCCTGGAAGGCTGTAGCTGCCATCCCCTGATTGAAATCAAATGCTGTGGTAGCTGAAGTTGCTGGTTGCATTCATTGTGGGTTTGCTGCCAGAACAGCCTTTCTGTTGGTCCTGAAATCTTCCGGAAGAGTGATACAGTGTGAGATCATTACACATCTTTGTGGTTCCTGACTTTCCAATAAAACGAGACTATATGCTTCCTTATGTCCTTCCCTATTTTTAGCACAAAGCTTCTTACCTTCGACTCATTCTTCAGATGTTCTCTCTCTGCCTAGGTAGAACCAGTGCCTTCTGGAAGACAGTAGAAAGTCCAAGTATCCGAACATTTGCTATCTTACCCATTCTTTGCCATAAAACTCGTTCAGGTTGTTAGCAGGAGGGCAGAGCCCTGGATGAAGCTGCTGCTGTGGATGACAAGCACCTCGTCTAACTGGAAGCAGATTATCTCCTTGTGTTCTTTTGGAGGAGACTCCAAAGAGTGGTGGCCATCAACAAGACTGTCTGCAGGGAGTAGTTCAGCAGCACATTCAGAAAGCTACGGTGGACTTCACTGGGGTCTTGTCCCCATGCAGCAGGCCCTGTGGCTCAGCGTTCAAGAGATTTAGCTGTGTTCTGTCTCAGAAACAGGAGATGCGTTAGTGGGAAATCAGGATGGGATGTGTCGCAAAGCAGGCTCCTGCGTCTGTCCAACTCAGTATCTCCACTGGCTGTAATGAGAGTGTAGGCATCCACTGAGTAGGTGGGCACGTGTACTTCAGACACTTGGATGTAGGTGCCTTACTGAAACCAAATCGCACCAGCGTGCCCTGCGCCTTGGTTGCCCATCTGTGCAATGGTGGTAACTGTATCAAAAGCGATGCGTGTAAATACATAGAGACCATGGCACTGCGGTCCAGGCATGTGACACTTAAAAGTATTTTAAAATGCCATTTTACTTGTTAAAATTGAGTTATCTCAGTTCTTAGAACAAAAACATTAGGGAAGACTTCTTTATTCCTGTTAGGTGGTTTTCAGAATTGGCAGCCCTTTTTAAGCTCTCAAAAAGCAAAACAGAACCCACCTGAGTGGTGTCTGTACAGCAGAGTTCATCCGAGCAGTTTGCTATCTGTATGTGCAAATATCGGGTCATACTCCAGTGTGGCCTTAAAAAAAAATTTAACTCCTGTGTGAGCAGAACGCTGGGAGCTCACCCACAGCATGCGGTTCACATGGATTTAGTTTTAATAAACTATGTGAAAGACATGAGTTTTGGGACATGGAGTTACAGAGCAGTTGCTAGTCCCCTGGTTGACCAGCCAGGTTTGCAGCACACCCCCTCACAGCAGCTCCCGTCGGGAGCACTTCACTGTGACTGACGCTGTCAAGAGGCTTAACTGATCCCGAACAGGGAGTCCTGACGGGCGAGCCGCCGAGCCCGGCTGCGCCGTTACTGCAGGCAGCGTCCGTACCAGCGGCAGCAGCGATGTATGGCCCTGCCCTATGGCCCTGCCCTATGGCCCTGCCGTATGGCCCTGTCCTATGGCCCTGTCCTGTGGCCCTGCCCTGTGGCCCTGTCCTATGGCCCTGCCCTGTGGCCCTGCCCTATGGCCCTGCCCTACGGCCCTGCCCTGTGGCCCTGCCATATGGCCCTGTCCTGTGGCCCTGTCCTGTGGCCCTGCCCTATGGCCCTGCCCTATGGCCCTGCCGTATGGCCCTGTCCTATGGCCCTGCCCTGTGGCCCTGTCCTGTGGCCCTGTCCTATGGCCCTGTCCTGTGGCCCTGTCCTGTGGCCCTGCCCTGTGGCCCTGTCCTGTGGCCCTGCCCTATGGCCCTGCCCTACGGCCCTGCCCTACGGCCCTGCCCTGGGGCCCTGTCCTGTGGCCCTGTCCTGTGGCCCTGTCCTATGGCCCTGCCCTGTGGCCCTGTCCTGTGGCCCTGCCCTATGGCCCTGCCCTACGGCCCTGCCCTACGGCCCTGCCCTGGGGCCCTGTCCTGTGGCCCTGTCCTGTGGCCCTGCCCTGTGGCCCTGTCCTGTGGCCCTGCCCTATGGCCCTGCCCTACGGCCCTGCCCTACGGCCCTGCCCTGGGGCCCTGTCCTGTGGCCCTGTCCTATGGCCCTGCCCTATGGCCCTGTCCTGTGGCCCTGCCCTACGGCCCTGCCCTATGGCCCTGCCGTATGGCCCTGTCCTATGGCCCTGCCCTGTGGCCCTGTCCTACGGCCCTGTCCTGTGGCCCTGCCCTACGGCCCTGCCCTGTGGCCCTGCCCTATGGCCCTGCCGTATGGCCCTGTCCTATGGCCCTGCCCTGTGGCCCTGTCCTGTGGCCCTGTCCTGTGGCCCTGCCCTACGGCCCTGCCCTACGGCCCTGCCATATGGCCCTGTCCTGTGGCCCTGCCCTGTGGCCCTGCCCTGTGGCCCTGTCCTGTGGCCCTGCCCTACGGCCCTGTCCTATGGCCCTGTCCTGTGGCCCTGCCCTGTGGCCCTGTCCTATGGCCCTGTCCTATGGCCCTGCCCTGTGGCCCTGTCCTGTGGCCCTGCCCTACGGCCCTGTCCTATGGCCCTGTCCTGTGGCCCTGTCCTGTGGCCCTGCCCTACGGCCCTGTCCTATGGCCCTGTCCTGTGGCCCTGCCCTACGGCCCTGTCCTATGGCCCTGTCCTATGGCCCTGCCCTGTGGCCCTGTCCTGTGGCCCTGCCCTATGGCCCTGCCCTACGGCCCTGCCCTATGGCCCTGTCCTATGGCCCTGTCCTGTGGCCCTGCCGTATGGCCCTGCCCTATGGCCCTGTCCTGTGGCCCTGCCGTATGGCCCTGCCCTATGGCCCTGCCCTATGGCCCTGCCGTATGGCCCTGTCCTATGGCCCTGTCCTGTGGCCCTGCCCTGTGGCCCTGCCCTATAGCCTTGTCCTATGGCCCTGCCCTATGGCCCTGCCATATGGCCCTGTCCTGTGGCCCTGTCCTGTGGCCCTGCCCTACGGCCCTGCCCTATGGCCCTGCCCTGTGGCCCTGTCCTGTGGCCCTGTCCTGTGGCCCTGTCCTGTGGCCCTGCCCTACGGCCCTGTCCTATGGCCCTGCCATATGGCCCTGCCCTGTGGCCCTGTCCTGTGGCCCTGCCCTATGGCCCTGCCCTATGGCCCTGTCCTATGGCCCTGCCCTATGGCCCTGCCGTATGGCCCTGTCCTGTGGCCCTGTCCTATGGCCCTGCCATATGGCCCTGTCCTATGGCCCTGTCCTGTGGCCCTGCCCTATGGCCTTGTCCTATGGCCCTGCCGTATGGCCCTGTCCTATGGCCCTGCCCTATGGCTGCTCCGCTCTGCCTGTTCAGTGTGTTGGAGTTCTTTGCTGATTGGCCACAAGTGGTCACACATTTCTCCCTGAAGATGCAAAAAGCATCAGTTTTATGGGTGTAAATCATTATGAAATGACCAGAATTGGTGCCTCCCCCAAATCCCTGCAGGTCTGCAAGGCCGGAGGGCACAGCGGTGCTGCTGTCACGCTTTCAGAAAGCTCAGGGGCCTCGGAAGATTTTAAGTACAGGAGGCATTCTGTTTATGGCTTGGATTTACTGCAGCTCTGTGTGTGCTGGCTCCCGCCGGTTTCGTCTTACTGCTTCGTCTGTCTCTATCATCTGGGTTTGAAAGGGGCCATCCTGTTTTCATCAGGGCGCACGTTAAAGCTCTGACTTTATTTGAGGAAAGACAGCCAGTAGCTTTGAAGTGTGTGATAATATTTTTGCTGCGGGATGACGGTCACACTCTATATCCCCCAGCCTCTCAGGTCGTCACGGGACATTAGGAGAAACTGTGACTGGACACAGCTGAAATCAGATTGATTTACTTTCCTCTATTAAATTCCTTTTTTACTATGTGCACTTGATAAATACTACAGCCACAGGGTAAAAATGTGTCAGCTATTTCAGCTGAACAGTGTGATCCATGCTTACTTAAAACTGTTGGACTGGCTATATATTTTAAGAGCCCAGCTAAGATTTTATTAATCTTTCTGCATAATTTTCAGTGAACAGCTGCAGTGTCAACTTAGAGACAGAGAGGTCTTCCAAGAAACACAAGGGCAAACGCAGCTTTTTAAATCCGACCTCCTGTTTTATTACTATAAAGACAGTTGGGTTCTAATTTAGCAGCATCTGGTTTGCAATATTAATGAAGGAAAAAAAGAAACAAAAACTTTGTGTTGCTAATTTGACTGAAACTGGCAAAATGTTTCTGCCCGGTGCAGCCTCTTAAGGTCTTGCTAAATGGAAGCTCATAGACGTACTAACCCCAAAGTTTTTCACTCAGTTTAAATACTGGTTATTCCCTGCACGCATGTGCCAGCATTTTGTTTGGGACCTCTAAGCATTTCGCTAACACTAACCAGGTCAGAGTGCAAGAGGTTCTGTGAAAAGTTCAGGCAATAAAATGTAACTGCCCAAGTTGCAAGTGGGGAAGGCTCGTTTCACCAAGGCTTTAGCAGAATTTTGTGAAAAAGATATGTGCTCTACCCCATTGCTCCTTATTTCCAGCAGCATTACATTTTATCCAGTCATGAAATCTTTCCACCAAGCTGTATTTAGAACTACTAAACTGGGGCGCAGTCAAACTGTTGGGATGTTCTGGAAATAGGCAGCATGGGAGCTCTGCAACAGCAAACGCAGCGGAACGGTGGTACTATGTGTTTAATTGGTGTGATACCTCAGCCACAGGTTTGGCAAGGAATAGAGCTATTAGTTCGTAGAAAGTGAGTCCCTATAGGTTAGATTTTATAATGTTCATTGAGCAGCTCTCATGTACCACAGCTACTTGCTGGGGTCACAGGGTATGAGGTTGTCTCTGCATTTCATCACTGTTTCCTCTTAAATGTACGCTATCTCAGAGAAGCATGTACCTGATGTACAAACTATAAGGTTGCACTGGAGATGGGAGCATCTGGAACAATCTGCACAGTACGTATGATCAGAGTCCCCGGACTTCTTTCTCTGGGGCATGTAAGGGTTTGGCAGAATTCACAGAGAAGAAGCACAGACTGGAATTACAAGCCCGAGAAGGGAATTGTTAGGCTACCTGAGGCAGTGCCCCGTTGCACAGAAAGGCACCAGCCTGTACGAGAATGTATAAATTGATCCACAAGTTCGTATTACAGTTTTGGCAGTTCTTGCAAGCTGGCACAACATTTGGCCTTTGTAACAGGGGTAATTGCTTGGCTGATCGGAGGCCAGAGCTGCATAAAGGGCATACCCCTATGGTACTGGAGAGGCACTTAAAATAAAAATCAGGCTGATTCTGCATGCTGCATTATATTTATCAAATTCTTCTGACAGAGAATTTTTAATACCAGAACAAACTTACTTTCTCCTCCAAGTTGCAATTACATATTTCATATGTGGTGCAGGTGACTATGTAGCTGCTTTCCAGTAAACTCTGTAGAACGGATTTTTAAAGTAGAGAGAAGCAGCAGATCTATATTTGAAATGCTTTCTGGATTTTTTGCTTTGAAGAAATTAATGTTGAAGATCATTTGTTTAGATACATAGTGGAAGTTTCAGGTTTATCTTCCTTTGTCTACCAGAGAAACCTCTCGTTCATGTTTTATCACATTTCCAACCCCCAGGACAGAACCCTCTACCTGAAACACATTCAGGGATTTAAAAGCTTGTGTGATGTCTGCTAGGGAGTACATTCTTCACTGGTAGTGAGACATAAGATGAAAAGATGTCTTATTCTTTGTTCTGGTTCAGAGCCAGCGGGATGGAAAAAGCAGCTCGATGGCGCTTTCATTCAGACCGTGTTCATGGTTTAGGCTTGGCTTTTCCTTACCTCATGTACTTAGTTCTCCCATGACCCAAACAATGCCAGATGAGGATTAAAGGAGAAAAAAAAAGGTTGCAGGGTGTCTTTTGACATGACAAGGTGAGGCCCAGCACAGAGACGTGTGAGGAAAGGATTGACACTGGTGAGAGCACTCTGAACCCAAGCTGCTAACACCTGGATCATACTGAACATGTCTCCAAGAGAGTTATTAAACAAATATCCCAAAGCAAACACGGAAAAAAGCAAGCCTCTTCTATGCAAAACACTGAAATGAAGGGTAGGGGCAGCAGGAGAAAATAGAAGTGATGGGCAAGCCTCCTCCATAATCTGGAAGTGGTAATTGGAGGAATGGGAAAAAGACATGGAAAGAAAAACCTGATGATCGTTAAACCTTTGTTGGTGCCACACAACATGGAGGCCAAGCTGGTGAGAAAGCCCTTCAAGTGAGAAGCCTGTTCACTGGCAGCATGGTGCCCACCTCAGTCTCACAGCAAGGTGATCCTTCACATACAGCTTGGCAGAAAAGCAAATAAAGGGCTATATCATCCTTAGTTCCTCATATATTTTTAATGCAGCCTTCCCCCCTGTACTGCAGTGGCAGTCCTACTCACAAGCAGCCGTGTAGACACCGTGCAGGAAATTCTGCCACCAGTTAGCTCAGTGTTCACATTTTGAGGCATTATAGACTATCTGGTGTAAGAGGCAGGAGATTAGAGTAAAGCTACAGCTGCAACAGCATTTCCAGACTAATCCCTAATTTCACTTAAAAGCTGACTGTTATAAATTATACAACTCCTGATCTGCCTTCAGGTCACTCTCAGCTGGCTGCAACTAAATCAGATGTGCTGCTTTTAAAGGATGATGTTCTGTGTCAGAAATAACATACCCTAGTCCATTGTTTGCTTTTAAATGCCAGCAATGGCCCTGGAGACCTCCCATGACCTCAGGGCAGCAGGCAGCATCTCTTGCTGGCAGAAAGACTGGAATGCGGTGGACACATTTGAATCTTCTTTCTGCTTTACACAGAGATCATTGCAACTCTCCCAGCCCCAGCAAGAGGGCCGAATGGCCCTGCAGAGGTTTTCCACCCCATGGCTGGTTGAAGAACTGAACAGTTTCACCAGTTGCCCCAGGAAAAAATGAACCCTCCAGACTTCTTCATGAAAAGCAAAGGAGAGAAAGACACCCTGAGACTGCCTGAGAGACACATTAACCTTGAATTTCAAATTAGGAAATACCCTATAAACAAAGCTGCAGTCAAATTTAAATTCTCTCAAGACCACCGCTTCATTTGGAGAGGATGGTAAATATTTATGAGCTTGGAAAGAGGCCGATTTGGAAAGCGGGTGTTTAAACATTCATTGAAATATGACAGAGTGAATTCAGGTCTTTGTTTTCAGCGGTCTTGGGCATGTGAGTCCCACCACAACAGCAGCGCCTGAGGCCCAGAGGCGCAGGCTGGTTCTCTTACTCTGGTCAGAAATTCCACCCAGGAACCGACAAACTGGCCCAACCCTGATAAGAGAACCACCTCTGCACCTATCACCCCATTACCACTTTAACCCGGGGCACTACTAGTGCCAACACAACCATGAGAAAGTATCAGAAAACTGACAGGCAAAGCAAGTGATGGGGGAGCAATCTGGGGTCATGCAGCTCCCCAAATGTGATAATGACCCCATATTCCCAACTACTCACCACCAGGTCTCTTCTGGTGGGGAACCTAGCTGAGGAGCTGCAGGGCGGCACGCTTCAGGGGGAACAGTCGATTGCTTCAGAATTAATCATGCCCGTGGTGGGATCACGGCTGGCTAACATGTGCAATCAGCTATGGGCCCTACTGGCTTTGGAATGGATGACCATCAGAGGACCCAGTACCCTTAGCATTGAACAGGTCTGGTCACTGTGCATTTAATTAAGAATTAAGAATGAGGGCATTTTGTAGTATCAACATGCTGAAGAGTCACTCGCAGGTGAGGCTACCTGTTGCCATTCTGAGGTAGCCAAACAACAACTACCCAGTGTGAATGGTCTTCCACATCCACTGTGGTTGATACAAAGAGTAATGGGCTTACTTGCCACCTGAGAAGATGACAAAACACTAAGGAAGACTTTCCAATGGATGGTTGTTCAGGGACACCAGGAGCTCCAGCTATTATGTATTTTTAAGGACCTGTTTAATTATCTTTGATCTTGTCTTGGAGCAAAGGCCACTTTGGAAGCGCTTTCACAACTAATTTTTATGCTCTGCAGAGATAGGAACTGACACAACTTGCTCAATGCCCTTGAGGCACACCATGTCTCATAGCACAGAGCTGGCGGAGTGGGATTAGAGCTCAGGATTGTCTGACACCCAGCTGTAAGCTCAGCTCTCCACATGACCCGTGGGATTCGTCTCAGCGGGAATTTGAGAGCGGGAGCCAGTGGCACGCTGGGGTGATGCGGGCTGCTCAGCTGTGCTGGGCTATCAACATCCACAGTTCTGTTGTCACAAAGAGCTTAGGGGATGGATCCAGAACAATTTAAACCAAGCTAAATCCGCACTGCCCAGCACCGTCCTCCCTCCATTCCTGGCCAGAGGTTCCCACCACCTCCCCTGCACTAGCAACACGGTGCTGAAACTGCAGTGAGAGGTCTGGGGAACCAAACCAGACCCGTCTTCCTTTCTGTTTGGTTGGTTTTCTTTTTGTTTTCTTTTTTTGGGGGAGGGCACTGGTTTACCTCCTTGAACTGACTGCTTGCAAGTTTGGTGGGAGAGAGGGGGCAGCAACACACAAAGTCAGACATGAAGGGGGCAACAGGGACTGCAGCAGAGCTGCAAAACTGTCCTGGAGCTGGTCTAACTGGTATTGCACCTAAAATCCAACTATCAGGATGTTTGGAGTGAGGTGATCTCACATAGACTATTTTTGGTCACAATAAACTACAGCAGAGACTGAGAAGTTTAGCTCATGAGTGTCTAGACAAAAGATAAGCCTGGCGTGGGATGTCAGAAGTCCTGTAACGGGGGTTAGTGATGCACCCACACCTGCATGCTAAACAGGGATGAAAGGCAGGAATATTCACCCTGTCTGGGTGCTGCCTGTGCAGTCACACACCCTGGGCTGGCACTGGTGTCTCTCACCGGCTCTCTATATGGGTAAAGTTTGCCTGTATCTGCTTCCTCGACACAATCCAGACTGACCTGTGGCAGTCAGGGCAGACTTAGAATCATAGAATCATTATCAATGTATGTTACTAAAAAAAACCAAAACAAAAAACTGTGGCTCCACATGTTTCTCAGAACAAGCCCTGGAAAGAAAAGCACAAAGCACATGAAATATTTAGCCCTTTACGGGTGGATTCACCTAGTGCCCTTGGCAGAAATGCCATAATGGAGTGCAGAAGGGATGAATTTCTTACCTATGGAATTGAAACTTCAGGTACCTCCCATGAAAGACAAATAGTCTGATGGATACAGGTTACACTTGGTTAGTCTGGTGAAATTGTCTCCTAGGCCACTGCTGTGAAACAGCCACAATTTATCCTCCTCAGGGTGCACAAGCATTTCTAACTGTCCTTTTGGTTCCTTATGTGCTTGCTTCTTAGGTGACTAAATGACAGAAATGGCATGTCTTCTTTCAACTGCATTCTTGCATGGCTGAGTCAGTCTTGGGATTTCTGTCCTTGTGGCTTGCTTCATCCGCTTACAAAATTTCTTGCACTGGGTCATGGGCTGTGCTTCTCTTACCGCTTAGAAATACACTGACATTCATCATATTCACTTATATTCAGCCAGTCACAACATTCCTGTTAGCAAAAATAAAAATAAAAAAATTAAAAACAATGTACCTAATAGCTCTTGGTGTCTGAGAGTCTTGGAGCACGCTTGAGTCTATGTGAGCATAGCCTTGCAGTATTCTGAGGCAGATCAATACTGATATCTCCAAGGCAAAGTAGAGTCACAAGAAATTAAGCAATGTAGCCCAGAGAACACAAATAGCAGAAGCACAGCCCAGGACATAACCCTCAGTCTTGCCTCTGGGATACACGTTCTGGCTCTTACCAGAAATTCACTGAGAATTTTTAGCATGACAACATTTTAAGGAAATAGAAGCATCTTTCCCTTTGTTAGAGTTCCATAGAAAATAATTCTTTTTTTTTTTTTTTTTTTTTTTTTTGCCATTAAAAAGGTTTTATAATATTCATATTCATTTGAAGCTGAAAACAGTCAAATATTACAGTTAGAAATAAATACACCTGACAGGTAGGCTGTTGCCCTGCTTTCAGCAAGGGCAGAATTTTTCCATATCTCCATTTTTCTTTTGGGCTGATCCATCCTTTTCACACAGAACAGTTACATCTGGGTCCGATAGTGCACCGGTTACCCCACAGCTGGTTGGTGACAGTTGCCCTATTTTTCCGCTGTCTTCACAGGAAGAAAGCAAGGCCCTCAACTGCTGCACAGTAGCTGCAGTTCACTCTTCCACCTTCCAGTTTTGGCGCAAGGCTGCATCCACCCGGCAGACCCAAAGCTGCAACAGACCTCCAGCTCGCAGAACAGCCCTGGCAAGCCAGGAAACACCACAGACCTGGGGGCAAAAGGCTGATCCATGCTGGGAGCATGTGGCTCCGGTAGCCCACTTACTTTGTCCAGATTCATGCTCCCATGCTGCCTGCCCGAGCTGCGATGGCATGCCTTGCCCGTAAGCCTCCTCCCGCGTGGCTCCAGGTCTTGTCGGCTTGGGGCGAGGCTGAGGACTGGGAAGCCCAAGTCCCAGCTGAGAGGTGGGATGTTGAGATGTCTCCCCTCAGATGATGAAAGTCTCTTCTGAGCAGCAGGTCTGAAACATGAGTCCTCTGTACTTGCAAGAGCAAAAGAAATCTCATATAAAATAAAATGACCAAAATACTGCAGAAACCACAGTCCAGTTCAGAAACTTCATTTAGAAGTGCCAAACTTGAAACATCATCAGTGGGCTGACATTTCACGTGTCTGAAAAGGAAAATATCTCATGCTACATATATAAAAGCGGCCACTCCAAATCACCAGGTGCTTCTAAAGAGCATCTTCTCAGTGATACAGGCATACAATTTAATTTCTGATCAAGGCTTTCTCTCCTGGCTGCAGGGTTTCTCCTTGTGTGTGAGGCACAATTATCACTATCCTATTCAAGAACTTAAAATTCAAAATTAAGTAATTGAACTGGCAAGTCAAAGCAAACTTGTGTTGTAACTTTTGCGGAATGAATCTAAAAATGAATTCTATCTTAAGTGCAGGGTTTTGCAAATGGAGACCAAGACAGTGTACGTACGGTGCTGGGCTTAATGTGTGAAACCAAATTCCACTCCCTCTTCTAAGTGTTTGGTTCCTGTTGGTATCAAGCATAGGGAGTGTTAAGCCAGCATCTAGCATAAGGCTTTGGCTTCCATGTGATAGTTTTTTTCTAAAGTTACATCTGATTTGAATAGATTTGGAAAAAAAAAATGTAGGAAATTTTTACAACTTTCGATATTGTTCCAACTTGCAGATCCTGTGGTGTTTCCACATCTAAGAGCATTAGTATAATAATGGCAGGAGCTTCTGTGTTAGCAGTTTCAGGCTTCTGCTGCTGAAAGCACCACACCATACGATCCTTTTCATAACCTTCTTGCACTTTTAAGAGACAGTTGGTGAATTTGCCCATTCCTTTTTAATGGGAATGCTGTTCCAAGAACTTTCTTGTTCTGAGTTAGGAAATATCTTCTAATTTTTCATCCAAGTGCAATCATGCACGGTGTCTGTCCTTTCTTTTTTTTTTTTCCTACTGTTAACAGTGCCCTGTAGCTCTTTCCCCTTTGCAGTATTTATAGACATGAGCTGAAATCCTTTTGAGCTTTTGTTTGGCTAGACTGATCCCACCACCTGTTCTCATCTCTCTCATAGGCCAGCCTCTCCAGTTCCCCAGTTATCCTAGCCATTTTCTTCCCCTCTTCCGATTCAAAATTTTTCCTGGCTGTTACTTACTGGAATGGTACACACTCTTCCAAACGCTGTTTCACTTGAGCCTGCACTCAGGAACAATTCCTGGAGCTACCTCTCCCCTTACACCCAGGCATTGCAGGTACCCCCTTCATGGCTACCTCATGGTAGTTACGTGTCACTCTCTACACAACCCACAGAGAAGTCTTCTCTATTTTTGTTGTGGACCTGCTCTGCCTTAATCATTACTTCCATAGTTTTGATGAACTTCCGAGGGAACTGTTTGAGTAATGGCATGGAAGTCTTGAATACTCACAGCTTTTCTTCTGCGCTGGGAGGGCTGCACCGGTGCTGTGCTAGTGTGTGGGCAGGGGAGAGGCCTTGGCCATACTCCCCTCCACCTTACTGCCTCCCGTGCCCCGGGACATCCATTTCTGCCCCACACCACGCCAAGACTGCGCTGCACCGGCTCCTCTGGTTACCAGCTGCGTGCAGCGCAGGCTTGGGCTCCAGAAATGGATGTGGCTTCGCCTGGAAGGAGCCTCACTGGCCACCTGCCCTGTTTGGTGGGAAGCAAGCATCTCTGGCAGGGCTGCCAGACCAGCACCTCTGCCCCCAGCTAACACCCCAGCGGCCGAGCAGCGTGGGTCACTGTCCAGAACTAGTCTAACAGGTGACTTGGCAGGAGGCAGGAAACTTCCAGAAGACATGGAAATAAAATCTCTCAGCCTTTTATGAGGTCGTTTTCTTTCAATAAGCTCAGACATTTCCCTAGGTGACGAGGCACAAACTAAAAAGCCAGCTCCTGGAATTACAGGTAACAGTCAGGCTCTGATATTTCTGGTGCTCCCGTAAGCCAGCTCTCTCGTACCACGTTATATGGCATGGATGTTCACATGGGTACACGTTATGGAAGGGCCAAAGCATGAAGGCGCTGCCCCCCTGTTGGATGACCCAGCGTGCAGGGCTTTGCAAGGTGGCACGGCCTCCGGCCACCACACCAGGCTGCAGCCCTTGCCCGGTGCAGCTGGGTGGCAAGTCACCACTGCAGTGGCACCACAGCAGCATGGGGAAGGGTAGCTGTGGGGTGGTGGGAGGACCCCATGTCAGTCTCAACCACAGTGTGTTGTGCTCTGTGCAGTACCCAGCTCTCCCCTCCCGCTCCCCAGCCTGAATTTGGGGGAACACTCATGGGAGAGACTTGGCTCAGTGTAAATAGGGGACCCAGGTTTTGCTTTTTTTCTTCCTCGGGAAGCTACGGTATTTCTGCTCTTCACTGGGCTGGTTATTTCTGCAACTCATGAGGAGATAAATAATGTCCTAAGGATACTTTCTTTGTTCCTAAAGACAATATAACCCATTGCCTTCTCCTGTCCTTTTACCTCCTCAGTGACAGCAAGCACTTGGTTACCCTTCACAGCTCTTTTATTGCTGACCAATTCATTTTGACAGATTTTGCTGTGTTTGTTTCTCTGACTGTCTTTGAGAGAACGCAGATGGCCACCTGCTGCAGGGAGACCTACAAGTCCAAACAAGGAGCATACCTGCATCCCAGGGCTCTCTCGTCCAGACACTGTGTCTAGCTCTGATGGGAGTATAGTGCTGGATGTGCAGGAGGTGACCCGGGGCCACCTCACAGGGCAAACAAGGCCTTCAAAGAAAATGATTTACCTCTCTGTGGCTCAAGGGAAGGGTTCAGAAACTGAACTGCACTTACAGGCAGGGCTGGGGCCCCAAGGGGAAGCGCCCAGCTGCGAGGTGTTTGTTCCCCAGGCAGGAACACGACTTGGCACCTCCTGGCTCCTGCTAAACCATCTTCCAGTCTGGGAAGGCGGCACAGTACCTCCCAGAAGGGTTTTGGACCCTTGTCACATGGTGCTCGCCTGCTAATTTGAAAGGAAAACAGATTGCTCCTTGGAAGCATCCGTGAGGGAACTCAGCACCATCAGCAGCAGGGCTGACACCCAGCTGAGGAAGGAAGGGGGCTGACTTTCCCTTCAGCAGGACATCACAACCTTAACAAGGTGTTACCGGGGGCTCTGCCTCACGGCTCTGCAAATAGGAGACGCGCCTTGAAATGCCTCCAAGTGAAACTGCTGTGAAATTTATGTAGGCAGAAGGCAATTACCCAGATTAGACTTTGGCTAAGGCACAGGACTGACACTTCGTAAGGAAGTGCACCGCAGGAGCTTAAATAACCACATGTGGCCGCTCCTTCCGTGAGTTTACACCTTCGCTGAAATACTAATGTCCATCGTCAGAGCAGGCCTCACACCAGAACGGACTGACGAGCCACTTGTCAGCAACCGCAGTCAGCAGCTCTGGCCAAGCCTTCGCAAGGGCCATGCCCATCACCCTTCTCTTCTGCAAAAGAGCAACTACAACAGGTCTTACCAACCTGAAAATTGAATTTTACTTTCCTTTTTTCTTCTATCTAGCTTTTTCCTTCTTCCACATTCTTTTCTTCTCTTCCACCATCTGCCACTTTTCAGTATTCATTTTCTTCTCTGTCACCTTTTCCTATATCAGTTTTCACATCCCATAGAGGCAGTTTCCTCACCTCTCGTTCTCCCTCTTTCCTTAAATGTTTCGGTTTGGTTTTTTAAACATTGTCTTGTCTTCCTCCAAATCCTCTCCATTGTGCTTTCTCTGAGTTCCCTCCCTATCTTTTATTCCCCCTTGCAGCTGTTTAGCTGCTTCTGGCATTTGATTAAACATTTTGCTGTTTCGCATCCTTCACAAAGCTGCTGCACACAAGGTCTGGGGTGATAGGTCTACTCCTGACTATGGTCTGCATTCCACCATTGCTTCCATCCTCAGAAGATCCCAAGCTCCAACTTCCATTTGGTCATGGGAGATCAACCATAGGTTGATTTTTAGGCTATGGGAGCCTACGCAGTTATAAAGGCAGCTAAAGACTAATGGTACGTACCATATTTCCTGTGATACTGGGTCTAGAAATACTCAAGAGTTGCTGTGATCCTGAGGCAAGAGGAAGAATGTTAGAAAGTGTTTCAATTAGTTGTACATTGCTTTTGGTATGTTCTAGTTAATAAACACAAAAGCAAAAAGATATCTTCACTGTTTTCTTGCTGTAATAGTAACATTCATGACAACTCACTAATGGATCCCCTCTCCATTATGCTTGACTTCCCTCCAGTAATTTGTTCCTGTTTCTGGGCAAATCTGTCTCATTGATATTTCTAGATAGACGCTTACCTGTATTTTTTCAGTACCACTGCAATGCTGGGTACTCTTAAGTAATAACTTTGGTGTAGTTTTATGTCAAAGAAATACTAATTCTTGTATTTATTGTTGAAATGAGCAAACTAGTTAATAGTTAGTAGTGCTTCTAAACATGTATATCCTCTTGCCTTTCAACATTTTGGCCACTGCTCAGTTTTCTTCATGTTATCGCTCCCTTCACACTAGCTGAAGCACCCAGAACCATAACGATGACGGAGGGAGATGTCTAGTACTACATGAAGAAGGGCTATTCATGCCATCGCCTGTGATGTGATACGTCCAGCCGTGCATCTCCAAATGATACTGGCTCGGCTTCCACCATACCATATTGACAGTTCACACTCTGCTTGTTGTTCACCTGATATCATATGAAAGTTTTTCCACCCGAATGCTAGATTGCTTTTCAAGTTTCTCTGACTGCATGTCTGCACTGGAGTTAGTTCTGCCCAGATACAGCCATGTGCACCTGTACTGAATGGATAATTGAATAATTCTGCTGCAACCTTAAAATATCTACATTTATTTTTAACCTTTAAGTCAATATGAACTGCGGCTCTATTCGTCACCCACTTCCCCTTCTGTTAGATCAAGATTTAGGACCTGGTACACCACACCGATGACCTGACAGCCCACAGCTTAACTCTAGTTGTATACAGCTTTACAAACCATTTTTTTCCCATGTCAGTATGAAACATATTCATTAACATATAGGCCCTGGTGCTATCCTCCAAGCAGGCTTGATGGGTACAGCTGAGAAAGATCTCAGGAGGCTTCCCTAATGCTCATGAACTTAATGCAAACATCTGGTAGGCGTTCACTCACAGAAACACAGGACTATGTGTCTGCTTGAAAGCTTCAAACCACATTTATTGTAAATTCATGGAAAAAAGAAGAAACCACAGGTTGGTAAACTATTGCATCTCAGTGTGAAGAAGTTGTCCAGTGATGTGCAATCAGATATTGAAAAGAATATCTAAATAAACAGCAATTTCTCAATAGAAATCTCATTAAATAAAAAAGAAAAAGTATTTCCATATTTACAGATTACAAGGCGAATGTATCCCTAAAGCATTGTTTCATATTTAGTGGGTTTATTTCTTTGAAATAAAATAGAAATGGTTTGAATCTAAGAGTGTACTTTGGAAGCAGCTTGCTGGACACTCTGTGTTGCCACCAGTGAATGGACGAGTAGTGTCCCCTCGACCACTGCAGTGCTCTGCCTCTTCTGTCATCCAGGCTTTCACCGAAGGGCTTCTGGTACCTCCACCTATGAAATGGGG
Source organism: Falco naumanni (assembly GCF_017639655.2). Taxonomy (NCBI): domain Eukaryota; kingdom Metazoa; phylum Chordata; class Aves; order Falconiformes; family Falconidae; genus Falco; species Falco naumanni. The sequence goes on along the minus strand of NC_054058.1, from coordinate 83,715,417 downwards.
GTGGGGAGGGTGTCCATTACACTTGCTGTACAGTCTAAATGACAAAATTCCTACCAGAGACACACTCCCAAGAGCCCTGTGCTATGCACCACCTCCTGTAACAAGCTTGAACCTGGGAAAGTACCCCACTTTCTGTAAAAATCACCCAAACATAAATCTGTGCTAAGAAAAGCCTAATCAGAGAAAAGCCTCCTCCCAAGTGCTTTCTTATGCTCACATTTCTAAGAATATTTTATTTTATATATATGTACTAAAATTAATTGAGCTTGTGCTATACCTGAGCCACAATCAGTTACTGAAATAGGATCTCTTACTTACCCGCCTTAGTTGCTTTATGCTGCTTGCCCGAATTGCTTCCATAAGGTTGTCATGGAGAGATCTTTGTGGGGTGGAAGGACGGGTGGAGGGTCGTGAACCTTCCTCTGATTTTCTGTCTGAAACTGATTTTAAAGAATCTTTAATTTCTTTCAATATGCTGTTCTCATGTTTTTTGCTTTTTTTGCCTTTTTTCTTTTTCTGTCCATTCTGTAAGGCTTTTTTTGAGCTTTCTTGCTCTTTGATGACTTCAGCTATATTCCTGGTTGGTGCCTTCTTCTCTGGAATAACCGGGGGAGGAGGAGGAGGAGGAGGAGGTGGGGGTGGAGGGGGAGGTGGGGGTACAGGAGGCTGACTTTTCACTGGTGGCACTTTCTTAGGGAGTTTTGGAGAGGACCATGGTGAGCTCTTGGGTGACACATAAGGGGAGGATCGAGGCGTCCCCTTCTGCAAAACTTTTGTCTTTGGATTGATGGCTCCGTCACAACCAGACTCTTGCTGCCGCTGCTCCTGCATACGCTTTTGTCTTTGTTTATCCATATTTCTTGTCAGGATACTTGTCATGGTCATTCTTGGGCCAGCAAGGTCAAAGTGGTATCCAAGCTTGACCAGAGTCGTGTTCTCTTTCAACAGTTTAACTATGTCCATTTCCACCTGGCTGCCCATGATGTGCCTTTGATTGTGGAATCGCAGTTCTGTTAGAACCTTGTTATTCTGCAAAGCTCTCATGATGGCCAGCACTCCTTTGCCTGTGATAAAATTTGACTCGATATTCAGACTAGTTATATGCTGATTTACCTTTAACATACCAGCAATAGCTATTGCAACGTTGTCATCAGCATGCGTGTTAGCCAAGCTGAATGACTTAACCACTGTGTTGTCCCTTAGGGCTTGAGAAAATTGTATAAGCATCTGTGAAGTGATGTTTTCAATGTTGTTCAGATTGACCTCTGTGGTGTCAGGGTCGTTGTTCCTAACTTTTTCCAAAGCATCCTCAATAACTGTTGGATTTCCACAAGGGTGGATGGCACTGCTTTTTAAGCTCAGATTGTCGGTGTCTTTTTCATCATGACCATTGAGTAAGTCTTCATTGTCCTTTGCGCTGTTACACTTTTTGCGTCTGATGTGGTCAGAACTCCTGCCATCCTCAGGTCTTTCACCAGCTGCACCATTTTGCTCTTCCTCATCCTCACTCTCATCTTCATCCTCCTCTTCATCTTCTTCTTCTTCTTCATCATCCTCTTCAGTATATGCCTCCTCAGACACTTCGCTATTGCTTTCTGTGAAATACTCTTCTTGAATGTCTTCCGAATTGTCGTCTTCTTGCTCAGAATCCTGAACAGGAATGTAGGTGTGGGTGTTAAACACGATTGCAGTAATGTAGCTACTGCCTTTTTGCACAAAAACAATTATCTTGAAACTATGTAAGTTAATGTTGAAAGCTAAAACTAAATCCCCAGAAACAGTTAGGAGAACAGAAAATGCTTCAGCACCTAACACCTTTTTAACATTACTTATTTCACACTCTTTAGAAGAAAAATGCTGAGCATAAATTGGAACAGTTTTACTGACATCAGTGAATTCTGCCGAGAGAAAATTTGATACAAGACATTGCAACATGGACATACTTCACGGTTTCTATGTGTTAGCATGTCCACAAGGGGATATTATTTGGATCCTTGCCAGAAGAAAAACAAGACTGCAGTTTCAGAATGGACACGTTCTATGAGCAACAAGTATCTTAATTTCATAAGGATGAGATGTCTTTGTCAATGCTCAGGCGTTGCACATGTTAGCACATCTAAAATGGCTAAAGACTACCACGATTTAGAATGCAAATAGTGTCTGCACATGTAAACATGCATACAGACATGCAAAATAATGCAGAATTACAGGAGTCATCTTGAAAAGACTCTGGATGGGCTATACACACTTAGAAGCTATTTGTGAAGAAAATATTCAGGTACATTCCCACAGGTAACAATTAATCACATGACAATAATCCCTGAATTTCTCCATGTTTGCCAAGAGCGAAGACTGTGCTCACTGACAGCTGTCATAGGGCAGCTGCCATACTGTAACTTGTTATAATTAATTGCCTACAGAGTAAACTGATTGTTTTTCTAAACCCCAAAGTTATTTTAGTGTGTCTGGTGGGCACCAAGAAAGCAAATTTAGAACCACTTCTGAAAGCTCTGCCTGGCGCCCTTAGCAGTCACGGTGGCAGAGACAATTCTCTGCGCAGGAGTGGCAAAAGGTCTGCACCCCAGGAAAGCCCACTTCCACCTGGAGGACTCCAGAAGCACGGCAGTGTTGTATGGGCCCCGACTGAACCTATATGCTATGACCAACCTTAAACCTCTTGCCCAAAAATATGTCCTGTTTTGTCTACTGGACAAGCCATAGGGTATGCCTTTTTATTTACATTTGCAAATGTTTATAAAATTTTGGATGAATTATAATTGGTCTGTATGCACGACTTTAGCAACATTCATATTTTAGTCTTGTCCTGTTTTCAGCTGGGATAGAGTTAATTTTCTTAGTAGCTGGTGCGGGGCTGTGGTTTGGATTTGGTGTGAGAACCATGTTGATAGCACACTGATGGTTTTAGCGTGTGTTTTAGGTAATGTTTATACCAAGTCAAGGACTTTCCAGTTTCTTGGGCCCTGCCAGCAAGAGGGCTGGAGGGTCACGGGAAACTGGGAGGGACACAGCCAGGGCAGGTGACCCAAACTGGCCAAAGAGGTATTCCATACCATATGATGGCAAGCTGAGTATATAAACTGGGGGAAGAAGAAGGAAGGGGGGGACATCTGGCACTATGGCGTTTGTCTTCCCGAGTAACTGTTACATGTGATGGAGCCCGGCTGTCCTGGGGATGGCCGAACACCTGCCTGCCCGTGGGAAGTGGGGATGAATTCCTTGCTTTGCTTTGCTTTGCTTGCGTGCGCAGCTTTTGCTTTACATATTACATTGTTCTTCTCTCAACCCCTGAGTTTCACATTCCTTTCTGATTGTCCTCCTCATCCCTCTGGGTGAGAGGGAGTAAGCAAGCAGCTGTGTAGTGCTTGGTTGCCGGCTGGCCGGGGTTAAAGCACGACAAGTCTCTGTAAAATACTAGAGGGTATTTTACAAAGTAAGTACAGTCTGCAGAGACACAGTGATTCTGTTTTGTGCTTCTGGAAAACGAAAGTGCTGTTAACATGACAGGCCATTTTTAGAAAACTTGTGCAGTTTTAGGTTTGCTTAATTATCCAGCTCTAAAAATGCAGGGAAATGTTAAAATAATAGTAATGACAGATTGCATGGTATTGTTTCCCAATCCTAAACAGATTTCTGCGTTGTGACACATGCACAACAGACAGTAATGGTAATGTTTTCAGAAGCGTGACTCTAATGAAACAGGACCTCAAGCTGTTCCAGCCTGTCGTTCCTGAGCTTGCAGCACCTGCAGGTCTTGCAGGGTCTGGCCCTATTGACCTGCACGTGGAGGTCTTGCAGGGTCTGGCCCCATTGCTTCTCCTGTGGATCAGGTGCAGGAAGGCCCTCACACTGAGAGATGCTGTGCTACATACAGAAACAGCGCTGTGTTTAAGCCAGGTTTATTATAGGACTAAGATTCATATCCATAGTTTCTATACATATATTCAGACTTATAAAAGCTGAAAACACCAGGCATCCAGGAACCCATCTTCATGGCTACGCTTTTATCTGCCCAGGAATACATATTACAGCCTTCCACACAGCTGCAGATGAGCAGAAGTTGGTGCATCTAAATGGACTGCTAATATGCTTGATGACGCTAGATCAACAAAAAAAAAAAACACTTGACATTTTTCTGAGGGGCATTTCTGGGGTCAAAGAGGGAATTTAGTTTCCTGTCACATTACATCATATGGTGTCACCACAATCTGCCCAGTAAGGTTGAAATCGAGTACTCTTCTCTTTGCAGATCCATAGAGGCATCGTTCAGTACAGGACTGCTGCAGGCAGCCTGCAAGGCTTCATCTTACTTTGTAGTACTAACTCGATGAAAAGTTAGGATAAAATAGTCAATGCAGAGAGGTAAATATTGCTGAAGGGCAAGTCACTCACCCTAAAAGGCTATCTGCAGGATGTTTGCCTTCTGGAGGGGCTGATCTCTCACCTCTAACTATAGAAGGAGCACAAATAACCATCTTAGATAAGGTGTCTAACTTTCAGAGCATTGAGGGGAAGAAGAAAACTGCTCTCAAGAAACTCAGAATGAGCTTTCTTGCTGCCTTCAGTGGAGTCAGACTTTGTGCCTTCTACACCAGCATGTAAACATTTTCATATTTACTCACACATTTAGCAAATTTCTTCTCAGATCAAAAAGTATAGAGGCTTTTGCTAGCACCGGCTAGTTTAGCCAGTACCCATCGTTAATGCTGTATAGACATGGAAAGAGCAAAAAAAGAATCCTGCCACTATGTAAGACACTGAAGTAGACCTGTTCAGAAGGTTTTTTGCAACTGTCCAGGTTTCGAGTTCCAGGCTCAGCTGGAAATAAACATTAATCTTGCCATTGCCTCCCTGTGATTTGAAGAACAGGGACTGAAGTCAATGTCTGCAAGCTGATACTAATGGTCTGATGACAGCTAGTGGTCTCCGCACTTGCCTGCAAAGACAGTACACTACCATCCAGGAGCAGGAGAGAACACTTATGTGTAAAGAAATCCTGGATATTATTATTGTAGGCTAATTTAATCCAGGTGATTTATCTCTAGGATAATATTTTATCTAATGTACAAACTGCAATTATTTCCTTGCAAATGAACTGAGGTCCTGAATCAAGGCTGTTAGAAGTTCTCTGCCCAGTTTTGCTGTCTTTACCTTTGTTGTATTATTTTCTACTTAAACATGGGAAAAGGTGTCCTTATAAACAGAGTCAGAGCTTGGCACGAAGCAGTGCTTAAACATAAAAAAGCTACTCACTTCCCCAAATCCCCACTTCGCTTTGAAATGACATGGAGCCAATGTGAAAACAGAAGTTGCTTTTCGATAGACCTCAGTTTCACAGATTCTTCTAGCACGGGCCCGGGGGATGCCGACAGGGATGTTAGGTTAGACTGAGAGTGCTCATCGCCTGATAGGACTGAGCCCTTCACTCCTACCCAGCTATACTGTTCATTTGCAGTTTGGGGACTGGCTTTTATTATTAATATTTTTATTCTGGGGGGTGACTTGCCTAACAAGCAGTATTGGTTGTTTTTTGGGGGAATACCGATAAAATGGTTTAGCAGATGACTCTGCCCCAGGCCATTTTTTAAGTAACTTCCAGCTATCCTCTGACAACAGTTGCCAGAAGACTCCTGAGCTGTGCCAAGGATCCGCAGCAGGAACAAAGCAACATTAGCTGCTGACTGCAGTGCAGCTTCCTTCCAGCGAGCATGAAGCCTGGCGGCCACTTACTTGACTTCTGACATAAGATGTATTCAAAACTGTCTTCCTGACATGCTTCTCAGCAGTCAATACCGATTTTTTGTAGGAAAGGAAAAAGCAATTTTTTTAGCTTTTAAACAAAATCAAATGTTACCCAAAAGCCCACATCGCTACCTGGCAATAATTTCCAACATGCCCTTTAAATTCTTCCTATTTTAATCACTAGTGATAAGTTTTTAGAGAACTTTCTTCTGTTCTCAACAGAGCATTTAGGGAACCTTCAGATGAGCAAAAACTCTCTGAGCTGATAGGCAGTGCTTTAGCAGGCACAAAAGTGTGGCTAGCAGTGCTCTTAAAAATAGTACAAGAGACTGAAAGAAAATGGAACAGTGAGACCATGGCAGGGAAGAACAAACCCAAATATTTCCAGGAAACAGCAAGTGCCTCAGTGTCTTACCTTGTCACACGCACCCAGTCTCTCTTTTTCTAAGAGTTTCCTGGTCTCCCTCTCCCAATAGGCCATCAGTGCTTCTCTGCTGAAAGTCCCTGTCGGTGTTTTCTCCGTCAGGCTCTTCTGCCGTTGTCCCACTGGAAGGTTACGGTCGGGCTCTATGTCCTCCAGCTCCCGCTCCAGCTCCTTCAGCTCCTCTTCAGTGAGAGAAGCGAGGAGCTCATCTTCATCAATGTCCTCATATTTACTGAGCTCTCTTCTGTAGCCAAAGGTAGACATGGTCCTGCTTGGTCAGGCTGGTACAAAGCTGAAGTGACCAGGCATTCAAGAAGGCTGAAGCAAGCAAGCTGTGTCTCGTTTGGTCAGCAACTGTTTCCCTGCGTAGCAGAGGCACCCTTTTAAGAGTAATCATCGGGGGCTTACGACAATGCACGAAGGGATGAAAGCATGCTCCGTTTTAAGCATCAGACGTCAGCTAGACATCTGAACAGCAAGAATGTCCCAACACTAGTGTTTGCAGGTCCCTTAAAGAGGGGGATTATTGACACACTGGCCGTGGCCATATTTAGAGCAGGCGGCTAGCAGGAGAATACCAGCCTCGCAGAGGGGAGGGCAGCAGCAAGTAAAACCCCGGGCACATTTACACCGACTGTGTGTCCAAACTGCAGTGGAGAAAGAACAATGAAAATCCATTTAATCCTGAGCTGCCACAGGGGCTGGAAATAAAACACCCTTGCTGCTGCTCAGCAGACTTCCTCTCATTTTCACGGTTTTCTAGTGGAACCACGCTGTTATTTTTCCAAGGTGTTTGCAGCCTGAGGGAAAGAGGTCGGCATGCCAGCACCTGTGGGGAGCAGCACGCCCGCAATGTCATGCCTTGCCTATAACAAATCACATAACTGGATTATTTATTAATTCCCCTGGTTTTTTTGAGGATGATCAGAGGGAGAATCATCTTGACATGTCCATTTGGAGTTCCTGTGATTTTTTTTTTTTTTTTTTTTTTTTTTTCACGTGGAGAATTGTGCTTCGCTGAAGGAGTGAGCAGGGACCCCAGAGGTTTAGGGGCAGCTGGCCCTGGGTGGGCAGACCCCAACTCTGTCTCCATCACTTGACAGCCCCTAGCAAATGAAGGCCCCTAGTGGCTATTTTAATTGATGCTTATCGCTTGCTGTAGCTGACTGGTGTGCAGCTGGAGAGTGCCCTTCAATTCTTGATTTTAAGTGTATATCTACATTACCATGTCCACTAATAAATGATCTATTATTCCGATATTCTTATTATTTTTATAGACATGTCTCTTCCAATGTAAGAAAATACAGAATGAAAGCTTGAACTTCACATTGTCTTTTTCTTTTCTCTATTAGCAGTGAATGATGGTAAACTACCTTTGTTTTCTGAAACATGCAGGCCAGCAATATCTGCAGACTTGGGGGGGGGCGGTGGTGGTGCGGGGAGACGGAGAGAGAGAGAAGGTTGGTTTTGGTACAGGGAAGTAGGAGCACATCTATAATACTACAAATCAACCTTATTAAATGATAACACACAGGTTTATTTTTAGATAGTCAAGACAGTATGTAATGGAAATAGAAATGAAAATAATTTGAAGTACTGTTCTTGTCCAACATCATCTCTTTTAGGTTAGTATGGATTGGACACGAGAACTGATGTATGATTTTTAGCCAAATAGCTCATTTAGTTTTATTATTAAGCATATTGCTTTACTGGCAACGGAGAGAGGAGATCGAGCATGATTTTCATAAACAGAAATTACACTTTTCCTTTGATCATTTTTCTATATGAATTTCATGCAGTTTAGCTGGCTCAAGAAATGGAATGAAAGTTTACAATTTTAGTCTTCCCTAATACACAAAATACATTAATAAAGCAGACTAAAGAATAATGTGCATCTTAAAATAAAATAAATATTTTCAGGTCATTTACATTGACCAAATATTTGCATAAACTAAAGAGGAGGAAGATGCAAAACAGTTTGGCTTATGGACCTAAGAGTGTTACTTTCATGGTATAAGATACTATGATGGATTACCTGTGACTAGACAAGTCAGTGGGTCAGTAGAAGTTCTGCTCACTCTTTGAGCTGCACTTGCAGAAATGATGCTTAGGCCAAATTACATACAATGTGAAACAGCAGGAAAAAATAATAAATACCTTTTTTCTTTTAACTTTGCATTGTGAATGCTGACATTGGCATTAATTAAATGAATAGATCAGAAATCCAAGCAATTTTATTTCTTCATTATGTCTAGGACAATGGTTTACTTCGTTATCATTCGAGTTACCAGAGAAGCAGCACAATGAAATTATCTTTCTTGGGTGCACTGTTGCAGACAATGTTTTGTTGCAAACATTTTTAGATGGACTTGGTCAGAAAATTTGCACTGAACAGATTTTCTGTTGGAAAACGCTGATGGAAACTGAAATGCTTTTAGAAATGTGCTACATATTATTAGTACAACGTTGACATGTGCAACATAGATATGTACAATATTAAAAGCAAAACCATGCTATTAAAAATTAAATCTATTCAAGTATACTATTTCCCAGAAAATTCTGAGCTTTCTGCTTTTCTTTTTCTCCTCAGACACCACAAAATATCTCTGAATCTTCCTGGGCTGAGTCCATAATAAAAAGTACAAACATACAGATTCCTGAATTGTCTATTTAAAGTTTTCTATGTATAATCCAAATTTTTCAAACTCAAAGGAACTTCAAAAAGCAACATGCATTACTCACTTCTAAAATAATATTCCAAAGGAAGATTTAGTTCAGTCGTTGGCAGCAACATGATTACCTTCAATGCTATTCCTTGCTGAGGCATGATACAGCACTGGGTCAGTGGTGATGTTTTTCTATATATAAAACGTCAGTGATGTCCATTCTAACCATGAGATGAGAGAATTTAAAGATGTTACTAAAGATGGACAAGGTATTTTACTCTAAATGTTTCCCCTGAAGCAGGGGGGAAATTGGCACAGTTAGGTGAGGTTATGGGAAACTGGGGTCCTTTCCTGATCCTGTACATGTCAATCACGGTGATTTAGGACCCATTTTTATAGGGAGATGGCCGGGGTGAAGACCCATGAATACTCTCTAGAACAATTTAAATGAAATTAGTAAGGTTGTAGCACATGGCAAATTACACACACAAAAAGGATGTCAAAACTGTAAAGCTAAGTACTCACAAGTCAGAAAGTATGCGTATTTTTCCTTGCCTGTTCATAAGCAGTGAAACACAGTCCTTAATTCCATAATTCTGTAATCATATACTTTGGTCTTAGATCCACGAGTCCCCAGGACCTTGCTCAGTGTACAGGAGAGATCATGCACATTCAGTAAATGGCCTTTCAGCATTTTGTTTTGCCCCTGTTCTTCAGCATATCAAGACTCCCAGCGGCTTTATTTGTCCAGCAGCCCTTTCAGAAGACACGAAGGTATTACCACCTTTGTGAGGAGAAAGAATAGAGGCACAGAGACCTTATGATTGAAAGCATCCACTAATTTGGAGATTAGGATTCCTTTTAAGGGGGTATTTTGCATTATGCAGCACTTCATCTGGTCAGGGCTCAGTTCTCGTGGGCACCAGCCACTGCTGAAGCTGCCCACCATTCCAACAGTTCAGATCACAGGTTCCAACTTCCAAGAGGAACTCGGCTGTAAAGACAGGAGTGATTGTGTTTTCTTGCTGTTAGCATTCCTGTCTGAAACCTTTTGTTCTTGTTCCACAGTCCCATTTCTCAGGCACTACACATGTTTGGATTTCTGCAAAAAAACAAGTAAAACAACAGCAGTTTGAGCATCCTGTTGTACGTCCCAGGCTACATGCCCCATCACACCATTATAAACAGTTCAGGAAGACACCTTGAGCCAGTGAAGTGGCACAGGCAACTTGCTTCTACCCAGAAGGCAGAAGAGCAGAGCGTGAACCATACGTAGTACACTTGAGGGAAGGTTTACACTGGCTGCATTGACTGCTGTTTAGGATGAATCCTCTGAAGTGCTTTGCCACCTTCTAAGAGAAAGCTCAAAATGACCTCCCTAACACCCTGATGAAACCTGGTATGCAGGGAATAAACCGTGTCATGTATAGGTCATGAAAACTCATCACTCAATCAACAGAATTATTAAAAGGTTTTTTCCCTTCAGGACCTGGGCCAAGGGGAAAGAAAATGAGAACTGGGAGCACCGGTTTTATTGGAGCAGGGTTCACTGCCATTGCAGACACTTGGCACCCAGGCCCCCAGCTTCAAGTGGGACGGAGTCCACTCGGTGGCTGCCAGATTGCAGACAAGATTTTCAGTTTTGCCTAGCCCAGGTATTCTATTTTCTCAGTTTTAAAAGAGGAAACCCTTCTAAGTGCATATATGTCCTTTTTTGCTTTCCAAGCAATTAACTATTTCAAGTAGCAGCCTGGGAAACATTGCTCTGCTGCTCAGGTTGCCACACTTTGGGCAGGTTGGCCCTGCTGCTGAAGGGACACGAGCAACACTTGACAGGCATACTCACCCCCAGGCACAGCAATGCCCACAGGTTAAATTTTACTTCCACTCTGGTGAGTGCAGGGAAAGCTACAGGCAAGGAAGGAGAGGGCTGCACAACCTTGTCTTCAGGCAAGCAAAGAGAGGGCTGCACAACCTTGTCTTCAGGCACGGGACATGGCTGGCCCCAGGACTGTGGCTATTTCAGTCCCAGCTCCTGAGGACAGCCTGTCAGGCAGATGCATTGGCTCGTACCGAGCTGCAGGCCCACGCTGCAGGAACAGGTCCAATTGCCATAGAGCACATTAAAAACAATGCACCACAGCACGTCTGGGCTTCCCCCATCTCTCCCACTGCCCTTCTGCCTGCCGTGCTCGCTCCCGCCGCCCCCACCGCTTCTGCACCCCTCATTCCTCAGCCGGCTCCTTGCCTCCTGCTGTCCCCTCACACAGACCCGGAGGCGCCAGCCCCTGAGCTCTCCCGCCTTCCCCTTTCCTGCCTCCTGGCTGCTGCTCGGCCTTGTCCACCCCTACCCTGCAGGCCCCCCTCGCCTGCCCTTCCTGCACAGGCCCTCGACGTCCTCACCACCTCCACGGCCTGCTCGCGGACCTCCCCGTCCTCCCCTCCTCGCACATCCCCGTCGCCTGCCTTCCTCCCCCCACCTCTCTCAGCCGAGAGGTATCTCTATCTATCTATGCATGTGTGTGCGCCTCGGCTTCTGTATGCCGCTTGTACAGGCCCGGGTTGAACGCAGAGTCCAAACCAGCCCGGAGAGACAAAGGGTCAGGAACCTGGCAGCTGGGCAGGACGGCGAGGCAGACTGATGGCACAAGCTGTGGCCCTTTTCCTTTCCCCCGGGACACCAGCGTAACTTGTGAAAATTGTGCACACCATACTGTTCCTGAAAAGGATGTGTCATCACCTACATTTAACAGTGGTATCAGCAGAGCAAACGGGATAAAGCATGCACTGAAGGCATTCAAAGGAACAATTTTCCGGCTGCTTTTCTCTGTGCCAGATGATTCTGTTGTCCAGTCCATCTCTCCTGGTGATGCTGTAAACAGGGAGTCACACGGGAGAAAAAGATCTTTCCCTTGTTCCATGCTGGGGAAACAAAAGTTGGAGTACGTTTAAAGATGACCTTGATCCAAAATCAGTCTCTGCTTGGGAATCGCACTCAGCATCCTAACTCAAAGACGGATTTTTCCCACCGACCCCCTGTAGCACACCCCAGGCTGCTGGGAGGGCAGATTCCAGGTCCAGATCGTAGCTTAACAACTCCGTCCCACCACAAACAGTGATCAGCTTTCACTCAAAAACATGTGCATGTGGGCTGCCTTACTGCTCAGATTAGTTTTGAAAACAGCATTCCCAACAGCTGTTGGGGACATAACCAGAGGTCTACACATAACACTACATACCAACAAGCCATGGGGCAAACACTCATCTAACGTGTTTTGGTGGCAGAGACGTTTGGGTTGCCTTACTTATCAAGAAGACAGAAAAGTCATAGCGAGTGAAGAAGTGAATGGGCTGTGATAGTGCTGGTGACAAGACAAGCATAAGGATGCATCTTGGAAGGGGAGTCAAGAGACTGACCTGGCTGCCAGGAAGCACCAGGGGAAAAAATATCAGCTGGGTGCAAATAACATTTCTGGAATACTGAATTCCTCAAGCTTTGATTAAAAGAATGAAAACTCACTGCTCACATTGCACAGGCACCTGGTGTCCTTTGTACACAGATCCTGAATGTCTCTGATTATATAAAGAGGCGTGCAGCTGGGTGCCAAAGGTGCAGTAGACTTGGGATTTATTGCCCCTTTTGCCTACACAGATCACACTGAAATGGGGAAGGCAAGGGGGACAAATAAATTTTACTGAATAAACAACATTCCCATTCCCAGTTTTCTTCCCTTCCTACACAACCAATACTTTTTAATCATCTTGTGTCAGTACAATGTCATGTTCTGTAATAACAGTGCGAGATGAACCTGCTTATCTTTGACAGCACAAACTATTCCTGCCAGGGTTTTGCTCAAAGCAAGTGCTTCTCTGCATCTCTGCAGACTGGCCATTTCCTTGCTGCCAGCTTCTGCCACACCAAAAAGATAAACTGCTTTGTACACAATGATGATCTTAATGCTCTTGCTTTCATGTAACTGCTCTTATCCCTCAGGAAGAATCTCCACATGCTTTACAAACATTGCCAACAGATTTGCAAACTATATATAGAAATCATTTCACTTGCTACTGATGTACAGACATAGGGTGACCACAGCAGCTGTTTGGAATTGCATCGCGGTATTGCTCAACAGGTTTGGACAGGAAGTAGAGGCCACTGTATTGCAAAGAAAGCAGCAGAGGAACTGCTGCATGTACAAAAAATGTGGGGTTTGGAAGTGCGGTTTGAATGGGATGCTCTTCAGGCATCTGCAGTTAGCCTGTTCTTTCCCACAAAAGCATGATAAAAGACGTAACATCTGCCAATGTAAGCATTATATTATTTGTAGGGGTATTTGCAAATGCACCATAATTTGCATGTCCAGGTCAAGTAGTTATTGAATGATAAGTGATTATAAAAACTCCATGGATTTGATCCTTTGTTAATGCCTTAGTCCCAGATGGTTCTCCAGTGTAGCTTAGCCAAACCTACAGTTTGTCATTCAGATTAAAAAAATTGCTCTATTTCTTTATACACCAAGAGCAATACAGGTATTTACTTCTATATTTAGCATTTCCTTGGGTTTTGTAAATTTTAAGTGTGTGTTTATTAAGATTTTTTTAAAAAAGTGGATCCCAGCAATATAAACAAGTGATGTAATTCATAGGGAATTAAATAAAAGTAGCAGTAGTAACTAAATTCTCTCCTTTATTGTCTTTATTTATGTCTATTCTTTAAACAGTCCATATCAATGGTGATAGGTGTTCTGGGAACCATATCTACCATGTGCAGAATAGGCAGACAAAAGGCAGTGGTTTTGCCCAATAAAATGTAGAGATTTCTACTGAAAATGTGAATTTTGAAAATTAAATTTAAATATCTTGCATGTCACCAGAGCTACACTGTCTATCAGTCTTATGACTACTAACAATTTACTAATATTTTACAGCTTTTCAGGAGAACCACAAAACACAGGTTCCTCAGGGAATATTTCTCCTGAACTAAGTATTTCTTTTGCTGGTGCGGGTGAGACTTAAGGGAGCACTTCAGAGAGAAAAATCTTCCCATTGCAATATATACCTTTAAAAATGTATACAGTAATTTGGTGCACTTACCCATGTACTTCTTTCTGATTTATCTAGCATTTGTCCTGGTAAAGAATCAAGATGGATTTCTTTGAGGACTGTTCCATGCATTTGGAGACAGATAGTGTGTTTTTGAATCAAGGTCATTATCTATAGGGTGCAGAAGAGGAGTATGAAGAAAAGACACCTTGGGGGGCAAGGTGTCATTTTTAACTACTGCAGCCTAAATAATTTCCAAGAGAAAGGTCTGGAAAAGAACAAGGCAGAATAGGGCCATTACGGCTGAAAATCACTTTGGGTGGAATTACCTTTCTTGATACAATTTTCCTGAGCAGATGCCTATCTGTCCAAAGGCTCATAGAAAAGAAAAGTAGGGGGAAGGCTTTTAAAGGACTGATTTAGCAGGTAGACCAGACGGTGGCAAGAGCACACCAGGAGGCAAAGCTGGTTACACCTGGTTGATAGCCAGAACAAGGATCTGCACTGCCAGCTCCCAAGATTAGATGGTAGCCAGCGCATGGAAGCTGTAAGGATAGCCCATGCAACATTATGGCCCTTACAGGGAGTAGCTGGTCGTATACAGAACCCACGACTACAGTTCAGTTCTTTAAGAGCTATGGAAACACAGCTACAAAGTCCATCTCTCTCGTGCTGCAAAGATTGACATAACCAATGTTAAATGTCTGGCTCCTTGGCGAGCTCATCAGTCTGGTGCAGCTGCTTGTGTCAGATTTTATGAGAAACAGAGACCAATTGATACCTCTGCCCTCAAACATTGCCCCCAAACCAACAGAAGTCCCGACCCCAGAGCATGCCTGAATCAATGCCAGGGCATTTAATTACTTCTAGTCAACGTTGCCCATTGGGTGGGCACGCCATGGAATTGGGTTGTGGTGGAACACCCCATGAGTCACACCCAAATAGCAGAGAAAATTAAATCCCAGCATTGCAAGGGTTCAATCACAGTCAAAGCACGGAAAAAAAGGAGTAGTTTTTTCCTACCAATTTCTTCTTCCAGCTGGGGCTGCTGCCTTTGCCTCTTTTTACACAGTCACCAGTCCTGGACCAGTTATGTTTCCTGCTCCCACCACCACGTGCTGAACTCCATAAAAGTAGCATTCAATGCTCTGGCTGCAAAACATAGGGGTCAAAAGACTTGTGTTCAATTCCTAGCTGTGCTGTAAGCATGACAAGGGATAAACAGCTCCCTTTCTGTGTCTATCTCAGCTTATATTCCATGTAAAACAAACTCTTGCCCCTCCTATCTCCATTCAGTTCACAACTGCCTTGAAAGCATTAAAGATGTTTTCTCATAACGTAGTACTTTAGCATCCAGGGAGGGAAAAAAAGTCTTCAATAAATAAAGAACTTCAATGTTGAAGGATAGAAAAGCTTTAAAACAGGATTAGGCCACCTTCAACTACAAAAAGAGCCAAGATGTATTGCTTAAAAGATAAACACAACAATATAATCTTTTTAGCTTGCCTAATGATACTCTCAGGACTAGTTTATGGTATTTTAACCACTTGGGACAATGTTCTGTCCTAGAGCTGAATGTTTTGATGCTGCAGGCAATGTAAGTATTGCCTGAGGCGTGCATGGAGTCCTAAATATAAACTTTGGCCCATGAACTAAAATTACTAATGGAATTTGGCTCTAGCCACAGAGGGGGTTTAAAATCTCCTGTCTAAAGCCCTATTTGATCATGTTCCCTTTGCTGGTTGCAGTATACCATATCAGATATGTGACTACCCAGATTCTTGCGTTGTGGTCACTGTATTCATTAAAATTACTGCTATGTAAGAATTATTAAGGCTGTATTTCTGTTTAGGAATTCCCCCACAGAAATACCAGTTTATAGGTCACGCAGCGTATATGCATTTATCCTGGTATGTCCAGGATGTATTGGCCAGTGGAGCCTTGACTGCAGACAGCCGCGTTGGGTTCACCAGGCACTCTGTGCTCAGGCAATGCCTGGAGTCATCAGTCACCCACCTGGAGCATCCTCTTGTCAGGGGCCTGGCCCAGATGCCAGATATTTAGAAATTTTTCACAAGTGACCAAATTAGTTTTCATCCTGGCCAAAACTTCCGGCAAAAAAACAGAGGACACGTTTTGCAAAGCTGGATGAATAGGAGCCCTAGTGAGAGCAGAAGCAGCAATTAAGCCTCCGGTTCAACCCTCATTACATGTCCCAGACCAGTTATTTCCACCCCTTCCGTTTGCTCCTGTATATCTGTTGTGAGAAAGAACAGACCCACACAGGACTGGTATGTGGAATCTGCATCTCTGGCTGCTAGTACAACATATGACAATGACATCCAGCAAATAAGGGGAAGTTCTGAAGAACAGGGAGACCAATGCAGGGGGTAGGGCTGAAGGATGCTTCAGCTGACCCCTTTGGTTTGAGTGATAACTAGCTTATTTCTTAAATTACATATTTAGCTGAACTCTGACTATGCCCTATGTATTCCTGACATCTACCAACTGAAATCCTTTCTTAGGCAGGTTCTTTTTCTTTTTTTCCCCCCAAGGTGGAAGGGATGGTACAACAGCAACAGGGGTAAGTGCAATCCACTTTTAATAGAATAATTTACAGACTATTTAATCAGATGTGTTTTTCTCTAGACATGCAGAAGCACACTGTGCCAAGCATATTACAGCATGACTGAGGGCGGTGTTTAGTCTGAACGAAAAGTGATCTGTCAAAACTCTGTAGGATCCACAATTAGAGTTCTGACATTGCAACATTTCTCAAACAAGGGGATATGCAGCTCAATTGCCTGGTTTGTTTGTCCATCCAAATCTACTCTGTCTTTAAAACAGCCTACTTAAAGGCCCTTCAAATTTTTCCTTGAAACATGCGGTACTGGCACACACAGCAGTCATACTTGGGAGCAAACATGGTGCAAAAATAGCTGAAAAGAATCTTTTCAGTGTTTTGTTTATAATAGGACCATGATCTTCAAAGTAAAAAATGTGCAACATTTCAGGCCAATTATATGACAGAGACATGAGTTTTTTCTTTGCCAAGGTAATTTAGACATTTATTTTCTTTTACAGATAAACTACTGCCACAAACTGAGAGCAGCAATTATCTTCTTCATTGTGAAGTCCCATCATGAAAATTTTTCTTTTATCCTTTATTCATCCAAATTCCCATTTAGAGTGCACTGTTCTACATAATTATTATAGCATCCTTATTCTGATTTTAGCCTGTATTTGGATAATACAATGTTGTGTGAAAAAATGAGCTGTAATGTACTAGCTTTGAAGAAAAATTTGTTCCCATACAAGAACTATTAACAAGTATCAGAATGTTGTGAATGCATATGAAACACTAAGCAGGTCTTTAGCTAGTAAAAAATAGTGAGGAAATGCATCGCATTACAGACTATATGCAATTATTTTAAAAAACTATTCTAGATTTATCCCTTTTCCATACAGATCATATTCTTTGTATAGGATATAGTTCTTGAGAACTGGTGGAAGTGGAAACTTCTTCATGGATGACAGTTTCTGGAGTCTCCTTAACCCCAAGAGTTTACGTATTTTCAGACGACAAAGATGTTTCAAAGGGCGAGGATTATCTAAAAATAGCAAGAGAAATATGGTGCAAAAATCAGTGCCATTAACATTCTCGGTACATGCTCTAATAAAATTAATATCAAAATCTATTACCTTGGGGCATTATTGTTTTGTCACTTCTGAATAAAATAGCATTCTTTTAACTTCAGAGTTGTGACGATACACAATGCGCTATTAACCAAACTTATTCGATCAGATATCTGCTTAATATTATTGTCTCACTTTTGGAAATACGCACACTGTACTCTGTCTCCAAAGCACCCATCTGAATACCTAAACCAGGACTTTATTCAGCGTAATCAATGGTAACTGATGAACGATGTCTCCTTTCTCTAGGTGCCCCTTTTAAAAATTGCATATTGAGGCCAGCCATGGCACCTCCCATTGCTGCTGTATCAGTAAGGCACCAGGACCAGACCTTAACATGCTTGGGCCTGCTGAGTCTTCTAAACAAATACTTCTTATCAGAGTTTACATCAGTCAAAGAGCTCAGTTTAATTTAGCCTTCCTGAACACAACAAAACTGTCACCATACCTGAAATACCAGTACTTAAGACTACCAAATTATTTGAATGTTCCTGTGACACTAACAAAAAAGGAGTTCCTCTGCATGCCAGTGTAAAATACTGAAACAAACTGAAATACAGGGTACCAGTTTTAAACCTAAATATTTTGGGGTTTGACAGCTGATGTTAAAATCGGATTCTATTTAAAATAAATAATAAAAAAAGTAAAATAAAATTAAATCATGCAAAGAGAATGTTTAATATATTCCCTAACAGGTTTGTTTAAATTAAGGTGGGTGAAACCTATCTCTGGTGCACAACTCTGGTGTACAACTTCAAATGTAAAGCATACATAAGAAATATTATTCAATTACAGTATTAATAATGGCAACTCTAGATGTCTATCATGTAAGTCAAGAGCTAGGGAATGATGGTACACAGATTGTGATGGCACACTCATTGTCAGCACCTACCACCTTGAACATAATGGGATCTAAAACACACTCTTACCATCATCTTTGAACAATTAATAGACTTGAAAGATCAAGGGAGCAAAAAGGATGGAAGCATGAGCAATATTTGTCAATAAAAAAAGTTGTGCACCATAGCTGTGCAATGACTAGTGTCACATGGGTTAATGAGGAGTTTGAGAAGTACCTCAGTAGTCATGCTCAACTAAAAGAGCTTCCCGCACAACAGTGACATTTCCTGTGACATCAGTTCTCACCAGCTGCACGTTTGCCATATTCCAGTCCAATTAACTAATTTATGACCAGTGGCAATAGGTAAAGACCTGTCTCAATCTGAGAACTGGGTAACAGGCACAACCTTATTCTTCGCTAGTACACATTTGGACTGCTGAAACACTTTGGGTGAGTGTGACTTGACAATACTGTGACTTGACTGACAAAACTGATAAGCAGTTAAAGTCTCCTATAATAAATCATAACATCATTAACTGGAAGTTAGATATTTACCCAAAATCTGACGTATCTCTGTCCATTCTTTCTGTGTTTCTAAGACAAACTTAATTTTTGTGCACAGAGGAACATAATCCATGTAATCTATAAAAATACGAACCACTTTTCCTGCTAAATGTTTCAACCAAGGAACAGCAATAAAGTCACAGAACTGAAAGGGAAAACATATCAAGTCATAATTTCAATATCTGTGTAGAGGAATGCCAACATAACATATTTTAAAGCTATTACACGAGATAATTTAAACAAAGTTTTAGCAATGACCTTTAACAGTCAAACTGATGTCTAGGTAAGTTACTTAAAAGCCATTTTCTTCCATGCTTAACCTTTGTAATCCTTTAATTTGTCTGAACAGTCCTGAAGGCCAATAATTATTGCAACATTGCTTTAATTTATGGCACTACTTTGTTCTTTGGAAATGTATCTACTCCGCTGGTTAGAATAGGAACAGAAATTCCAGAATCCTGCCTCATGATTTCTCAAAATCTCTAATATATGAACCCCAATCTAAAACCACTCCAGGTATATAAATCTTCCCTTTCTCAGAGTAGAAACTGAAAAGTGGCTGTTTTATTTTTATGGCATTTTAAAAAAGGATTTTGCCAGTATGTTAATCTTAACCGTGCATAATAATCTGGAATGTCTCAAGTTGGCTAATGAAAGAGTAAAGTGAAGAGAAGGAAGGAAGGTAGGTATATATTTACAGGATTATCCTTTATTACAGAAGAAGTCCATCCGGGGAGAATCTCTTCCTCTGGAGTTGACCACACAAAAGAATTTCCAAAGATATCTTGATGCATACAGTCAAAACACATCTCCACACTATATCCGTGATTGAGCAACAGCCTCAGCATCACCTCATCATTCAAAGCATACTGAATGGCACTAGGGAAATGCGTGTCATTAACCAACATAAAGTAGCAATTGACATTTGCTCCGTAAGATAGGAGCAGCCTTACAATTTCATGGTTGCCAGCTCTCACTGCCACAAGAAGACAGTTTAAAGGGTCCTTGTTTGGATTTGCCCCTGCTTTGAGTAATATTTCAGTGCAAAGAACATCATTGTTAGAAACAGCAAAATAAAGTGCGGTCTTCCTTTCATCATCATAACTATCTGAAATGTGTTCAGCCAAGAGAGTATTGACATCAAAACCACTCTCAATGAGGAGCTCTAGACACTGCGAGTTCTGGCCATCTGCTGCTGAGTGTACAGGGCTTAACCCACTTTTCTGGATTGCAGTTTGGGATGTGACTGGAATGAGATACTTCAGGGCCCTAAAAAACAGTGAATAAAACTAGTTAGGCATTGCTTCCCTGCATGAAGAAAATGACCCCCGTCCAGCTATACACTGAATTACCAGCTAAGATACTTTACACAAAACGATCCAAACACAGAAACACCAGTTTTGAGCACTGTCAAACAGGACTTTGTATTTAAGTTGTTTCAGTGGTTTTCACTTCTAAAGCGTGTGTTTTGCATTTTGCTTTGTTTATACTAAAAAACACTTAAAAGTTAATTCAAACTAATGTAACATAGGCACTTCTGAAATAAATGATCTATACACTTGCAAGTTTACTACAGTGGTCTTCAACGTGACTTTGTGCCACACTGTACCTTAAAGAAAATGTAAAGCCCAAACTCATACTCACAGGTAATGCCCCTCGTAAGCTGCTTTGTGTATGGGAAGCAGTCCTGCCTTATTAGGCACATTGCCACTTCCTCCATATTCCAAAAGAAGAGCTATGCAGTCTGGATTCCCTCCTCCGGCTGCTTCAAACAGTACTGACGCACCATCATCTGCTAAGGCCTGGACATCTCCACCTTGAAGGACACAGAGTTTATCATTATATCCAAAGTGATTTGCAGATCATCATAAAAACAAGCCCAGAGTACTTTCCTCTTCATTTTCAGATGCATTTAAGTTAAAGCTTTAGTAAAACAAGAAATACTTATTGTGGCAAATGCAAAACTCAAAAGGCAAAACAAGAGTTGGACAGATACAAGTTCAAATGCTCACCTGAGTGGGGTGTGCTTTCACTGTAAGTGTAACTGAGGATTTTCAAAGTTCTGGCATATTTCAAAAATACTTCATTCCACTAATCAATACCAATATATACCAATATAATACACGGAAGGGAGGAAGGGAGGGGAGGGAGGGGTGTAAAGAGAAATGAAGAAGGGCAAGAAAGGCATGCATAGCAGTAAGACCCGCCTTGACTGAAATGGATTGGTATCAACTCTGGCATTCCTTTCTCATGCATTATGGAAACACGTAAGCATCGCTCCAGTCTAGCGGAACACTCATATATGCTTCCTTTCCTTCCAAGAAACCAAATCTTCTCATTCATCAGTAGTCTTTCCTTCCTTTTCCATGACCACTCTAAACCACTTCAGCAACCAGGCAAGATGTATGCTAGTGCAGAGCTGTTTCCCTTTTACCTGACTACATACCTTTATGAATAAGATGCTCCAGCACATCACAGTGACCATATTCAGCAGCAACACCTAATGGTGTTACTCCATATCCATCCTTAAGGTTCACATTTCCACCATTCTTCAGAAGAAGAGCAGCGATGTCTTTTCGTCCTTGTTTTGCAGCTTCATGCATTGCTGACCAACGTTTTACACACGGCTGGTGGATACTACAGTTGTGTTTAATCAGAGTGGATACCATTTCAAAAGAGCCCCTTCTTATAGCTTGAAGATATTTTAAAAAGGAAGAAAATAATACAATTACATTTCCAGGTATGTTGTCCTGAAAGTTAAAGGCATCTAATAAGTTCAGTGAAGTTTTTCCTTGTGTACTGATAGGAGGAAATTAAAAAGGTTTCCAGTCCTCTGGGAATTCAATTTACTGGAAAATAAGCAATAATGTCAGCTGCTTGGGAAATCAAGGTAAACCAACACAAGCTGGAAAATATGTCAGTCTGGAACACAGAAGGCAAAAGTAGCACCACTTTGATTCTGAGAAAGCAGAAGCAGATGTATCACAAGGAAAGCAACAATTAATATAGTATTCAAATACGGTCCTTACTTCTAAAGTTGGTGCAAACATTACAGGGACCCCAGAAAATTCCACCTGTGACTTTGTCACCTGGTAACTCTATTCCTAGTGTGTACTCACTGGCTGTTCTCTGCCAAAGTACAGTTGACACCTGTCATACTTAAAGGCCACATTCTGCCCTTTTGAGATTCCGTGGTTTTCATGGATAACTACATCTGCAAATTATTTACATATAAAATAGTGATCCTGATTAAGAGTCTAATTTTACTTCTGAACTACACTCTGGAATAGCAGATCTCTCTACTGACTGCTGGGGCAGCTGCAGGAGGCAAGCATCATAGGGTTAGCAAATTTAACTTTTGTGAATGTCCCATTACACAAGTAAGAAGGCTTTTAAGAGGCAACAGTCTTCATAATTATCCGCAATTGCTTTGAAGTAGATTACTACCAAATGTACCTGGAAGCAGAAATCACCCCACTAGATAGGTATTTCTTCAGCATTTACCTTTCTACTGAAGAGCCCTTTAATCCAGAGCTTTAAAATTAAAAGGAGCAATTAAATCATGAGCATCATCTATTATTGTGTTAAGCACCAGATCCTCTATTTCACTGAGACTAAGACTGAAATCTATGATGCACAACAATATGTACATCCACATTTTCAGCACTAAACGACAGAAAAACATAAAAAGCATCACATAAGCTGTACATAGCTGACAAATCTAATTTTCAGGAGTTTGTATAGAGAAACATTTAGGAAAATTAATTGTCATTACAAGGGGGAAAGACCCTTTTCATAAGCTCTAGTTAACTCTTTGCAGAGTTCATTAAAAGCCAAGGCTGAAAATAACTTAAATGTGTCACAGACTTACGATTACTGAAAAGCGCTGAAACAATGCAAAGCAAAAGATTGTAGAGGAACCCTCTAGAAATGCCTCAGTGCCTTGAAATGTTAATATGGTAATCGCATCTGATGGAACAAAAATTCAGATAACTGAATATTTCAACACTGATTTTTTTTTCTCATTTTTTTTTCTCAAACTGTTTTAATTTCACAGATTTCTTTTCCTCAGAAGAATGGAGATGTTTTGACATTCAACAGAAATTAGAAGCTAATATAGCTAAATTACTCATGTATGGTAAAGCTCATTTAAGTCTACCAGTAGCATAAAATCTTCCAAAGGAATCATCTTTCTTTAAATTGGGGTATTACACAGAAATGCAGCTGAAGCTTATTTTCAGTGCAAGAGGGGAAGGAAATGAGATGGGAGATTTTGACACTGAAAATACCTGCCTACCTCTGAGGAAATCACCTGATAAAGCTAAAAATCTCCAATAACCTCCAGAAAACACACATTCAGGTTAAAGCAACAGCTTATTCTTGTACCATACTTGTACTTTAAGATTGCCAAATAGGCTGGTAAAGGTCTTATGCACCTGAAGAAACAGAGAAGGTATCTTGAGCAAAGAAATACATGCCATTTTCTTAGGACCAGTCCAGCAATCACCTAAAGCATAAGGAGCATCCTTAAGATCAGCTCAGTGATCACTTAAAGCATAATGAGTGCTGAACTGAACACTGGGTATGTTTCACCAAGAGCTGGGCACTTAGTTTCATCTAAAAAGATGACCAGCATCTAAACCACACAAGCCAACAAGAGCACTCGGGTGAGTACTCAGCACAAGGGAAGCACTGCTTGCTTAAACCTAGGGAGAGGAGGCAGTTACCGATCAGAAGTGGAGTTTCTCCTTTGTCATTTGTGGTATTGGGCCAAACACCCTTTTCCAGCAACGTTCGTACATTTTCCACAAAGCCAGCTTTTGCTGCCAAAGTTAATGGCGTTTCTCCATCGCATGTTTTGTACTCCCACATTATTTTATAAGATGCTAGAGGTGAGAGAAGGTAAAACAAAATTAAAGCACAAGGTTGTTAACACATACACATATACCAGAAGCCCTTAAATGCTAAGTCTTTACAAAAAGTACTTGTAGTTATGTTTAACTTAACCTAACTAATACTGCCAAACATGCTGAATCACTAATTTCTGCTCTGTCTGAACAAAATGTTAGAAATGTTCCAAGTTCTTTGCTGGTATAAATTGATGCAACTTTCCCCAAAAGAAAATTTGCCTGAATATTTAAACAACATAAGCAAGATGCTCCATGGAAGATTTGATCATTCTTTTTTCACTAAACAATTCTAGCCTGCTGTTGTGAATGGCTGTTTATTGTTCTATGGTTTTTTGCTGCTCCCCTTATCTTATGGGATATTTCTACTTTACCATCTAAAATGACTTCAAGTATTTGCTGAATAGGCTGGGCTGCAGCCTCATGCAGTGGAAACCACCCTCTTTCATCAGCTTCATCCAAAGCGTATTTCTGTTTCACAAGTTCTTGGAGCCCAAATACTTGACCTTAAAAAATCCAACAGATAAATGAGATGCAGTTGGGAAAATAACATACGGAAAGCTCAGTTTTGCAAAGGGACTATTTCATTTTAGGGTTTTTACCTTGCTTTATGGATGCTACAATTTTCCTATTTTCCTCACTAGGTGGTACAAAACTATCCAAAAAAGAGCAGAAAACAGAAAATATAAACAGGAAGTAGATGCATTATATTATTTATTGAATATTTTCCATTAGGTCCTCATCTGAGCCAACTTTCCTTTGAATACATATACTACAATCTTGATTAGCCTTGTGACCTCCTAAGTTAAGTCTGTTCTGTGGACCTTCAGAGTATCCAAAGTTCTCAAGTTAGATGCAATTCCTGTTGCGGGCTGACCTGAATGAACTCCTAATTTGGTGAAGAATTCTGACACAGACTAAAAAACTGTATTTACCCCACACTACAGAAATGAGCCCTTAAAATTCAGAAACCTTAGACAGCAAGTAAGAATGAAAATGAATGAGAATCAGAATGTCAATATTCACTAATGAAGGAGAGTTTGATGATGTCAGTGGTACCATTTTCCCTAAAAAAAAAAAAAAAAAAAAAAAAAAAAAAAAAAAGAAAAAAAGAAAAAAAAGGAGTTGCAATGTTTTTAAGAATATCATTTAAACATCCATGAGATTGAATTTAAATGCTAGTGCCTACTAGTTCCTTGAGATATTTGGTGATAAAAGCATATTAAGAAATAAATCAGATTTAATGATTTACGAAAAAAACCAACAAAAAACAGCCAAATAACAAGAGTACCCGGTGGCTCTGCCTGAGAGCCTTCAGTGACAAGGGAGATTCCAGTCCTACAGCAGGAGCCCCATGAGGGCCCAAACCTTCACGAGAGCCCACAGGAAATGAGGAAAGGTTAACAGTCCCCCAAGACTTACAGTTCTATGTCCTCCCATCTTATACAGGGCAATCTACAAAATGTATTTATGGGACTACTGCTGAAAACCTTCTGTGAAGATGAAGTTCAGCTCTGTTTGACATACACACTTTTTGTAAGAACGTGAATGGCCTGAAACGCTAAGGGAAGTACTGTTTAGCCAAGCAAATCTCAGCTCCCTAAGCTCTCATCACCCCATGTAGCTCAGCTGAGCACCACATTTCTTAATCACGGGAACCACTCTTAACCGTAACATTAATGTCACATATGAACCCTCACTGGAACATCCCTGTGGGGTTTTTGTTATTCTTCTGGTTTGGATTTTTCTTGTACATGTATGTATCCGAGTGCACAGGGAAAGCCTGGGACACTGTTACAATAACAGAACAGATACACTACTAACAAATCCAAATCCATTGCCTTAAGGTTTGAGGCTTTAGAAATGTTTGAGAAAAACAAAATCAGCATTTCTATTCTGTTTACTCTTTGCAATCATTGCTTCAGACAGTGCTTCACTGACAGGCGTAACAGTCTGACCTGTTTTAAGCATGTTAAAAGGCACTAAATATCCATGTATCAAAACACTGTTAAAATATGGATAATCTCTAACATACATTGAATCAATAGTACCTGTCATTATAGCTGGAAGACACTGGTGGTTTGGCCCCATTTGATTCTTGAATGCTAAGCTGTATGGCATATTCAGTGAGCAGATCTTCAACCAAATCTTCTCTTTCATCCATAATTTTTTATGGTGAGCTATAATGATGAGCTGTTTGCAAATACACACAAAAATACACTGCTAAAGATCATAAGGGTCATATCTTGCTTAAGGTATTTTTATAATAAAATCAGGTGTTTCCATAAATTTCTTTTACTTTAATAATGTTTTGGTGAGTTTATTCCTATTTAAATATGATTAAATTCCTGTTTAAAAATGGTGATAGAAAAGAAAACAACCCTGGAAACATTTAGTACTAGACATTCCATTTAGGAAAAGCTCTTTTTATTGTTCACATGCTACATTTGTCATCTACAGGCAAATACTGGACAATCTGTGAACCATAAAAAGAAACTTCTCCTTTTTAGAAAGCTGTGGTCATCAAGTCAGTGAATATATGATTTCCATAAAAGCATGAATAATGAACAGTAAACAAAGTCATCACCTCATGAATTATTCCTATCAAACACAGGCATTCCCAAGGAATTCATGAACATAAACACATACATACACATTTAATAATTACAGACACAAGACCCACGCAAATTGCCTGAGAATTATTTACAGAGAGGGTCTGCAGTTCAGAATGAAACACCCAACCAGCTCTAAGGTTGATCACACATTGCACTTATTCAGGATTTACACAAAAATCAAATTATTTTAGAGAAACTCTGAACTGACTTGACTCATGGGGAAAGCGCATTTTTCCCTGCTTCCTTCAGCCAGAGCAGCACTGGCAACTGATACAAGGTGGATCCACCAACCAGTGCTCTTTGGACATGGGATTCCAGTATGCGAAAGTCCACGGCATGGCACTACAGTTCAGGTGGTGACATGTCATCCAGCTGTTATTTCAGAACTCTACTGTCTTTCAAGATTTAAAATGAGACTTATAAGATGGGGACAGATTTTTAGTAGGGCCTGCAGCAATATGAAAAGGAATAATGGTCTTAAACTAAAGGAGGGTAGATCTTGACCAAATATAAGGAAGAAATTTTTTACAATTAAAGTGGTAAAACACTGGAAGAGGTTGCCCATAGAGGTGGTAGATGCCCCATCCCTGAAAACATTTAAGGTCAGGCTGGACAGGGCTGTGAGCAACCTGATCTAGCTGAAGATGTCCCTGCTCATTGCAGGGGGGTTGGACGAGATGCCCTTTAAGGGTCCCTTCCAACCCAAACCATTCTATGATTTTGTGAATAGTTTTCAGCTGTAACCTGTATTAACCTCTCCTTTCCTGGAAAGGGATGGAAGTTTTCTCAAATAAAAAATAAGGGATTTGAGGGAGAGACAAATAAAACACAAAAGCTACTTTATGTTAACATAAGAATGTGCAAGATTTTTGGAATTCATGGACAAGTGGTTGTATAACAAAACTTTACAATGGCCTTGTGTCATTATTAATTTTAATGATCAGTAATATATTATTAAAAAAAACCCACACCATAAACACTTGCAAGTCTTCCTTTATTTTTACACTGCCAAGGTATGGTTTGTCAAGGCAAGCTAAGGACTTTGGAATCTCTGCACTACTTCTGCAGTCATGAAGTTTAATGGACAATGACGGGAGTTCAGTATACAAGCCCAGGTGATGGTCAAGCCATGCTAGAATTATCTTCAAGGTGTGAGAGCAGCTGGAAGGCTCAGTGTATTAGTGACGGACTATGTCAAACCTCTGAACTGTACTTACCAGCTTAAATTCAGACTGTTTGTATCACCAGTTTTAACTGTGGCTTATGTTCACTACGCTTTTTGCTGGTGATATCACATCAACCAAATGCCTTGCTAGTAAATTGTAACTATAATGGGATGGTCAGGAATATTGCTCTTCACAACATCTTCCTGTAGGTTCCTGAAGTGTACAAGGTAGTATTTATATATCATAAAAGATACATAACGAACAAAAACTTAATACATGCCTAGCTGTTGCTACCCAGGTTTTAACATGTGGGGTCTGGGTTTTGCCAAAGTTTCTCTGTTTGATTCAATCTTAGTGGCTTAACATGTTTATCCTTAAATCAGACTGGGGACACCAGATGTTGAATTATTTTTTTAAAAAGTTTTAAACTACTCCTCCCCCAGTTTATAGAGTATCTACCACACAGAACACTTTATCTTCATCAAAGTGTTGCACAAGTATTAAACAATTATACTAAGCATCTGTAGTGCGTTTCTTACAGAATGGCATTGTGGGGTGTCCTAGTAATTTTGCAAATAGAGAAGGAA
Organism: Falco naumanni; assembly: GCF_017639655.2. Classification (NCBI taxonomy): domain Eukaryota; kingdom Metazoa; phylum Chordata; class Aves; order Falconiformes; family Falconidae; genus Falco; species Falco naumanni. The sequence goes on along the minus strand of NC_054058.1, from coordinate 83,687,148 downwards.
CATTGTAAAAATTATTTGGAGCACATTTTCTGAAAATGATCTTCAAGGGAAACTGTTAACCAGATTTCTTTTTAGACTAATTTCTGCATTGCTCCTGTAAATAGTAAGACAACCAAAGTACCACAGCCAATATTATAATCCCATCCACAAACAGTTTACTACTTGGTACATCATCATAAAGCATGTAAACCAAAAGTAAATTACTAGGGGTTTACAGTCAGACTGACTCAGAAGTTAAAGGTCTTGGATTCAGATTCCCATATAATAGAGTTTCCCACTTCTTTCAAAATGTACTGGAACCATGGCCCAGGTTTTTAACCGCAAGGATGGACAATCTGATGGGAAGTGGAAAAAATATCTCCGCTTTAGTCCCATTTTCTCTGAAGGAAAAAAATATACAATTTTGGCCTTAACTGCCACCTCTGACTGCAAAAATCCTCCACAAATAATAAATAAAAAAACCGAACTCACAGACACATTTTCAATTGGGTCTTATAAGAATAGACTAGACTTTTACATTGCTCATAAAAGACAATGCTTTTCTGGAAGGTTCTCTGTTCCTTTTGTGTCTCTAATCAAGGCTTCAGCATAAGAGTCTAAAAGATTTCACACATAAATTCGACTGATGAACTGGTCAGCACAATGCAGACATACATACTAAAATCTTTCACATCTTGCATAATGTTAAATCTGCTGCATATCATATTAATGCTTACAAGTTCTCAAAGTTACATTCTGGCATACTGAAGTTTTGCTAAAACTTCTCATGCAATAAAGATGTCAGAAATTACTGAGAAAGCTGACTGACATCCTGTTGGACAGGATGAACAACACAAACTTCTCCATAATTCTAAAAAACAATGACAATGATGTTCTGAAATTCTTACGATCAAAACTAGCTTAGGAAAGCCTATCAAGTTTGTTGCAGAAAAAAGAAATTAATAAGAAGATGGGGGTTTTAAAATATAGTTTGCTTTATGCAGAAAGGAAGGTATCCCATGTCAAACTTCCAATGTGTAATACAAAACACAGCAACTTCAAAAAGTTAAACAAAACAAAGCAGCCAATCATCTTTTCTTCCTAAATGCTGTCACAAGTTTCTTATTAACCAGAATGTAAAATTCTCATCATCAATAAGGCCGTGAAACTGAGCCTCTCTTCGTCATCTCTTGTTGGCAATGCACTTCACTGACATGCGTGAGAATTCTGAATTAAGGTTCTTCTGTGCGTTTTTCTTCACATTTTCATAAACCCTTTTCTAATTCTGATAGAACCTTAAAGCTTCCATCATTTAACCCACAAATACACACTATTCTGATGACTGACAAACCTATTAGACAACAAAGATAAAACCTCTCCTGGACTAGCAGTTTTAGAAGTGTATCTCAATAAACATATCTACAACCTCTTCCTGCCATCAGCTAGAAGGGAAGTTCATTTTAGAATACATTGACATTTCACTGGCAGCTGGGATATGCTCCTAACGAGATCAAACAGTTAATTTACATAAGGGAATTTATTAAGGAAAAGTCTGTATCATCCATTATCTTGTTTCCTCCACAACAGCTTAAAGACAAACATAAGCTACCCCCCCTTTCTTCACCTTTCGTTTTGAAAGCCCTCCATTTGAAGACTTCATGCCATTGCTGAAATTTTTGAAGCATCTTCTTAATGAATCATGATCACCTTATCAGATCCACATGGATGGACCTTCATGCCCTGCAAACTCTAATGAAGTTGCTGTCCTTAGGAGAACTACGACTGAAAATTATTATATTACAGACCATCATATTGTATTTACCCTACAGCCTGAACCAAAAAGACTCCCAAAGACTTTCACAGGCCTGGCCTTAAACCCTCGCACTGCAAACTCTGAAAAAAGGCTGTTTTGGTATATTAGTGTCTTTATGAAGATGTTCACATATGGTTTAGTCCTGTCAGATGATCAATACCCTCTGACATCACAGATTCCAAGAAGAGTTAAGAGCACAGCGCATCTTGCAGGATAGTAATTTAGTAAGAAAATCCTTTTATTTTCAGAAAAACGTATTTCCTTTCTACCTCCCCTTTCTCTCCAAAAGATTCGAGGAAGAAATCAGTTTAAGGTCATCATAGAAAAGCATTTTTTTCCCCTGGTCATATAACTTCCATACCCATTTAGTCAGCCAGCTCCTGCTTTGCTGTATTCCCCAGGCTGATTATGCCACAGGCAATGTAAAGCTCTGCTTGAACACAGGCTTAACCAGAAAGTTCTCAGATGAGCAGTATTTCAGGATTGTTATGTGTACTGTTTTCAAATTACTTTATCCCAGAAGAATTAATAATATATTATAAAATGAGAAAGTTGGTAAGTTAGCAAGTGACTGTAACATGGTTCAGTAATTATAAGGCCAACAGCTCACCACAGCACAAGTGCTGGACACATTGCCAGGGGTCTATACGTGCTTCGAGAGCCTGATTTGCGATATCACTGCTGGTAATAACACTGTGCTGAGGTGACAAGGTCCAACTGAAGCGTGGATGTTCCACTAGGATCACAGTGGAATATAACAACATGGCTGGTACACTGAGCAGCAGCAGAGACACCCCTGCTACATTTATGTGACGTGGCAACGACAACACCAAAAACCTCAGCAGGAAAATCTTCCACTCAGCTATGGAAATTTCACAATTACCAGACCCAGGCGCTAGATCACTAGAAAGAACTGCAAATGCTTATTCTAAACAAGTTTTACTTTTTGTACTACCAAGAATGTTTCCTTAAACAACATTTTGAGTAGACTGATATTTTTCTTATATTTTTTCCATTTATGCCTGAAAAACTAGGTATTACTTCTTGCTGTTTTCCTTAAAAAAAAAACCCAATAAAAACCCAGCAACTTTTGGTCTCTTACAACTAAGTTACTGTTTTTTCATTGAAAAGAATCTGAACTACTTGCTAATCATGGAAATTGCATCTTTCCTTGGAAAGAAGTGTATCAAGCATTCATCACTTTTGAAAACATAGGTATAAAGCTAAAGTTATGTGAGTGTTAATGTTATTCTAATTTCTTATCCTTAAAATAAACTAGACAATCCTAGCTTTGCTCTCTATAAATAGAAGGCCTTGAGGCATGCAAAGAGGTTATTCATAGCAATAAAATAATTAATAGCGGACTAAATTTGGACTCAGTCTATTAAATATTACAGTTTTAAACTACTTCTCTGTTAGTCTAACTGGCGAGCATACCATATATTCTCACCTTTGCAACCCATTATCTTGCCACTGTTACTCTGGGGCCTGCATTTTGAACAGCCAGGAACAGTGCCCTGCAAGCTGATGTGTCCTGTGATACTTCTAAAATTAAATACCCAGTTGCTAGACAAATTAAGGTCTGACCTTGTACAACTGTAACATAAGCAGACTTGACCCACAGGAAAGTATTACACATGACTTCTCTAAAATCTTGTCAAATGTAACACGAGGTCTAGATGGTATAATAAGATTATCTGTGCCCTCATTGGTTCAACAACTCTCATTAAGAAAATAAATTATTTGCCAACTTAGTCTCAAGGGTCACATTAACAAAATCTGGTAACATATTTACATAAATTAAAACAAATCTGGGAAGGTTTAGCCTCTAACTAGTCATAGATCCCGCCATATCACATCAGCAAACACTAAAGTGTCTCTCTCTCCGAGGCTGATTTGATGCAAAGCTTTATAGATTCCATGACAGCCAGTTATAGTACTTATTTGACTAGATTTAATAACTTCAAATTGGACAAAGAAGCAGGAGGCATGGCACCACAGACAGCAGTGATGCAAAAGCAGAATAACCCAAACGAAGCCTCAAGAATAGCAGTACCCGGTAAATTAAATCACAGGGATGGGACGAGAAAGAAGCTGGATACCTACCACTGATGCAATAACTGTCTTGTTTTGGTTTTAACCAATTACTTATTGTCTTTACCAAAATAAACAGACAAGAAGGAAACAAAACAAACCAAAACAACAAACTTCCAACTTATCTTTAATTGTTCTGATGAAATGAAATGGTACACTGTGAACTCTTCTGTGCCCCATGATTCACTTGCATTTATAGAACCATAAAACTGTAAGCTTAACTAAGGCACTACATGCATCTCATCTTTGGACACAAGATCAAGAAAACCATTTACTGATGATAAATAATATTCATTGCAACTTCTTTTGCCAGTGCAACTTAAGTAAGTGTGGCAAGCCTCCAAAAAAAATCCAACACAGTACAACAGAAGCAGACAGAAACAGTGCTGAGACACTGCTCTACTGTTGGCTAAGAGATAAGAACAGAAATATACCTAAAGCATAAAATAAAGAACACAAATGTTTTAATTGCTTACCTTGAGTTCTTTCATTTCTTTCACATAACCAGGACACTCCAAATAGTACATATCCACATTACAAGCACGGCATTGTTTCGCTTTTCAGATATTTTTAATAATATTTTGCATTGCTATGTACACGGTATCTGATTCTGCTCTTCCAACAGCTACTAGGTATAAATCTATCAGTCAATTACGCTCCATGCATGTAAAGCCAGAACAAGACTCTTGTCCAGATACCAAATCGTATGGCAATTTGCAAGACTTCGCAGTGAGAGAAATTCATTGGTGAGACAAAAAAGGGAAGAGAAGTCACAGCTATAGCAAGGTCTTCTTAGGGCACCTACGCACTGTATATTAACACACAGGATAATATTCCTAACAGAGTCACCACTGTTAAACAGATAATAAACTGTGATATGCTTCGTAGGTGGTTTGGGTTTTTTTTTTTTTTTTGAAAACCAGGTAATTGTTGAAGGTACTCTAATAATATTTCTTAGGTCTTGGGAATTGTTATATTTTAAAATCAATTATGCACTGAAACAGTTTGGCAATTTGTGGAACTTCCTGCTGCATCACTGCTGGACTGATTTCATGAACTGATTCATCGATATGGCTTAGAATTTTTCATTCTTTGTACTACGATGGGGCAAGGACACCTACATGCTTGGGTTGTCTAAACAGATGGTTAGAACTATTGTCTGATGCTAACTGAGCTAATCTGGTTGAAGATGATCACCAGGCATAGAACAATTTGTGCTGTGGTCAGTTCAGTCAGGAGATAGATCATCTGGCTGGACCATCACAGAGAAGGTAAAAACACAGGGATGATCCAATAAAAAAGGCAGAAAATTTTAAATAATGTAATTTTAACAGTAAAGATTCTCAGTGCCTCAAAAAGAAACTCCAGGTCTTTCTGACATGATGTCCAAAGTACACTCTGAAATGGAGAAGCACAAACTCTGAATTCTGACAAAAACTGTATTAATCACTTTGCTTTAGTTACGGAATGGCAGTAGTTCATGTCTTATTAATACAAGATCGGCTTTCAGGGAGAACTCTATGATATTCTGAAACTTGAGTTTGTTGGGTTTGCTTACCAGGTATAGAAAAGAGGAGCTCAAAGGCAGGCCAAAAGGATTATTAAGAAAAATGTGTCCAGAATAAATAACACAAAGTTACAACACAATTATTATCACATCTTACACACTATGCAAAATTCACCTGTTAAATTAGCAGCTAGGCTATAAAGATCTAAACTTAATAGAAGGACAACTACATCTTCAAATGGATGTTATGTTTATGTCCACCAATAAACTTACTGCTCTTTTCTCCCGTTCTATCTGAAGTCTCTTAAGTCTGTTTTTGTCAGTATTTTACAGTAATTTTTTTATTAACTGATCACATTAACTGAAAAATTACCTGCTTGACATATTCTATTACAGTGATTCTTATTTTTGATTCTGCAGTTAATCAGCTACTTTTAACACAATTTGTCAAACCAATTGCACAGCTAAAATTTGTAGATGGTGTATGCATGCTTCATTTTATTAAACAAATTCCAGAATACTTCTGGCTGTTCTCTGAGATAGAAAAGTACCAACCTCAGGAACACCTGACTGATAAACACATGCACATACAACCCTTTAATATAATAACTTTACTAAAAATACATAATATTCTAATTGTTTATAAGCTTCTGCCTTATTTCTAAATTAGATCCTATTCCCAGGCATAAAAGTGCTTACTATTACACACTGCATTAGTTATCAATTGGAAGGTACTTATTTTTTACATGTATGTTGCAGAAAACTAGAATTCATACTAGAAACTTCTGCAAACCCTAAATACACTCCATAAAAGAATGAAGGAAGCTGACACATATTCAAATCACATTTACTACACCAAAATCTCACCTTGAGTGGACATAAACAGCTTTATTTCCAAGTACACATCAGACAAAACTGCTCTCAGCAGCAGCCAAACATACTTCTGAAGCTTTAAGGATTGCCAATTCGTCTAATGAAGGACAGCTTTGAAATAAACTCTGAAGCTTGGACTAAGCTTAGAATCTGCAAAACACTTTGAAAAAATAAAACAAAAACCTATGAACCTGTAACAGATTGGAGAACTCGTTACTGGCAGCTAGCTACCACTTGGCAAAAACAGGTGCTTTTCAACTACTGTCACCTGCCGTACAGAACACATCAACCAAACATGTACTGCATTTTTACTAAAATGTGCGAAAAGTCTAAATGCAACATTTCTGTGCGACACATTTCTAGTAACAAACCTTTCAACAGATTATTCCTCATGCAGAAATTTCTAAGTTCTGCAAACTGATCACAAGCTGTCTTCAACAATTTTGTCTAGACAGCTTCCCTAACAAAACACGTTTATATTTAAAAAGGAATATTCAAATCTATGTAAGTACAGCAAAGCATGAACTGTAGCGTACTGCTACAGCATACCCAGCCCATCCAAAAGCACTGGGCTCCAAAATTTGGGCTGCCTTCGGATCGGGGACCGCTCCTGACCAAACACTGCGCACAGGCCGGCCTGTGTCGGTTTCAGGGAGACGTGCGAGGGGGCAGGCCCTGCGGCCTGTCCCCAACACGGGCTGCCGCGCCAGCGAGGCCGGGCTGCGCCCTGCCAAGGCTGAGCAGTGCCCGCGCCTGCCCTCCCCCTGCGGCTCCACAGCCAGGGCCCAACCGCCTCTCCCCCACAGCGCCCGCACACCACACTGTCAGGCTTCCTTCAGAGCAGGAGGCCCCGCCGGGCCGGGCCGGGCCAGGCCGGACAGAGGCCAGCCCCGCAGCCGCCGCCGGAGCAGCGAACGCTACCGCCCTCAGCAGGCCCGAGCAGGCCCCGCCCCCGCAGCCCTCCCCCCGCCTCCAGGGGGCGCATGCGCCGGCCACGCCGCAGCCCCAGCGCATGCGCGCCAGCCCGGAGGCGGCCCGCCTCGCGCTCTGCCCGCCGGGATCGAGGCCCGTGCGGCTGCGGCGCACGCGCGGTGCGGCGCCCTCGGCCGTGTCCTCCGGTCGGTGCCCGCAGCGCCCGGCGGGTGCCCGTGCCCGGTGGCGGAGCCATGGCGGGGGTACTGAGGAAGGTGAGGCGCCGCGGGCGTCCCCGTCCCGAGCGGGGGGCTCGCCTCTCCCCGCCCCGGCGGGTTCCTGGGCAGAGGGTGCCCGGGCGGCGCGGTGGGAGCGAGCGGGGCCGTGAAAGGAGCACGAGGCCCGGTCCCCCCCGCGGCCCACGGGGAGCGGCGGGCCCGGTGCCTCTCGGGGCAGCGGCGGCCCTTGGCGGAGGAGGCGGCCCCGCCGTGCGGGGGGCAGGAGGCGGGTAGGCCGCGGTGCCCCCCGCCGGGAAGGCTTATCCGTCGGCTGCCCCGTGCTGCCGGCTGCGCCCGCTGCGCGCTCTGCCGCCCTCGGCGTGCGCTGGTCAGAGCGCTGGAGTGTGTGGGATGGCGCGAGTGGGGTGGGAGGCAGAGGCTCGTGTCACAGAATGGTCCCTGTCGTGTGTATCTGGAGCCCAAACAAGATAATGGGATAGCATAGGAATAGATGCCTAAGTACGTTAAACGTGTTTATGCTCTTCATGCAGACCAGTGGGCTTGTAGGATTGGCTGTGGTTGAAAACCCTCATGAGGTACGTCACACGTCTTGGACTGTACTTAATGGGAACTCAGTGAGATCAAAGCTTTTTGTTCATGTGTTTGCGTCACCAACTTAGTGATAAGTATAAAAATGCTCCAAAGTGATAAAGGAGGAAAACTAATTCTTTTATTAGTTTTATACCTTCAAAATTTTATTAGTTAGTTTTAAACCTTGAAAATAAAGGTGTAATTCGTATCATTAGGAGTTATTTTACACGTGTACTTTTTGTTGCATGTGCTGATTTCAAAAACCTTTGCATGAGTACTGTTACGAAACAATATTTGATTCTTTTGTCTCCAGTGTGAAACCAAAGAACTCTTTAAATTCAGTTCTTCAGAAATGTAATTCCAACTTTACAGGCATACACATTTCTGCTGCCTCTGTTATTTTTCCAACAAGTACTGAAATAACTTACACCTGTATTAAGGGCATGGGGTAGCCTTACATAGTAGAGGCTAACTAACCATGTGGTGCAAAGTCACATCAAGGCCCTGTGATGGCAAGCGCTACTGAGGCTGGAATACTTCCGTGGTTCTTGGGAACCACATTAGGTGGCTCTTGTAGCAATTTAGTACTTGCTTTTTACCCCGTTAGGCAGTGTAAGGAATAAGCTTTCAGTAATTCTTTAATTTCTCTGGTTTGAAATTTCCCACTATGCAACAATTCTATTTCAGGTATGCTTTTGCCTCTAGTAGTTAGGGATACTGTCAAAAAGAACCTTTGAAAAAATCATTATCCTGTACAAATGATTCTAGCTCAGTCTAACTCATCTGTTGTCAGATGCATTCTAGGTGAACTTACTAATGTTTTCAGTGATTTAAAGCCAAGAGTAAAGAAATCAACAGTGTTTTAGTTGAAGTATAGATTCTGTGCCAGTCCTCTTTTCATTTCCTGTTACTCTTTGCATTTCTTTGATTGCAGTATTGTTCTATTCCTATTATTCCTATAGGACATCCATTCCTCTTCAGTTGGATAAAGTTACCTAGTCAATGTATGGCCCCAAACCTGCAATTTCTTCACCACAATGTGGCCTTTATCACTGCATTTAAATGTAACAATGAAAGTTGCAGGGTTTAGTTCAGTTTAAATCTCGTTGTCACTCAGAACTTTGGACCAGCATGAGGAGACGTGCAAAAAAAATAATAAAAAATCTTGTTAAACTTTGGTAGCTTATGTGCTTCTTTTTATCTTTCCCAGGCAATTTTTTTCAGAAAATGATGGTTTAGACAAGAATTTGCCTCATTTTTAGAAAGTATGGTTAGTGTTAAAGACACAGCTTTTATTGTATCCATTTTGTATTAAATGTACTTCAGATAGCAACATTTGTTTTTCTTTGAGGCATCTACCAGTGGAAACTTACTAGTCCTAAATCCCAGTCTTAACCAAGACAGAGTTCTGTGGTTCAGACTTAGTTATTTTGTTAATCCTACATTTCTGGGTTAAATACTATAACCCTCCATATTTTGTGTATAGATAGGTACCTAGTATGTTAAACAGGATAAGAAATTAAACAATTCTACTTGTGTATTCTAAACATGTCTTGTGATCACTTCAGCGCCTGCGAATACTGTACACAAAAATCCTTGGTGTCCTGCAAAACATTCCCAAAGATGCAGCATACAGGAAATACACTGAGCAGATTATAAACCAGAAATTTAATTTGGTGCAAACAGTAAGTACATTGCTGTTTCATAAACATTACACATGGAAAGATTTTCAAGGTGACTGGCTGTTTTTTAGGAGTATATGTAACTTTCAGTGGTCAGTTCTGAACTAATTGAAGTTTTGAGGCTTATTTTTGTTCTTGACTGGAATATTTTGATGGTATATTAAAAAGAATTATTAATTTCTTACTGAAATTTTCTGTGAAAATTTGAAAATAAAGTTTTTAGAATGTTTGTAGAATAGTGGTAATTTTTACATGCTTGCCCAAAAAATGCATGTGCTCTTACCAGTGTAATATCTTAGACAAGCCTTCGACATTTTAAAAGACAAAATTTTGGTACATTAAACTCTGCAATGCTGGTATTTTGTATCTATGGTGGTAATTGGAAGGTTGCATATCATTTTACAGAGAGCTAACATTAAAATTTTCTTTCAATATGCATACTAAAGCCTTTAGCTGCTAATGCTTCTTTGGATCATTAAATAGTCGTTAAATTAATAAGTCGTTAAATAGTACTTGTTCTTAGTATTTATTGGGAGTTTGATGTTTGTTTTCCAGTAAGAAAAATGTGCAAGATTTCTTTGATAATGTAAAATGATAGAAGCCGGCTAATTTGATGGAAGATAGTGTGATCTGGTTAAATGATTGTTTTCATGCTTTATCTGGGCTTTCTACTTCTCAGTAAAACTAAACGTTTATTTATATGGATTTGAATACACAGGAAACAGATGTGCAGAAACTACAGGACAAACTGAATAGTGGTCACATAGAAGAAGTCATTTTACAGGTAAATTGGGGAAATTTAAGGTTGGGTACAAAAAGGAGCAGTGGTTTTCAGTGTTCCTTTGGCTGTTCAGAAATTTGGCAGTTTTCCGTATCTTCATTAACTGCAAAACAAGCAATCAAACAGCAAATAAAAATCTGAAAATTAATTGTCATGTAGTGTTTGGGATGGCCGTGATAAAACCAAATACAATTAACATGTTTGCTGTGTTATCCTTACATATATGTATACCTACATTGCTTCTTACAGAGTGTAAATCAGTGGAAAGGACAAAAGGTGATTGAATATCACTGGGGGATAATTCAAATAAGACTAGAAAATACCTTGAAATTGTCTTTGGGAATGACTGGGTGAATGGACTGACTGTTTGGGTTTTTGGGGGCAGTTCAATATGTTTTTCAAAAACAAAACCCAAACCCCCAAACCACAGAGTTCCTTTTGGTTTTATAGATGAAAACTGTGGTAGCCTGTGTAAGATGTGATAATGAACTGAAATAGAGGTAATTTAATACTTTAGCAGCTGCATAGGTTTTTAAGAATTTGTGTATGGTGTTTATTAACAGGCTGAAAATGAACTTTCCCTGGCAAGAAAAATGATACAGTGGAAACCATGGGAGCCTCTAGTTGAAGAACCTCCTTCTGACCAGTGGAGATGGCCAATATAAATTTTCAAAACTCTGTAATCTCTTGAAAGTAAAAAAAAAAGTTAATGATTAATCTGTTGTTACTGACAGTTGTCTTTAATTTAAAGAGACTAACTTAATAAAAACATGTGTTGTCCTAATGTCCACTTATATTTTAATAATCTAAATACTGCTTCCTATTTCTTGCAAAAAGGGTTTTAAGAAAATTCTTGTCAGCTCTTGTGCAACCTATAGGGTTTATTTCCTTTTTTAGTTTATTATGAACAGGGTATTTATGCCTCATTCTGAGTTATTTTTATGATCTGTATTTGTATGTTAATAAATGCAGATATTATAGGCCATTTGAAACCAAAGTCAAAGTTGTAGAGGAGCATGATCCTGCCCTTCTCTCCCACCTTTGGCTGTGTGTTTTTGCCAGCCACTGCCAGTGCCTATGACAATGCAGATCAGGGATTTGATGTAATGATAACAAGGCTTCCCAAAAATAACGAGTTTTCTAGATTTCAGCTGAATCACTGTCCTGAGCTGGCTGACTTTGCTGCCCATATAAACACTAATTCTGCCTCGGGGGAAGAACTGGGAAGACCCAAGATCAGGGAGGGGGAGAAGGAAGCCTACCCCTTGCGGTGGTGGCAGGAACAGGTTTGTTGGTTAGCAGGTAGGTTACCATATTGCACACCATACACATGGCACAGACTTTAGTATTGGGGTCTTACAAAGCCTTTGTATATAACCATGTATACTTTATAGATTTGTTTGTGTATTATTGATTCAGACCTTCAATATTACTTCTTGTATGAAAAGAATAGTGATTCTTTCTTGACACATCTGGCTAGGTTCTTTTAAACATTTAAATGGAAATGGTGCCTGGCTCTTCTAAAAACTTCTGTACAGATTAATGTTATAAGCACCAATTAAAATAATCCAAAACTAGATCTAAGAATACTGTGTGAGTCTGCTTTTACATACTTTTTTCAGTACCGTTAATAACGATAAGGATACAGCTGTATGACAAAAATCTGCAGTTAAACATTTATGATGGTGCCTCTGCACTACATTACATAAAAAAAACGTTGTCATAGCTTGTTTTTCATACTTGTTAGGCCTATAAGTTTACCTGTTAGATCATTCCTATTAATGATTAATTACATCTTTATATATTATTTCACACAATCGCAGTATTAGGGGAGTAGGACAGTAGAAGAGAAAGTAAGTATACATAGGGTATTGAGTCTAGCAACTATTATCACTGTGTACTTTAGATTTTTTTTTCAATGATTATTACTGTGATTACAGAAACGTTTAGATTTTGCAGATTGAAACATACTTTGCTTCACTGGTTGGTTTTGAAGGCTTTTGCAGTCTTACAAAAGGTAGAAGCTGGTCTCTTCTGAGATAAAACCACTAGATGGCATATCAGAAGAGAACTTTGCTAACGTTAACGCAGTTTGCACATCAGAAGTATTAAAAGGATTATAGATTTGAATGAGAGCAAACAATGTCATATGAGGAATGAAGATGAATGGTTTTAGGTAATAAGTATTGAGCTGATGTGAGAGAACGCAAAAGAAAAAACAAACAACCCCCCCTGAAGTCTAGTACGAATGATACTAGCATGCAATATTGGAGGGGGGGGAGTTGCCAGAATATGGTGACGACTATTGGAATTCTTTCTGCTCTTTCACAGTTATTTTCTCCTCTTCTAAAGCTGTATTTGTCATGTGACTTACAATAGCTTTCTGTAAGGTCACGAGTTGTGTTGCAGGGGGGAGGAAGTCTTGGCCCATTGCTGCTGAAATTTGGTATCTGATCTTTTAAAACTGAGGTTCTCTGATCAAAAGCATATTTGCATCTTAACCCTTTCACAAATGCACAAATACATCCTCAGTACAGACCCTAGCATAAGTTGTTTACTACCTTGAGGGGATTTTTTTCTCCCAGAGCTATATTTCCTCTCAGTGATTTTTCTGGTCTATTAAATGTTTCTTTCATGTGACTCAAAATAGGATCATTTTCTAAATCTTTCTATCCAAAACACCGGATTAGCGTTCACAAATGATTTAGTTTAGGAATCAATTAACCTGAGTCTTAAAAAGATTCTACTGATGCCAACTCTAGGAAGCATTGATAAGGATTTTTCAGCTTTCTGAGTTTTTTTTATCAATTTCTCAATGTGTTTACAGATTATTTTTATTATTTACCATTGGTTAAAGTTGGTTTCATTATCTTAGCATAAATTAATCATCTGTGCTACATAAGATTACTAAATGAATATTATGTTTTAGCATCCATCAACTTTAAATAGCAGTTATTAAGAACAAATGGAGGAAAGAAAATGGATTGTAATTTTGAGATGTAACAGTGTTATGTCTATTTTTGTACAGTGTAGTATAGTTCACCTCATCCTTGTTCCTGGCTAATTTAAAAATAGATCTTTGCTAAGAAGAGAAACAGTATTTTTTACCTTGCTATTAACTCTGTAACTGTATATCTGATACTTAAATCCACACTGTAGCAACAAAATCATACGCATATTTTTACAGGCAAGATCGGATCTATATTAGGAGTACTATGTTGCAAATAATTTATTTTAAGATGAATATGCTAGCAAGGCATAATTTGGAGACTGGCTGTAATGATTTTACTTGATTTTTCTCCATTAACTCTATTGGAAATACATGATGATTGGAAAGATTTTGTCATCTGCTGTAATATTGTAAGGTAAATCACTGCAAGCCTTAGAGTTAACAAACTTCAGATCTTCAAAATGCTTTGAGATCCTCTGATTGAAGTCATTATGTGAGTGAAAATCCTCCCATCTGCAAGTATGGGACCTAGCAGAGACAGAGCCTGTACAACCAGAAAACCAACTTTTTGGATTGTCAGCTAGCAGCAGTACTGAGGTTTCTGTTATTCCTGACTTGCTGTGGTGCTTAATCTATTCTGAGTGGCTGTGTTCTGAACAGGATACTATGTTAATCTTTGACGCAATTTCTGATTGTGTTCAGGGGGAGACGAGTGAAAGCAGCTTTTTTTATTTACAGCATGTATGATATTTCATTAGAAAAAAAAATCATCTTGCAAACAAAATTAGTTTGAACGTTTATTCAAGTTGACTAGTAATGACAAAGTGACACAAAATGACATAGTATCTTTCTGTAGTTACTGCTGGTCCTATTCTACCCTGAGTTGAATTTAAATCCAGGTTTTAGAAAAAAGTGCATTACCATTAGTAATGGGAAATGTCTGTCCTTTTGATGGGAAGCTGGCCAGTGTTCGGATGTCTGACAATGTCTGTGAAACATGGTGACAGTGATCATGACATAGAATTACTGAGAATGGATATAATTTCAGTGCCTGCTGAAATACAACAATTTTTCATCCTAGAGCTGTGACACGGAATCATGTATTTCACCTCTGAAATGGTTGTGTGAAGTGTGTGTAGTCTCGTTTTCCTGTAGTATGCTGAAAACACTTGCAAGGGTTGTCTTGGAAACCACACATCAAACGCCAAGAAATTCAGTTTCATGTGGTTTTATTTCTGGTATATGTGTCTTAATTTCCACCCAGCAGCCTCAGTCCTCACACCAGAACCACAGACCTTCCATGCGAGAGCACCGCTGGGAGGCCGAGCACATCACACAGGTAAGTGCTGCCACACAGCTCCAGGGAGCAGTGGTCTGTGAGGGGTTCTGTGAGCAGGCATTGCCAACATCCAAACACACCAACTTTTTGTTAACACCCAGGAAACACTTTTGGGTATTAGCACCATTTCTGCTAGTATCTACGGTATAAACTGTAAGGAGAAATGGTGTTTTACTACGTGAATGGCACTATAAGCTGGTAAGAATTCATCTTCAGCTTGCTATGGGTCGCAACAGTGGACACGGCAACTGTCACACTGGCGTGCCAGTGCTGCGGCACGCAGCAGCACGGTTACTGGCCTACTGAGGCCTGGTGAGGCTGCAAGCACAAGTTGCTGCAGGTGCTGCGTTCTGAGGTGCTTCCGTTAACGGCAGTGGGGTAAAAGGAACCCACGGGGGTGCCTCAGCCTTTGTCCCTTCACGTCGCTTCGCTTTCCCCCGTTTTTTTTGGCCTTCCTCGCCCCGGGGCCTGTATAGCAGCACTAAGCGCAGGCCGCGCCCGCCTGCCCCCGCCCCCTCCCCAGTGCGCATGCTCGGGGCGCTCCCGCCCGGCCCCGGCTGCCATAGCTACCGCGGCGCGCCGGAAGCGGCCGCCAGGGAGAGCCGCCCGCGTCGCAGGCCCGGCGGGAGGAGAGTAACGGGGGCTGGGCCGGGGGTGCGGGCCGCGGCGGGGAGCCCTACCCCTGCGCTGGGCCAAGGGCTGCCTCCCCTTTGCTCTCGGGTTCTGTCGCGGACATGGGATTTGGATTCTTCCAGCCCTTGTCAGTGCAGCGGCAGCACGGAAAACCTTAAAGGTGTGCTGTCTCTGGGTGATACTGCTCTGTAAATCCTTGTTATAAATGGAGATAAATCTCTCTCTATATATATATACATAAAGAAAGAATTATGCTGACTACCTGCTAGCAATGCTAGAGTGTATCATGTTGGCTAAACACCACTGAGAAGACATTAAGTGCTTTGTGTTTGGTGTAAGCAAAGACCCCATGCTGCTCTAAGTAGGCTGTTTGGGAGTAGATACAGAAAAAGGTTTTCAGGGTATTAAGTCACCCATGTGTTTGGTAGCAGAAATGCGCTAGTACACAATTTTAAGTAGATACTGCAATTGTTCTTGCAGAAAGGTTAAAAACCTGCGACTGATACTTCAGAAAATGGAAGATACATCGGATAGGTGCTTTGACGTTGTTATAAGGGAAAAGTCAGGCGCAGAGGAACTGTCTGCATCCTCACAAAGAGGAGCAGCCAGGAGTGGGGCCCCAGGTGCTGTATGGTCGGAGGGGGGCTGCGAGCAGAAGTCCCCTCCGGAGCAGTCAGTTTTGGAGGAACAGGAGCAGTCAAGTTTAGCACACTGGGAACAACCTGGAGAAGGACTAGGCAATCAAGAAGTGATCGGAAATAGCAAGCAAGATGTATTTGAGCCAGGTGCCCCGTTCAGCACGTCATCTGAGAGCACGTCTTCGGTCACCTGTGAGAATTACTCTACTCTACCTGAAGTAAGACATTCAGAAGGGGAAGAACAAACATCCCAGAACTCAGTACTATCAGCAAATACGGCAAGTGGGGCAGTAACAGGTAAAGAAGTTATTAAAATGTTGAGCATTAGGGCTTTAAGGAGATGATTTTTTTTTTCCTTACACCCTCCGCACCCTCGTTCTGGTCATGTTTGCTGGTTTTTGGCCTTGAAGTGACTTTTTAAGGTCTCGTATAAAACATGCTTGAAAAGGCGAGGAATGTATTCTTTATCTCAAATTGCAGTAGCAATTTATAGACTAAGATGGCATTTTATAGTCATCTTCATATCCAGAAACATGTGCTGCAAGTATGTATACATGTTTTGTACGCACATTTGCAAAACAGCAGTGCATAATTCAATGAGTACCTAGGCTACTGCAGTTTCGACTAGATCGTGGAAGTCACCTTACTATTTTACCTGCTCTCCAGATTTCCCTGTAACTTACCTGTGACCTTTTCGTTATCCATGTCTTTCTCCCTGAAGTCCCCAAAACAGTCCATCATTTCCAGCACTTGTTCCTCTGCATTCTGGGTGTCCTGTGTTACTTTTTTCCCCAGTTCAGTGCCCTGTTTTCTTAGGTCTTCACAGTGGAAGGTAGCACACTGTTGAGCAGGTGAGTGCAGTGAGCGACCCTTTGGAGTATGGGCCTGCTGCCTGCTTTGCTCTTGGCTGGGCTGCATTCAGATGCTGTCAGTCTGAGAATCTGGCGATTGCAGCCTTGGAAGAGCACTGTGCCAAAGCCAGACATCTTACCTTTAAATCAAAAAGAAGTAATTTCTGGAGCTTCGAGTTAAATAAACTGGTTCAGAATATAGTCTTTAAATAAACACCACAATGTCAAGTACCGTGTGAAAGACAACAGTGATTTAGCCATCATATGCTTAGATCAGGTCTAAACCAGAGCAGGTTTAGGTAAGATTTTTCAATAGAGTTTGCTGTGTAAATGGGTAACTTTGATTTAAACTTATGTATTTGCAAATAAATACATTTCCTTCCTGTAATTTTTAAAAAAATTGTAATATGAATGACTTTATGTGGTGACAGTATAACATTAGATAACTCTTCGTATGAAGTATGATAATACTCTTTCAGCTTTCAAGTAGGCTGTCTTTCCAGCTCAAAAATCTATGATTATTCTGTGTTGCGGTGTTTCATAAAATTATCTCAGGGTATTTATTAGTTTGTTTTGAGAAATTTATTGAGAATTCTTTTTGGTTTTATTTTTAGGAAACATGATTGAGGATAATGAAGCTCTTAGGAGGACTAGGGCTAACTTTGATGAAACTATCCTGTCTGAGCAGTTATATCTTGATCAGGAATGTTTTCCTGGGAAAGCAGTTCAACAGGATTACCACATGCCCGATGCCTTGACTGTCAGAGTACAAACAGGTAAATGCTGTGTTTACATGTGTATCTACATATGGAATTGTGCTCTGATCTCAATCTGTTACTAACAGAAAAAATATTTCTATCTTGGAACTTTCATTTTAACAGACACTGATTCGTTCCGAGATGTAATTGTGAAAATTGAAAGACCTACCTATCATAAACCATTTCTGGGTGGATTTAAGAACAGGATAACAGGAGTGGAATTTCACAATGCAGGATCACAGACAATACCCAAAAAACGACCTGACAAAGGAATTCAGTTATTTTGTAGGGAAACACAGGTAATGGCTTTGTAATGTCTTTTCAGAATGTTAGTTTTGCCAAATAGAACAGAATGTTGACACAATTATTTCCAATAGGAATGAGGAAGTAGATCAGAAGTGTGCAATTGAAAGTATTTAGTGGATGAATATTGTGAGTCTTGTGATTTTTGTTACAAATAGCTAATTTTGCCACTTACTGTAATGAGGAAAAAAATCTCGTGTTTATTTTGTTAAAATCTGAAATGCATTTTTTCCCCAGACGGTTTTTGAAAAAAATAAACCACAACAGACAAAAAATACAACATCAACACAGATGACTAAAGTTGGCCTGTATGTGTCAAACGTGACTGACAGACTAATAAGTCCTAGAAAGTATCTTACAGCAGAAGAATACCATAAACGTAGACTTGAAGCAGTAAGTTCTTATCTTTTGAAATTATCTGTAAAGCAAAGTATTACAAAGGTTTTCTGGATATTTAATGAGCATTCAAAGTGTTTGAACAGTGACTTTAAAAGTGAACTGCAAAATGTCTGCTTAATCGTCACATTTTGTGATCTTTTAGTTATGGGGGAAGTGTGTGTTTGCTGTGTGTTTTTAGTGACATTTGAGTCCACCTTGCAACTTCTTAAATATTAAGAATTCTGAATTTATTGTTTTCTATCTTACAGTGACAGTTAAGCTTCCATATAGAGCATTAGGGATTAAAACAGTCTTGTCCTTTATGGCATTTTCGCAATCTCTTTGGAAGGACCTAAGCTATATGCTGAATGTATGGCCTTCAATGGGTGGAGTATTGGGTTAGGATTTATGAGATCTGCATTTGGCTTTTGTGTTTTCTGGGGTTGTTTTTGTTTGTTTGTTTTGACAGACTTGGTAGGTTTCCTTTGGCAAATGGATCCGTTTCAGATTGTGTTCAAGTTACCTTCTTTGGCATTGAGGTAGAACCTGGCTGTTCAAATGCATGTGGTGGGTCTATGGGGTTTTCTGGTGGGCTGAGTTGCTTTGTGCAGTTGATTCCAATGACAGATTCTATATATTAATTGTGCAAGGAATGCCATTTAGGCATTCCAAACTGATTTTTGAAAACTACATATTTGGTGACTGCACATCTAACATAAGTATGCCCAACATCATGTTAAGCAGGGCACTGCTTTGTAAATGCTCTAGTTACTAGTATGATTGCTTAAAATAGAAGGCCTGAATCTAAGTGGAGAAACAGTTGATTCCCCAAGCGTCTAAGTAGAACAATTGTATTGATGTGGTTGGCAAGAAGCTTTGAAATCTTCTGGGTAGAAGCTTTCTGTAGGAACTTCTTAATTAGTTAGCATCAGCTGACAGCAATAAGCATCTTGTGGAAGTGGAACCCAAATAGTTAACTGTTCCCTCAGGACTACCGTTATGTTTTACTGTGATCATTAGTGCCACTTACTGAAATTTGTAATGTATCTGTAGGTAATCTATAACTCACAGTAGAGAGACATCGGCTTGCTGTTGGTACAAATTGATGGATTTGCACAATGCAGTGTAGTTCTGTATCAAGATACTAGCTGAAGACATATTCAAGCGAAATGTTAGATTAAGATATCTCTAGAGATGATATAACTGTATTAGTGTGGGTTTGTGCTTGATAGCTTTCAATGCTGAACAATGTTTATCAGTATTGACCTAGCCCAACTGCTTGTGGTACAAGTGCTAAATCAGCTGGCAGAAGCTCAGGCTTATGCGTTATCCTCCGTTAGCATGCTGTAAGCATTTCCCTAGTCTTTAATAGCCACAGCTTTGGAAGGTGGATTTTTTTAATTGCCTTTTTAAAGTTCTGTCATAACAGCATTGGTAACTTCACTTTCATTATTTGTTTACAGGTAAAATGCAGTTGATTTTGTGTGTATGTGTTTATCTTTGTATCTAGACATTTAAAATAATTTTTGCAGATATATGTCTAAATTCCCAATCTAGACACTGTGTAAATTGATAATAAGATGAGGCCTTCTGCCTACAAAGCTGAAAAGAATAAAACTAATACACGGCAAAAGATGTTTTTAAGGGGAGACTTGAAACAGAAAAAATGGATTTTGTAATTGTAATTTATACTTTAACATCATTACTTGAACTTAGTTCCTCCACCATACTCACTGGTTAAACTCCTGCAGTTACCTAAGTAAGTAAATAACTGGTGTTTAGACTTATAGTAGATGATTGGTTTTGTAACTTTTAAATTATCTTGAGTACAAGACAAATCTTAGAAAGTATAGTGAAGTAGGTAGCAAAAAAACCCAGTTAAGAACAAAATACTATGCTGGTTTGCTTTAAATTCATGTTTCTTTGGTATTGTTACACATATAGGTAATAGTAATACAAACATATTTCCGTCGTTGGCATGCTATAAATATAGTACAAAATCTGAGGGAAGAGAAGAGGTTAAGACTGGCATGGGAGGCACAAGAAGAGATACGGAAAAAAAAAGAGAAAGAAGAAAGACTGAGAAGGGAGCAGGAGCGAAGACTGAATCCTAAAACAAAAGAAGACTTTGAGCTACTATACCATGATTTAGAATGTAAGTTTTTTCTTAAAGGGATACTCTCAAATCAGCCAAATGGTACCATTTGTTTAAAAAAAGTTAGGTTTTTGAATGTGTTTCTATAGATATTTCCTTGATTTTTTTAGTTTTATTTACAGTGGAATATCTTTCATTTTTAAAGAATTATTTGACTGTCATATATTAGTAGAAGCAGAAAAAAGGCCTTGACACCGTGTAAGCACTGTTCAGCAATAACTAAACCATTCCTGTGTTATCAGCATCCAAAGTACAGCACCATAGAAGCTACTATGCCAAAACCAGTGCACCTTTCTAGGAAATAATCAGCTTGTAGAACAGTGCTTTTTGGCAGTTCTATTATTCTCTGGTTTTGTTCATCTCTAATGTTAAGGTCAGCTAGAGGAACGGGAACTGTTTTTTTGGATCAGAGTTACTTTAACCTTTTTGCTCTACATTTAAGACACTAAAAATAATGTCAAGAAGAAATTAGTATTAAGATCCATCATTTGTCATTCGATATAGACATTTTTTATAATGGATTAAATTTTTGCCCAGAATTTTACAGTATATGACTGAGGTTATTCCTTTTGTCCTAGTCTTCTTCTGCTGATGCTTTTTCTTCTAATTTATTCCATGTTTCACAAAACTGTCTTGCCAAAATTTAAAAAAAATCTGTTAGGAGTCCTACAGGGCGTCCTGGAAGACTTACTCCTGTTGGAGTGGATGATGTCTAATACAGGCAAGCACCACAAAAATTTCATGGAAAAGTAAGGTGAATACTGCAGATAATTGACATAAAACCTTACAGGAGAGTAATGTTGCAAGTGGAATGAAAACCTAGAGTATGTCCATTTGGAAAAGTAAGAGCAATAGAAAACAGTGGACTTGCATATAATGAAACTGCAAGTGTTCTTTATAAAATGTGTCCTTTTAAGCAAGCTGCTTGCATTGTGACTTACAACAACTCACGTGTTATCTAGGCTACAGTGCTTGCTTATGGTATAACTCTTCAGCAGTTTGGACATTGTTTTCTGTAGAGCAGAACTGACCTAAATGCATTACCTGCCTTATTGCAAAGCCACCTGACTGCCCTTTAACCATCTCAGCTCTTTCTTCCATGGTAAACTGAGCATAAATTTGGTGGCATGTATTATTCATAGAGTTTAGGATCATGATTCAAAAATTCCCAAGTTACACGCTAATCTTCTAATACTGTCATACTTTGTGTGACATTGAACAAATCACTTTGTCTGAATGTATAAATGACTTAGAAATATCCCTGTTTGTAACAAATGTAAAAATTATTACTGGTCTTAAACTTTAGAATTTTGGGAATGGTATCTTCATGAGATTTGTGGTTTGTTAGGGATTGTTTCCCCCGCACCCCCTTTTTCTTCATAGATGGTTAGCTTTTCATTTCACAAGAATCAAGCCATTTTAAAGGTGTTTCTAGGTAATCGAAAGCCAAGGTACCTAAATAATAATTTTTTTCCTCTCCACTTATTACAAGTGCTACTGCTTGGTATCTGACTTCCTGCAATGTGTTCTTTAGTAAACCACTTCCTAGCTAATGTGCTATCAAATGTATGATCCGCTTTTTTTTAAGTGTGAAGAGTCTTATTTGCAATAGAAACAACAAAGCTGAGTTAAAGTTGTGAATGATTGCGGATATTCCCAGTATTTTTAGATTTAAAACCTATGATTATATCAATGTCTCTTTTTCCTAACAATGTAACTGAATTCACAAATAATAAAACTTTCAGCTATGCATTTTCAAGAATTTAATATTTAGGCAACCTGAGAAAGCATGTGTCACTTCATAAATGGAACAGAACGAACTCCAGTGTTTGAAATATCTTTTTAACATTTTGTTAAAGATAATGGTCTGGTATCAATCTTTTTGTTTTGTTTTTGTTTACCAGTGTTGACTAGTTGCTTCTCTACATGGAGACTTGCAGTCATGCTCTTTATTTTAATAGAGCTTAGTGGTTCTAGGAAGTTTTTTTTTCTACCTGCTTCTGAAACTACTTTTACATTCTTATAGTGTCAACAGTCTACACAAGCTAAATCATTGTGACAGTAATAGAATGAGACTATTGTCCTCCAGAGATCTGTGAAGGTTATTGCTGGTGATCACAACAGGGGGATACTATTACAGGGTTAGCCAGTACAAGCAATTCCTGTTGGTACAAAAATTTACCCTTTGACAATATGGTGCAAATTAAATATATCTATATATCCAGTGTGTCAGCATATGGAGCCATTCATTATTTATTTGAAAAGTATGAGCTACTGTGTTTTATAAAAACAAATAAAAATTGTGATGAGTCAAATGTCTGCCTGTAGAACAGATAATCCAAGAGGAATTTTTAACTTGGTTGCCTGTATATGATGAATCAGGAGGTGAGTATTGACGATAACTGACAGCTGCTTCATTTCTGTAAGAACAAAATTACTTACTGTATTTATTAGCTCTACCTTGGAAGTTGCTGCCCCCTTCAGGCACACAAAGCTTCATGTAAATAAATTCTATACAGGGCTTTTGTTTGCTGAAATGGCTTTATTTAGAAATGTATCTGTGGGAACTCGGAACTTGTCAGCTGTCATATTAATACCAAATCTTGGAGAGCCTTAAGGAAATTAATTGAAATATATTAAAATGGAAAACATAAGGTATCGTAGATAAGGAAGCCACAGGCAGAAAATAATCCTTCCTCCTGCCTCTAATCTTGCCTGATACAGGATGTTATAGGCTTTTCCAGTAAGTGTGCATTACATATTGGATTGTTTTCTTTAACACTGGGTTTAGCTTTTGTATAACTTCTGGAACAATAACAACATTTTGAGATGTTATTCAGGAATTTTGAAGTTGTGGGTCTTATAAAACTCCTTGCAAAACTCCTAAGGTATTTGAAATGGAATACACTCTTCAGAGAAGCCAAGAATTGTTACAGTGTATGCAAAGGAAAACATTATTCAGTAAACACAATTTGATTTTACTAACAGATTTCTGTAAAGGCATGTAGTCTGTGTGTCAGCAGTTACAGTCAAGAAATTGGTACTACAAACTAAACTATGATAGACACATGTGGATACATCTGCATGTTTCTGTCATTAGGTAGTCTAATTTATAAGTGCAACAAGTACCTGTGGTTTGACTGTAAGAGTCAGAAGGCCAGATTCTTATACAGCGTGTACTGATTCACATGCTGCTGCCATTACCACCCTGTGGTTCACGTGCCGCTTCCTTCCACTTGAAGGGTTCTGTTGAGGAGGAGGAAAGGGGAGAGTAGAACAATGACTGTCTAATTATTAATGTGCATCCATCTACCTTAGATAGCAAAAGGTGATAACCACTGAAATACTCAGTGTAAAACCCAGAGTGCTAAATGTGACTCAGTCAAGTTTTATCTCAGTTTTGGAGGGTTTCAAGTTTCTTTAGATTTTACTCACTTATGCAGGGAGAAGCAGTAATCTTAGTACTGAGTACCAGTGGTACCACAGTAAGATGCTGTTCTTAATCTGTTGAGAAAATCTCCATGGTGTTTTTTCTTGTGACTCTGATGAGCAATTATTTTAAAAGTTCGTATTGCTCATACCTTTTGGAGCTGTTTGAGTCTCAAATGGTTAGTTTAGATGCAAAATCATGAAGAAATATCATCACACATTTCCACAGGAGCAAAATTTTTTTTCTCACATAGAGATCCTTTTTATCCTAACCCATCTTTGAGTTTGGAGTGCAAATTGGCAGGTTGGAATTGATGTACACACACATACTCTCACAGAACATCTGTGTAATTTACATTAAATTCTGGGCTATCTTGTGTGTATTGAAAATATGCGTAACAATGAATTCCCTAACACAGAAACTGGCTTTTAATGAATATTGAAAATTAATTAGATTATTTTTTAAATACGAAAGCAGAAGTTTCACTGGAAAATATCTTGTAAAAATTACCCCAAATATTTGTGTCTGTAGTATGGAGGCAGGAGGAGACTGAACGGATTAACAGAACTTTTACTGGAGCTGAAAGAAAAGCAGCTCTTTGTGGACTTCTGGAACAAGAGGCACAGATGATTGCTTCCATTGGGAGACACAAACTAAATGCAGATAAGGAGAATCAACAAAAAGCAATACTACAGTTCCTGGATAAGGTCAGTGATATAATTTTAGGCTGAACATATAGAATACCAAAGTACAGGAACAGAAAAGACATTTGCGAACTACCTGCCAAAAGTAACCTTTGTAGTTTTAACAGTTAATCATGTGAATGCTAATGTTACAAATATCCAAATTATCTAGTTGTTCGTGTTAAAACGCCTCAGTAAATTTCTTTCTCCAAGCTAAAAATATCTTAGCTCTGTGACCGATTTAAGGACTAACAGTGCATCATTAAGACTGTTAACTACCTGTGTCTATGGTGAATCTCACATGTGTATATATAATATAAAATAATAGCACTGAGTGAATAAATTTTGTATTATGTAATGATTCTTTGTAAAGAAGATTCTGATGGCACTGTGAACAGCATTAAAGGCTCAAATTCTAACAATTCAGAACGGTTAATTTGAGGTTATAAAGCATCATGATATTGCATACCATTCTATATTTTATATTGTGTGCATTACAGTGGTGTAGGAAGTCATGCGTGAAATGATGCTCTTTTCTCATCTGCTTTTGAAACTTTAAAAATCTGCCTATTAGCTTCTCTTTCAAAAATAGTTTCATTAATCAAAACTAACGACTAAGTGATCTTCCCTCTGGTATGGTCTGTTCATTGTTTTTCTATAGTGAAAAGTTTACTGTTGTATTTAAACTTAAATGCAAACATTTAAGCATGTATTTGTAAAATTAAACTTTAACCCTGCAGAATGGATTAATTGTTTCATTTTTTTCCACCTTCCTTAGTTCCTCAGAAATGTTATCCTTCAGGAACTAGATTTGTCACTTATTTCCCCATTGAGCACAGGCCTCTCGTCATCATGTGTCTGTCTTTAAAGAAAGCATTTATTTTGCTTTCACGTTCAGGATAGAAACCCAGAAGAGATTTGACTAAATCTTATATTGTATTGAACTCAGTTGTTGATTCACTAGTTTCAGTTGCATTAGACCTTTCACTTGAGATTTTATTCTTGTATAGTCTTGGGGATGAAATTTAATGCAAGTGTTCTTCGGGCTTTTGTCTATAAAACAAAGATGAGAATTCATTCATATACAAAGGTCATTTAGAATGACATTAGATTAAATGTCACCTTAATGTAAAATTTTTAAAAAAGCCTTTTTAGGTAGACATCAGTCCATCCATTCAGAAAAAAAAAAAAAAAAAAAAGTAGTTTATTTTCTGGCTGTTTTTTGTAGTATGTGACAAAATTATGAAAATAAATACTGCAACAGAAATAAGGCTTTTTTTCCTATCTAATTGTTTGGGGTTTTTTTATTTTATTTTGACTATTTCATGCTCAAAAGTAAAAATGGCAGTTCTGTCCAAAAGAAACTTTTTTCATTTTTTTTTATTATTGAGGTACAGGAACTGGACCATAAAAAGTGATTTCATAAAATCTATCACCTTTCTGTATTATGAACAAATTACTTATCTGAAATGTTGGTGGAATTGTTACCAAGTTTATTGCTGTGACATGATTGTGGTCTCTGTTGCTGCTTTCAAGAGTGCAAAAAAGGCCAAAACTAAATATAAATAGGAATGGTATCAAAACCTTGAATCATTTCTATGTTAAACATTTGCTTCTACTATTTACAATCTTTTCTGTTATCTTCTCAGAAAAAGAAGCCTGGAGAAGTCAGAGCAAATATATTTCTCTTTTAACTGAGTCTCTATTTTCCCTTTAAGGACTGCTTTCCAATGTGCTACCCTATATAGATTATTTCCTGTATATATTGTCACAAGTTGTACATTTTTCTTACATCTAGGAATCAGAAGCAAAATGTTCTTCAGTACCAGAATTCTTAGTGACAATTGATGTTTGGAGATTCAGGAGACACAAGAGACAAGAGATATTTTCTCTTTTCAAACAGTGGATGTGTTTCTGAAGCATTTACTACTAATTTATTTATTCAGATTTTAAATCTTTAAATTATTTTTTCATTAAAGAGACTGGTTTCTTTTTAATATGTAAATCTAGTGAGTTTCTGAACTACAGCAACTTTTTATTTTCATGGGTTTTTATCATGTCAGCTATAGGGTTTTGAGTGTTCTAAAATTTTGCCATAGATAACAGCCTAACTCAGAGGTAAAGAAAGTAACAATTTCTGCATTTCTTAAAAAATAAAAGAAATAAAAATACTTTTGGAAATCTCAAAATTAAATTGATGGGTGTTATGACTGTAACAGTGCAATTTAAACACTGTGTTAGTATGAGATTTATTGTTGGAATGCTAGATTATACATTATTCAGTTACTTCTTAAACTTTGAGCTGATGGTGTTAATCTGGAAATTTGCCAGTTAATATTCAGATAACACCTTTCATATCTGATGACTGCAAGCATTTCACTTTGCTGTAATAGCCAATGAGATATGAAACTTGTTTCTGCATGGAAACCTTTGTTCCTTTCTTTGCTACTTTAAGCATGTACTTTGTCATGCATGTGCACTTTTACAATGATTGCTACTGGTTGTATGTGCACTACATTCTAGGGGATTCTTTTTTATGCTGAGCTAATTCTTCTTCAGCATTTGTATTTTGAAGAGGAAGTACCTGATTAAGCTTTTATACAGCAATCATATTTTCTTAAAGTAACTTATGTAATTTTTAACTATCGCTCAGTTCATACCTTTTATGCTTTGTGCTATTTCTGCATCCATCTTATTGATTTTTTTTTTTTTTTTTTTTTACTTACCTTTTTCTCTCTGTATCTGTGGTGGTATGTTTCTCTCCTCAGGTGCTTTTTTCTGTTTTCATGCATTGGCAAGCAGAGTGCAGTTAAAGTAGTCTTGTTCTCTGAAGTAATAGAGATAACAGGTTTATTTAAAATTCTGCGGCACTGCCAGCAGTCTAAAAGACAAGAAAAAGCTGGCAAAAAATCTGAAAGTTTTAGTTTTCTTGCAGCAATCTTGAATACATGAAAACAGTCCTGAAATCAGAGAGCTTGTAACTCTTTCTGAAATATTGGAAATCTTCATATTGATGAGACCTCTGTATTGTATTTCTTTTTTTCCCTAGTAAAAAGCTGCGTTATTTTTTTCTCTTAAATTATCATATTTTATATAATAACCAGTTATGATGAGATAGTAAGAAGTTACAGAAGTTTTGATAATTTAGACATTATCATGATATAGTTGGTCTGTGTTAAGGGTCATTTGCAGCTAATATATGCTAGCTCATATATGGGTTGTTGCAATTTTATCAGAAGAACCTGGTTTTAATAACCATTTCCAAGGTTAAACGCTGCCCATTAACTCTCCCTAGCATAAGCAAATGACCTTTCTGTCTTCTTATATTTGGCTGAAGAGGATCAAATGTAGGTACTGAATTAAATACTTTGTGGAAACCAGTGATTTTTGCCAGTCTGCCATACAAAGGAATTACAGCATGATAGTTTCTAAGTTGGTGGGCGGGTTTTGTGTGGTTTTTTTTTTACTTTTTTTTATTTTTTCTTTTTTTTTCTTTTTTTTTCCCCCAGGGTAAGGAGAATGGGGGTGTTAGTTTGCTTGGGTTTTTTTTTTTTTTTTGTTTTGTTGGGTTGGTTTTTTTTAGAATTTCTAGTACTGTACAAAGAGTAAAACGAAGTCATGAAGCTACAGTAGAATGCTCTCTTTTTAGGACAGAGAAAATTGCCTCTTTCTAGTTTTGCAGAAGTTCAAAGATTTCACTAAGGAATTAAGAGTTTTATTTTTTACTGATGTCTGGTTTTGCTGTTGCATTTCTTAACCAGTTTTAGCTCTAAATTGTGACTTCTGATTAACAATATCTCCTTTAATTAGAGTTCTACCCCCACTGATAATATAAGTAAATGTCAGTTATTCAGTGTTAAATCCTTTTTTCAATTATTTTGTCTTTCTTTTGCTTACCTAACTTTATAATTTATTTATTTTAAAATTGAGGAAATCTCTATTTTGATTGTGGTGGTGACTAATCATATCTGCTCTATCTAATACTCTTGGTATTTTTATGACTTATCACCATGGCAAACCTGTATATTTGGTCAAAATAATGATTATGTCAATGCTGGGGTTATATCCAGAAAACTACTACATGTGTGAATGCTACATGAAACGTTGCGGAAGTTAACTCGCACTGAGACTGCAAAGTGAAGCTCACAAGTGTTTATGAACACTCAGGTTCCAAATACAGTGAAAGAGAATAATTAATACTCAGAATGATGTTCCAAACAGCTGTCCAAATTAAGGAAAGGGAGTGGAATTAGGTAATGATGGGGTTTTGAATACCACATTTCTATTGGATTTGGATACCTCCCTCCCTATGTGACAGTGTAGTCTGCAACCAAACCCCATCCTCACGAAAGAGGAGAACGGCTGGACTTTTCAAACCAAATGGGGCAGCTGACAGCGTGTAACTTCTCACTGTTTATAGAAGTTAAAGATGCTCAGAGAGACAATTGAAGTAGTAGGCATATGGTATGTGGTTAAGTTAGCAAAGCAGCAGCTAGGTAAAGTACCCAATAAGCCGGAAACTCATACTTTGCCTTAGTCAGCTTTAACAAAGCCTGTGCCTCCTGTCCATCTGTATAGCTAGCATAAATAGAGCAATTCCCTGGAGACGTTTTGTACTGCAGTAGAATCTGAGGGCTTAAATTTGCAATCTTTACAGTCAACAGTCCCATTGATTTTTACTGATAGTTTCGAGGGATTTATGACTGTAAGATGAAATACAGAGCAAATGTGTTCTAACCCTACTGTCAGTAAATTTGCTTTAAAGGAGTAGAGCATGTCGCTGTAGGAGAATATTATTTACTTTCAATATACTGTAAGTCAAGATTTTCATGACCTGCAACTTTAAACAAAACGTGCAATTGAATACTTGCTATGGTGGAAGAGGTACTGCCTAAATACTGACAATACAATCAGCCTTTTGTATTAGTCAAGCGTAATGTTAAGTCCATATTTGCTCTGGTGAAACTTGGATGTAACATAATGCTCTTGTTCAGCTGGTGATCAGGTTATAATAGCTGAGTTATACAATTTTTTTTCCTGAAGTGTGCACAACCTAAGAGATGGAAAGCATATGGTGGAAAAACCACTGAAATGGATACACAGGACACACTCCGTGCCAGAGAACTATTGGAAATCTACTGCAGCATTAGGATGAATAACATCCCAAAAGATGAGAGAGTAGATGTGCTGTTAACACTCAGACGTACAGTGAAGGTACGTTTTATTTTTGTATTTATGTTTAGCTTGAAGCTGTACTTCCTGAAGATACAGTCACTTAATTATGTTGACACATAAGCAATGATTCTCTTGGCAGACAGGTGCCAGGATGATCAGCTGGCAGCAAGAGAAAACCTAGTGTACCACCTGGTATGAGAGTGTAATTTACATTCTCAATATACTCTTAAATTCTTATTTCACTTTGTGATGTGCATATTTTTCAAGTTGTGTTAGGATTTTAACCCCATGGTTTCAGATATATGTATATATATTTGTATACTAGTGCATAATACACGTTTAATACGAAGTTTAGCTTAATGTTTATAACACCTTGATGAAAACCATGGCAGAGATGTAAGTGACTATTACTAGTTTTTCCTCAGTTCTTTGACATGTCTGTTTAGAACCTTATCTCTGTCTGTTTGGGTTACGAGTTTTATGAGTGGCAAATACTGTGGGGGTTTTTTTATCTTTGCCTCTCACTCCCCACCCCCTCTGCTGCTGCCAGTGTTCCCAGTGAATTAGGAGCTGGTTATATTTCCTTTAGTCTTTCATATTGGTTTTATTTATTTACTGACATACAAAAAGAATAATGTGAGTTTCAAGGTGCTTTCAAGATGATGTTGTTGTTGTCAAACCAGAACAGAATGCTGCTTCCTGGTCTTATGAAAATGAACATCTTGCTGTTGGGTAGTACCAGAATGTGATCTAAAGCCAGTATAGCATTGGGAGCACTGCTGGTTTATGATCTCCTGCCTGTCTTAATACAAGTTAATATTGGTGTAGTGAACAAAACCTAGGATTTCTGTAAATTAACACTCTATTTTAGGTGAGAAAACATTGAACTCGTTCACTTCTTATCTGTCTCTGGAGAATCTCGTGCTAAGCTTTTGAAATATCGAAATGACTAATTTCCAAGCAATCTCAAGTCCCCCATGCCTTTTGTGTGGTGAGATTTTTTGTTTGTTTGTTGTGTTTTGTTTTGTTGGGGTTTTTTAACCCTTTACTGTGTAAATACATTAAACCTCCTATCACATACCCAAAGGAAGCTTCTTAGGGAGATATTTCTTAGGCCTTTTGGAGACTGAAAATTTTGCTTAAGCCTGTGCTTAGCATTTTTTAATGCCTCCAGGATTACATTTCCTCACAGCTTTAGTATATATAAAGGCCCCTCAAAGCAGAATCTGTAAGCATTCTCGGGTTTGTAGTTCTTTACATTAGTTTTCTTAGAGATTGTTTTCCTAAGACACTAAGGGATTCTTCTATGAACATGAACTCATGTGAACATACAGAGGTATGAATGATGATTGGCATAGCATCCACAGTTCACTTTCATATCTGCGTTAGAATTATCTTGTTTGTTTGCTTCCTTATTGTTGAGTTTGTTTGCCTTTGTGTTTTCTTTCAGGAACATGAATGTAAATTAACACAGGAAATAGTGGAATTAATTGACAGGGAAGTTGATCTTATGCTGCGAGAGGTGAAAGAATGCAACTTAGAAGGACTGAGGAAAAGAATTTGTACATTATTTCTTCAGTATATTAAAACTCCAAAGTTTAACCCTGAAGTTGCTAGGGTACTTAAGGTATTATTCCTATTTTGCAGGCTAATGTAGTGGCCATCAAACTAAGGATGGTGGAGAAAAGGAATGGAAAACAATGAAAGCTTTTTTTATTTTACATTTTGCTGTGGAATTGCTGGAGGATTTCCATATGAAAAATTAAATGCAGAAGAATTAGTTTCTGTTTTCTCAGTGTTGTCATCTTTCCAGAATGGCTAACCATCTGCATACGTAAAAGCACCTGCAAGAGCACTGGAGCATGGTGTCTTGGATCTTCATATAGCTTAAAAAATAATTTTCTGATTTATAGAACTGTTTTTAACAAGTACAGTAAGAAAATACAATGACTTTTGGTCTTTTGTTTTTAGAAAAACAATGCTTATTGGGTATTTAAAAATAAATATTACTAGCTTTTACATATTGGAATATTTGCACAAATATATGTAAAACGTATTCTCACAGACTTTGGGTGACACACAAGTAATACAAAGATACTTTGTGGTAAATTAACTTTTTTTTTTTTTTAAATCTTTTAGGTTCCACCTGATCCCTTAAAGCTTTATAAAAATGTTACATTCTGTCGTCGTTGTGAAAATTACTTGCCAACTACTGAGTTTCCTGTTCCTGCTAATTCCCACACCACTGGCAGATGTCGCTTATGTTGCAAGCTTGATAATGAGACTCGGCGACGAGAAGCGGTTTTGAAGTACAAAGTTATACTAGAAAATCTCAGGAAGTCTGAAGCTGATTATCAGGATGATGCTAAAATTGTTTTCTTAGTTCAGGTACTGTCTGAAAGAGCATTTCTAATAATGGAAAACAATCCCTTTGACTATAGTTTTTCCTTGAATTTGTCTATGTTGTTGACAGGTTGAGAAATAGGCTAAAAGCTACAAATACTTCTTCCTGTGATATGGGACATTCAATACCATAAAGAAGCAGCACTGAAGCCTTGAAGTATAGCTGTACTCAGAAGTGGTTACAAGCTATACATTAAAAGAAGGTAGAAGTCTAGCTGACAGATCAAAGAATCAGATGATACAAATTTTCCTTCTGGTTCTGCTATGGCAGTCCTGTTGCTTAAAGATACTAGAATCATCTGTAAAGAAACAATAATGGTTTTGTAACTATAATATGGTTCAAGACATAAAGCATTTTGAGTCCCATTATTTGGAGTGTTTTAGCAGTACAACTAAACTGTTTTGTGTTCTCAGAAGGGAAAAAAATTAAAGGAACTGAGGTTTTGACATTCCTGTTCTATGTCAGTAGAATATCTGTATAGTTGGAAGTTCGATGTTTTGCATTTCTTAGGAGAGGGATTCATTACATGTTTTAATTTTCTAAATTTTTTACCATCATCAGTGATCAGCTGTAATCTTCCACAATATTACTAAGTAGCTAATGTTTCTTAATATTCATCACTGGAAAACTTAGTTAAAACAACTTCTTGCCTCTGTCTTCAGCAAATTCTCTCTTTTAGTTGTTATTGCTTATTTTGTCAACAAAAGAATTTGACATCCAGTATCCACTGGGAAAGTTTTAAATATGAGGTAATTGCAAAGTGTTATGTATTGAAAATATTGAACAGCAGAAATTTATTTGAACTTTCTGAGATTTAGTAACAAAAATCTCTACAGCATCAA
Source organism: Falco naumanni (assembly GCF_017639655.2). Lineage (NCBI taxonomy): Eukaryota > Metazoa > Chordata > Aves > Falconiformes > Falconidae > Falco > Falco naumanni. The sequence goes on along the minus strand of NC_054058.1, from coordinate 83,654,159 downwards.
CACTCATAGAATAGTTTTTAAACCATTTTTAGCCACCCTGTGTTTTAGCACTTTGCCAATGGGACCTGCTAAAAGGAAGACTGGAATTTGTTAATTACCATGCCTGCGTTAAGACATACTATCAAAGAACCTAGATTTTGTAGATGATGTTCATCCATACTGGTTTTCACTTAAGCTGAAAAGTTTTTTGTCTGTGTCTAACTTTGTTTATCTTAATATGGACCTCAGTCCCATTACATAATTTGTGATAGCTGGTGGCCATTGATGCACTGAAACATGACTGCTTCTTAGCTGATTACATCAAAAGCCCTCATCTGCAGTTCTGTTTGTGGTTGTACCACTGCAACATCTCTAGATACTGTGTCATTTTCATCCAAATTAACTTCTTTTCTTTAGAGTTGTAAATATCTAAGCAACAGAGATTTATATTTTAAATTACTAACTTCCTTGGTTTTTTTCCTAACACTTCCTTAACTTACTAATTTTTTTCTGAGCTACTTGCTTTTTTCCCCTTCCCCTCGCAACAACTGTCTGTCCCTTTCTGTGCTTATATCCAGAATACAGCTCTGAGGCATCTAGAAATAACCTGGGCACAACTAAGTCTTTTGCAGCAGCTGTGACAGCTTCATTGATTGCCCAGTGCAGTTCCATTACTGGCTCTGTTTGTACTGTCTGTGGATAGATGCAAGACTTTTGTGATAAGATAAAAGGTTGTTCTTTAGATCTCTTGCATACCGATTCTAACTGTGTTTGGGTTGACCACCTATGTGAGTGCTGCTAAGGTTTAAAAGGCAAAAAGCAGTTGCTGAGAGTTATGGTAGCTCCAGTAAGTTCCTCTTACGACAGCTAAAAACCTTTTTCATCTAAAAATGAACTAGTTCAGCAAATATGTTGAGTCCTGAGGCTGCCTTTCATTCTTTCAGGGGGGTTTAACTATGCCATGCTCCTTAGAATCGATGGTACATGCTATGGCTTTGATTTTTCTTGATGGACAACATCCTAATGCAATGCTGTTTTCATTTTAAGTTACAAATGCACTTAACTCCTCTGTTGGTTTGCTGCCTGCCCTTGTTTCTCAGTCTCACCTGCTGAGCATTTAATGATACTTGCTCCTAGCCTGCCAGATGACAATACTTGAAGGCTGTTTCTGTTCCTTGTGAACACAGAGCAAATGGGGGGGTGGGGGGTGGGAGGGAGCATAATTTAAAAATAATTAACTGTACAATTTCACAGCAAAGTGCATGCCTACCTTTGGAAAGTCTGGGAGAAGTTTCTTAAATCACAGTCTTCCCCATGACCTGAGAAGTATAACCTAGAACAAGCTTTTGCCTACTTTTCAGGCAAAAAAATTATAATTGTTATCCAGGAAAAAGAAAGAGTCAGCTTATGGATCTCTTTTACATGAACTCTTATATGCCTTAGTATGGATTTTTGCAAGTTTTGGTAACTTCTGAGATGTGTAGCTTAGCACAAAAATAGTAGTACTTGCTAAGATGTCTGCTTGCAAATTTCTGGCTTATTAGAAGATACAGTAGTTATTTGAAATTTCTGAAAGTTTGAAAGTCCACATGTCAACAGCACAGTGAGGCAAAGAAAGCAAAGCAGGCAGTGATTTGGGGTCTCTCACAGGCAGGAGTTTTTCTTGTCCTAATTTCCCACGTTTTCCAGACCAGATTATTCTGATTATATGTAAACTGTAAGCAGTTTAGTAGTGTAAACAACTCATTTATTGAATAACATTAATTCTGAATCCAAGAATGAAATGGGAAAGTCATCTCAGTAATGACAGAGATGGATTTTTGTTATTAACAAAAAATGTCTGAACAGGCTTAGGCGTACTATATGAGGAAAAGCATTAAATTTAAGAAGCTTTGTTAGAGCAGTTAAGCAATCAGGCTGTCAATGGAAGATGCAAATTGCCATTGGCAGAGACAATCAAAGTAAGGATGTAATATTCTAGAGATGATACAAGAAAAATGCGGTTAATTGCCACACCACACAAAAGGAGAATGTGTATGTCTAGACGTTCTTTAACCAAGTGATGCGTTGACATGCATAGAAAAAATATTTACTCAAAGCTTTATTTGGATTCTTATATGGCTACAGTGCTTTTGTTGTAGAATTAAACATGTTTCTTCCTTCTTAACCCCATTTTCCATCTCAGCATCAAGATCTGAAGTACATGATTGAGAACATATGGGGTTATCAGTCAGCTCTCAGTGCCCGCAGTGACCTCTGTGACTTGGTTATGATCAGATGGGATAAGCAGCATGAGTGGTCTCCATGGAACACGATTCTCCTCACTAAAGATGAGGCAGATGCACATCTTAAGCTGTGTAACCTTCAGAAGGTAAAATTTGGTGGGCATAATTTATTACAATATTTACGTTATGTTTTAATAGAATCCTGTGACTAATGATGCTTGGTGAAATTTGGTCCTTACATTCATCCATGTTGAATTGGCCTATTGTGACTATTTAAATGATTGCATCTTTACTACTAAATAAAACGGGCACTAGTCCAGAGGGCAGCTGGCATCCATGTACCTGAACTCTGTCCTGCCCTGATTCTCCCTCCTGAAATGCAAGAAGCTAAGTGGCCTCATCTATGCTGCCTGCTGAGGACAGTGTCATGCCTGTCCTCTTTCCTCTGCTGAGATCAGACAAGAGCTGACCTGGATGGAAAACCTACTGAAGACTAGCGATGAATACCATGACAATTGTACTTTTGCACATTCTGACCTCATTTGTTTCTGACCCTATAAATTTCTCAGGAAACAACAGAATGGCTTTACCTAGAACTTCACCATTTGTCATCATCAAATTCATCTCAGTTCACTTTCTTACACAGATGTCATCTAAGTACCCCTGACAATGTAATCTTACAGTTTGTGATTAAGCAATAACAACATAATTGCTGTTCTGAGTTACAAAACTTAAGAATTTGTCGAAGTCGTCATTGAAACTGTGTATTCTTACACCACTCTCCCCAAATCCTGTATCTAAACATGGCAGTCTGATAAATATTTCACTTCACTAGACATCATATAGTAAAATAGTTTTCTAAGGCATGGAAGAATCCTGTGAGCTTTGTTTGTCCTGCAGTTAGTAATGGATTATTAAGCTTTTCACCTCTAGGTTATTGATTTATGTAAGTAGTGATCTGAGGTCGTTGTATAGTGTCCTTTTGTTCAGTGTATTAATTAAATTTCTAACACAATATGTGTGCATCACAAATGCAACTTCAGCTGTTGCACATTGCCCTTGTTTTTGGAAGTCTTAAGAGTAGGTGATAACTAAATTGACAGAGCAAATGAGTAGCTGTCTTGGTGAAAGGTTTGCTTTGGGAACGAAGTATATCAGTCACGAAATTCTAAAAGTAAAGAGAATTCTGCCATCCGTTAGATTTTTTGTGTGTGCGCACCCAACTTGTGTCTTCAAGCAGACACATGTTTGTATGAGCATTAGCTTTAAAAGGTAAAATCAGTTTCAAGCTGGAAATTCCTTTATTAACTTCTCTGTCTCACTTTCAGTCAACAAGATCGTTCAAGCAGCCTGAATCTAGCAATGCTTCTCTGCATCCAAAGATGCTGCTTGCATTATGGCAGGCAAAGATTCTGATTATGCACTTCTCTGGTTTGACTTCGTAAGTCTAGATGTCATAGTTGAAGAGATGCCATTAACTTGATTAAGTCCAGAGCTTCAGTGGAGGTCGGAGTTAGGCCATATTAGCACCAAGTAAGGTATGCAAGCCTACCTAAAGATCATAGAGTATGTTCATTTAGCTCTTGCTACAAAAATAAAAGTGGATCAGCTATAGCGAGGAGTCACCTTTCTTCACTGGTAATGGCCAAAGCTTTGTTTTGAAAAACAAAGAGTGTGAAATAAGGAAAATAAGCCAAAGTTAGAATATCGTAAGTTGGATTATTGTTTCTCATTCACTGAAACAACAACAAAAAAAAGCCCATCAAGCACTTTCTTTAAGCAGTTATTCATAATGATGACTATAGCAATAGCAAAGGGTTTTTTCAGCTAAATATTCTGGTTACTTATTATCTGAACTGCTACAAATCACTAGAAATTTAGGAAAATGTCACCACTGAATGCAAAACCTGACTGAAATGCTGCAAAATGCTTGCTGCCGTGATTATTTGTAAATAGTCACCGATTCTTATGAAGAAAATTTCCTATAGTCATCACTTTGCAAATGTTGACATTTAAGCATTGCCTTTTTTGATTTTCAAAGGTAAGTGCAAATGTTATTACCTGGAAAGAAATAAGTTTTATCTTGAATGTATAAAAAAATGCCAGAAGTTTTTCTGTTTTTAAAAAGTGACTAATATTTCACCATAAATGGTTAGGAATTTTCACTATTGAGCCATAAGGTAGCAGTATAGAACTACAAAGTATTTCATTATGTATCATATGCAAATAAATTATTTGGCTTAGTTTATTTAAATGGTCACTATTTATACTGTGTAAAATATGAAGCAACATGTAAATTGCTAGATATTTTAATTGTCTTTAATGGGATTTGGATTTTTTTTTTCTTTTCAGGCTTATGAAGCAGCATTTATTCACAGAATAAAACATAAGCATATCCAGGCAAAAAACTACTTTGCTCAGATTCCAGCGATGGCATCTTTTTTGTATAGAAGTGACAAACTGGCTAATGCAAATGAATTTTTTATGACTACACCTATTCCTACTGGTACAAAACCATAATTCTTAGGTGAGGTTAACTGAAGTTAGAGAAGTTAATTGAATTATTGATTAATACAATACAATTTCCTGGTCTTAAAGAAATGTACTTTTACATCAATACCTTAATTGTATTACAGAGATCAAAATAAACTTCTGAGGATAAAAAAATTTGATCTTGACCAGTCAATGTAAATGCATTTCATGCTTTGTAACCTCATTATTTAAAAAGTAATTGTTAATGAACTTTGTAAATTCTATGTTTTTTAAAGCAATGACTAATTTTCTGTGTATGCCTGTGTTGCATGTAAGATTCTATCTGTAGTGTAATATTTCTGTTGGGGGAATTTAGCTAATTCTTTGTGACCTTTTAACCAGAAAAATAATACTATAAACATTGTATTAGATTTATTTTTCTCGTCTTAGCATATAAGGCTGAAAACCTCTTGAACCATAATTTGCAATGGAACAACAGAATTTATACGCCCTTCCAAATATAGCTGATTTGCCTTGCAAACATTTGTGCAAAATACCTTAACTTTTTATAGTTCATCTTGATGGTCATAATGGAACTGCCACCATCTAATTATTGTATCCAAGATTTTGAGATTACTGTGAATGTGAAGCTTATAATTTGAGATACACTATCCAGGCTGTTTGGAGCATGTTCATTTTTTGAGGTGCTTTAAAGCAGGGGTCAATTCTCTCTGTGAACTTTAGTTATGTTTGTTTTATTATGGTTACAGAGAAAGACATGATATGGTGTACATTCAATGATGTCCTACAGAACATTGCAAAGTTCTGCTTGATAATGCTATTCTAGGTGGGGTTTTGACCCAGGACAAAGCCTTTTTCTCTGACAAAACTGTCTAGGAAAAAGCAGTAGCATTTACAAACAGAAATAAGCACATATTTTGCAGCAAAGACCTGAAAACTGGATTGATTCCCTCAACAGAACACAAACTACAGGACCAGTACTTGACTGAGCAGTACATTCTAACATCAGTGGAGTCTTTCCACTGATTTTACCACTAAATACAGATTCTGTATTTTAATTCAGTACTGAACTAATTGTAGAACTGCAGCACAAGCATTCTGGTTGACTGTTGTGCTTTCCAGGATCTGAGCCTTAAGATAGGAATGGCTGCTAAGATTGGTCTTCTTCCAGAGTGGTGAAAGGATTTTTGAAGAAAATTATTGTTCTTGGCCACCTGGGCACACTGCTGGCTCATGTTCAGCCGGCTGTCAACCAGCACCCCCAGGTCCTTTTCCTCCAGGCAGCTTTCCAGCCACTCTGCCCCAAGCCTGTAGCGCTGCGTGGGGTTGGTGTGACCCAAGTGCAGGACCCATCACTGAGCCTTGTTGAACCTCATAAATTGGCCTCAATCCATCAGTCCAGCCTGTCCAGATCCCTCTGCAGAGCTTTCCTGCCCTCCAGCAGATTGACACTTGTGCCCCGCCCCCCAGCTTGGTGTCATCCATAAATTCACTGAGTGTGCATTCGATCCCCTTGTCCAGACCATGGATAAAGATACCGAACAGAACTGGCCCCAGTATTTCCACAGCCTCATCCACTATTCAGGTTGTCTTGTCATAGGGAGGAATGTGCAGAATGATAGAATAATACCGGTTTGAAGGGATGTCAGAAATCCACCTCCTACTCAAAGCACAGTCAGCCATAAGGTCAGACTGAATTGCTCAAGGCCTTAACCATTCAGGTCTTGAAAACCTTCAAGGATGGAGAATGCATAACCTCTAGCAGCCAGATGTTCACGTTTTTTTCTGAAGCTTTCTTTTCCCCAGGCTACACAAGCCCAGTTCCCTCAGCCTCTCTTCATGAGTCAGGTGCCTCTGCTCCCTGAGCTTCTTGGTGGACCTCCATTGAACTTGCTTCAGTTTATGAACGCCTTCCTTGGTCTGAGGGGCCCAAAACTTGACACAGTATTACAGATTTATGCTTGCAGAGTTCTAGAATCTATATTTCATTCAGTATTCTCAATCAAACTAGTGTTTTGGTCTGCTAGAGAAATGCTCACACACACACATTTTTTGGTTGATACAGAAGTCTGTAAGGTAGTCCCTGATAATGGCAGTGCCGTTTAATCATGCTGTGAAAGCTCTTGTCTAAATAGTTAAAGATTTGTGTTGCAATTATGATGAATTGGATACTTGACTAATATTTGGGATGTGGCTGTACACAAAAGAAAATACAAGCTGTATAAAGTGAAAATTAATGTCTTCCTTCAAGTTAGTGTCCAAAAATGGCTGTTAAAAATATAGAAATTGAATGTTTCGGAGGGCATGATGCAATGAAAAAGAGTTGTTGAAAAATGGAAAAAATATTTTCAATATTTTGGATATATAATTGAATCCTTTTGTAAGGGCAAAGCCAACATAATTCAGAAATAGGATAAGAATTTTTTTTTAAATCTAGCATAATTGAAATCAGTTTAAAATTCTTCATGTTACTTTTCTTTAATTGCTACATCATAAATGTTTTGTTGATATTACTGAATATAAAATCAATTAGGTTTTACTCGGTTTTGGGCATAGCGCTTATACTTGTATTATGTTTTGAAAAAGTATGAATTTAAAACTTTAATAGTTACTATGTTGCTTCACCTGTTTGTGTAGCTTACAAATGATATTAAAAAAGGTACTGGACAAGTATGAAGAATGAAAACATTCTCTGTATCAGACAGTGGTGAATACTGGAAAAGCTGACTGAAAAAATCAGTCATTAAAGGTACTGTATTTCTAGGAGAAGTCACTGCATTTTATCAGGAGAAGAAAACTTCAGATAACAGGTCAGATCTGCCAGTTTCTATTAGAACTGAGTAAATTCTTTAAAAGCACAGCTCATCATCTTTGCTTGAATTCCAGGGAGTTACTCAGAAGATGGTTTTGGAATCTGTTGGTAAAAAAGCCTCTGACTTGGAGCCTAAATCTTTCCAGGATAAGGAGAGCAAATGGTTGCAAAGTGTCAGTGCCTCTTCAAAGAATAGACTGTAAGGTGAAATTCTAACCTTGCCTCTTCATTTCTGAAAGTGGCTAAAAGAACAGGCTTATAGAGTCTCTTCAATTGTAGCTTAGAGGTTGAGACCCATGAGGAGCCCACACACCTAAAACACTGGTGATAAACGCTGGGTTTGCCTCAGTTCTTTCCCAGATGTAGATACTTACTACCCAGGAAAAGGGAATTGGTCCGTATGGCTTGTATTTCTCCTTCTGCGCTAGCACAGACACATGGCCAGTTAACACCTGCAGCTTACCTCACAGGACTCTTTTGTTTTTTTGTTTTTTTGTTTTTTTTTGTTTTTTTTTTTTTTTTGAGCAGGACCCTTCAAACATGAAGCAAAATTTGCCTTCTACCCACTTTCAATACCACTGGTAATCTATTTCCAGAAGGAAGAGTTCTGGCTTTCTTCCCACATCCACAAGTGGTTAATATGTTAATTTTGCAAAGAAGCACACACATTTTGCCTCCCCACTCCCAAGAGGAAAGCCCATGCTTTTTCCAGGATGTGAATTTCTCTATTTATGTCTCAAAAGAAGAAGAATTCAGAGTAATTTCTCCCTCCGCCTCCTTGCCCCAAAAAGTTGTCCCAATGAACAAAGCGTTAATTCCCTTCTTAGGTAATAAAATGATTGTTAAAAGTGATAATAAATTATTATAAATTAAATATGTGAGGATAGAAAAGTAGTTATTGACCAGTATTGGGCACATGGAAAATACTTTTTTGATAGGAAATGATACTAATAGTAATCGGGATTAAAAAAAAACAACAAAACAACAACCATCCAAATCTTGGATTTTTTATTTTTTAATGTTTTTTTAAGAACTTAAATTTGAATGTCTATTTGAGCTGGAGGAAGAGGTTCTTTAATATGCTACTGTAGTACCTTGTTAGCTCCCAAACCTATTCCTTAAGGATCAAATTTGCATGCAAAATGGATGGCACTTATCACCTATCTATAGATAGTTCTTCTTCCTTATCTTGCACTATAAATTGTCCTTGTTACAACAGTCATCCCTTTTAGCCTGATTTACAGTCCTAAATTTACCATCATCCCACACAAGTCTGGCATTCACACTTCCTTTTTTTCAATTTTTTTTTTACATCAAGAATGTAGAATTCTGAAGTTGAGAGAATTTACTTTTTTTTTTTTTTTTTTTTAAGAAAAGGATTCATAAGCCAAAGAAATTAAGCCTCTACCATCTTGGTCTTTTCTCTTCAGTTCTTTATGAGTCCTATATTTCAGCCTCGACAGGATAAGAAATATGTAGGATATGTGATAGGAATACAATTGTAAAAGAAACCATGTATAAATCCAGAGAAATGAGTAGGAGTAGAATGCAAATACATGGTATGTCAATATTATAGCTTCGCTTAATAAAGTTATTTCAGTTAAGTGGAGATACGTGGTAACAGGGGTATTTTTTCTTCTTGCAGTTTCATAATGATTTCACAGTAGCCTGAGTTTCAGTATTTTGAGTATGTTTTGGATTTAAAAAAAACTCCATATACAAGCAGTCGCAAAGCTGGACTCAAGATCACCTATGGGTTTTCAAGGAAAAAGCCCTATGGAAAATGCAACAGTAAACTTTGTGTGCTTTTGTATATACTGGCAGACATCAATCAAAAATGTTTTTAGGTTCCTGCTTACAGCTAAAAGAACCACTGTGATCTCATCTCATTTTAATTAAATGAAAGAAAGGAGTATTTTTGAAAAGTGTCTTTGCAATACATATATTTTTTCTTACGATTTGCAAAAAATATTTATTTTTAGGAGTGAAGAGAAAAAGAAAAAGGAGAAAATATATGCAGATGCATTTGTGAGCCAAATTTACTGAGGGAGGCAAATTAAATTCAACAGGTTCTTCTCATTCCTTTTTTCAAAGTTTACTTGACTTCAGTTGTTCCCAGACTGCGGTTTGTGGAGAATCATTAAAAAGGAAAATTCAGTTTGTTTTCAGTTAAAAGTTTGTTCATAAGTAGTATGGTAATCTGAGAGAAAACAGTCTGGTTTTGTTTCAAAAAGTTCTAAGACTGTCTCTATAAGGCAGAATATGGAGAGTATCCCCCCACCTGTGCTCCATCTTATTATCTATATATTATATCTATATATTTATATTGATATAATTATCTAAATATAATATCTATTATAATTAGCGTGTGCAATTACCCTCCAAAAGATCCAGCTTAAGCCGAGGGATAGTGTAGTTTTTGAGATATTGCCAGCTGCAAAGAGACAGGGACAATATACCTTTCCTGCATAATTCTCTCCCTTGTATTAGCTTCTCTTTTATTTTCATAAACCTACTTTAAGTCAGCCGTTTTGGATGCAAGAAGCCGGGAATCTCTTACATGACCTAGGCTTTTCATCCAGGGTGTCAGCATTTGAATATGTACTTGTAAAAGAAGTTGCACGTGCCCACGGAATTTTTGAAACGGTGTAAATGCTTTAGTCCTATGAAAATACTCTGTAATAACAGATTTGAGCACTAGTCACCCATTTAAAAAGTATAGAATTGTCAAATATTTAGTAATGAATAATTTTCTGTTGTGGTGAGGTTCCTGTCAGGTTACAACATTTATTTGTACAACACTACATATTTTTTTTGTGTCTTGATTTCCAGACATTCATATCAGATTGTTGAGGGTTTATTCTGATGTGGAAGTCCTGGCAGTGTTGGTCATATTTATCAACTGTATTAGTAATGGAGGAAACCCACTAGAACCTATTCTTTATTGGTTCATGTTACAAGAATATTAAGATGTGCTGGGTTCTTGCTCTGTTTTGCAAAGCAAGGATCTCTGCATTGCGCAAGCTAAGTAATGAAGGGAATCACAATCTAAGAAGGTGTGGACTTGGTGGAATAAAAGTGTAATAGTAATGCACCATTTCTCTAGACTGCCAACTGCAATGCAAATCTAGCAGGTTCTGCAAAACTGAAAGTTTTGCTGGAAATTCTGTGACTCCTTTAGCATCCTGTGGGCAACCACATTGTATGTGCTTGATTTACATAATGCTGACCTTCAATTTATCTTCATTTCTTGTATGAACATTAATTGTAAGAAGCAGATAGGAAGGCTTGCAGTCGATCGGCTCTGTGAACAGGAAATGCTCACAAAAAGTGGCAAGACTGTTCTGGACAGTTATGTGAGAAACCAGATTGCTCACCTTCTGGAAGATACCATGAAAAGTCAACAACTTTGAGAATTAAAAAGTATTTTGCTTGTGTTGACTGAGCTATTCCAACTCATACTAAATTATCCCTAGGGCATTCCAGTTCTACCCTGTCTTTGTGCTCTGCGTTGGTGTCTTAACTATATGGGCCCTAAAACAGAGGATCAAACAGTGGCTTGTGAAAAGGAAGATGAAGGTTTTCTAATACATCTCTGAGAAGAGGAAAAAATGCAATTAAAGAGTTATATTCGGTGTTACGTAAAGATAACATGGAGAAGAGCAGCAACATGTAGGTGATTGGTTTTATTGCTTCCCTCAAAATTATTATTTTTGCCTCAGAAATCTGATTTCAGATTGAAGTGATGAACAAATTGCCTTACATTAGACAACAGCCTCTAACAGCATGTTCTGAGTTAAGGCAAATGGATTTAATTAATCAAGCTATGTGTGTTCAGATTCAGAAGTGCATGTCTTGTGACATCTGTTTACATCTTACAATTTTGGTTGTGCTTCCGTATTTTTCTTTTATCAGAACTTGGTTTAACATAACTAACAATTCCCTTTTGTGTATTATCCCTAACATCTTGTTCTGATGGTGAAGATGCATCCGTGCCCTGTGCTGAACACGTGCGGAGTGACTGCTGCTGCCTAATGTAGTCACAAGGCGCAGAAACAGCTCAGAGCTTGGCAGCAGCAAAAAGGTATGCCAGAGGAATTTGCTTCCCAGCATGAAGAAATTCTCCATGGCTATTTTGATCTTGCATGAGACTTGTGAAATTGATTAAAGTCATGTCAGGTTCTGAAGTTATTATAATTTGCTCCTGACTTTTGATGGTTTTGATTTTTGGGACAGCACTGCTGCATGCGAAAGATAGCTGAACAATTCCATGTTTCAGTGGATACACTCCAAACATACAATTTTCGCACTCTCTTCCTTCTTGCTGGAATCTGCAATGGCTAGATTTACTGCAGATTTCAAAGCTGTCAACACCCAAATGTGTGACACCAGCTCTCAGTACATGTGAAAGAGCTAAGCTGAGGGACATGAGAATATGTAGCAGGGGAAGAAGATAGAAGTTCTGCAGAATACATTTTGTACAGTACAGAAAACTTTTCTATAAACTCCATTTTGAAGTTGAGCAACTCTGCTATCAGCCTGCAGTTATCAGGCAGTTAGAAAACAGCAGGACAGGAGTTTGGACTTCATGACTCTCCCTTGTACTAGAATGTTAGAGGGATCTGTCAATGCTTATACTGTGGAGAGTTTTATGAGCTGCTTGAATCACGAACCTGAAAGTTATTAAAAAATACGTGTACCTCCCAGCTTCAAGCTAAGGAAATCCATGTTTTGAAAATTCTCAGTGTTGTTAGAGAGCAACCTCACCCAGCAGCCTGGCTGAATCCGGATAGCTGCAACTGAACCGGGAAGCGCAGCTGTTTGTATGCTCAGACTTTCCCTTGCAGCTGGCCAGTTCCGTGCACGCTGCCCTGGAGTCATGACACAGCTCTACTCTGCTGCTTCAGCCCTGCTGTTGTGCACGCTCACTGTGCTGTTCAAAACGTCTGTGTCAGGGGACCATGTGCCGATGCTGCTTTGGACAACTCAGAGGTAAGAAATCTAATAAAACGGTTATCTCTGCTTATGCTGTGGCTGTGTGTGTGTGCAGAATATAGCGTATGTCATCAGTTCTGGTAAATAACCTCTGGGCAATAAAATTCCCCAATAAATAAATTTGCCTCTCAGCAATCAAACAACCTAACAGATGAATTTACCCATTTTTATTTATAATTTTAGTGTTCCGAGCTGGGCATTAAAAGTTAAATAAAATCCATGTTTTTCAAATCTGAAGTAGATATGCTTTATTCACCCTAAGGCAACCTTGAACTCCACTGCTGGAGACGTCATGACTTAAAGGCACAACATAAGACAGTCTCACAAAAAGGACCTGGCCAAAAACTCTCTGGGCAACCATAATCCTTGCATTTTATAACTCCTGAATCCTGACTTTTCACTTTAGTTTCTTTTCAGTGCAGGTTTTTTAATGGAATACACTGCTGTGTGTGTAGACATCAGTATTAGAAACAACTGCAGAGTGTCAACAGATCCAAAGACACATGTGAACGCAGGGGTTTGCTATACTTATGAAATAAGACTTTGAACTGTCTTGAAAGAGCCAGATACAGACCTTTTCCCCAGGAATTTTATTCATGCAGACTTTAAGGTTTTTATATAGTTACTGAGGATTTCCAGAAATACAGCAGCTTGGGCAATGCAGTAGCTTCACGTGGGGTACTGGATATATAAAATCGTCAGAAGACTGTGTGCCACTTACTCATGAGGCTGTCTCTGCAGGGCATACACACTGGTTTTTGCCTAGGAAGTACTGCCCCAAAATACAGTAAGCCAATGTCATAGATTTGTAAGAAAAGGCTTCTGAGGGGCTTATGGGATCACAAGACTGGTAGGAAGGGCTAACGGCAAATCCTGTGCTGGGTGGGAAGGTGACAACAGATCTGCTGTGACCCTAGGTTTCCCTAAGGTGTGCTTTGGCCCGAGTACATCACTTGACTCTCCTCCTAATTCCTAAATCCTTTGTATTCTTAACCTAGTTTATCTAAATTTTAAACCCTCTTGTGGACAGTTCACCTCATACCCTCTGCAAGCACATATGTATTATACCTAATTTAGCAGGCCTGATCTCAGCTGGGTATTTATTAATTTCTCTAATGAATAAAATAAAATAATTTTTAAAAAGCTAAACTAAAATGCTCTCCTGTACCACAGATAGCTTTGGTGCACAGGTTAACCCTCACTTTTGCTGTAAGGATGAACAGAAGGGGCTGCAGTGATGGGGATTCCTGTTGGGTCCGTTTGCTGGCATGACCAAGCTGTGTGTGCCTGGGCAGGTGGAGTTTTGCTTCCAGACTCCTTTGGTCATCAATTCCTGTCAAGTCTGAATTAATGGGATTTCATTCTTTTGTATCTTTATTGCTTTGTTAATTCCCAGAGTGTTGTGGTTTGCTCTTCTGTAAACTGAGAAACGAACCAAACCAATGGCTTCTTGGGAGGTAATTATCCTCTCAGCTAGTTGCGGTGGATTCACTCTACTTTTCATGACACCTCGAACCATTCTTCAACACGTTTGAGACACTGAATTATCTAGCTGTCACTAGGAAGAAAATTAGACTAAATTCTGCTCTCATTTATCCCAGTGTAAATCTCTTGTCTTTAGGTGACATTATTAACATTTAAATCTGAGAGCTAAATCTTGTTAATTTCCATCCACCACCCCACCACCACCCCCTTTTTTTTTTTTCTGTTGCTTCTTCATGTGGTAATTTTAAGACAGGAATAGGAGGATTCAAAAATTTTATGAACATCAGGAATGAGATTAAGTTCATCAGGAGATCTTTCTCTGTGTATAGTGCCATATGCACAAACGTGCTACTTCTCTGTTTGTTTTGGGGTTTTGGTTTTGGTGGTTTTTTTTTTTTTTTTTTATGTGTTATGCTGTAATGTTGAGGGCCATGGAAAACAGATATGCAGAAGGTATTGATTGTGTTTCTTTCATACATATCCTGGACATTGTATTGTTCCCAGCACTAATTAATTCCAGCTTTGACATATGTCTACCCATCTCTTAACCATTTCCAGAAACTGAATCTGTGGTCCTTGAGGTGCCATAGCATACAGAAATCTTCAAATTTTTATAAAGTTTGATTCGGTAACTTTGACTCCTTTTTTTCCCCCTGAAAGAAATAAATGGATGTCTCAATGTCAAGGCTTTTTTTTTAATATTCAGAATACTTAATCAATTCACCTCTTTATGACAGAGGTGCATGAGTACTAAGCCTCTGTATTTAAAAGCAAAGTAAATGTTGGAAAGAGTTGTTCTTAGGGTAGAAGTGATCCTAAGAGTCTAAGAAAAGATCAGTGCTTCCTTTGACCTACTTCCTAGTTTATATAAACAACACACCTGTTGTCAATATAAGCAAAATGTTATCAGTTAATCCCATGTGGTCATAAAAGCAAACTTTCCACCAAGATGCAAGTAGCAGCTTGCTTTACTGCAGGTTGTTCAGGTTTACGCAAATGCAGAGCACGAAAATCAAGATAGTGACCTGACTGAACCAGTTTCATGTTTTCAGAAACAGAACATTTTCTGGAAGAAGTGTTCCTCCCACCATGACCTTTGCATTTTTGAAAGGTGAAGTTCTTGTGGGGCAGAAATTAGTTCTAGTGAAAGTCAATGAAGCAACTGAAAAGATTTATGTTATTTTATGAAATAAAGAAACAGTAACAGCAACTCCCTCCTGGTTGCTAACCATTAACTCTGTGACTTACACCTTGGTGCTCTGCAGTGTGTGATCTACAGGCTTACAAAATCTGGAGACTACTACTAAGAGTTTTAGGAAGGGTAACGTAGAAAGTGCAGCAATTACCAACGGATTTCTATTTGCTTTGTGGAAACATGCCCCACCAATTTAAAAGTTCAGTGATTCGTTGTTCAACAGAAGCTGAAATTCACTGATCTATTCCATGACCATCTCCCAGGTTATCGGGTAGGATTGGATGTCGAATAGTTGAAGGATAATACATTTTGGTCTCCTTTAGAACTAGCCAGTGTTTGTAAAGCTGTGTCTCAGAACAAGTATATTAGAGGAATGTAACACTTCAGAGTCTCTCTTTTAGGCGTTATTATTGCACTGTAATCATGCTATTAAAGATAATGTTAGGTGTCAGATACAGATGAAAGCTGCGACTGACAAACACATGCAGTGTACAAAGCATAAGGTGAGTGTGATATAAACCTTTACAGGGACATTAGAAAATAAAACAGCTCTCTCCTCTAGAAAGAAAAATGCAGATCTCTACTTTCAGAAAATTAAGTGTTTTCTACCAAGCAACAATCTTTCTCCATTGAACTTCATAGAAAGATGAAATGGGAATAACTCAGTAAGTCACAGTGTCCTGCTTTTCACAAAGGAATAGTAATATATCGGTGGAGACTCTCCAGATAATTTTGGCCTGGAAAAACTGACCTTTATCTTACATTAGCCTTTAAACTAGTATCCCTTAGTCGCTTTTTGAAGCAGAAGAGATGGACAGGTTCCTCTTGCATATGATACACAGCAGAAACTTGATTTAGCCATTTTGAAATAATTTAATAATTTAATTCCCTCCACAGATTAGAGAGGGACCTTGAGGAGTTAGAATTTGCTTTTGCTGTTGCCCCCTCATGTGTTTGTTTCAGGAATGATTTTTGCCTACAGACACTGAAAATATATTACTACCTTCATTTATGCTATGCTTATATTGAGAAATTAATCCTTTTCTGGCAAATCCAGATTATAAGTAACTTTGAGAGGGTGTTAATGTCAAATAGCACATTTGCAGCATTTCCTAAAATTGAAAGGAATTTACTGAAAAATCTGCAGGAAGTATGCGGAATATGAAAAGGATACAGTGGAACAGAAAAATGATTTAGCTGTACATTTAATGGACTTATATGGGGATATTGTGTGCTAACATGCATGCCAGTTTACTTCTGCTGTGTAGGAGTAAGTATAATTTCTTATACGGTAATCACAAGGTGACTCAAAGAGACAACTAACAAGACTAACTTGTAGGGAAGAGTTCAGAAGCCAGCTACAAAGCAAAAATGTAAGCTCAAAAGTTAGCATAATAGAAGTCCTGTTATCTTAGCAGCTGCCCTTCTGGTCCAGATGCAAGGAACCTTGAAATCTTTGCTTCCATCAAGAACAAGTGCTCAAATCCCAGTCCCACCTAGAAAGAACACTGGTCAGAGAAGAATCTGCATGCTTAAACTTGTCATGCCAGAGCACTTAGGGACAAGAAAGCAGCAAAATACCAAGCTAAGCTTTCTTTCCTCTCTTTAGTGCATTGTCTAACTATTGGAGAAAAGAGAGAGCAGCTGAGTTTTAAGTTTCCTCCTTTTTAACCAACAGGAAAGCACATACATTACAGAGATGCTAATCATCATGAGCCCTCATGGCTGAGGACCCCAGAATGGTTCTAAGGTGGCGAGGTTAAGTCTGATGTTATTGGCATGCAGATGACTGCACAAGGCTGTGCATCTTTGGTCATAAAATTTTGTGGGAGCAATAGATCCGTGTGTTGGCCTCCTGCCTGTTTCATCCTATGCCATCCCTTACTGATCTCTTGCTGACCAGGTGAAGAGTTCAAATGGGTGGACCAGTTCATTGCACACAGCAAAGCACACCATCAGTGTACCTGTGATGCACTCTCTGCAATTCACAGTAAACCCGCTAATAAAACATACCGACATCTCCCATCTGAACCATGGTGAGAATGTTATTGCACCCAGCTGACAGTAGCAGCCCGCTCAGTGAAGGGTGTAGCCTTGCCTGATGCCACGCATAGTGCTCAGCAAACTACTTTAAATGAAGCAAAATCAATGCATGTATAATATGTTGAAGGTAAGTATTAGGTAAATGCTGCATTAGAATAGAATTATTAACCAACGTGTAGTTTTATTTTTCTCATGATGATGCTGGAGTTACTGAAGTTGACTGCTTGGAAGCTAAAGGGTCTCTCAAAAGGCGCTTTTCAAGCTATAGAACAGGATCATTAAATTTCTGAGGTTTCAGTTCACAACAAAAGCCTTTGCCATTGTGCTGCTGCAAATAGCTTACTTTTATTTCATGTGCTTTTACCTTTTATTCTTAATTGCAAGTCCCAAAAGCTCTCAAAATCTTCAATTTTTTCTAAGATTAGGCACAAAATAGGTTTATTGAGTTAGTTTCATAAATAAATATACCAAGATATTTCCTTTCACAGAAGCCATTTTTTAACATCTCTTAATCTATCTTCTTTTCCTTTAATATCATTAGTATTTTGGTGTGGCCATGCAATCACAGAATCACAGAATGGTCAGGGCTGGAAGGGACCTCTGGAGACCATCTAGCCCAACCGCCTGCTAAAGCAGCTTCACCTACAGCAGGTGGCATAGGACTGTGTACAGTCAGGTTTTTAATGTCTCCAGAGAAGGAGACTCCACAGCCTCTCTGGGCAGCCTGTCCCAGTGCTCTGCCACCCTCACAGTAAAGTTCTTCCTCATATTCAGATGGACCTTCCTGTGTGGCAGTTCGTTCCCGTTGCCCCTTGTCCTGTCACTGGGCAGCACTGAAAAGAGCCTGGCCCCATCCTCCTGACACTCTCCCTTAAGGATATTTGTAGGCATTGACAAGATCCCCCCTCAGCCGTCTCTTCCCCAGGCTACACAGGCCCAGCTCCCTCAGCCTTCCCTCACAGGGGAGATGCTCCAGTCCCCCCACCATCCCTGTAGCCTCCGCTGGGCCCTCTCCAGTAGTTCCCTGTCTCCCTTGAACTGGGGAGCCCAGCACTGGACACAGCGCTCCAGATGTGGCCTCACCAGGGCAGGGCAGAGGGGCAGGATCACCTCCCTCGACCTGCTGGCCACGATCCTCCTAATGCCCCCAGGATCCCCCCGTTGGCCTTCTTGGGCACAAGGGCAGAAAGTTCCTGAGTAGTCATTCTGAATCTTTGGGAGTTTTTGTGTTTTCAAATATCTTGTTTTTAAAGATTACAATTAAATATTTGAGATCATGAGGTTTGACTTTTCTGAAAAGTTGAGGCAAGTCTGTTACAATTTCTGAGTTACTGGACTTCATAAATATAAGTGAATGTGGATTTCCAAGCACAAATTAACTAACAAGTGAAGATGTAGAGTAAAACTAAAGATATCAAATGGTAATTTCAACCAATTAGACAAAAATTTCCTTCCTGAACAACAAGATTTACTTCTTAAGCTTGAAAACTGAGACAGAAGATCTACTAGAATTTGATTTTAACATCTGGAGCATGTTGTCCTGAAAGTTTTCCACATGTATGGTTTGCTCTAACACTCCCCCAAACCCCAAAATCTGAAGAGACCTAGGTATCAGGACGGCATGCTTTTTATCTCTGCTGTGGGTGCTTTTTGAAGTTTTTGATTCACCCTTGGCAATCATCACTGGAATTAATGGAATTTCTTGAAGTGAAATACAGTTTTTCCTTATCCAAGAAACAACATCAACCCCCCGTATGTGTTCATTCATCACCCCTGTTCTGCCTTCATCTATAGAGACTGCAAAGATTGTTATTCATAAAAACGTGGTGTTCAAGGGCAATTTTTGAATTGCTTTTGGGTTGGAAAATGTAATCAGCATTTCAGTCACTAAATTGCAATCATAAAATAGGTGATGCTACAGCACACAGCAATTCTCTATTTTCTGTTCTTTGTAATTAGAACCAATTAGGGGTCCAGAGTACTTGATTTTTCAGGCTTTAGCAACAGATGCATGTTTGGGGAAAATGGGAGGTTATACTTCAAGCTCTGGGTTTTTTTACAGAATGGCAATTTTACCTTAGTCAAAACACCTAGGACCAAAATTTTCATGATAAATTGAATCCCTACAGACCCACGTTACATACTGTTAAAATCCCAATCAGGTGTTGAAAGAATAATGCCACCTCTTGTTTTGTCTATAACTGTTTTTTGGCCCAACAAAACTAAATAGATGAGTTATCTCTCTGTCTTATCCTCTTAACGACAGTTTGGCAAAAGAATCCTAAGCTTTTCCTGGTGTCCTGAGACATTCTGTTCAGAAGAGCTCCTACATCTGGAAAGGTGGCTTTTCTGAGCTGGTTCTGCAGAACGGTTCTTTCCTCATGAAAACCTTATAAGATATCATATTGTTTACACCAACAATGAAAAGCTACTTTTACTTAACAAAACGTTTTTGAACAAATACTGGTTTATGACAACTTGTAGTCTAGCCTGAGTTCTACTCCTCTCTGGCCACCAAGATGTCTGACAGCACTGAAAAATGTTTTGGAGTTGGGAATTCCTCTGGCAATCCTCTCTGAAGGTTTTAAACATATTCTTCTTGATTTCACTTAGTGGCTATTTTTTTTGAAAGATGCAACTGTGCTGTTGTACACAAACAAAAAGTAGAGAGAGACAGTTATCTTGATTGGACCAATTTCATTCCTGCTGTAACACAGTTAATGTGAAATGTGCGTAAACAGGCAAGTTCTTTTCCTCTTGAGTAGAATGGAAGTAAACTGAACTGTAAGCCTGGTCTTAATCCAAAGATGATGATATTATTAGCTGCTGCTGCATAGTTAAAAACAGAGGAGGTGTCATCATTGGTAACAAATTTTACAGAAAAAAAATAAAATTTCTTTTTAGATCACAGTGTAATCCAGACACTGCTTTGCATGAAGGACACGTTGTGTCAGCGCAGGAGCTGACTGTACTCTTGCAACCTGTTTTTACCCAGAATTCCAGACATCTCATCGTATTCCTACAAGATACGGTATGTAACATTAATTCCTTTTCTCTCACCAGTGCCAAGTACAAGTCTGTACTGAAATGAGATGCTGTGACTTCTCACCAATCAACTCTTTTTGTTTTTCAGCTTAGCGTAGATGATTTCACATACCTCAGTGAATCCTACGGTAACAAGAACCCATTTCAAAATGTTCAGGCAAGCATTTCTCTCTTTTATTTCTTTATATGCAGTATTCAAAATTTAAAAAAAGATGAAGCAAGATGCGAACAGACAGTAATTGGGAAAATTAAACTGAATTACAGCATTTTTCCTATTTAAATTATTTATTGAGATTACTCCAGTTTAAGCAGATGGGCAAAGGAAATCAACTGACTTTGCAGAAGTGTGTTTTGTAGCTATTTTATTTCTGAAGATCAAGTTTTCAGAGTTCATCATAACTGACAAAATTGTTCCTAAAAGTGCTGCAATTTTGGTTTGTAAAAAACAATATAAACTTCAAGACTGACATCCCAAAATCCTGTTTTGAAGCCATGAGAAGAAAAGAGGTTATAGGAATCAATTATTTATCGTTGATTTTCAGAATTGAGCACCCATTTTATTTTCACAGAAATTGAAGCTCCTGCAGGGAGTTAACCGTTCTGTGTTTGAATGTAGTTAATATATGCCTAGATACCGGATTGCTTTAATCTTCATGAACAAAAGTTGTACTACTTGAGTAACTTGAAATAAACTCCAGGCACAGAATCTAAAATGGACCCCTCCTCAGCCAGTCAGCAATTTCAACTTCTGTCCTCACTGAGGAGGTTTACAGATTTTGTGCACAGCATCTATGGTTGTACTTACATGACAGTATATTGAACTGTAATTAGACAAATTAAGTGTTCACACGTGGAAGCCATAAAGGCATTCCTGCAGGCAGTGCAGGATGAACAGTGTTATTAGTAACATAACTGGTATCAGAGCACACAAGGAAGTGTAAACTCCCAAGCACCACACAGCAAGCTGCATGTATAATTAAATACATAAATATTCACACATTACCTGTCTCTACATCTATACTAAGAACCTCATGTCTTCCTAGTCTCACTGACACTGGAGATCTTAATCTCTTTGCCATATATAACAGCATTTTAACACTGGTGCTGGAATAAAAACCACTATTCAGAGTATGTGCATGAGTTTTCTGAGGAATGGATGGAGCAATATTAATTTGTAGTATAAGGATCAGCAGTTGTGTCCACAGGCAGATGTACTGTACTTCTCTGATATGTCTTATCTTCTCTGGGTTTAGAATCTATGCACGGCTGTGTCTGGAGCAAATTTTGTTGCTGCCTGACTGCAAAACTGGTTTGA
Source organism: Falco naumanni (assembly GCF_017639655.2). Classification (NCBI taxonomy): domain Eukaryota; kingdom Metazoa; phylum Chordata; class Aves; order Falconiformes; family Falconidae; genus Falco; species Falco naumanni. Next base: position 83,632,572 of record NC_054058.1, on the reverse strand, counting down.
TTTCAGTGGCTGTGTGAAAATTACACATGGCATTGCAAGGTCCTAATGATGTGGTAGTCTTACTTAGGTAGGCCCTGGGTGTTTAAGAGGAGCGATATTACAGTATTTAAAACTTTATTCTTTTGCCTTGTAATCAGGACTCCATCAGCACTGTAGATAGAGCTTATAGCCAAAGGCTAGAGATGAGTCCAGAGGTGGTCAGGTTTAGAAAACAAGTGGTAGACTGAGTGGACTGGGGAACTAGGGAGAACTAGTGAGGAGGTCCTCAGCTAAAGGAAGAATTGTCTTGTACCGTATGATTGTACAGACAAAGATTGGTCTGTATCTGGCAGAGCAAAGATTTTTAACCTAGGTTTTCAACAAGCTGAATAAATGTCAGTAATTGTTTGCTTTCTGACCTTGCCTCTGGTCCATTTCTCTCTTAGAGCTGAGAAACCTTTTCTCATTACAGCTTCTTTCAAACTTGAAATTTTCTTTTGACAGATTGCTCACCTTAACTGCAGCACTTCCTAGATTTGTTGTGTTTGACTTGGCCATCTTAATACTTTTCTAGCATAGTTTTGTGGGGGTGAAGTGCTGTAACTTGAATGAAAGAAAATGAGATGTATAAATTAAATATTTCTTTTTCACCTAGGTGTCCGTATGGAGAATTTTGTCAATATCTGTTGCATAGATTTGTAGCTGTTAAGGCCAGAAACTATCATTATAAAAATGATCCAGTTCCATCCTGGATGTAACAGAGGCTACAAAAATTTGTTCAGTTGCACTCCACTTGAGCTACTTTGGAAAAGAAATATGTTCTTAATCATGCTATGAAAGACTGTGCCATAATATTCACAGGACAAGGTGAAGTTCAGGTCTGAATTTTATCACTGGGGAAATTAGAATCTTTGATGTTGCATAATCACAAATTTTTATACCTTCACACTCCATACCATACAAGTGATTCATTAAGCTATAATAGATGTTCCATGTCACTTGAGTATCCTCCTTTTGAACTTCAGAAATACAAATTTATTCACAAACCTAAACTGGAGATCTCAGTTAGAATGTGTATGTGCATGTAGCAGCATGTGTACTCCAAGATGAAAGTGTTATTTGTAAAATAGTTATAGGCTTGTAAACCACAGAGACATTTGCAGATATTAGATGTGTTCAGCTACGTTAGCAGCTGTTTTGAGCTTTTGGGATCAATGGGTTTGTATGCAATAAAAGAATTCTATTTCCAGTTAATACAAAAGGAATCTTGTAGGCAGATAATTTATCTTAAACTTTCAAAGAACTTTTAAATTAAATAATAAAATACAAAGATTAGCACTTGGGGAACTTTTTTGTCAAGTACTCACCTACCCTACGAACTATTTTTCTTTAATATTGCCTTTGGCTTTCCCCAAGCAATACTCAGCTCCTTAGAACTGCAGTGTATGGTAACACACTCCAATTAGTGGCCAGCTGTGCAGCTGCAGAATTATTATTGTAAGTCATTACTATTCGTGGTTCTATATCTCCATTGTATCCTCACTCAGTGCTCATAGACTAAGGAGGACTATTTAGTCACATGTGGTACAGAGGTCCTACTATAGTTTTGATTGTCTTTATTTCCTTTCTCTTTACCTCTTTCAGTTTTATTATATTATTTTTTGACAAGGGGACACGCGGGACTGCATAATAATCAAGATATAAGTTCATCATGGATTTATAAAGTGGCATGGTGATGCTTTGTTCTCTAGCCTTTTCCAAAAAAAATACTAATATTTGATTCTTCAATTCTGATCATGAGCAGCCACTGAATTGCCATTTTCAGAGCTGTGTGCCTTCTAAGGTTTCATTACTGAAGGCTAACACTTGGTTCTGAGTCTATTATCTATTACTGTGTACATAAAATTACTGTTGTTTTTCTTACCCTGTGCTCTGCTGAAATCAATTTACATTGAATCTCATCAGGTACTTTGTTGCCCAAGAGGTTGTACCAGGAATTGCTTCTACAGTTCATCAGTCAGCCCTTGTCTTTACTATGTTGAATAATTCAGCTTAATCAGCATATTTCATTAGCTCAATATTGATGCCTTTTTACCAGATAATTTATGAACAGAACTTTTACCAGATAATTTATGAACAGAACAGACCCTAGTGCAGTAACAGATACTTTTTTCTGCCCCTTGCTTGCTATCTCTATCCTTCATCTACCTCCATGTGAAGACTGCCTCTCTCATGCTAAAGCAGCTTGATTTCTCTGGAAGTCTTTGCTTCAAGACTGCTGAGTGCCTTTTGTGGATCCAAGTACATTGTATCACCTAGAGCTTCATGGTTTACATGCCTACCAACTCCTTGAGAGATTTTCAGCAGGACTGTGAGGTACAACTTCTTTCAGCAAAAGCCATGTTATCTTTTTTTCCAATATAATCCTTCCTTGCTGCTATAGTCTGTATTTGATTCTTTGGAATAGTTCCTTCCATTCTTGGACTTCAGGTTTGTTTTTTTATAGTTCCTCAGATCTGTCTGTAACCCTTGAAAAAACACCCTGGTGTCATCTTTCCCACCATACAGTACAGTGGTAGGGATGTTTGTTCAACAATACTTCCCATAGTTGCAACATATTTTACCAGCTAAAGTACATCAGATCAATTTTCATTAAAGTGATAATATATAGCATTATGCATACATTTGGAGAACGCAGCTACAGTGTAAAAGTCTGTAAAATTAATAGTAATCAGAAAGTTAAAATGCAATGATAATTTTCTTTGCAGTTATCACTGTGTAAAAACAGATGTGCTTCCAAATCTGTTTGAACAGATTTTTCTTCTTTATAGATAGCCCATTGACCAATGCTGTAGAAAATACAGTACTTTAATATTTTAAATTACATACTCACAGGTAAAGGATGAAGATTTAAAAAGATCTCTTGCATGGGAGAGCCTGCCTACTTCAGGTGTAGGTTCCCAGATATTTCTAGAACCAACACAGGAGTCTTTCCCAGCTAATATTATTATAATAATAATTATTATTATAGGACTGTCTATCAGCTTTGATGCCAAACATAAAATAGTTCAGAACAATGAGTACAGCTACATGACCTTTTATAGATGGATGCATGAGTCTTTAACAGAGACTTTAACAAGAGTTTTTTAATGATAGATCTAAATTTACTCCATACCAGCTTCAAATTGCTTAGTATAATGAAGCCATTAATGTAACACTGAAAACAGATCTGGGCAAATATGTCCAATCCAGAGCTTTATCATAGCACAGCAGCTTGGCTTCAGGACGGCTAGAAATGTGTGCAGAATCATCCTACACCTACCTTCAAAAAACCTGAACAGCAATATATGTAATCCAAGAGTGAAGTTACATGTAATATTTCATTCAGGAAAGGTGCTTCAGGGGACACTAAAGGAGGTAAATGTACTAATAATCAGAATAAGCTGCCCATAGACAGGTTATAGATTCTGTCATTTGATGTAGGAAATTCTGTTATCAGACCGACAGCTCAATAACAGGTTTTCTTTCCTCTCCCTCTTTCTTACCTAGTTATGACGTGGCTGTACCTCCTTTATTTAGTCTTTTAGCAGAATGCAAAATCAGGTGTTTCTCAGCAGTCCCCTTCATTCTCCACCCTCTTTTGGGGTTCTTGCGTTTTGAGCACGCGTAGTAGTTGAAATCCTAAAATGCATAAAGCAACATATGGGTATTGTAAAGACAAGTGTGCAGTGGCTGAATGTCAAGGATAAACAAGAGGCATGGGAGCAGAATGGCTGTTTGAGGCTAATGAGTAGATAGCCAGCTGTGTCTGTCCTTCAGGTGGAGGATGGTTGAATACCGATGGCTGGAAGCTGAGACAGATGGCAGTGCAGGATTGGTTAGAAGCAGAAGCACAATTCAGATATTACTCAGTAATGATGCATTTTATATCTCATTCTATAATAAATGAGTAATCTGCTTAATATATATCCTTGGAAGAAGTGGCTGCTGCCATTCTGGATGCTGCTAGAGGGAAAGGGATTAAAATATTGAAAATAAAATAAAATAATTAACTATTTCTCAGCATTTTAGTTCTAAATTCACATATCCAAACAACCCAAAATTAAATCTATCATCCATTCCTTCCAGGCACTGTTAAAAGCTACTCAAAGACCTGTGAAGCAGATCAGTCCTTTCTGCTCTATTTTAATTTCTGCAGTTATTTTTCTATCAGTCTAGCAAATTAGACAATGCTGCATAATCCTCCCTTATGAGCATCTATAGAAATGTGAAAATAGCTAGCCTTTGCCTAGGAAGGAACACATGTGAGCAATTAGAAAGAACCAGAGCAGGTCAGAAAAGTGGTAGGCAGTCAGAGAACAGACAAGGAAAAAGAGTAGGAGGAGAAAAGTGTTAGCAACATCACAACGTTTGCATCAGTTAGAGAGGGAGAGACACTCTATAACAACTTGAATATATGAATGTTGGATCAAGCGACAGACTCAATTTAGACTTAAATGTAGAAAATGGGAAAGTAAAGTTAACAAATTGTAAACTAGGACTCAAAGAAAAACCACCTTCTAATATTCACATTAATTCTGTGGTGCATTAATTTTGATTGTTCTCAAATCTCCATCTGTAGAGGAATGAAAGCAGTGTGATGATTAGTATCAATAATATGCTGTGGCCTTGCCTCGAAGGCAGTGGGTTGATTGATATGGACGATGTGCAGCTGTAGCTCATTCCACTAAGTGGTTAAATAGCCCTGAGGATGGCAAGAGAGGGGGCTGGATGGAGGGGGAGTGGTGTGGTCTGACCTCTGGAGGAAGGAGAAACAGCATGGCTAGTAGATCTAGCCAATGGTAAAGCCTTGTTGCGGTCTGCTAGTTTGATTGTGCTGCAACAATTGGTGCTCTGTGTGAGGCTGACTGAGTTGGACTCCGACTACAACACCCACCTTGTATTTTCTTTTCCTGAGTATTTCAAGTGGATTTTATTATCAAGAAAAATCTTTGGAGAAAGTGTTTTTTCAACTATGCAGGTTTGAAATGTATAGAATAAGATATTTTAAAAAAAATTAATTTCACTCAAGTATTGGCATCAGAAACTCAGCTATGAGAATTACAAATGAAGTGATACATACCCTGATGCTTGGTTATCTGAACCAGTTCAGCCTGAGCTTTATAATTTGTATTTTGAATAGAAAGAAAGAAAGTACATGGCAGGAAGTTTGCTTGTGTGTGTCTGGAGGCTCTGTAGATCCTGGAACCTGTAGCTTTCTTTAATTAGTAGTTACAAATTAGATGCTTTGTACCATGTGCTGTACCATCAGGATGTACACAAAGGAAGGGTACTTACTATGCAAAGTATGACTCTACTGAATAGAGCTGCTCAAGCATGGGGTGTCTGACACTGATCCTTCTCACCTGCAAGGGTGTTGTTAGGTGGTCATCTGGTGAGCTTTGCTTCTGGCTAACCTGTCTTCCCCCAATACATTCTCAGCCTAAGAACCTCTACATCCTCTCTTCCCCCGCAGGTGTGGAAAGGACGGTAAGAATTTGATGTCACTGAGTGCCTTCTTGCCCTAGGAAGATGCCGGAATAAAAGCAACCCAAGTGTCCCTTCAGTGCCCCTTTCCAGGAGCAGCCTGCAGCCAGCCTCAGGCTGGTGAGAACTCATGTAGTGTTTACCATGGTGGTTCCTCATCTTGAATATTAGATTTAGGATAATAAAAAAAGGTTTGTTTTTAATTATTAAGCAAGTAAATAAACTGTTGATAAATTTATTACAGGAAATCCTTCAGTCTTCTTCATGTTTAGTTTTGCCAGCTGTTGACTGCGAAGCTACCAGGTATCTGCTGAGCTTTCTTCAGGAGTCAGGAGCTTGGAACTTAACAAACATAACTAACCTTGATGTCTCTCAGCTGGAAGTGAATACATCTAAACCAAACTTACTGGTGGTTCAGCTACAACCACTTGTCAGGTAGGAGCTTGTCACAAACAAAACTGACTCGCATGTGTGCATGATTTAAAGCTTTTGAAAATGATATTTGCACTCAGGGGATTTAAAAAGCAAAATGGAAGCTTATAGGTTAGCAAAGTTATTTTTCTTGCTATATTTTTTAAATATATATTTTCTTGCTATTTTTTAAAGTCCCCTGATGAGTTTACCAGGTGTAATAGATGAATTATGCTGAGAAAGTCAGGCATTCCCATTGTCTGCCTCTTTGTATAAGAGCAAAGGGACAACAAACAAAATAAATGCAACACACTTCTAGCAGAAAGGCTGAATTATTTTATGCAACACATGATTAACCTGCAGAATTATTTGCTAGAAGGCATTCCGGGGTCAAAAAAACTTGTCAGGATAAATAAGCAAGCAAACTTACAGACAAACCTGAAGTTAATATTAATAAAAAGACTGGTTTTCGTCACTTTAGAAGGAAGAGAAGGGCTATAATTCTTCTTATTTCCAGGCCTATGATGACTGTGAACTAACAGAGGTAGAGAGGGACTGTTCCTTCAGATGAATCTATATTAAAAAAAATGTAAGGCATGGGTGTATTGAGTCACTCTGCTCAGCTTCTCCTGCTCTTTCTTCTTCCTCACCTGTAACTTGGGCATTTGTACATGTTGGTATAGAGTGTGTGTATCAATGGGTCCCAAGGAAGTGCAATTATAGCTACCACATCACTACACCAAAGACGACGTAATACCAATTTTAAGGAGCTTATGTTAGACAAGGGGTCAACACCAAATGAAAAGAAACCTCCACAGAGACTGGTCAAAATAATATCAGTAATCTGGCTTCTCTGCAGCTAAGGATGTTTGAGGAATCAGCAGAGTATGTGGTCCTTGTACTATTAATGGCTTTGCAGAAGGAAAGGGTCATAAGGAGGAGATGAGAGAATGATGGAGGGACTGATGCTGACAGGAATCCTTTTCCTAGTCAATATCTTTGTACATTTCTGGTTCACATTGTTCTTGCCTAGAAAAGGTTTTAAATTACTTTTCTCCACTCTTTTTGTAGTGGTCTAAATAAGAATTTCACCCTGGAAGCTATTGCTGAAAATGGTAAGCAATATGACAAATATATAACATTTTATCATTTAAGCTTGTGTTTTCACTTGAGCAGATTGTATTCTCTAGTTCCTTGGTTTTGCTGTAATACTACTATTTAACAGTTTTCTTTTACTCCATCTATAGTAGTTACCAGCACTCAATTATCATATTGTTGCAGTACTGAGTGTCTGATTTAGAATCCAACAAAATGAATACAGCTCTGTGACCTGAAATGTAATGATAATTCACCTCTTTTTCATGGGCCCTTGCTCATGCTCTGGGATCCTCCCAGTTCAGAGTACAAAACCTTCCTCTCCATGCAGCTTGGACTGCCTCCCTGGATCTCACCTCGCACACCAGCAGCTGGAGCTGTCGGGCTCATCTGGCAATTTGCAGGTCTTGGTCTCAACAGAGGGTGCCTAAATGAAGAGTAAATTACTTTCTAATCTTTGTAAAACAATACTGAAGCCCTTCACAGCCTTTGATGTTAGAGTCTTTTATTGGTTTTGCAGGTATTAAAGACTACTTGTTGAAGTCAAATCTCTCCGTATAACACTATAACAAAACTTTTCTTGCCTGGCATCTATCTGGCTGAAAAAGAGGTGTCATGTACCAAAGAGGCACTGATAGGCACCTGCTTTTTGCAGAGCTTTTGCTTAGTACTCTAAATTAAAGCTTGAGTTATGAAATCTGCAAATCACTGTAGTGGTAGTTTCCGGGACATAGTGTGTTGTAGTGTAGTGGGCTGATAATTAGTGTCCTTAGCGCCTATGCCCGTTTCTACCCCGGGCTGGGGGTGTAAAATCAGAAGCAGACTTGAAAATTGGGGGAAAATACCTTAGTACTGAAATCAGCAGTCCTTTTTCTCTTTGTGCTACTCCAAAGTGAGTGTGGATTTTATACTCGAGTAAGCAGCTGGTTTTCAATCTCTGAATTGCAGAGGACTTGTTCAGTTCTCTGTTTGTGTCCCCAGGGCATATTAGATAAGAAAAGCCTTTGCTTAATGTTGGCCTTGGCAAAACATTAGCTTTTTCTTTATGCGAAGTTTCTTTCATCAGCTGCACAAACTCAAGAATAAGCTTTCCAAACCTTGTCTCAGGCCCCGTTATTTTGGAACAGCAAAGTTAAGAGGGTACGTGTGGGATGGCGGAGGAGCAGGCTATACCAACCTTCTGGTTAGCGCTAACTAGCTGTTACCAGGAGATGGGTGTGTGGATCAGGGAAGATGTACCACTTCGTGTGGCCAAGTGCAAAACGTGCACTTAGTATTCTGCATCTCAGTGGGAGTGTGGGCTGAATCCTCATCTTCTGGTTTATTTGCCAAAGCAGCCACCTAATGCACTGCTGAATAAAAACTGGAACTAACATCAGCAGGAAGTTTTAATTCAAATGAAAGTTACTGAGCCACAGTTCCTGAAAATTATCCCACTGAAGGTCTGTGCAGCAGAGGGGAAAGAGCTGGAAGAGAGTCATTCCAAAAGTAGTAAATTGTCCCAAACACAGTTTTCCAATGCAATCTGGGCTCCAGCAGGTCAAGGTGTCTAAGTACTATTTGCAGCATAACCATAGCCATTTGCCAAATATTGCTGCCAGGACACCCTTCAAGGTCAGAACTGCTTGCAAGGTCATGAGTTATTGGTGTTTGTTATGGAGGGACTGCTGCTAGATCTTACCTGGGTAAGCAACAAAAAAACTATTAGTCACATACCTGCAACATGAGAATCGTTAACCCGTAAATTTTACTTGTAATTTTTTTTTCTTTTAGGATCAACAATAATCCCCTAGAAAAACACTGCAGATGGGTAGTAGTCCACCTAGTTCACAAAATTTCTTATGTTTGTTATAGCAACTTCTTTCCTTTCCACTGTAGAGGGTTTTAAATTCTGATGTAATGAAATGTCAGAGAAATCTCTCCTGCTGTTTTACTCATTGCAGACAGGAAGCTCTGTAAGACAAAACAAATGGGCTCAGATTCTGCCCAAGGGAAATGTGCTGTTTTGAAATATCTAGAAGCTGGAGTAGACAGAGGTTTTTAGCATGTTATTAAAATGAGGCCCATGATGAAATCCAAACTGGAATTCAGAATCCAAATCTGCTCAAGTTTCAAGGGATTCAGACTTACTGCTTTCTTTATGCCTCTTTTTAGTAGTTCATCTTTCTTTCTTTAATGAGGTAGTTTATGTTCTTACTCAGTTTTTGCCAGTTTTCCTAAAATTTTTTTTACTCAGGAGAAAGTTGCATTCTGTCCTGTCAGTCTTACCTGCTGGATCCAGTATACCTCAAAATCAATGGCAAAACTGACTGACTCCATCTGCAAAAAATGAGGCTATTTAATTGCTATTGTATGTGTTCCCTTTTCCACTCTGATTCTCAGTGCATTCCTCTTTCCACTCTTTCTCTTCTCTCCCATTTCCTCTACTCTCATCTTGGTCTTTTCTATTATTTCTCTCTTGTTCATAGTTTATACTCTTCCTTTCTTTTAACTTTTCTCCTTCCAAAAAAATTCTTCTCAGTTCCTTTATTCCATCCCTTACAATCATATGTAAAATTGCACAGAGGAATTAAGGTAAATTAGAAATTAATAATAGTGCTAATCCTGGACTCCCTGGTGAAATTAAAGGTCTGTGTCTTCAATGAGTTAGGTTTAATCCTTCCACCGGAGCATAGATGCAGGCAGTTATGCTGATTGGAAGGTGTTACCCTAGGCAAACTAGTCTATGTAGTGTTTCCTTAATCCATGCTATCTAAAAAAACCCCAAAATAAAACCACCACAAACTTCAGTAGAACCACTCTAAAATCACTCTAACCATCAACATATGAAGATGCCTCTTTTTCCATTAAAAAGAGTGAGCCTGTGTTGAGTAATGTTCCCATGTAGGCATGTAATTTATGTGCTTTAAAATATCGCAGTCAATCTGAGCCCTTTTCCTTGGAGAATTTGCAAATACTGCATAAGTAGAGTTTTGATCACAGGCAAACAAAGATCTACATCAACTCTGTTGTCAAAAGAGTGTTCACCGCAGCTTCCCTGAATGAAGGAATTAACTCTAGAGTCTTCCCAAAGGCAAGAATTATAGATGTTATGGTAACTATAGTTACACATAGCTCCTTATTGAAGTGAAATGCAAATAATGTGTTATTTTGGAAAGCAATCAGTTACTTTAATGAAAGAAAACCAAAGACAATCTATGCATTTTTCTATGTGTTATTTTTTCTTCCATTAATTTTAGATGAGACTGCTGAGAATTTCCAGTGAGTTACACTCTGCACGTATAGAATACAAAATCCACATTATGTAACACCTTGGACCTGCACAGCCAATGTAATTACCCTAGTAGTATATAAGCAGTTTTATATGTCCATTTCTTATGGAAGATCCTTTTAGCAATATTTTTTCAGAAGAAAAACTTACGTAGCTATGATTCTTGACTGATAAGAGGAAATAAATTTGGTTAAAACCCTGCAGAAAAACCAGTGCTTGCATTTTTCCAAAAGCTAAATATTTTACTCAGCCAGGAGGCCATAATTACTGTAAATGGAAGAGGTTAAAAAGGATGATAATATAAGCTCCATTTCCAGTACCTAAAAATGAAATACAATTTCTGCAAAGTATAACCTTGAAATCTGAGAAGTCTGTATGTCCAACATATAAAATATAAATATATAAAATATAAAAATTCAACAGACTGGTACCTGGATCAGAAGTGGGAAGGCACTGAAACAATGAATGTGACTCTCCTTGCTTATTTCTCTGTCAGCCCCAATAACAGCACTTAGAATGGTTCTTGAGTCACAACTGTTATGATCCTTTAGTTTTTATTACAAGCAGATGTTAATATTTCTGCATACAGTTTGAAAACATTTATCAGTTGCATTTGTCACAACTGACTGTGGTTTCAAAACTGAAGGAGGATCTTCTGTAGAGCCATCTTTGGACCTCTTTGAAAGTTCCTCCCTTACTTGACTTTTCTTCCTTTTTCAGAATTATTCTACGGCATTTCTCCTTTGGCCTCCATTGTAGTCAGTAGCAAAGTTTTCCATAACCTGCTGAGGATGCAGAATCAGGCTTCAAATCCACTGAAGCAAAGGCAATATTGCTGCCAATATCATGCATTTCATGCCCCAAACTAAGCACTACATTTTGAGTATTGTTTCTCAGTGATTAGCTGTGTGTACTTTGCAATTCACAGAATAATGCTACTTAAGATTTATTTTTTATATATTTATTTGTCACTTGACTGACACTATACACATCCTGCTCTCATCTCTTAATGGTTTCTTCTGCTCTTGCTTTTAATTGCCCAAAGTTCAACCTTTAAGGTATTGTTTCTTCAGTATTTACTTTTCAGTTTCAAAATCGCCCTTTTTTCTGAACTGTTGTAATGTATTTGTTTTGTATTGTCTCATGAAATTGTGCATTTTTCAAGACACTGAACATGTCTTATCCCATTTGTACCTATTCATATATAAATGGTAGAAGCACCAAAACTGCTTAAATAAACTAAAAAAAGCTCAAACATCTAGCTCATTACTTCTCCAACTACTGTAGGATTTTAGCTTTCTCCGCTTACAGAGTTTGCTAAATTATATATGTTTCTATTTATAGACAAAATAATTGGAAGACTGACCACGGATCTGCAGGAACGAGGGATTAATTTTTCAGTAATTTATACTGCAGTGAGACCTTCAAGGGTGAGTAATCTACAGTGCCCAGAACTGTCAGATTTTTGCCATCTTACAACTCAAAGTTTGCATAGAAATGCTGTAGATGATTTTCAAGATTAAAGAAGCAAGCAATCTGTACTATATGACGTTTTGACCACAAATGATAGCATGAATGTTTATTTATGATATATCACACAACTATTGAAGTTTTAGGAGACCATAAATCTGCGATTGTCTTTAAAACTTATTATTACTTTTAAGGACTGTAATTTTAGATTTTTTTCCCCCTTTTTAACTCTAATGGTTTTATAATAAGTTCTATGTGGAACCTTATCAAGCTTTTAGTATGCTGCTCGGTGAAGATGGAGTGCTGTTAAGTAAATGAAAGCTACTAATGTATCCATTTTAAAATTACTGTTTTCATTCCTTTTAATCAATACTTTGTATTTATAAGTAGAATGTAAGTTTTCACCCTTGCTGATAGTCAGAACATCATTTATAGATCGCATCTTATGTTAGCAGTAAGTAGCAACGCAGAATACTTATTTATGCAGTTATCTGTTCTGTGTGACATACAGGATTTAGTCAAGAAATACACGAAGTTTAATTTTAATGCAATTAAATGCAAAACAGTCATGCCTTGATGAAAACAGAATATAGTTCCCACTAAGAAGAGGGGTATATGAAGGATGGTCTGTATCCTAAAAATCAACAACTTTGAAAGAAACATATCTGTCTGTTCCAGTGGTAACAGATCTGAGCTTCTAATAGGATGCTTAGTTTAACTTGAGTTTTAATTCAGACTTAAGATAATGTCATTTGAGAATACAGAAGTTATAATTCTGTTGGTTTAGGCAACAGGAAAGCCATTAGTGGGATTGTCTAGATCTAGTGTGAGCACTGCAGACAGGATTTTGAGAAGCTGGAGGGTTTTCAGGAGGGAACACTATGAAAGATTCAAAACTGTTCTAAACACAAGAATGAAACCTAGAAAATTATCCAAAAGAAGAGGAAAAGGCAACTTGACTGCACTTCATAAGTGTTCTTTAAGCCAAAAGTGGATAAGCCCCCCAAAGGTGTCCTGGGTTCAATCAGAAATAATCTGGGTTTTTGTAGGGAGGTAGGATCTTGAACCTCTGGCTATCCAACAAGATAATCAGAAGTCTTCCTTAAGGCTCTAGGAAAAAGGCTAGTTCTACTGAAGGGAAACAAGAACTTTCTTCAGTAATCTACCCTGTGAAATTAATTGCCAGAGACTGGGTTTTGGAGACAGGACTTAAGAGTACAAAGACATAGCAACACAAGGAAGCAAATTCACACTAATATTCTCTTTGCTGTGTGTTTTTGTATTAAAGGAGAGGACATGAGTCCAGAACATTTGATCTGCCTTTTTTGTAAATTTTCTAAAATAAAGATCCAAAATAGAAATAAAAATTATTTAGTTGTTGTGGCTCTTTGCTGATTGAAATCAAAGGTACATGGGCATTCTTAGCTGAAAATTGCATTTAGAACAATTGGAATGAAATAGATTTTTAATTGATGGAAGAATTGGTGTCAAGAGAAGGAAATTTTTGAGCAATTTAAAAAGTGTTGAATTTTGAATCTATGCATATTTCAACAGACTTTCTAAATGAAAGTGGCTTAGTTTGAGTAACTGGAGCACTTGTAAATAATTAAAGCAATGTATTTTTAGATGTTCTGCATTTTTTTAAAGAAAGCAATTTAAACTTTTCTTAATTCTGTAAATTCAATGCCATATAAAACCATTGGAAGCATATTCCGCCGCGCCCCCCCCCCCCCCCCCCCCCCCCCTTTAATTTGTTTCGGTGCATTCAAGGTTATGAGCTTTTGTACAGAGCTAGAAAAGGTGAAATGAAAAGTACCTTTGAGGGTTCATCAGTCTGTACATTTGCATGTAACCTCTTCTTAGTACGCATTGAACTGCAGAAGTTGTGAACTGTTTCAGAACCTTAAACTAAAGAACTAACTCCCTTCACTGAAGCTGGTATTGCCTTCACAGAAAGCGAGTCACTGAGACAGGAAGAAAACTCCCCTATGAGCCACTTTTCTGATTTGATGAGGAAGAGCTGCTTGGTTTAGTCAGTGCAGCCACAGATCCCATTGGGCTATCACAGTTATCAATTAATTACCCCAAGGCACGATGGAGATTTATTTAGGCTGGTTCTTGTTCTGTTCCACTTTCAGCATTTGAAGCTGGAAGAAAGAGTTAAGACCCTGAAACAAAGGCTGTTTGGTGACCTACATGAGATGGTTTCACTAACCAGTTGATGATTCTTCTGGATATTCCATCATGTCATAAAGGAGCTGCCTTTCTCCAAGAAGGCAACTGCTACATCTTGTGACTCTTGTTCTAAAATGCTTTGCTTTTGAGGTCTGAGTTGGGCTGACACTGAGAGAGTGATTTGTATCACCTAATTCTGGGCAAGCAAAGTGCAAAAGTCTAATCCAAAGTCATCAACTAGGGCTCTTTTTACAATCAAAGATTGTATTAGGGTATGATCCTTCTGACCTGTTTTGTAGGTAACTGCTCAGGCTGAGATGAAACCCACCTTTCATAATCTCCTTTGTCTCTGACAACCATAAAGGCAATCCTTGTGCTTTGGTCAGATCTCGACATATACATTTAGTCAGACAACTCTTACTCAGCATTTCTCATCTTCTTTTCCATGAAACCCCCAAAACTTATCTGAAGATTTGAGGAGTCTCCTGCCAAGACCTTTCTTCCCTTTGAAACTGGCATGATAGCTTATTTTTCTTCAGGACAACCAAACCCCTCTTCAGTCCTTGTTCCACTCTTCTTGCATTAGGAGTTCTCATGAATATACAAATTTTTGTGTTCTTGGGGACTATGATCAGAGTCACCCCTCTACTTGTGCTTGCTGCTAGTTAGCTTTTTTGGCTTGTGGTTGGAATGCATAATTTTACCTGTGCTGTTGTAATCGGAGAGGTTTAAAAGCTGCAGTGATTGAAAGGCAGATATGCTTCAAATCATAAATTTCAACATATTTGGCATCCTTCAGGTCTTCATGATGTCTATGTCACATTTTTACAAGTTTGCTTCTGAAACTTCTGCAAGACAGTTTTATAGTTGCTATCTCTTCCCAGTTAGATTGAATGCGGAGGACCCACATATTGCCAAAAGGAGATTTATGGCTACTTCCCAGCTGATATTTATTTTGCTGACTCCACTTCTTACAGATGCATTGTGAAGTGCTGTTTAAACCTTCTCTACTGCCTCCGCATTTTCAGAAAGCTTCAGCTACTGTGGGCTGTTGACTGCTTCATTCTACAAGCTGTCTGCTCTAGTCGGTGTTTAAGTATGTTGAGTCTTTGATTCCACTCCGGGCCAAGCAATGTGAGTTACAGGAACTTTATTCAGCCATAAGTAACACGGGCATCTGCAGCACAAGTGGTTGCATTTGACTCTGAAGTGTCTCTTGCAGGTATCCTCAGGTGCTATTGATGTGCACCCCAGCTAAAAAGAATATGAAAAGTTTTTGTCTTCTTTGACAAGTGCTTGTGGTTGCATTTTCTTTGTTTCTGCCTTCTACCTATTACATTTTGCAGTGCTGCATCTTCCACATACAACCAGCTTCTCTTTTTTTTTTTTTTTTTGTTGACTAGTCAATTCATCACTCTGAGGAGACTAAACTCTGCAACAGCCACCCCACTGACTTCACAGCTTCTGATTAATGGAATGCTTTTAACCATTTAATATGCTCAAACACTATATAATGGGAGTTTACCCATGAAGAAAATGTTAGAAAAATGCTTATAATGCCATTTGCAGGAGTTGGGGTTGTAGGGTTAATATCCTCACGCATCCTTGAATACAAGAATTGCCTTATCCATTTACTTTTGTATTTTTTTCATTTGAAGGAGCAATTATGGTTTGACATAGTATAATAAAGTGTCAGTGCTTCCAACCTAAAAGAAGTAACTGTAGGAATTCCTCATCCTTTAGTTGTCTCCTCTCCCCACTTAAAGAATTCCATTATAATAAAAAATAAATTTTACTTGTAGATAAAGAATATGCACTTATTCCTAGCTAGCTCAGTTGTGAGGTATTTTTGGTTGGTTGGTTGTTTGTTTTTTTTTTTTACTTAATAGAAGTAGAGTCTTTTTAAATAATTACAAAGGAACTGCTTAAAGCTGGTTGAAGCCAGTTAGTTGTCATTCTAGAGGAAAATGAACAAATATTTAGCCAAATTATCTTGGAAATTGAATGCTAAGGGTGCAAGAAGTGCTTGTTAGCAATTCTATATGATTTATTCCATGTGTTAGTGGGCAATTCAGGGAAATAAATGAAAACTAGGTTTTACCTTTAACCCTAGTCTTTTCATTGGAGCATTAAGATTCAATTCCTTAATTTTTTTTTTTTTTTGCAGCTTTAGTTTTCATTTGATGTTTATATATGGTTTTATATATAGGGATGCTTATTTACTGCACTGGAAAGTGAAGGGCAGCACAGAACTAAACTATTATTATCTGTTCAGAACAATTTTTTTATTTTCAGTTGCTAACTAACTTTTTCAGACATAGATGAAGCCTGTACAGGTGTTCCATATACATCAAATTAGAAAGATGCATTTATTTTACATTTAAAACTAAAGACCAGGAAAAAAGGGGTGGGATGGTAGAGAAGGACATAGGCTGGGGTGAAGTCTGTCTTGGGAAAAAAGCAGAAACTGGTAAAATGTACGTATGAAAATTGCAGTGAATACTCTTAAAACCAGTCATGTATAGGCAGAGGTTGTAAACATAATAAATCAGAATAAGATTAAGATATGAGGCGAAAATAAGATGGAGTAAATGGAATGTGTAACTAAACAAGCATATTGATATGGCATGTTGGTAGGCATGCTAAAACCTTTCTGGAAGGAAAATGCCAAGCTAAGAAATTTTTTAGAGTGACAGAATAGATCTGTAAGGGACTGGTGTTGTATTTTAAAATAAGTTTGGATTCAAGGAGACAAAGACAAGTATTCTGGGAATTCTAGAGTCCTGTTTCAGGAGCAGAGTCTTTGAAGACTGAGGTCAAACATAGCATCCAAATGATAGGACTTTAACCTAAAGATTGAAATGATCAACGTGTCTGTCGTTTGGTGAATTGCCTGGTAAGCTCCACTGATTGTGTTGATGGACACTGTCTGTAGATGGAATGCAAACTGTTTAAACACAATATATTAAAAGCTCAAACTGTATTTCAAAAAGCATTTTTGAAAGACCGCTTCTTTCCCCTCACCCTCCTCCTTTCTTGGAAACATCCCAAATTGTGCCATAATTAAACATCAGAGTGAAAGAGGTGAGGCTATTGAAATTAACAAAGCCACACTTTAAAAAGCTAAGTCCTGTGTGTATACAGAAAATTAAAAAGAATATAAATTCCTGCAATTTTAGTGCAAAATCATATGGCAGACTTAAAGAGATTCAGAGGAACAATGTGCAAAAGAAATAAAAACACATTAGAAATTCTTTCAGAGACCTTTTGATCTAATAAAAAAAAGAGAAACTTGGGGGAAAAGGAGTGACAACACAAAGCCAAAAGAGTCTGTGTGTTGATCGTCTCAGTGGTGGAACATAGAGAAGATCTCAGCATAAAGACTTTTTCAGTAATTGAGCCTCAAAAACTTTTCCTGTTACTGAGGTGGTAGGTGGTAGAAGAGGTTTCAAAATAAATCAACAAAATGAATAGTCTCATGTCACCAGTCAGATAATTTTCACCAAAGTTTTAACCAAAATAAGACATGAAACTGCCAGTCTCTCAATTGTCATGGTTCTTCATATACAACTTATAATGTATATGTATATAACGTATTGTATATTAGCTTGGCCTTAATCCCAGAGGATCAGGAAGTGGCAAGTGTGACATGGAGTCTGAAAGGAAGCTTCATATCTCTGGAAAAATACAAGCAGGAAACCTACCTTCTGTACTGAAAAAATGGGTTGAAACTTAAAGTAGTAAATATGTGGACATATGAAGAAAATATGATATGGATACACTGTTCTCTGAGAGACATAAAATATACAGGTGTAAGTGATCCTGTTGCTACAGTAAAAAAAGGTACAAAAGTAAAATTATTTTTGGGCAGAAATAAAAAAAATTTAAAGGTAGGAAACAAAGGATAAAAATAAAGGATTGGTGTTTACAGTGGGATTCTGTGGGGATTGATGTTGATGCCTGTGCCATTCAGTAGAGTTGTCGTTAGCATGGAAAGGGGGCTGAAATCTGAGGGTGCCAAAGTTTGCTGATGTGCTGACAAGTTGGAGCAACCACTCACGGCACTGTGTTACTGGGTGATAAAATGACAGATGAAATCCAGTACGAAGGAAAGTAACACGCATAAGGAAAACCTTAAATATGCATATTGCGCTGTGATGAGTGGCTGCTATTTCTCAGAAGAGGAATTATGGTGCGAATGCGGGTAGATCTCTCGGAACATCCCTGCAGTCAGCAGTGGGATGAATAGTGAGCAGAGTGTTACCAGTCATTTGGAAAGTAAGAGGGCAAAGCTGCAAGTGTCAAGTAGTTCACTAAGCCCTTGGTGAGTGCAAGTCCGCCAGTGGAATAGTCTGTGTGATTCTGGCCACCCCATCTCCAAAGGGATCCAGTAGGACTACAAGATTAAAATATTTTACCTAGGAAAAGTGACAATTCAAGAGAGAAATAAAAGATAAAACTACCAATAACATGGACGAGCTTAACAGGAAATAATTACTCACTGTCTCTGGCCAGTACTCACAACTATCACCACTCACAGACCATAATGCAGGAATTCAGGAGAACAAAATCCCTTTAAAGAAAAAAAATAAATTAGTTTTGGGTGACAAAATACCCAATACATAGATTTCAGTGGTTTGGTGAACTAATGGAAGAAAGATAGGAAGGAAGGATGGAAGGAAGATCCTATTGCATGTGTTCATTTGAATGCAACCTTCAGCTCTGAAGGTTTATAACCCAAAGATTACAGAAATGATGGAAGGTATCCTGGGGACAAGTATTGTTTGTATTTAACCTTTTCTTATTTTTAGCTGCCAGTACCAGTTTTACTATCAGTGCTATCAGTACCACTGGCAATGAGTTAGGTGGACCTTTGGTCTCACACAGTTTAGGTGGTCTTGTGTCTTGGCAGTGGAAGGCTGGGATATTGACAGCATTTCTCTGGGGCTGGAATGTTGAAAGGTAATGTGTAACTTATTTAACTAAAGGCCATGAGCCAGAAAAGGCAGCCAACAGACTAAACAAAGGTCCACTAAAGGAAGCTCACAGACTTTTCCTCCTCCTGCTTGCCTATTAGGTTGTTGTAGAATTGCCACTTTTGAAAATTAAATAATTGGCACACAAAAAAAATGGCCTGCTACATGTAAATCGTTGTTCTGCTGGCAACCAGAAAATCCATAACACAAGGTGACTGTGTCAGATGGAAATCAGGTAGGTAGTACCCCAAGCTTGGTGCAGTTTCTCCTGCTTGCAGTGCAGTGAAATGGGATGGAATCTCAAGATCCTTGTGATTAAGGATTGGTAAATTGCCTCTGGGAACTCCGCGTTCTTTCCCATTCTTTGCTGCTGGTGAGCTCAGAGACTTGTATCTTCAGCACTTTCTCCAGACACCAAAGCCCATAGGCAGGATCTTTGTCAGAGGCAGACTCACAATCCCATTTTGGGCAAGCAAAGGGTTAGAAATAGGAAATTGTCCCACCCAGAGGATCACAGCATATGTGTCTCCTCCCAACATGTTCCTAGGGCTGAAGATCCAGGAGGTCAGTGCTGGGTAGCTACGTAGCTCCTGCGTGCAGTCAGAGCGACCTTGCCCTAAATGTCTACCTGCAGTACTTCTTGCCTTCCTTCCCTTTGTAGGAAACTAAATGAATGAAGCTGGTAAAAGGACAAGCTGGTGCAACCACAGGGAGTCCCCCTGCACTGGCAAAAACATTTATATCCTGCACCATTTGATTTCTATTGCAGTTTCTATTGTCTACACTAAAGGAATAGATATTAGAAGAACAAAGACCAACACAACGCAAAAATTTGCCAGTAATCAGTAAAATGCAAATCCCTGATCCTAGGAATTGTGTGTGGTCTGATGGCAGAATAACAAACCCCTACGTTTTAGTGCATCCAACATGTAACATAGTTAAGACTAGTTAGAAGAAACCTGGCTTATTTTGTTTTAGTTTCAACTGGCATGTCGTATTCTTTCTTTTCACTTTAGAAAATTCATTCACTTCACGTAGTGCCGCAGAACATTTGATCTTAGAAATTCAGTGTTTTGTGGTAGGAAGAAATTTTGTTGTGCAGTTCTAGATCTGCTATATTTCTGCATGTGGTGGTTCTGTTTAATTCTGCTTTCTAACTCTTACCCTGCCTGCAAAAAAAAAAGTATTAGACTGTTCAAAGCCATCAGCTGATTTTCTGCCATTTGAAACAGAAAAGAGGTGTCATCATTATGCATACATAGCCATTGTGCATGTGCAGCCATTAAACTCATAGGTACAGCATACATGCCTCTAAAATTAGGATAGAGGATGATAATTTTGCGGTAATTTTCAAACATATTTATGACTTTATCAGAGAAATATATCCTTGCTTTATTGATGGATAGTTCTATTGAGATTTTCTCTCTGAAAGCTACTTTTATTAATTCCTACAGGCTTTTCCATAAAAATCTGTGAAGCTGATACTGCCTGCAAGCCTCTGTTCACAAAGTTTGCATATTGGAGCTTTAGCAGACAAAGCTAAGAACTAGACCAGGGTGTTAATAAAGTGTTGACAGACTGTTACAGCAGTGTTTCTGTGTTGAAACACAGATCTTGTTTCTTTCTGAGGACCAGATTACCCCATTCCCTGTAGCTGACAACTTTAAACTGAATCAGATTTCAGTCTTCTAATATATGGTATATTTCTTTTTAGAAAGTTTTCTAATTTGAAAATTGACTGATTACAGAAACTTTTATTTAAAAGACATGTAGATGTGGTGCTTAGGGACATGGTTTAGTGGTGGACTTGGCAGTGTTAGGTTAACAGTTGGACTTGATGATCTTAATGGTCTTTTCCAACATAAATAATTCTATGATTCTATAGCAGCTTTTGAGGAAATAGCTCTGCACAGGCCAGACCCCCATGCAGTCACCTGTGTTAGCAACAGTCAACTGCAGCAGACCCAGAGGCAATTGTGGGATGCCTCTGGGACTCACCAGTGGACCCCTGGGCTGTTAACTGCGGATGCTGTAAGAGAAGAGGCAAATTTGCCCAGCATGAGGTTGACAAGTCTTTGTTTCTTTTGGGATCCAGCCTAGTATTATAAGAGTGTTCTGATCCATGCAGGCTTACCAGCTCACACTAGCCTTGCATAGGAATCTCTGTTATTTGATTTTTTTAATGATATATGTACTTAGTGTCACTGGTAGACCAAAAAAACCCACCAAAAACAAAAAAAGGCAAGAAACTAAGAAACTCATCCTCCTGCCAAAATGCCACAAGGCTCTTACTTAATTTGTTAATGGGTGCATTGCTGTAAAAGCCACACATAAAGTGGTGCTTGACATCAAATTACATCGCATCTTTTGTTCTTGTTCTGTCCTTTTCATTTTACTAAAACTTCAGTGTTTACAATTTTATTGAAACGTTGCAGCTGTTCTTCTGTGACGGGGTTTCTGGTTTAGCCCAAATGATTCAGTCACTTCAGATAGGTATGTAATGAATCATAAAAAGTATCATTCTACATTTTAGTGCACTACAGTGTGAACGTTAAACTCCAAGTATTCTAACAGGTAGCTATCTCTGCCTCTGAGGCTTTCAGCCAACTCACTTGCAAAATCCTGGAACAGAATAAGGAGGGTTTCTTGCCTTACATTGAGCAGAACTATGGGAAGGTGAATGCTGGATCCCATTCTGCCTCCTCACTGTTGAAAACCCCTTCCTCCTCCCTAGTACTTGATTTCCTTCTGACCCTGATGATATTCCTTGCTACTGCTCCACAGTTTTTCTCAGGATATGAACTGCCAGCAGGAGCAACTTATTGTGGTTGAACCAAATCCCCAGCCAGGTGCCATTACCTGTCATTGAAGGCTGGTTATGGTGTAGTAACGGCAATAGGCATCAAGCTGCTAAAGCAACCCCATAGGAGTGCTGGAAAGAAGCTGGTCTTTGTTTTCGAATACCCCCCACCTTATAAAGTCCAGTCTTCCAAAGTTTAATATCAAAGCATCATGATAGTAAACTTTGTAAAAAGTCAGTAACTACCAGCCACAGAGGTGGCAGTTACATGTAACTGCTGACCAAGGTTGCATGGTGTGGTCTCATTTTGTTTTGGATGGGGAAGAGACTAGTCGGAGATGAAAGAAATTATGAAACTGAGATTGATGACGTTGTCTGAGATGTGTTAAATGGAAGGGTTAACTAGGCTTTGGTGGAAACACAGCTTTTGAGACAAACTTGGAGGAGGAAAAAGGGCTTATCCAGAGAAAAGAAAGCATTGTAACCTCCTTCAAAAAGGCATGGATGTTATTTCTAATATTAGCTTTGTGTAGACTTTCTGATGTGCGTTTCATTTATATATATAACTTCTAGGTTACATACACTACTGTCAGAAAAGTTAAGTGGATACTGAGTGCAAGAAAGCAGAGAAGTTAAATACCTTTTTTTGATTTTCTGTGGAAAAAAATGCTTAACTTCCCTGTCAAAGAGTTTCAGTTTGCTAGAATTATTGTCCTTTGCCTTTTGATTCAGCAGAACTGGGAAGACAGAGCCAGACTCTCCTCACAAGTTCCTACAGTGCAATTTCTGTCTGTCTCTGTTTTCTCCAAAAGAGTTGTCACACACAGATGGAGATGCTGAAAGCAAAGAATGATGTTGTCGCGTTGAACACAGTGAGAATCTGACCATCTGAAAAACACACTGGTATTTAGACTGTAATTTATTACAGGCAGACTTGAGTAATGGTAAGAAAGATATGTAACTTTTTAAAGTTAAAGATTAATTCCCTTGAAATATCAATAACAATTTGGTGTAACTATCATACTATCATCCTGTTCGCACCTCTTTAAATTAAGAAGAAAAGGGAGACAGGCTCCCCAGTTTGGCAGAGTAGTCCTCCAAAGTGCTGGAGGATCAAAATATTAAGTGGAGGGACGGAGACTTTTATGGATCTTCAGATTTTTAATTTTTCTGTGATTAACCTACATCTAGGACAGTGTCAGCAACTCTCCTGGCAGTAAGAGTAACACATTTTTGCTCCTGTTTGCATTTTTCCATTAGGTAACCCACCAGACCCCTATATAATCTCAGCCCAACCCTCACTACATACCCATCTCCTCTTACTGCAGCAGAATCTGTTCTTCATTTTTCACATCTCCCATGGCAACTTGGATTCCACATACGGACATAGGAAAGTGGGAAAAACAACCAGTTGGAGTGGGTATTCCCCTCAGCAGCCTACAAATGATGTAAAATCTGTAGCTTCTTTTATCTTTGTCAGAATTGCCTGAAACAGGGCCTAATCTAATGTTAAAGCTGGGGAGATTGGCATCACCAAATACTCCTTGAATGATACATGTGGTAGATTCCTTTCCAGATTAATTCTGGTTTACGATGCAAGCTCTTAATAATTTTTTTTTTTTTTTTGTCTTTTGTATACAAGTTTGAAAAATCTGATTAGCTAGAAAGATGTGAATGAGTTTTAACACTCTGGTAGATGACCAAGACATTGTTTTCAATGGAATAATTGTCTTTGGGTTATTTGTCCAAAGTGAAATGTAAGGTGGAAAATTAAGTGTAGCAGCTCCTGCAACTGCTACTCCAGTTTATACATACTGTGTTTTACTTTCTAAAGTCAAGATCTTTTCATAGGCCAATGCCTGCTTTTCCTTAAGTTAGCTGAAAATTTTTGGTATAATTTTTTTTAAAAAGTTGGAGTGAGAAAATAACAGGAAATATCTTAATTTTCTTCAGAAAATTGGGACTACTGTGGTATTTCTGGATGTGCTTGTATGTCCCGTACATGCAAAAATTCCTTGTCTCATTTTAAAGCCTTTCAAGAAGGATTATCACAAGTGCTGCATCACAGCACCTTCCTCTGATTTGGGTTCTGTCACTTGCACGGTCCCTGCTAACTCACTCTTCCCTGCACTGTATTCAGTTGCACAGAGTAGTCACATTCTCTGTAAATGATGATCAAGACATCTTTTAACCAGCCCAGCGATGCAAAAGGATAAACACATCTAGCCATAAACATACAAGCTGACGCTGCAAATTTTGTTTATGCAGGCCACTGAACTGAACGGTGTAAGAAATATTGCAGTTTTATTATCACTTCTAACAGAAGATCTCCAAGTGGTTGGTCATGACTTGGGTACTCTCCACAAGTCATAATAGTACTATCAATTATAAAACAGAATGTTATCCTTTACAGTGAGATCGTTGTCTCCTACAGTGAGACTTGTATTTTGACTTGAATATTCCTGTCCCAGCCTTGCTTCTGTGAAAAACCCTGGGAGATGCAGAACACCAGGTAGGAGCTGAGTGTCACAGTCCCTGAGCCATTTGGCTTGCTGGTAGAAGTTTGCATGCTTGGATAGAGGAGCCATCAGATGGTAATGTGAGCCAGTAAGCTTCGTTATATACCCTGCAGGGCACTAAAATGATAGTAATAATTGTCAATAAATGATTGCTATTGATATAATGTACCTTATTTCTGTACTTTCTTTCTCCCCTGCTTGATCAGACTATTAATAGAGAAGGAAAAAAGAGGTGAAGGATTCCTCTGGGCAAAGTGTCATGCTACTGACATTTATTCTGATGTCTTGGTTAGTATTACAGTTGCCTTACAAATGTGAGAAATAGAATCATAGAATGTGCTGGGCTGGAAGGGACCCAAAGATCACCCAGTTCCAACCCCCAGCCATGGACAGGGACACCTTCCACTAGGCCAAGTTGCTCAAAGCCCCATCCAGCCTGGCCTTGAACACTCCCAGGGATGGGGCAGCCACAGCTTCTCTGGGCAACGTGTTCCAGTGCCTCGCCATCCTCATAGTAAAGAATTTCTTCCTAACAACAAATCTAAATCTATCCTCTTTCAGTTTAAAGCCAGTCCCCCATACCCTGTCACCACATGCCCTTGCAAAAAGTCCCGCTCCAGCTTTCTCATAGGCCCCCGTTAGGTACTGGAAGGCTGCTGTAAGGTCTGCCCAAAACCTTCTCTTCTCCAGGCTGAACAATACCAACTCTCTCAGCCTGTCTTCATAGGAGAGGTGCTCCAGCCCTCTGGTCATCTTTGTGGTCCTTTTCTGGACTCGCTCCAATAGGTCCCTGTCCTTCTTCTGTTGGGGGCTCCAGCGCTGAATGCAGTACTGCAGGTGGGGGTCTCATGAGAGTGGAATAGAGGGGGACAATCACCTTCCCTGACCTGCTGGCCAAGCTTCTTTTGATGCAGCCCGGGATACGGTTGGCTTTCTGGGCTGTAAGTTCACATTGCTGGCTCATGTTGAGCTTCTCATCTACCAACACCCCCAAGCCCTTGTTATTGTCAATACATTCCAGGAACCTCCTGGATTGCCTATGGCCTGCTGTGCTGTCCCTCCAACCGAAATCAGGGTTGCATGTCATCAGGGAAAAGAATGAGATTTCTGAGAAATTCTCCACTTCCAAGTATATTTACACTCTACTCTTTCTGTATCTATGTATGTGTGAATGCACACGTGTGTGAGCAATACAAGTATCCAAGTCCGTACTTATGCCAAGTATTGTCATAATTAATTTATGAGTGGATTTTGCATTAGATGTTTTTTTTATTTTAAAGCATGTGTCTCTCTTTGCTTATAACTTAGAACAATTTTTCTATTTTGTGCTTCACTGGAGAGAACTCTGTCACCATCACAGTGCAAAAAATGTTTCCTCGTGTTCAGATGACTTCTCCTGTGTTTCAGTTTGGGGCCATTGCCTCTGGTCCTGTCACTCGGCACCACTGAAAAGAGCCTGGCTTCATATACTTTACAATCTCCTTTCTGGTAATTATACACATTCATGAGATTCCCCCTCTTGAGCCTTCTCTTCTCCAAGATAAACAGTCCCAGCTCTTTCAGCCTTTCTGCACAGGAGAGATTCTCCAAACCTTTCCTCATCCTGTGGCCCTTTGTTGGACTTTATCCAGTACATCTAGTAGGTCCTTGTGCTAAGGACCCCAGCACTTGACCCACCACTCCAGGTGGGGCCTCACCAGTGCTAAGCAGAGTGGAAGGATCACCCACCTTCGACCTGCTGGCAATGCTTTGTGTAATGCAGTCCAGGATACCATTAGCCTCCTTTGCCACATTGCTGGCTCATGTTCAATTTAGTGTCCACCAGGACCCCCAGATCCTTTTCTGCAAAATTGCTTTCCAGCCAGTTGGCCCCCAGTGTGTACTGGTGCCTCCTGGGGTTGTTCCTCCCCAAGGGCAGGACTTTGCTCTTCCCCTTGTTGAACTGCGTAAGGTCCCTGTGAGCCCGTTTCTTCAGCCTGTGGAGGTCCCTCTGGATGGCAGCATGGCCCTCTGGTGTATCAGAGGATGAATCCTGGACAAATCCAGTCTCCTCAATAAAACGGAGGGAGACTGCCTGAGGTTTATATGGAATGCAAGGTTCGCCAAATCTAGGGCCAAAATTGAAGTTATAAGATAGCCTAGAGTGGAAAACAAAAAAACCCACCAACCCACAAAACATTAGAAATCATAACAATGTAAACAGTTCAAATTCTCAAAAATACAGATAGTTGGTAACTCTTTGCTTAATGTTGCAGATTTTGAGAGCTCAAAGCACTGTTATGCTACAGTCTGGCACCAAAAGATGAATGAAATAAGTGTAGTCAAATACATTTTGTCTTTGGGGTGCTATGGTAGCAGCTGCAGTGCCTGCCGTCCCCTCCTTGGATGTTGCACCTCATGATGATTCCGGCCATCGTAAATGACCCAAAAGGATTCTTTGACCTCCCCTTTCACAGCATCATAGAATCATAGAATTGTTTAGGTTGGAGTCATGATGTATTTTCAGCTTTTGTCTATACTTGCATGCCCTAAATATTTTCAGGCCCTTCTGCATTTGAAGTTTAATACTATTAAGCAATATCTGGCTTTTATACTGCACTCCCCCCCCCCCCCCCTCCCCCAATAGAAACTAAGATTTTGGTGTGGTTTTGTTACACCAACAAAGGGTTTAATTGTGTCATGGCTAAATTTGGAAAAATTACCATTTGCCATCTAAGTAGAGTATATAAAGAGAATGCACTGTAGTTCACAGTATGGAGGCAGGGACTAGGCTAAGATACAACCTAAAAAGAGAAAGGGAGTGGACCCTTCTTCTTCCTTGCCTCCCTCCTTGAAAGTATGGAAAGACCACCTCTTTCCGCTAGCTGTTACAATGAGAGAAACAACTCCAAGGAGAGTATGTGGTCATACGTCCATGCTGTTAGAAATGAAAAGGAGCTACAAAGACCTCCAGGACAGTTTTCTTATTCTTGATAGGCACACCTGGACATAGCAATTAAAAATCAAGAAGTACAAGACTGGAAAAGGGGGCATAACCATCAGCTGAACTGATACCCAGAAATCCCATGTTGAAACTAGTGTGAAATGCAGCCTGTTTCTATGATTCCTTACCATTCACCATTTTAACCAATGAAAAATTTATTTTCCCAGTATTTTTCTTGTATGTGTTTGCAACCATTCGACTTATATTTGTAATTTCAAATACATAAAATGGCCCCAAATCTTTTTTCTTGTCTCTAGCCATTCTGGTTTGGAACAGCCAACAAAACCCAGCAACAACAAAACAAATGAATAATTTTGGATGTATGGTCTGTTTGCTTTGAAAAAGTTCAGTATGTTGGTGAATCAAAATGTTGCCAGATCAGCTGTCTTCCTCCTTTCCAAGAGAGATGATTCTGTATTAGGAGCCTTTCAAAACAGATCAAGGGAAGAATTTTCTCCAGGCTGCTTCTGTTGCAGGTTTAGTTAGTAATTACAGTCTTCAGTTCTGGTCCAGGACAATGTAAATGGCACCCTTTATTTTCTGTGTCTTATTTAATCAGGTCTTGTGATTGTTCACTGCATATCTGAGATCAAAAATGCCATTGGTAAATCCAGAGGAACAAGGCAATGAGTCACACCTCCCATGGTTCAGATTAGGTAAAGGCAAAGAAAGCAACAGAATAAAATATGGTTTAATGATTGACAACACTGCCACTATGGATTGTTCCTAAATAATCTAATTTGATTTACAAGAATTCAATGTAAATATAATCAATTTCTCAAGGAAGTATCTTGTCATTTATAGTTTAGCATGAAATACAGGCGTGGGGAGAAAGATTTTAATTCAGTAAGCTCATGTTTGTGCAGCAACAGAAGAATAGGAAAACATGCCTGAAACAGAGAGGCAGGGGTGTACTGGGGGAGCCTCCAGCTTCCCACTGCAGGTGAGCTGGAGGGAGCAACTGCCATCTTCTAGGCCTCCAGTGGGTTCTAGGCTGGGGTGTTTCAGAGATCCTTCTTCCAGCCTCCAGACTAAGTTTTCTTGGATTTCTGTGGGGTAATGCTTCCTGATTTCAAATGTGCTGAATTACCTCACCCACAGGTAACTTAGAGAAATGCATCTGCAGGCTGGAAGGATGAATATGCAGGCCGGTAAGTGCTTGGGGGATATTTCTTCAGAGAGCTGATGCTTTCAGGCTTCCGTTTAGTGCAGTGGTCCTGCCTGCCTATAGCTGTGCAAATAAAGACTTGCTGGGCTGCACAGTCTGTATTTTCAGCCACAAATATGACCAAAACAAAGCTCACTTTCAGAAATGTTTTTGGGTGAGATATGTTGCCTCCCTTCTTCAGCATGGTTGAATTTGTTAGAACAGGTTTAATCACGGGAAACGAGTGGATTTCTCAGTCCTTGACACCTCTTCTTCTCAGGCAAACGCTCTTTTGGTTCATATGCTTTTTCAGAGGTGAAAGGGAATCTTTATGTGAGAGCCTCATGGCAAAGTACTGGCAGCAGACCAACAGAAATAAAGCTGTAGTCTTATGATTATATTCTAATAGTGTGTTGTTTTTTTTTATTTTGAGATACTTAACCTGATCCCCCAAGTCAGCCCAATCACAATCTCCAATGTAGCATTGTTTTCAGCTATTAGCAGGCATTTTTTAAAGCCCTCTTTAGATGATACACGGGGCCCACATAGTGAAGTCAATTGTTAGGCAGGATATAATTTAGACTTCAGCTCTTCCTCTCAGTTTGAAATAAAATGATTACATTTCAGGACAGCCTAAGGGAAGATTAAAAGTTTTATATCAAGAGTTGAATATTGTCTTTTGTTGCACACTCTTCTTTTAAAGAAAATGGTATTCATTTAAAATAACGCATGTTCTGATGTATTTGAAAAGGCACTACTCTGAATTAAAAAGAAATTCATAAAGTATGCACGTATGGGAGAGGAAGATTGCAATCTATATTTGAGAGTTTAGTCAAAGGTTTTTAATTCAGCCCATTCTGCTTTGTTCATAGAATTAGGTATCTACAAAGACGCGTTGTAAATAACAGATGGCCCATAGTGTTTAGAAAGCAGCGGTTAAGGTGACAAAATCTTCTGGGGCTCCTCTCCATAGACAGGTTATAAAGTGATACTATAGCCTCTGTTCCAAACTGGAAAATGTTCCTTGCCTGTCTTTAAACCCATTAAAAGTGGTTCCAGGCAATAGCTCCACGTAATTATAATTCTGGTAACCCCTGACACCTCTCATTTCTTGTATCCCAAAGTTATCCTAGGGAAGAGGCCACTTGTAGAATATGAAGTTATAAAGCTGACATGACTTAAAAATAGATGGAATAGTCCAAATATGAACAGAGTAAAAAGTGAGGAGTAAGATATGAACAACAGGATTAAGTTATTGTCTGATAAGGTCAGCTAGCTTTTACTGTTCATATCAATGGGGCTGTTTTACCAAGGATGTCCTGGGCACATTTGTAAAAAAGCATTGCCTATTAAAGGGAATCCCTGGAAAACTCCTAAAACAAAATGTGTATATGCAGTGAAGTCTCTTGTAGGAGTTCACTGCATCAGCCAAATGAGCATAGATCTTTTCCCAGAAGCCATCAGAAGAGTGTACAAACAGCGCTGCTGTAGTTAGGTAGCCTGCTTTCATGGCTGTTAACATGAAGAGCGCAAAAACTTGTTCTTACTACAGGGGGTGGTCACTGAATGTGTAAGTTAAATTTTTTTTGTGATTTTATCACAGAAGAAGAGTTACTTTCTTTCAGTATATTCTTCTGTAAAAAGAAAAAGTATTAGCACTAATTAACACCACTGTCTTAAGGCAGCATTAACAACATAGTTTTACGTTCATTTGCCTGATGTCAGCGGTGCTTGTTTTCACATGTCGACACCTGACAATGGGAACCTAGGTTAACACCATGGCCTCTATACTGCCAATTAAATAGACAGACAATAATAAATATTGAAGTTGATTGAAGGTTTAAGAAGGATGGACGTTCATGGTTCAGAATGGTGAAGGTCTGTGTTCAATTGATATTATCTCTTACAAAGGAGATGAATTGTTAATGTGCTGTTATTCCAGATTTCTAGAAGAACTGATGTGGTGGGGGAATTAAGACGACGATTAATGGCCACTGAGGAAGAAGGCAGTTTATCATATCCTCCTCTGAATGTGACCGCTGGAAGTGATACATGCATCCTTTTTTATGCTAGTAATTTCAGCCTCAAAGCCAACAGTTCAGTTTTTATAGATTTGACAAATGCAACATTTGTAATGCAGAATGTGGATATTTCTTCCTCTGAGTGCTCAGACACCAACACAACGTGAGTAGCACAAGAAATTCCGTAAAATATGTGATTTCTGAAAATTAATCCAAAATGGTGCAATGTCAAGTTAATACCAATTTAATTTTCTTCTAAAGCATCCAAAGTACAAAAATACTAAATTGGATATTCTTAGAAGAAAAAGATTGAGTCAAGATCACAAAATTGTTCAGATGCAGCCCCTTATTTTCACTTTTGTTTTTCCTCTTATATTCCTATTTTCTTGTTTGCTTATATTTGGTCCAAACAGGTTTCCCTGTGCCCAATCTCACAATCACAGAAATCTCCACTGGCATTAATGAGATCATAATTTCATTGTAAAATTCCCTTGAAGGAGAGTATTGCCAGTTACTAGGTAGTAATTCAGCTGGAAGTACATTAATGAAACATGATCTCTGTTTTCCTTTACTTTGAAGCACCTGCTCTTGGGTAAAAAAAAACACTCTAGAAATATTTTGTCATATTTTTCTGTGTACTGAACCTTTGCTATATGACTTCTGTAATTGCCTATTGATTTAGAATATTCCCTCCGATTGAAATGTCACAATGATCTAATTAAAGCTGACTACTCTAACATTAAAAATCTGTTTCTTATTCTTAGACTGTCATTAAAATACACAAAGCCAGTGAATGAAATCAGCAGCCTAGAGATAAGGTAAATTATTATTTGTTCTTAAATAGATCTTTGTGACTTACAAAGCCTGCTTGTAAATTAGGAGCAAAAAAAGAGGAGGAGTTAAGTGAAAATGGTTTTGAAATTATGATTTAATTTCTGTTCTAAGGAGTTACTGTGCAGCAGAACAATAATACAGTCTTTATATAGAGAATATATTAATGTGCTCAGGTAAAGTTCTAAAAAAGTGGTATAGGTAAACAACCATACTGTAAGCCACTGGTATATGCAACATCCTCTTTTTCTAATAGGATCAAACCATGATCCTGTCTCAGGGAAATCTGCGTTATGTGAGCAGTTCTAGGGGCTGAAGTCTACTTGCATGGACAGGGTGGTATTTAGTCCTGATGCAGATTACCAGTGTACTCTGTCAGAGCTAACTTGTGGCTAATGAGGGGTGCAAAAACATAATTCTGCTGCGTGGATGATGACAAGACCATGTTTCTCCTACCATGAGAAAAGGGAAGAAAAGTTAAGGAATGGGAAGACCTGGGATGAAAAGTCAAAGGGAGAATCAGAGAATCATTTAGATTGGAAAAAACCATTAAGATTAAGCCTAGCTGTTAACTTAGCACTGCCAAGTCCACCACTAACCATGTCCCTAAGAACTGCATCTATGCATTCTTTAAATACCTCCAGGGATGGTGATTCCACCACTTCCCTGGGCAGCCTGTTCCAATGCTTGGCAACCCTTTCAGTGATATTTTATTTTTTTAATAATAGCCGATATAAACTTCCCCTGGCAGAACCTGAGGCCGTTTCCTCTTGCCCTGTTGCTTCTTACCTGGGAGAAGAGACCAACGCCCACCTGCCTGCAGCCCCCTGTCAGGCAGCTGTAGGGAGTGATAAGGTCCCCCTGAGTCTCCTCCACTCCAGGCTAAACACCCCCAGTTCCCTCAGCCGCTCCTCACAAGACTTGTGCTCCAGACCCTTCCCCAGCCCCGTTGCCCGTCTCTGGACACGCTGCAGCCCCTCTGTGTCCCTCTTGCAGTGAGGGGCCCAGAGCTGAACACAGGGTTTGAGGTGCGGCATCACCAGTGCCCAGTACAGGGGGACGGTCACTGCCCTGGTCCACACTGTTTGGAATACAAGCCAGGATGCTGTTGGCCTTCTTGGCCACCTGGGCACACTGCTGGCTCATGTTCATCTGGCTGTCAACCAGCACCCCCAGGTCCTTTTCCTCCAGGCCCTTTCCAGCCACTCTGCCCCAGCCTGTAGCACTGTGTGGGGTTGGTGTGACCCAAGTGCAGGACCCAGCGCTGAGCCTTGTTGAACCTCATAGAACTGGCCTCAGCCCATCGATCCAGCCTGCCCAGACCCCTCTGCAGAGCCTGCCTGCCATCAAGCAGACCAACACTCCCACTCATCTTGGTGTCTTCTGCAAACTTACTGAGGGTGCACTTGATCTCCTCGTCTAGATCATCAATACGTAGTTCAAACAGGACTGGCCCAAACACTAAGCCCTGGGGAACACCACTTGTGACTGGCCACCAACTGGAGGTGACTCCATTCACCACCACTCTTTGAGTACTTGCAGCTGTTGCTCTCACTACTGGACTCTAGGGATGGGGAAAGCACCTGCTACTGTTTGAGGGCTGCCACACAGCTGCTGGTCATTAAACCTCAGTTCTCTCCTCAGCAGCAGGAACAGCAGTTAAAAGAAATTTTTGTAGACTCTGGTAAAGATGATGCAGCCTGCTCTTTTCAGTTAGGTACCTCAGCTAATTGCTTGAATTTATTTGGGAAGAACTTGCACTGAATTAAATTTGCATATACCAGAGGACAAACTAGATGTTTGCTTGGGCAGCAGAAGGACAAATGACTTTTGCAATCTAAAATACTTTTGACATCTTGAATAAGGGGAATGGAAATCGAAGGAAACCAAAGAGGGGAAGTTTAAAGTAACAATGTAGGAGACAATCAGACCATGAACAATGTTTTAGTAGGAGAGTAAAAAAGGCATGTGGCACTAAGATGATAAGCATGGGTGAATAAATACTATTATTTACACTGAGGTAGAAGGACAGTCTATGTTTAGGTAGAAGGACCTCCAGAAGGACTTGTGTTGAACAGAGTCAGTGATGTGTTTGGAGTTATATTTGGAGTGCAGAAAGACACTTACAAGAGATCACGGTAAGTGACAAAAAACCACATATGCTTTGTTATTTAACATCTCCTCTCCTCTCTAAGTATCTAGAGCTTTGTGAAAGAACATAATGTACAGATAAGCTTGCTGTTAGTATTGTATTTTTACTTTTTTGACTATTGTAGTGAACTGTGCATAGGATCCTTGAGACTTGTTCTTGGTGATGGAGTCAAGCATTTCTTGGTTTCAGTACTGTAAAGTAGCAAAGGGGCATGCATTTCCATGAACACCATGGGGAATGAAGGAAACATTTTTCTTGGATCTCATTCCAAAAATACTGTTCTCAAACCAAGACTCTGCCCAAGTTGTGTCTTTACTTTTAGTCTAATATCACTTTCCGTGGTGCTGCCCTGGTGCTTCTCTGCCTACTGTTTGCTGGTCCTGTTTCACTCTTGTACAGACAGACCTACCACAACAGTGCCTTGGATTTTCATTCTGTGTCTTTGCTCATACTAGTGCAGCTCCTAGCTGCTGTCCTGTAATCTTTTAGTGTATGAATGAATCTGGTTGCTTTCTACGTTTGTTCTGAATGTGACCATCCTCAGCATAACACCATGCTTTCTTCTAAAATTACAGTTCCAAGAAAATAATATGAATCATAAAGCACTTGAAAATCTTACAAAGCGTGACACTGTGCTGCAAAACTAGCTACCAAGTTAATTGATGGAACTTGGAGGATTATTTACTTTAAAGTAGTCAACAAGTTTTGCTCAATTATAGAACAGGAAATCGCAAACATTAGGATGCTATTATATGAAAAAATACTTCAGCAGTTGAAACATTTGTCTTAGATTTTGATTGCTACAACAGACATAAGAAGATCAAATGTAATCTTAGTGCATGCATATGGACTTAATGAGGATTATTCAGATTTACATTTAGTCATCAGTTAAAATCTTATGATTTTAATTATTGGAAGAAAACATTAATGTGGTCATGAATTTGAGGTGCATCTGAAGAGATTTGAAGCAATTCTGCAGACTAACTGTAAATTAAAGAAGAAGATCAGTACAATAGGTGAATGGTTCATGTTTTCTCTCTTATTATGGGATATTTTTTATATTCTTTGATCCTGTTGTAGTAAAGGTAGAAATATTCATAAAATTTCTCTTGACCTGTGCTGCTTTTTGAATATATTATAGCTAAATACCAAAATGCATAAACAGCCCTTAAAGCTGGGATAAGAAACTCAGTCTCCACAATAGGTGGACTTGAAAAGAGAGTAGGTGAAGTCCCGACCAGTGTCATGCACAGTAAGTATTTAAAGTAGCATAGGCTGGCTGTGTTTTACAGGAGAATTTCATTTATTTCATTGAGCTAGGTGTAATCCCGATTTGTAATAGGTGCTCGGGCCATTTCAACACAAAAAAGCCTAAACTGATTATTTTTAATGTGTGACACAGGTGCTTAGCAATAAAAAAATAGAATAGGGGAAGAAGGTGTGGAGTGGCTTCGAGGGTAGTCATTGCGTGGGCGTTCCCTGTGCATTGGCCTGCTTGGGAGAGGTAGATAGTGATTGCTTCAGTATCACTTTTTTTCCCCTCTTGCCTTCATTTATTAAGCTGTCTTTATCTTGACCCACTATTTTCCTTATTTTCACTCACTATTCTGCCCCGCTGTCCTGTTGGATTATCTCTTGATTTAAGAGACAGTTGTTCCATTTTAGGCCTCCATTAGCTACCATAATACCATATTGCGTGGCATATAATGCAAAAAACAAGATATACTTAACAGAACCAGAACAATCCATTGATCTTTTCATGAATCAGGAACAGTTTATTCACCTTGTTTGTCTTGTCATGTCTATTTCAAGAGCTCCTAAACGCCACAGAGATACATTACAACCTCTGTTTTGGCCTTCTGGTTCACTTTGATTGCATTTCTTGTTCAAGATGACTCCTTGGTAAGATTACAATCCACCTCAATAAACAGGACACAAGCAGGGCAAAGAGGTGGGAAGCAACAGAGCTTAGAGCCATGAATGCATTTTTTTCCCTTCTAAGGGCCATTTACTCAGGTCTAGAAGAGCATCCCTTGAAGGCAGAAAGTGACACCACAGAGCACCACATTCAAAAAGCTTGATTTTTTGGTCAATAAAATAGGCTCTAACTTCAGCAGCTTGAGCTGGATCCCGACCCTGCCCTTACCGCTGCTAGCCTACCACCTCGTGCTGAGCAGCTAGTCATATCCCACCTCCTACTACTAACAGCTGCAATAGCTGCTTCATCCTATGCAAACAGCTGCCATCTCCTTCTCTAGCAAGAGCAGCAGTCCCATTCAGCCTCCTGCATTTGCCACCGAGAGGTGAGCTGTTAGGAGTGGTTGTAGAGTGGCTTTGGTTGTGCTAAGTTTACAAAAATTTACAAAAGTGAACTCGTGCTGTAGCAGAGGTATGAGCAGTGGGCAGCAGTTTTTGCGGGAGGAAGTATCATCTCAGCTCTCTCAGCAGCTGATGACATCCAGGTATCCAAGAACCTGTCTATCATCTCCTTTAGGAAAACGTGTCGAAGTGGATGGAAGTGCAGAGTATTAGTATTTTCCCTACTGACATTGATAAGTACTTGACTGTTCTTGTTGCTCATAGCATGTATAGAATAAATTGACCTAAGAACCATGTTTTAAAGTCTTTTACCTACCAGTCGCATTTGTCTTTGAATCTTTGAAACAGTAACTTCTTTCTCAGAAATATCTCTCCCTGTAGCGAACAGCCACATGAGAACATGATGGGTAACAAGTGGTGGCATTTAGAGTTCACATGGTTATCTGGCACGAAGGGAGTCTGGCCTATGAGCAGGAATTGTTTGTGCCACAATATGTAAAGTACGTAATGTCTGTGTGAAAGTTTGCTTCCTGTCTTGGCTCTAACGTTTAATACAAACACAGCATTTCTTATAAAAGCCAAGATACTTTCAGTTCTGCAGGTAAAATCTTTATCTCTTCACCCCTTGTCATTAATTTGGTATATTGTGCTCATTCTATTTGCTGTCTACTCATATGAGAAAATATTAAACTAAATGAAGTAATGCTATTGATTTTTGTCCTTTGCATGACTTTTTTGTAATTTAATGAATTATAGTTGTACCAATTAGCAGTTAAGAGCATGTAGTTGGAGGCTATTCACTATCAGTTGTTTGGAGAAATGCTGAGGATAAAAGCCCATGTTATTAAGTTAACCGTGCTCATCTAGTTCATTAATTAGTACGTTAATTCTCACAAACGTGCAAGTAAGATAAAATTTTAGTCTTTGGTGTAACATGAAGATACAGCGTTCTCTTGGAGGTCGCTTTAGACTGTAATTACATACATAGCCTTATAAAAACCTGGTTGTTCATATGGGAAGTCTCCAAAGAATTTCCTTGTTCACAACTTAGCTTCTCAGCAAAAGTACAGAGCACACCCAGCATCTGTGGTTGGCACAAACATTTAAGTAAACTTCTCTGTGCTTGTAGCTGGCTGTCAGCTAGTGTCTATAGCATTGCTACTGAAACACCATGTAAATTCTGTTCAGATTGTGCTCTATATCAGGAAAAGGTTCCTTTCTTCTAGCAGTTAATAACTAGGCTAATACATGCTTTAATTTTGTAACTTCATCACTATAACAATATATTTTCCATAAATATTTGTGAATGTGTACTAGATGAAATTCAAATATTTTTTTTTTTTCTATTTCACTGATGCTTGCAGCTGAATGTTGAATGGAAAGAGATGTTCAGGCTCAAAATGTAATGGATGCCATAAAACAGAATATCCTTTTCTCACCTGGATGACACTTTGAGTTCTGGGATTACTTCTGTGCATTTTGAAACTCTTGAGGATTATGAAGTTATATGAACCAAAAGGCACAGATAATTAAAAAAAATACAAATTAATTACTGTAGTAATTTAACTTGTCAAATTTTGTGTGTTATCCCTAAGGAATATTTTGTGGAGTTTAGACTCTATGTTGTCAGATGACTTGCTACCGAAAGAAACTGATTTGAACAAACAAGCAATATTCTACAACAGAGAATATTCTCCATGTATATATGTATAACCTATAGAACATAATATTTTCTGTATTGTGGCATATTTATAGATGACCGTGTATTTTTCAGACCTATCATAATTGCATCTAAGTATTACCCCAAATTTTACAATTCACATACAGTGTTATCCATTTTGGATAAACATATTAGAATATTTCATTTTGTAGCAAGTCTCACGCAGTGTTAAAAGGATTTCCCTTCTAAATTCTTTATGTTTATCAATAAGCCATAAATAAATAAATAATAATCAGCAAACTATATAGAGCAACACATACACAGACCAAGCAGGTTTAAAGTATTAAGCAACATGCAATAAGGAGAAAAG
The DNA here is from genome assembly GCF_017639655.2 of Falco naumanni. Classification (NCBI taxonomy): domain Eukaryota; kingdom Metazoa; phylum Chordata; class Aves; order Falconiformes; family Falconidae; genus Falco; species Falco naumanni. Next base: position 83,594,867 of record NC_054058.1, on the reverse strand, counting down.
TTTATAATTTCCTTATAGGATAACTTGAATACTTAAAAGTATCTGGGTAAAAAGTGGTAGACTAGGACATAGTCCTGATCTGTAAAGCATCAGGATGTACTTCTGGATGTTCTCAATTATTTCTGTTTCATAACATTTGGGAGGTGTTCAAATTGCAGCAGTAGTAACATATATATATAAAAATCCCATAATTATAAACCTGGAAACTGCTACAATACTGCACATACCCAGACCTTTTCAAGAAGAGAAAATATTTATTTCTGTCTAAACCACTAAAAATTGGGAAACTAGAGGTGATGACCCCTCCCTACCCTCCAGTGAGAGAAAACTCTTTTACTGCAAATTCAGACATTTGCAAAGGAAACTGCAATTTAGGCATCTAAGCCAAGGAAGAATTGCAATGATAAATCAGAACGGTTATTATGCCTGTACCTATCATAAAAGCAATTTTCAAAAAATGCCATAAAATGTTTACTGAGAGCCACTGCAGGTCTACTGACAGTTTCCCAGGTTCTCCGCCACTGATTATAAAGTGTTGGTAACTGATTAAATACTGCACTGGAAGGGGCCATTGAAGAATGAAATTGCATTTTCTCCTTGCCTGCCAGAGCTATGAAAGCTGTGCTTGTGAGATGAAACCCTTAAGTAGTAAAAACATACTCAGTCTCTTCACTTGTGAACAATCCTAATGACATGGGAGGCCAAGCTAAGATACCAACTGTGATGTTTGCAGCTAGCAATAGTGAACATTTATCTGCCACTAGTACTTCATCAAATGAGTATTAACTTTTTCCTTCTGTCATTTTGACTTCTTTTTCCTCTCTGTTGTCTTTCTAGGTTTTTAATGACCAACAAGTTCTACGGAAGCTCAGCTAGAAATTGGTCCACTTTAGATTCAGTTGAGATTGTACAAGATGGAGAAAAGTTTGCTAAATTTAATGTTTCTGTCATCTCTGCTCCTGCAGAGTATTCATTTCATTGTCAGCTGGTGGGAACAAGCAATCACTATCCTGCAAGGCTGATTCCATCCAACGATGAGGCAAAAAACTGGGATGTTTTCATTTCCAGGTTGCAAGTGAGTACACATTGCCATTTCAGAGATAATTCCAAGAACTATTACTTGCTATTGTAGGTGCTGAACGATAGGCATTCATAATGCCCTTACTTTCATTTCAGACTGAGCAAAAATGTAAAAGAAAAGCTGTTCCCCCTAGGTGAGCTATTCAATAAAGGGGTAAAAAAGATGGCAGTTGATAAACAACAAGAACATGAAAGCACAGCTTTGAAAAACAAAGCTGAAGTTGTCCACAGAAAAGAAAAAACAATAAACCCAAATGCGCTTAATCAGGCAAAGAATGACTAAGTTTCCATGCCTGTTTAATGAATTGGGCTGCTATTGGAAACGTGGGCCTCTCCATGTGGGTGGGTTTATGCTGCTTGCTTTGTTTTTATTTGATTTTTTTTTTGCACTTTGTTTATCTAGGAAAGTACAGCTTAGTGTGGTTACTGTTTCCAGTGACTTAGACTGTCTATACTCCTACAGACAGAAACAAAGCCCAATGAAATTAGATTTGATTGAAGGTTTGACATTGACTTCAATCAGGAGCAATACTAGGTCCTGCATGGCCCAGAAGGAAAGTAACTGGCTTTTTAAATTATTTTTTTTAATGAGGCATAAATTTTCAGTGTATTTAGTGCAGTAGTACACACTACATATGTGAGATATAGATGAGTGCATCTTTATTATTTTGAGCATTGATCTTGACTTAGGAGAAGCACATTAACATTCATATCTTAAAACAATATTGCACTAAGGGATCTGTTCGATTAAAGAGGTCATGGAAACAATAGGAATAATTCCAGACAACTGGACTCTATTTTTCAAAGATGAGCTAAACCATGATAACTGAATACAAATGCTGATAGAAATGTATTTATGATTTTGTTAATAAAGCTCAATAATCTGAGTCCAGATTTGACATTTCTGCTTAAACAATGGGAAACTCAGAGGAACAGCATTGGTGCTGAGATATATTTTCCACAAATTCCAGGATCGAGTCCCATTTTTTTTGAGAAGCAACATAGCACTATACACCAACTTTGTGAAGGTTCCTCCTGATGGTATTTTTTATAAAAAGGCCTGAAAATACCTGAGTCCATGCAACTGCACGTAGCCTCATCAACTCCCTGAAGTTAGACTTTGGCATCACTAGGCTATGAAAGTACATGTGGTATGAAATGATGAAGTGTCCACTTACAATGTATCTTTTCCTTGAATTTTTATATACATTGATATTGCTGCCTTCTTAAAGCTTCGAGAGGGGCCTTGCTCCATCTTAGTAGGCATCCTTTTATTGGGGTCTTGATCAAGAGTAGAAGCAGTGGGTTTCCCACTTTCCTTATTGATTTGGAGCAGCAGCTGCTTCCACTGTTCGGACAACAGAACTTCTAGTTCCTCTTGGGAAAGGCCTCTTTCTCTCATAAAGTCCTAACCATGGAACACAAGCTGAGAAGTCCCGCTCTGATCTTTTCTGTTGTGTGAGAAAACAGAAAGTCAACATTCTGGGCTTGTTTCTAAGTTCTCACTGAACCAGATCATACCTTTTCAAGCATCTTCCACCGATACATAGTGACGTCTGATTGATGTCAGTATAAGTCTTTGTTCTAGAATGAGGTTTAGAAAACCCCAAGCTCAGTTGCATGGACAGAAAAGCACACCAGATATGCTAAGTGGTTGCAGCCAGCATAAAATCTTGTCACTGAAACTGAGGAACATGATTTTCATGCCAATGTTATGCGATGAATTAGAAACCAGGATCTAGCTGGTGCGATTGCGCTTTGCAATGCTGGGTGTCTTGAAAACAGTATCACTGTATTAGAGGGGCATGGCACCCGCGCAGTGAAGCCTTGCATAGCTCTTTCCAAAGCCAGGAGGAACTGATGCAGCATTTTACTTTACTTCTGGAGCTACCTCAGTCACTACCACCTAAAAAACCTCTGTGGGATACTGTCTAGGTGTAGCCATAGCCTAGGATGTCACCACTCGGAACTGTACACAGTACCAAAACTGCTCTGGTTTTGGTGGGTTTTTTTTGTTGGGTTTGATGTTGTTACAGGAATAGTTGTTCTACCATGATATCTTTTATCCTTTTGAGGATCTCAGAATTGTCTATGAAGTTAAAGAGGAGGCTGCCACGCCACCAAAAGCACATTTCTTTAGCATGTGTCATAGTGATTTAGAAGTCCCCTTGTTCCTAAGAATAACTTCCAAAAACTTTAAAATCAAGAATATTAGGACTCTTTGTTGTTAAAATATTTCTAAACTCAAAAATTAGATGTTCAATGTACACTTAAAACCCATGAAAACAACATTTTATTTGAAGGCTTTGTCAAAGGTCAAGTGATGAGAAAACTCCATTCAAAAAAATATGTTAAAAATTAACAGCAAATGCAGACTAGTATAACCACGACAAATGACGCTTGTCCAAACACTAAAATTAAAAAGTTCCACAGTACAGAGCCCTGTATCCAAAAGGCTTTTACATTCATAAAAATTAGAGATTACCATGTGAGTATTTTTAACTTTTCTATAGGTAGAAATGTTGCTAGGAGTCACATTTTTATCTCCTACCTGGATTCTAACACCCCCACAGAAATGATAAAGCTTAGAAAAACAATAAAAGAACGCTGCATATATTTCATCTCCCGCCTGAAAGTAGACATAGCATTTTAAGAATGTACAATTAAAGCTTTCAGCTCAAAGGTTCAATAAGCATAATCCTGCTTTAAAAAAAACACACAATAGGATTGACATAATAAAATTCAGTATTTCTGGATCTAAATCAGAAGTGGTAAAGCGTTTCTAAACTGAATATACCTGTTAAGTGCTTCAAAGAGTTCTTGTAAATTTGGTAACAAGTGTGTATTGTTTTCCAGAATTTCATCCATTTTTTTTTAAGCATAAATGACATAGATCTTCACCTGCTTTCTGTTTTCATTGTAAATAGGTCTTTCAGATTAGATTTCATGACTCCTATTCACATTTTCATCTGTTGTCAAAGCAGTGGCTTAACAAGCGAAGCCTTTGGTGATCACCTCTATTCTCCAAAACTGTGCAGTTATCCAAGCCAAAGGCTTATACTTGCTAATCCTGCTTTAATCAGAACTCTGATTGCCTACAGTGAAAGCAGGCAGTCTTTGCAAGTCACCTACCACGATCTGGCTTGGAAAGATTCTTCTAAGAGGCCCATAAAATCCTGACATGCTGAAATCATCTTCACTCCACAGTACCTAAAGAGCCTTTAGTTCTGCGTATGATAATAGTTTTATTAATTGGTATTCTGGAAGGTGTAGACGTTGGCTTTAACATGCATATTACATACATATTTAGGTGCCTGAGCCATGAATGAACTCAAACCCCGAGTGCTTACTGGTGCAGCACGGTATGCAAACCACTAACATTGGTACCAATAACTTTCCTAGGAAGTACGAATTTTTATTACCACAAAGCTTTCCATTTATTTTATCATAAAGCATAGAGTAATCATGGAATGGGACCATAGAAAAGTAAAGATCCATGATCTTCTGCTTCCTTGCTTATTTTCTGGTGAGGGAAATGATTTAAATAAAATAATCCTTTTTTTATTTTTTATTTTGTTCTATAATATTTTATAGAAAATAGTTTTAAGGTCTCATTTCTTTACTGGTGGATTTATGGTGTTTGGTGCTTTCCTCACACACCCATTTTAAAGAACTTGTAAATACATAATAATCTCAGTCTTCATTTTTCTTTGTAAAATTATTTAAGAAAGACTCAAAATCACATACTAGATTAATTCTTTCCTTCCTTCATTTCCTTCCACCAGTCAGATTCCCTTCCTTCTGAAGAAATCAATGCTTATGTCATCACATGCATCTGTGTGGAAGGGGGATTGTCTTCCCTTTCTTCATAGTTCTCTGATCCTCTGATTGGTTTTAACAATTTTTTTAGAAGGATAGGGGGCTCAAAGGCATTCACTTTGTTATATATTTTGCAAAATTGTTGGTTAGGCAGAAAACAGATCCCCAAAGTAGCTGATTTTTCTGAGGGAAATAATATGGTAGGACCTCAGTCAGTGGCAGACATTGAGAATTCATTCGAAGGAGAGATGTTAGAGATTTTTTTTAACTGCTGGAAAAGCTTATATAGGTTTCATATGTTAATAGAAAACATAGATCCCCCACCTCAGTGAAGCAAGCCCTCTCCTGTTTTGAGCCTCTGTTGTCTAAGGCAGTGGGAAGAAAGGTTTCACAACTGTTTTCTCTTTGAATTTTCACTAAAACCCACCCAAAAAAGTCATCTTCATTAGATGCATTTTAAAGTATGTTTCAGGAGTTCTGCTTGTCAAGGAGTTATTAACTAAAAATCTCAGGGTATTTCAACAAATCTTACAATCTCGGGAGCCCTTAACTCCAATGTCTTTGAGTGCTTTGAGTCTCCTGGTCCTTAAGTGGTCATTGAGCAATACTGATCACACATCCCCTTTAGGACTCCTAAACATAATGAAGATTTCTGAAGTGGGAAACCTACTTTTTGCCAAATAAATGAATTCTGCATCTTTAATATAATTAAAGAGGGGGTGTTGCCCTCTATGTCAATGACCAGGTGGAGTGCATGGAGCTTTTCCTGGGGATGGATGAGGAGCTGACCAAGAGCAGGACTCAAAGGAGGGCAGGGACAAGTGACATTATCCTGGGGGTCTGCTGCAGGCTGTCTGACCAGGATGACTGAGTAGATGATTCCCTCTATAGAAAGTGTAGAGGACTGAAGGCAGTGGGTTGATCAGCATTGATAACATGCAGCTGTGGCCTTGCCTCGAAGGCAGTGGGTTGGTTGACATGGATGATGTGCAGCTGTAGCTCGTTCCTGCTAAGTGGTTAAATAGCCCTGAGGATGGTGGGAGAGGGGGTCAGATGGAGGAGAAGCAGTGGTTTCTGGAGGAAGGAGATACAGCACAGACAGTAGAATCTGACCAACAGTAAAGCCTTGTTGCAGTCTACTAGTTTGATTGTGCTGCAACAATTGGTGCCCCATGTGAGGCTGACTGAGTTGGACTCCGACTACAACAAGAAAAATAGGAGCAGCCTCACATTCACAAGACCACCTCATGGGGGACTGCAGACACCTTGATATCGGTTGGAGGGACAACACAGCAGGCCATGGGTAATCCAGGAGGTTCCTGGAATGTGCTGAAGACAACTTCCAAGTGACAGAGAAGCTAACAAGGAGAGATGCCATGCTGGACCTTGTCCTCACCAATATGGAGGGACTGGTGGGGAATGTGAAGCTTAAGAGTAGCCTTGGCTGCAGTGACCACAAAATGATGGAGTTCCAAGATCCTTAGGGCAGCAAGGAGGGTGCACAGCAAGCTCACTGCCATGGGCTTCAGGAGTGCAGAATTTGGCCTCTTCAGGGACCTGCTTGGTGGAGTACCATGAGATAAAGCCCTGAGGAGAAGAGGCACCCAAGAGAGCTGGTTGATATTCAAGGATCACCTCCTCCAAGCTCAGGAGCGATGCATCCCAACAAAGAGGAAGGCAGGCAAAAAAACCAGGAGGCCTGCATGGGTGGACAAGGAGCTCCTGGACAAACTCAAACACAAAAAGGAAGCCTACAGCAGGTGGAATCAAGGACAGGTGGCCTGGGAGGAATATAGAGGAATTGTCTGAGCAGCTGGTGATCAAGTTATGAAAGCTAAAGCCCTGAAAGATTTAAATATGGTTAGGGACATCAACAGCAACAAGTAAAGCTTCTACAGGTCTGTGGGTAATAAAAGGAAGACTAGGGAAAATGTGGGCCCTCTCCGGAAGGAAATGGGAGACCTGGTTACCTGGGATATGGGAAAGGCTGAGGTACTCAATGGCTTTTTTGCCTTGATCTTCGCTGGCAAGTGCTCCAGCCACACTGCCCAAGTCACAGAAAGTAAAAGCAGGAACTCGGAGAATGAAGAATCACCTGCTGGAGAAGAAGATCAGGTTTGAGAACATCTAAGAAACCTGGAGGTGCACAAGTCCGTGAGACCTGATGAGATGCATCCACAAGTTCTGAGGGTACTGGTGGATGAAGTGTCTAGGCCACTATCCATCATATTTGAGAAGCTGTGGCAGTCCAGTGAAGTTCCCACTGACTGGAAAAGGGGAAACGTAATCACCATTTCTAAAAAGGGAAATAAGGAAGACCTGGGGAACAACAGACTGGTCAGTCTCCCCTTGCTGCCTGGCAAGATCATGGAGCAGATCATCCTAGAAACTGTGGAGGGGTTACCCACACTTTCTCTACTCATAAAGAAGTGGGGACTATTGAGGAGTAGCATTCCTCAAAGGTCAGTACTTGGACTGGAGCTGTTTAACATCTTTGTCAGTGACATGAACACTGGGATCGAGTGCTCCCTCAGCAAGTTTGCTGAAAACACAGAGCTGTGTGGTGCGGTAGACACACTGGAGGGAAGGAATGTCTTCCGGAGGGACCTTGACAGACTTGAGAGGTGGGCCCATGTGAACCTCATGAAGTTCAACAAGGCCAAGTGCAAGGTCCTGCATGTGGCTCAGGGAACTCCCAAGCAGAAATACAGGCTGGGAAGAGGATGGATTGAGAAAGCCTTGAGAAGAAGGACTAGGGAGTATAGGCTTATGAGAAGCCAGCCATATCTATATCCTGGGCTGCATTAAGTGTGGCCAGCAGGTCCGAGGAAGGTGATTCTTCCCCTCTGCTCTCATGAGACCCCAACTGGAGTGCTGCGTTCAGCTCTTGGGGGCCCCCAACAGAAGAAGGACAGGGACCGATTGGAGTGAGTCCAGAAAAGGACCAGAAAGATGACCAGAGGGCTGGAGCACCTCTCCTATGAAGACAGGCTGAGAGAGTTGGTATTGTTCAGCCTGGAGAAGAGAAGGTTTTGGGCAGACCTTACAGCAGCCTTCCAGTACCTAAAGGGTGCCTATGAGAAAGCTGGAGCGGGACTTTTTGCAAGGGCATGTGGTGACAGGGTATGGGGGACTGGCTTTAAACTGAAAGAGGATAGATTTAGATTTGTTGTTAGGAAGAAATTCTTTACTATGAGGATGGCAAGGCACTGGAACACGTTGCCCAGAGAAGCTGTGGACGCCTGTCCTGGTTTCAGCTGGGATAATTTTCTTCTTAGTCACTGGTACAGTGCTGTGATTTAGATTTAGTAGAGAATAATGTCGATAACACACTGATGTTTTAGCTGTTGCTAAACAATACACCACGGACTTCCCAGGTTTCCCATGCTGTGCCAGTGAGCTCGTGCACAAGAAGCCGGGAGGGAGCAGAGCCAGGGCAGCTGACCCCAACCAGCCAAAGGGATGTTCCATACCATAGAATGTCACGCTCGGTATATAAACTGGGGGGAGTTGGCCAGGAACCACTGATCATTGCTTGGGGACTGGGTGGGCATCCCTCAGCAGGTGGTGAGCAATTGCACTGTGCATCACTCGTTTTTTTCCATTCGGGTTTTATTCCTCTTTCTCTCCTTTTCATTAGTTATTATTATTATATTTTATTTCAATTATTAAATTGTTCTTATCTCAGCCCACAAGTTTTATTTTTTTCCTTATTCTCCTCCCCATCCTGCTGAGGTGGTGGGGGAGGGAGTGGCTGAACATCTGTGTGGTACTTTGTTGCTGGCTGGGCAGCTAAACCCATGACAATGCCCCATCCCTGGAAATGTTCAAGGCCAGGTTGGATGGTCTTGTCAAAGGTGTCCCTGCCTAAGGCAGGGAGGTTGGACTAGATGGTCTTTAAGGTCCCTTCCAACCCAGACCACTCTACTATTCTATGAATATCCTGGGTGAAAAGGGGACATGGAAAACTGTCATGCAGAGGATTTGGTTCTCACACTTTTTTAACATGCAGAGTGTGAGTGGTAATTAACAGGTGCATTTTCTGTAATTACCACATATATTCTGAAACTAGGGCCTACGGTCCATGCTTAATTCCACTCATCTATTTACCTTTTTTCATTTTCAGATTCAAGGCTTCAATGTTGAAAACAATCAGTTTTCCTATGCAAGTGACTGTACAGGTTTCTTCACTCCTGGAATCTGGATGGGCTTGGTGACATCTATACTTCTACTGTGGATCCTGGCCTACGGAATCCATATGATCATGCAGCTCACAACAAACAACAGATATGATGATCCCAAAGGTCCAGCTCTGTCAGTTCCTCAGACAGAGTAGCCATGCTGTTATTTCCTAGTCTGATATTTATGTTTTTTACAACCTACTACATAATACGTGTAACCTGAAAAGATATCATAGCAGAAAGGGATAATTCAAATACATATATAAAGGATCCTTATGCTTAGCAACAAGAATAATTCTACTTGTTATTGTAATTTGTTAACAGCTGTCTGTGTTAAGGGTCTGAGGTGAGGCTGTGGAGGTTATTACTCTATTTGGTTATTAGAAAGACCACTACAAACTGCATTCCAATTAACTGTTATGGCAAAGAAGGGTTATCAGAACAGAGATAAATGGGAAGGATGAATAACTTACTTGATAGGAAACTATATATTGAAATTGTTGGTCTCTCTCTAAAGGCTCTTTAGTAAATGTGTCACATTGATGCTACGTTTTAAGAAGACTGAACTGTGTCTTGTCATTTTTTTCTCTTGAGAAAACCTTCCAGAAAAGTACAGAACTAATAAAGTATAATTTACTAAATAAACAGTCTTGAACAGTCTTTCCAAAGTATTTCAAAGTATTGTTCAAATGTGGTATCACAAATTAAAATGGGTGGATTAAGGTTTATGTTGAGTAACTAACTCATATGTTTGGTTTAGCCATGGACAACTGATGGAGTTCCTAAACAATATAGGTCCTTGTAAAAACTGATCACAAAATTATATTTGGTGTTATGACAATGAATGCAACTTTTCAAGTTCATAACCTAGTATGATTCAATGTACGGTGCAGACAGCATCTTAACAGGGATAAGGTAATTTTTTTAGCAACCCTCCTTTTCCAGGTATCTTTGGAGTACTTAGGAAGTTTGTACCAAAAAAGAAAATAAATTTTATGTAAAGTCATTAGAAGGACTGTGCTAATGTACTGTTGAACTCTGAGCATGTTTATGGTCATCTCAATGATTCCAGGAGCCTGAAAACATTCAGAGTATGCTGAATTCTTCTGCAATTAATAAAGACACTACATCTTCTCATTGGGCAATCTGACTATGAAGTGAATTACTAAATGTTATGAAAAGCTAGGAAATAGTAAAAGAGCAATGATAAAATGGTAAAAATTTATAAAAGTAACATTTTCATTCTTCCTTCTGTAACTTCCATTATGACTGTTCATGTTCTGTTAGTAGCTAAAGAATAAAAAGGTATCATTTTGACAAAATTACATTTGTCACATGAGAAAAATTCTACCTTTTCTGGTCTTGATCCATGTCATAGGATAATGATACAGAGGAAAGACAGAATCGACTGTTTAACTAGACCAACAATAGTTTTTAACCAGCATTCCTAGATGTCACATTCTTATTATGGAGTCAAAGAGGTAAATTAAATGCTGTCTGAAGGTACTTCTCCTAAATCATTCAATCCTGACCAGGAAAACAAATATAAAGCTGGCATGTAACTAGCAGAGGTGACTCCTCTGCTGCAATATTTTTCCCAAACATTTTTCAAAACCTCAAAGAATGCTGGCATTTTATCTACACAAACCCACTATATTAGAAAGGCACATTTTCTTGGCAAAAATTAGTTGCCAGGAGAGACAACTGGATTTGTTTTATTAATTCTGCCTTCAAAACAAGCTACATGAATGTGAAATCTGAAAATTGGCATCATAGTCATATAACTCATAGCTAGAAGAAAGGAAGGCTATTAAAGGACTTAGGTTGTAGAAAACAGCTTTCTTATGACTTTTATCTAAATTCAATACAATTTGAAATAGATTTTGTTCAGCAGTGGTGATGTATAAGAACTGAAGAACATCTGTACAAGGCCACCCAGCTCAGGATCCTATTTCCAGCAGTGGTATGAGTGTGGTGAGCATGTAGCAGTATTTCCTGCAGATGTTCTCCCATTCTCCACAACTTAAGCTCAGAGACTTTCTCAGCCAGAGCTGATGTCTCTGTATTTAATAACTCTGGGTGTAGTTATAGTCTGTGAATTTGTCCAACCTCCTCTTGAGCCTGTGGACTCTCTTAGAGCTGACAGTGTCCTGACTGTAGTGTGGCACTGGGGATACCTGCAGCCTCTCTTGTTTGTCTGGGCTGGACTCTGCAGAAGAGGAGGAGGAAACAGAGTCTCGTATAGGCTGTACCATGGGGAAGAGATAAGCCTCTTTCAGAATAGATCAGGTTGGAAGAGATGTAGGAAGAAATGTTTGTGTATTAGCGTTTTGCTGATTTGGTGAAACTGAAATCCTCTGAAAAGGGCCAGACTGAACTGTCTGCTGTGTTTGATGTTACACATTCCAGGGTGAAGAGAGAGCGGTTTTTTTCGGGAAAAGTTTTTCCTTCTATCTTCTCTCCCAACAATGATACCATGAATGTTTCTGTAAGTAGGGCCTGCGGGAGCATATAGTCTGTTTCTGTAGTGAGTTGGGACATCCCTGTGGTGGAAAGCTCAAACGATATATTGTAGCCTTTGATATGGTAGGGTTATCCTTGTGATATCTGTGTTGGGAAAGACATCGGAAAAGGAAAGGAACAACCTACAACACTAGCTGTCCTGGGGGCCAGGAGCACTGGGCATCCAGTCCCTCTCAGAAGAGGACCATCTGCTGTCTGCCCACATGTGGTGGGTTGACCTTGGCTGGCTGGCAGATGCCCACTCAGCTCCTCTGACCTCTTCTCACAGAGGCCACCCCTGCTGTTCACACCTGGGCATGGACATCCAATACACCACCTCAGGGGAACACGTGTGCTGCTAGGGTCCCCATGCCATCTCGAACCCTTGCAGCTGCACATCATGCTGGAGACAAAGGTAACTGATCACTGATTTCAGCAAGGCTGGATTCAGGATTCATCCCTGTTAAATATGGCTCAGCCTCAAGAAATTATAGCAGGATTTTACAGTAGAAATAGTCCAAGAGTAGTGTTTTTATGTAGGCAGTAAAGGAGGAAAAATCATTCCATCTGTCAAGGGAAGACTCAATGAAGTAATCTGCTCCTCCTTTCCTTCTGGAAACAATTAATATGCAAATTAATACGGACAGATAATTAATATGCGAATCTAAATCAGCTGAATTATTTGGTGGTGTCCAGGCATTAGAAGGTTCTGTAATTATTTCAACATAAACTGGATCAAGCAGGGAAAACTAGAGGTGCTGAAAACAAGGAATGACCATGAGAAGCGAACTCCTAAGATAATCAGAAATACAAGAAGCCTTAATGTTAGATACTGGTCACTGCTGGGGAAAAACTAGCAGTAGTCTGAGCAGGTGATGATGACTATGGAGGCAAGTATAGTGATAATCTTATCCTCACATTGAACAAGAGGATGAGACAACCCACACAAGGTGGGCAGGGACTCCTTTTCCTGCAGGCTGTTTTTTCTCTTGCATCCTGTGGTGGGTGGATTTTGGCCATCTGCCAGATGCCCACTTAGCTGGTCTCTCAACTCCTCCCCGCTCTCCTCTTCAACAGGATAGGGGGAGAAAATAAGACCCAGAAGCTTGTGGGTCAACATAAAGACAGAGATGCCACTTACCAGTTACTATTATGGGCAAAACAAACTTATGGAAGATTAATTTATTGCTAAATAAAAATAGGTTGAATAACGAGAAATAAAACCAAAATTCAAACAACGCCTTCAGTCTGCACAAGCGCCAAAAAATCCTGTGGTGTCTGATACCTTCCAGTAAAGGAACCTGATATTCAGTTTGCTAATAAAAGTTCTGCTCTCAGATTAGTCTGTTCCCTAGCAAAACTTAGTGCAAAATCAAGGAGAAAAGAGCTCTTCCTTCAGAACTCTGATTTCTAAAGGCTTAAAAATTATTGACGTGCAGGGGAAAAAAAAAAAAGATTAAAAAAAAAAAAAAAAGAAAGAGATCTTGCCAAGGGGTGGTTCCCTAAGTAGTCTCTCGCTTCCACAATGTGGGACGGTGACTTTCTTAGTCTTCCTACCTGTGTGGGTGGAAAGGAGACTTATGACAGTGACTAACCCCAAAGACAAATCATCTGCTATTGAAGTCCCACAAGTGAAGTGGCTTCCTTATCTTCATCACAATATTTTGTTTTCCTTCTGTTTGAACACAGGTTCCCTGCTCCAGATTGGCTGGATTTCTGTGTAACCTCTGGACGTGGTATGTTCTTGAATTATTATAGTTGAACTTAGAGTTATATGCAGTTTTATGTATTATCCTTTATTGCCATAATAGAAGATATTTCCTCAATGATCATGTTTTCTGCTTTGCAAATGGTAGTGTGGGTGTCCAGTGGAAGACTGGGAAACCCATTTTGAATCTGTCTTAATACTCTAACTAGAAGTAAAATAAAATGGTGTACAGTCACTATAACATCATATGCAACTTTCTTTAGTTAATGAAAGCTGTGCAAAAATAATGTTGCAACATAAAAAAACCCCAACAAATGCTTTCATAGAAGTTCTTTTTGAAGGTGGATAAGTTAAGGACTTTCTGATGTAATGTTTGAGTTACAATTTTGTGTATCCTGTTTATTCTGGATAAACAGGAATACATATGGATGGCAAAGTGATCAATTTAGCTGTTTAATGGATATCTTTCACTGAAGCATACTGGCGTGATTTGAGATATTACTGTCCTTATCTACCCTGCCTTTAATGCATGTATACCTGTGCCTCAGCTGTTCATTAAGTTTACGGTGTTGTGCTCTGTTTTTCCACCAAGGGTGTAATACATCAGATTTTGCACTAGAGTTACTGAGATGCAGGTGCTTGTCTGGGTCTGTCATTCATGCTGCTAAGTAATAAAATCCTAGCAGAGGAACAAAGAAGCTGCAAACACTGATATCTTTAACACATCATAATGATATTGGGGAAGGATTTTAGTTATAGCTGTCAAAAGTGGAAATCAAAGCATGCAGGCAGCATGTGCCTCGACAGGGTCAAAGACCACATTACCAACAGCCTGAGAGGCAGGACCAGCTCCACTTCAGGCAGTGTGTTTTCTGTCTCTGCATGCCTGAACATAGTTCAACTAATAACCTATGTCAGGGCAAGCTCAGGTGTGCTCTGTTTCATACCCTGCTGCGAAGACCCCTGAAGGTTGTCAATGACAGAAGATACCTAGAGAGCACCAAGTCTCAGCTGTGGCCACCTTCTCTCACTCTGTGTCTTCAGACTGCAATTAAGCAAGGATGTCCCAGGCCCTACATGGTCCCAACCCTTGTCTTTAGTGAAAAAGAGAAAAAAAAATTATGTGGAAAAGGAGGAGCAATGCAGATCATCGTCTTCTCCTCAATAGGCAGTAAGAACCTTTGCACTTCTGCAGGGTCACCAGAGTCCTTGCCTGGAAAATCAAGAGCAGCAACCAAGGGCCCTGCCACTGCCAGTGAAGGTGTGCACACCTATGTGATACTGGGCTGCCTTGGAAGGTTGCCCAAGTCAGCTTGCTCTCCCAGAACCACTCTTTGGGCCTGTCTGCAAACTATGGCAGGAGCTGCCTCTTTGGCTGCCCTCCAGAAATTCTGAGGTAGTTAAAAGGGAGTGGGAGGAGGGAACCCTGCAGCTATACCACATTTATCTTACTGTGTGCACGAAGTGACAGAAATGGACCCCAGAGTGTTTGAAACAGGCAGTAGAATTTTGAATGGAAAAATCCGAGGTTTCATCTGTCTTTTTATAGCTATCTAGTATGACAATTACAAAACAGATGTTCTGCTTTTGCTTGTAGATCTTTTGTGGTTGTTTACAGCAAGAGTGAAGCGGTTGCATCAGTTTTCATTGATTTAGGTTTTCACAGAAGTTTTTGTGGGTGTACTGGTTGGTTCTGGGGCCAGAATTCAGACCTTAATGGCTTACTGCTATTAATTTGTGTGGTCCAGTAGTGATTAATAGATACCTAAATGGAGAGAAATTATTGTGTGAATGTGTGTGTGTTAAATAGCACAAAAAATTCTTTATTGTATATATATCTGGGTATTCAAAGTTTGCTCATGTTCTGGCATAATTTGAAGCCCTTTCTGCTATAAATTGCTTTTATAGCACTCTGAAGTTCAAGGGGGTAGAAAGGGTTTGGTGGTCATAGACTGTTGGACTGAGCACACTTCTGGGAACAGATAAAAGAGCTAAAGATTAATGGTCAGTTTACTTAATTGTAATATCTGAAACTCTTCCCCGGATAAAATTGGTGTCTAAGAATTAAGACATAGTTTTTTGCCTAATGAATTACTATCTTCTGTTTGTTATGAAACTCTTGGTTAACACATGAGCTAGTTACTTTTACCACCTTACCTTATCAGAAAGGTGAAGGACTCCTTCAGCAGGGTCATTGTTTTCATCTGGAATAGCCAAAGGTTTCACTTCAAAGATTCAGTAAGATTGCATGTTACTCATTAAGTTAAATCTGCACCTTGTCTAATCAGCAGTGTATGTGTCTGCTGCAAATCCAGAGCTGGATTCAGCTGCTATGCAATGGGACTCTCACTCTAAAAGCTGTTTATGGTGACACCATTGTTGTATCTGGAAATTACATAGTGATCAAAATTATAGCTTATTTGTTTTTCTGGTATGGTAATATATTGGGCCTCCTGCCTCAAAGTGTTAGCACAGAGCTTCACCTGCAACGTAAGCTGCACTCCAGCCCTTTGCGTGCTCTGTAGGAAAGGAAGTCTAAAGGGCACTTGCAACAGAGGAGATGATGTCTGTTATTAGTGCTCTAAGTGAAATAATTTCATTATTGTTGTTACATATTTTTGTGTTAGTGTATTTGGAAGGAGGATGATCTTTTCCCTTTAAACGCCAAGTCCAATGTTAAACAATTACCTATTAGATATTTCTGTTAAGGAACTTAGTAACCTGGCTCTACTGGTGGTGCTGTGGCGGTAGTCATTTCATACCAGATACTATTACAAGCCTCTGATACAGAAAGGGTCCCCAAATCAAAATGTATTGATGGAAATTGCTTCATATGTATGGAAAGACAGCAACCTTTTGACAGAACATAGCCTCTCTTTACTGATGGGCGTGCTGTGAAATTGTCTATTAAGTGAAGAACACAGCTTGTATTTGAGATGACACCGGTTGTGTAGGCCATGTGGTTTAGCCAAGACACTAAAGTCAGCAGTTTTCCCTCTAAACCGGAAGGATTAAAGTGAAGATTACAAATATTTATGTCTCTCCTTGGCACTGTGGTGCTCCCACCACCTTTCAGAAACACTGCTGCTCCAGTGCCACTCACCAGGGCAGCTCCCAGCCACAGCCACCCGATCTGCCCGTCTCAATGACTGTGCCTGACCACCTGACCTTGATTTAACTTGTCCGCCTTAGCCAAGGTGGTTAGGACTGGAGAGCATCAGTCATTGTCCAATTCTTCTAAAGTTCAGTTTTTGTAAACACATCAAAAGCACAAGCAACCCAGAACTTGCACCTACTCAAAAACATTTTAGCCAAAAAACTGGAAGGATCAACAGTCAAGGACCAAATCTTACATCTCCTTTTGATTAAAAGAGCTGTACTTGCTCACCTCCAGATAAATTCCAATTAGAAATTAGAAAATGGAGGAATGGAAAAAAAAATTCCTTCTTATAGGCAGCATTTCTAGAATGAGATTGGAAGACTTGCACAGGATACAGGACTTTTGTATAAATCTATGAAATGCTGCAAAAGTTTTAATAAGAAACCTGTAAAGAAGAAGATGAAATTCTCCTCTTCCCAGTTTTCTTCCTGTGGGAAATAATACATACATAAATAAATTAATGGGAAAACATAGCAGCTGCTTTAAAATGTCAGGAATAAGCATTGTTCAGTAGGAAAGCATATGTTGTGAAAAACAACATGCAAACAGATTTTTCTCTGAGTTAAACGTTTATTCTAAGAAAGTCTCTGCCTCTACTGAAAAAGTGAGCACTGCTATATTTGTTCTTTGGAAAGAGACTCCAAGGGAGACTCTGCAGTGTCAGATGGCTCCTGGTTCTCCTGTTCGCTTGCTCTGAATATATCAGACAGGGAAAACACAGTGTGCTGGTCCACCCACCCCCTTGCAGACTGTGGGCTGGCTTGCCTCATGTCTGCTTGCATTTCAAGGAGCAGGGAAGCAAGGTGTCCTCTCTCCCTCTCCATCCTTGCAAGCATCAGGTAAAGCAGCAGTATTAATGCTCTCCTGAACACACAAAGAGTGTTTCTGAAAACCAAGTCAAGCAATGTTAGCCCTTTTCTCCAAAAAAACCAAGATGTCATCCTGCTCCCTAACAGGCAGAAGTGGTTTGGCAGCTGAATATTGAGCTTTCTGTTGTTTGATCCTTTTTGTTCATGGGGCTACGTTGTCCACTTGCATGTCTGACTTTAAGCTTTGCCTGAGTTGAAGCTCACTTTATTTTCCCTTTCCTTCATGTTTGCAATGGGCCTGTTTGCTAGTAAACAGCAGAAATGAGGGGTGACCTGATCTAATTTGGAAATACTGTGAAGTCCAAAACTCCAGAACATTCTCCTTCTGCCCACACACGAGGCAGCACCTTCTAGCTGGTCCTTCCTGTTAGGTGACCCAATTGCTTAGAGCTGAGCTCAGTGCTTCAAAGCATTTGGCAAATGCAATGCATATCTGAGAGTGGCACAAGTACCATTTGTGGTCCTTTGCAGAGGAAAAAGCTGCTTATTTGTTTAGGAAATAGAAGCTATAGTGCTTCACTTGTGATATTTCAGTCACTTCCATGGCAACAGGCTCTGAGAGAACAAAGCAGGACTTCACCAGATCACATAACGGCTTGAAAATGGAATAGAGAGAATTTTGCATAGCAACACTGGGAAGTTTCCTTTAACTTTTGAATTTTACCTCTGTTAGTTAACTGATGATTTAATCAGTGAAGTAATTGTTGTTCTGCCAAGCAGTTACAAGAAAATTGGCATTGATTTCTTTCTGTTGTCAGGCATGCCTTGTTTCTGTAATGACAGAGGATGTGCCAGCACAGTGTGATGCCCCTGTCCCCCTCTGCCCAAGGATAACACACACACTATCTGGCAGGTGGCTGTGACGATAACTGTATTTAAGGGGCAGCATCAATTCGGAATGATGGCCTGGTTCAAAGGCGTTGGAATTTTTCCATCTTTTTCTGTGTGCTTCAGAGTTGGCCTGATCTTAGAATGGCATAGCCCATTGCATGGTCTGCTGAGTGTGGGGTTGCAAAGTACGTGGCTGAGTGATGGGATTGTGAACCTCCTGCATTTAAACCCTCCTTATGCTCCCAGTCTGAATTAGATCTGGTCACTGTGATTTTAATCACCTCACCACAGGCAGGGAGAGGCAAAAATTACTTTACCCCTCAGGTCCCTGTGTTAGGAGCATCACCTGCTCAATGTCCTCTGGCTGGCTCACGCAGGTAGCGCCAGAGAGGGCTACAGCGCCATGTGTCAAAGGGCTTACTGTTAGAGTTACACACACTGCGGTAAAAGGAAGGGTTATTAAATGAAGTGCTGATATAGGAACAAATGCATGTTGTTTCATTAACAAAATGTTCTCTCATACATCTCTAGTAAACAAACCAGAAAATGCTATTGCAATATCAAGTGCAAAAAAAACCCCACCTAAACACCGAAGGTAACAGGGGTTTTTTTTCACTTCATGCAAAAGGCAGCAAATGAGTCAATTATGATTCAAGGAACTGGTTAAGTAGTTCCACAAGTTAAAGCTGAACTGGTAAAACTTTAATTAAATTTATTGCTAGAAATGTACCACTTAGATGAACCAATTATTCTTGCAGAGTATTTCTGTCGTATCTCTGAAAGCATAGCCTTCTCATTGAGCAGAACAAATAGTCAGTGAGATCTGCTAATTTTTTAGCAGACAAAGTAGGGACTGTCAGGTTGCAGTGTGACTTTTGATTTCTGATATGAATGAAGCGCTTGCCAGCCATGTTAGCCAAATAACTTTTCAGTTTTTCTTTCATTCAGTGACTGCAGCCCAGCTGAGCTTGACAGTCAGAGATTTCAGCTCTATGACTTACCCTTCTGTACTTGCTCCTGCCCAGCCCTTGCATAGCCTGGTATTCACCCGAACAGCCCGCCACAACCCTGCTCTAAGGCAGCTTTAGGAGTAAATAAAAGAACTTGCTGCTCCACAAAAGCTCTCCATGTAAGTATGGAATTTTATTCTCTGCCTTGAGCAGCCTCAGTTTATACAGCAGGAGACACATCATAAGGAGCTACAATTTCATTCCCATTGCAGAAATCTGTGCAGCAATGTAATGTGTGGCCCAGCGTGGAGGTCTGTGTCACTGACAGATGTTCACACGGCAGTGTGGTTTGATGTTCACCTCTTTGCCTTACTATTTTATATTGCTTTTCTAATTTACTCTGTATGAAGCAGACACTTGAGATAAAATGCTTTGTCCTTTGTTTTCTTTAGGTCTTCAAATATTAAGCTCCTAAGGAGCTTTGCAAGTACATCAGGAAGACTTGGGGTGGGGAGGCAAAATTACCTGGAGGTCAGAATTGGGGAAATAATTTTTTTCTGACTGTCATTTAGTCTACTGACCATCTACAATATGTCATTTAGTGGTTAATCCTCAGTATCAATTTTTGGGCATGATTTTATGATACCTGCAGTTGGACTTCAGGGAAAGAGCTGAGGTAAAGACCCTCATACACCAGTTTGGTTAATAAAAGCAGATGTTGTCCAATGCAGCAAACATCATGCCAGTTGAACATAAGCTTTCAGAGACTGGAAATTAACTCTGTTGAAAGCTAACCCCCTTAACATGGCAGCACTCCCGATTACAGGCTGCTTTCAAAACTTCAGATCTTCTTCTCTATGTGCCTTGATTTCTGCTTCAGTAAAATGGTGAATCACTAAGATGTGCCACGAGATGCTCAGGTAAATGATGCTGTGCAACTGAAAAGTGTTTTATGATTCTTTTGGTAGCTGAACATCCACTTCTTCAGGTAGAGGATCCAAACCATTTTAGATTTTTTGTGCCAGTAAAACAACATTAAAATAAAATGGAAAAAGAAGAAATTTTATTTTAGATAAAATGGTACTTAGAGTTTTGACAGCTGTCCTGGTTTCCCCCTTACTTATTGTATTGTAAAACAAGATTTCTTTCACTGAAGTAAATTAAAAGAAACTTTTAATGTTATTTTGGTTTTTTTATTGAAGGCTTTGATTTTTTTTGTTTACTTTTCAAGATAAAAGTTTTCAGGTTAGAAGGAAACTAGACATTAAACCCTCAGTGCAATGTGTTCAAAGTTTCAGTTTGAATCTTGTAGGCCAGACTGTAATATAAATAATTTGGCACACAGATGAGGCTGATTTAAAATAAATTAAAAAAAGCACAACACCAAAAGAACAAAAACCTTGATCGTAATTCATTTAGCCATAATTTATTCGATGGAGTTAATAACTTATATTCTGCTCTGTAGTGGTACCTAAGTTGAACATTTCTTTGGAGGAAAAAGGTTTTCCACCTTATTTTCTTGGTGAAAATTAAGTAGCTGGAAAAAGTATTCCCAGAATTCAAAGGAATATATAGCAAGTTACATCCCTGTCTGTGTTTCAATATGAAGCAGTATGAAAGGAGTGTGAAAAATACCCGAGGGTACTGAGGGAGCTGGCATGGGAGCTTGCAGAGTAAATCTCCATCATTTACCAACAGACCTGGCAAACTGGAGAGGCCCCATAAGACTGGAGGTTAGCCAGTGTGACACCCATCTACATGAAGGGCAGGAAGAAGGATTCAGGGAACTACAGACCTGTCAGCTTGAAGAGCAGGTCATCCTGAGTGCCATCACGCGGCACATGCAGGACAACCAGGCAAGCGGACCCAGCCAGCAGGGGTTCGTGAAAGGCAGGTCCTGACTGACAAACGCGATCTCCTTCTATGACAATGTGACCCACTCAGTGGATGAGGGGAAGGCTGTGGATGTTGCCTACCTGGACCTTAGTAAAGCCTATGACATCATCTCCCACAGCATCTCATGGAGAAACTGGCTGCTCATGGCTTTGATATGCGTGTTTGTTCTGTGGGTAAAAAGCTGACGAGATGTCTGGGCCCAAAGAACGGTAGTGAATTGAGTCACCTCCAGTTGGTGGCCAGTCACAAGTGGTGTTCCCCAGGGCTTAGTGTTTGGGCCAGTCCTGTTTGAACTACGTATTGATGATCTAGATGAGGAGATCGAGTGCACCCTCAGTAAGTTTGCAGAAGACACCAAGATGAGTGGGAGTGTTGGTCTGCTTGATGGCAGGCAGGCTCTGCAGAGGGATCTGGGCAGGCTGGATCGAGGGGCTGAGGCCAGTTCTATGAGGTTCAACAAGGCTCAGCGCTGGGTCCTGCACTTGGGTCACACCAACCCCACGCAACGCTACAGGCTTGGGGCAGAGTGGCTGGAAAGTGCCTGGAGGAAAAGGACCTGGGGGTGCTGGTTGACAACCAGATGAACATGAGCCAGCAGTGTGCCCAGGTGGCCCAGAAGGCCAACAGCATCCTGGCTTGTATTCCGAACAGTGTGGCCAGCAGGACCAGGGCAGTGATCGTCCCCCTGTACTGGGCACTGGTGATGCCGCACCTCAAACCCTGTGTTCAGCTCTGGGCCCCTCACTGCAAGAGGGACACAGAGGGGCTGCAGCGTGTCCAGAGACGGGCAACGGGGCTGGGGAAGGGTCTGGAGCACAAGTCTTGTGAGGAGCGGCTGAGGGCACTGGGGGTGTTTAGCCTGGAGTGGAGGAGACTCAGGGGGACCTTATCACTCCCTACAGCTGCCTGACAGGAGGCTGCAGGCAGGTGGGGGTCGGTCTCTTCTCCCAGGTAACAAGTGATGGGAGAAGAGGAAACAGCCTCAGGTTCTGCCAGGGGAGGTTTAGGCTGGATATTAGGAAAAAAAATATTCCCTGCAAGGGTGTTGAAGCATTGGAACAGGCTGCCCAGGGAAGTGGTGGAATCACCATCCCTGGAGGTATTTAAAGAAGCATAGATGTGGTGCTTAGAGACATGGCTTAGTGATGGACTTGGCAGTGCTGGTTTAACAGTCAGACCTGATGACCTCAAAGGTTTTTTCCAATCAAAATGATTCTATGATTCTATACAAGTACTTGGAAGCAATGAATCCTGGTTTGTGGGGGCAGTTTTTGTTGTCCTCTCCCTCAGCTTGTTTAACCTGCTCTTGAGCCGCAGAATAAGCCTTGCTGGTTCTTCACAAAATTATCATTTTTTCCTTTTGTTTATGGATGCTTGCATCCAGCTGCTCCCAGAAAGCATCTGGAAAGGACAAGTGCCCTGGCATTCAAATAATTGGTGAATACTGACATTTTATCCTCTTATTTTATCATTTCATCATATTTTGCCTAATGATCGCATCAAGATAATAAGAACCTAACATAAAGTACCAAATTCATATTCTCCTGTTGTCTGTGCTTTTCATTTGTGTGGCAGTTTTCTTAACACAGTTAATTTTGAGAACTAAAAACATAATGCAACTTTAGAGCAGAAAACCCACAGTGCTGTTGGAGTCCTATTAAGGAGCCTGGCTTTTTTTTAGCCATAAGCTAACTGCATAAAATCATGGAGTTTGGACTTAAAACAGAAAGTTGAAAACTAGACCCTCAATCAGTATTTATTTGGTTAAATATGTGGGCTACTTTCCAGAAATTTTGGGAACCCAGATGCTGCTATAAAAGCCAATGGGTCAGCAAAACCACACACCTTGCTGTCACTTGGAGGGAATTGGAGGCGCCGCATCTGCTTTGCCATTGCTGTGCCCAGCCACATACCGAGCCACAGCAAAAGCTTGTTGTGTCACCATCACTTACAAGGAATCTCATCATCATTTAGTCTGTCCCCAGACCCTGCATAATTGTTTTTACTGTTTCCGTCTAGCACTCCCACGATCTTCCCTGAATATCTGCTCTACTGTCTAATTGGTTTTGGTGTTAGGAAGTTTTTTTATAATGTCAGTTGTTCAGAATATTTTAATTTCTTTAATTATCTTGCTGTGGTTTTCCTTGCCAGTTTAACTCCTGTATTCAGTTAAGTACCTGTAACAGACATATCAACAGACGTCTAATGTACGTTGGTTCGCACATTGGTTCCTTACAATTTTCTGAGAGCGGAGAAGCACTCTGACTTCTTAATTGTGTATGAACTGAAAAAAAATGAGGCAACAATCTGAAAACAGTCCTTTAATCAAAAGATTTTTAGAAGTTCCAAGTGGAAGAAGCGAGACACATTCCATCCCTTACTCTTCTTGCAGAAGTCTGTCCTTCTTCAGCGACTGAGCAAGTAATTCTTCAAGCCTGGTAAACATTAGAACCTCAGGAGCATGATACTAATTTTTATATTTCATTTTGTGTGGAACGAATGAAAATTAATAGGACGTTTTTATACCTCAGTTAGAAACAAATGACCTAGAGGGTTCCGTTCCTTTTCAAGCCTGGAGACTTTCAACGAGCCAGTGAAACAGAATGCCTTGAAAAGTCAGTTTTGAAAACTTCTGCCTTCCTCCTGAAGTAATTCTGTTTGCCTGACTGTGACCAAATCTTGCTGCGGTGGAATGAATTGAGCTGGGAGGACTGTGTCTTGTAAGGCAGAGAAAGGAACCATTTTTAATTCTGATTTTTCTGCTGGTCAGCCTGCCAGCAAGTCCAATGAGGAGCTTTCCAAGAAAGGAAAGACAGAGCAGAGAGGCAGAAACGATAGGATGTACCAAAAGTGAGCTAAAAAAAGGAGGGGCGATGAAAGAAAACACTGGAAAACCTCATTCTTCCTCTGAAAAAGCTGCTATAGATACTGTGAGCAAGGCACTGCTGATAGGAAAAGCTCAGCTCCACTGGCCAGAGGAAGGAAAGTTGGATATATGTAACAACTGGAGCTGAATGAATGCCATGAAGAGTCATTCACCATCTAAATGGATTTGCTCTGATTGTTTTTATGCCATCTTTTTGTTTGGTTTTGGTGGATATTCTTGTAAGCTTGTTGTAAACCGTGACTACCCGTTCATTAATGTAAACTCCTTGGATATATGTATGAGCTTTAATAATAAAGTACTAATAATTCAGAATCTTTAACAAAAGAGATATAAAAAACCATAGGGTATTTTTCCTCTCCCTAAACATTCCTTCTGTCTTTCCTTTGGGGTGTTCGAAGACACACAGAAATATATATTACTGAAGATTAGCAAAAAGTTTTAACAAATAAATCTTTCCTGTTATGTACTAATGGTGCAGTGTATAACCCATCCGTAATCTTACCACAACCCTGCCTTAAGTGGTACATGTTTTGTACTTAGAAAGGTTTGAAAGTTTACTACCATTTAAATTCTACTGACCTTTACAATAGCAGAGCTTATAAGAATGTCTGAGTATTAAAAATGCTTGTTTGTGTTGCTGTGTTGTAACTTTGAACTTTATACACGCTGCTGTTACGAATACAGTGTGTGCTTTCTATAAAATATGGTTTTACTGCAATGTATTGACAGTCTGTTGATCTGTTTTCTGTAAGAAACTTTTGTCAAATTATGCTACAGCAAACAATGGAGAACCACTGCAAAGATTAACCTTGGCAAAAAATAATGTAAATGCAAAATTAGTTAAAGTGAATTAGTAGGAAATCAGGGAATCTTGTATGCAGCTTTTAGAAACTCAGCTAAGAACACAAGGTGTGTATTCGGTTATACTCGGCTATAAATCACCACACTGTCTGAACTTGACGTAGCCACTGTTTGCCACACATTGATTACTAGCTGTAAACCAAATATGTTCTGCTATAGAGACTAGCCAATATTAATTTGTATTAGGTAAGAGGGTTAATTCCTAATTATTATATTTATAGTTGCATTGCTTGCAGTATTGATAACAGAGGGTATGGACTTAAGAAGAATGTTGTTTTGCAGCTTAAGTTATTCTGATCAGGATTTTAAATTATTTTTTCTTTTAAGGGATGGGCCTTAATTACAATAGTTAATACACAATACTCGTGATGTCCTCTGCAGGTCTGCAGCTGCCTTTCTCAAAGTCTGGTGAATCAGTTCACATTAGGGATAAAATATCAGTCCTTTTGCAATTTGTTCACAGGGAACAGGGCTGACGTGCATCACACCTGTGTGCACAGGAGATGCACAGGCACGTAGCGGGTGAGGTCCTGTGTTTTCTGCCTGCCCTCAGGCTCCATATGGCTCCACATGACCCCACAGTCCCGTGTCCCAGGCTTACACTGCCTGTCCTTGCTGCAGGCAGTTGTGTGCTTCAGGCTCTGGGGAGCAGCAGCAGGACCTCAGCCTTGGAGAAGGCAGCCAGGGCACAAAGCAGACTGCTGAGGTGACCAAAATGTGGCAGTGACAGCACAGCCCTGGTGATGCTCCCTGCTCTCTCTTTGCAAGCACCTTCCAGAGCTGATTATGCTGAGCTTGCTATGTAACCTGCCAAGAAAGAAGGCAGGTGAGGAAGATACTAACAGCGCTAATGGCTTTTAATGGGGCTGTGGACAGCAGAGTTCCCTTTACCTCCAAGGCTGAGTAGTAGTGTCTAACTAATCTTATCCTGAGTGCTGGCCACCAAAAAGACATTTGGTCCAGACAGTTGAGAAGTCTTGAGCCAGGCAGATTTGACATTTGGTTTGTTGGTACAGATGTTTTCATGTTGATCCTTTAAATAGAAACTAGGTCAGCTGTAGCCAACTGGAAAGAAAGCAAGATGGGGTAAATTGCTCCCAAGCAAGTAGGTGTGCTGAGGGACTCGGCAGGTTCAAGAGCCACCAGGGAGAGAGACTGAGGGAGCAGGGCAGAGTTCAGAACCTGCAGCTCAGAGATGGGAACTGCTGTGAGGAGCAGGGAGCAGCTGACTAGCCCCTGGCAAGGCCAGAGGGAAGCCTCTCCAGATTGGGGCAGGCTGTGCAGAATTTTCTATGGTCAGGAAGCCACAAAACTAGCTAAACTAAGCCCAGAATAAAGGACTATGTTGGAGATGGAAAGCTATGTGTAAATAATTATTATTTAGATATTTGATTTTATTAGTGTCTTAAGTAGCCTTTTTTTTTTTTTTTCCTATTTAAAATGTTAGCTGACTCACTTTATATTACAATACAGCCTGTTTGGCTTGGGTTTGGGGGCTTTTTTTAAAGCTTTCAAGCCCCTCAGAGGTTGCCTTTGAGAAGCCCTCTAAGGAAGTGATCTAGAGAAGAAACTTCAAAGCTGTGGACAGCTTTCAGTCTCATCACCTAGCTGTGGTCAGCTATTCCCCAGCCCCAGCAACACAAACTTGTGCCTGGACCAAATTGGTATAATACAGAGAATTCCTCCCCTTGGTTGCTCTGCAACCAGCAGCAGCAGGTTCCCAGTTGTTAGATCACCCTGACACTGCAAAGGAATGTGGAGGCATTGAACCTTGTGACAGAGGAATTTGCAGTCTGCTTGATAGCCAGGAGAGAGTTTCCAGAATCTGTCAGAAACTCTCATTAACCCCCCATTGTCGTTTTTCAGAATGCCTGTGGAAAGGGGAGTGTGTCTGCGTAAACACACAACATATATATCCTGTAAGGGAGCGCTATCGTGACCAGTCTTGGCGTACTTGGCTATAGTGGTTAGCATTACTTATTGTCTTGTTGCACTTATTTTAGTTAGAGCGCAAGGACCCTAAACGGAGTGGGAGCTTATTTGGTAGCTGCTGTTAACACACACAGCAGAAATCTCTATTGCAAACTGTCTCAGCCTCAGCAGTCAGAAGAGACAGATGTGGTTTTGGAAACCATAGATCAGGCTATTATCCCTCCTCCGGACTAGGGCTGCAGAGCAGGCCTCGCTCCCCCCCGGCAGCTGTGGGCAGGCAGGAGGAATCTGGCTGTTCAGGCAATGATTGCTGTTAACCACCAGCTGACCCTTCTCAGGGAAAAGCAGCAAGCCCAGTAGAGATGCCCAGTAGCAAAAGCTGACGTGCGGGATGAGCCAGCATTGAGCTGTGCCAATGTCAACACAGGAGACAGAAAAAGCGAGTTGTATTGCCCCCGTCGGGGGAGTTAAATGTAGGCAGCCTGAGTAGTTGATACAGTGTCAGTCTGGCCTTGAGCAGCAGAGCTGGGAATGTAATTCTTGTTTTCAAGAAGTATTTTCTTTGTATTGAACAAGTAGGTGTGTTATAGTGAGACTTTAAACCGTTGAGTCAGGTAGGAAACAGCATTTTTCATAACATCAGAGAAGCTAACCAGGGATTGTATGGGTGGATTTTTCCACAAAAGTTACTGCATCACACAACAGGAAAGGAAAGAAAAGGTTAATTTTGTTGAAATTTTGACAGTTTGTTTAAGGTGTATCCAACAGCTGGCCAAGAAGTTAATTTCTGTTACTGCTGTCTAGTTTGCTTTGCGAGAGTGGAACACCGGAGAGCCCCGAGCTGCTGTGCCTTGCTACCCAGCAGCATACAAAAATACAATCCTTTTCCCTGAACTCTTTGCTTCTGTGTTCTTCATAAGTAGTTATAATCACTCAGAATATGTTTTAGAAAAAATGACCCTGATCTGAAAAAGTCAGAACAAAATACAAAATGTTTGTATTTTAAAAAATGATTATGGCTGGATGTTTTACTTTTTTTGGGGGGGGAGATGAGGGTGAGAAAAGAACATAATCCAGGATTTAATTTGGAAGAACCAGAAAAGCAAAACTTGCAAGGGTATCTGGAGCTCATTCCTACAATCTGAATCTGTAAATCTTTTACAGAGTTATATATGTAAATTGGCTGATTGTTAATCTTTGCAGAGATTAAGAGTAAGGGTAGTGACCTGAAGACAAGTTAGAGGGTACAGCGATTAATATCTCTCCATAACTAATTTTAGTAAGGAATTCCAGACTTCCATACTTTGAATATTTTTGGAGTTATATATCTCTCCTCCTTCATATTTTCTTGGGAATTGGAAATACATGGCTAATGAAGTATTTCATAGAAATGTAAAGAAATACTGTTGATTTGTAAGACATAAAAGACATTTCTGTTTTCTGACCCATGAAGTATGTTTTGTGTCACTCTTCCTGATTTACACCCACTGGATCTGGTGATGTGACTTCCCTGACCTAAGCAGATCCTTCAGGCAAGCAGCTCATTGAAGTGGGTCAGTAGAGCTGGCAAGGCTGGGTGTTTCTGGTTCACAGGAGCTGTTAATATAAAAACTTACCTTTGTTTTGAACCAGATTGAAACTAGGTTAAAAGCAAAAAATCTTGTGAGATAGAATTTTAAGGGGAGGGGGGAGGGGACAACGACACAACACATCTTTTGAAGGCATAAGATCTTTTACAAAGTTAAATTTAAATTGTCCAGCTGTCACTGACATTGGCAGCTGCTGCTGGAAACGTAGCCTGCTACCTGAACAACATTCCTGCTCCATATCTGCCACACAAATGTAATAGCTGACATGCCGTAAAACCATCTCCTAAATTTTGTTGAAACCACTTGTTGGAGAAGCCTTGCCCATCACTGATATAAACTTGTGTGAGCACATTGACCCTAGTGGCTGGAGACTCTCTATCAGGTGACTGAGCTGGCAGGGATCTGGAGAGTCCCTGGGCTCTGTTGGGGGACCAGCTTCTGCAGAATTCTCGAAAATTCATCATCAGGACTGAGAGGCTTCTACAGAACGTTTCCAGGCATTGGATGGGGGTTGTTCAATAAAATGGCATGTTTCAGAAGTCCTTGCCCTGCTCCTTTTCTTGCTCTTAGCCATTCCCGTGGGAATCACCATGGCTTCCATCATGGTCAGCTCCTGAGGAAATATGATTATTCCCCCAGGCTGCAGTATAACTGAACAGATTTGTTATTTATTAGGTGCCCACTGTGTAGTGGGAGCTGTTGTCTTCATAGGATTACACAAATAAGCTTTAAATGAACAATTGCTGAAGACCTGGAATGCACACACAGAGCAAAAAATCCTCTAAAGATATCCTAAGTACAAGCTCAGAATTACTTCTAACAACAAAGTAATAACATATTCCTGCATTTTTTATATATCCTCTTACATAGAGTTAAGAAGAATTCTGAAGTTTTCCACAAAAATGTCACGACCCTACAATATTAATTTACAGCTTACTTTGAACCTGAAATAACTAATTATTTCAGAATAAGAGAGAAGGGGATGGGTGATAGCCAAACCTCATGATTAGGGCTCCCTGATCTTTCAGGCTGTTAGAGTTCAATACTGATTCAAATTCAAATGAGGCAAATTGGAAGAGCCTTAAAATCTGTTTTAGTGGAACTTGGGGCCTGATCTCTGAACTCAGTCTATTTTAAAAAGAAAATATTAATGGTTAAGCAGTTACTGATAAACATTTTTCTCTTCCGTACTTTTTCTGCATTTCTTTAATAAACACATTACAGGATTCAAAGGGAGATATATAGTGTGATTTCACATCTGAATTTTAGTCTTTCATTATTGAAATATGTTTTTCTTGAAAGGTACATTTCCATTGAAATACATGTTTTCGTTCACTGCTGATTAAATAGCATTGATACGAATATGCTGTCTTGTTGTATCCCACAAGGAAGAGCTTTCTTGAAAGAAAAAAACATTTGCAGCACGGTACATGAGGTCTCATGTTACCAGTTTCATGCCGCGTTAGGAGGGTTGCTCCCAAACTCCGTGAAAATTCCTGTAAAATAAACTGCAAACACTTTGTTTACCTAAGTTAAAGTAGGCACTTACTAATCCATGCAGTTTAATTCTTTAGGTATAAGAAAATTTGCATTTGGTCAGTTTTCATCTCAGAAGCATTAACCTTTTAAAACATACCTTCTCAGGTGACTTTTCCCTGCCACTCCATTACTCCTTCAGAGAATCCCTGTGAAAAAAATGATCTATGAAAACATATTCCTATCAAGCAGAATTCACTTGTCAAAGCTGAGCTGTCTTTCTTTAACATGACAGCAGCCGATCTTGCAGTGGCTGCAAGCCAAAGCAGTCTTGACATGGACAGTGTAAACACTGGACAATGCAGATGTAGATGCAGGCATCCCAGCACTGCGACTGCACTTTGGACTCTTCTTAAGACATGCTGTTAATGACACAGATACCCTAATTTTCCATGATTAGTTTCGGTTGGTAGTAAAATAAATACACTTAGACATGGGTGTGAAGACAGGAGCAGAGACTGTCTTCACTCACTTCTACCCCACCCTGGTAGAGGTTTGTGTGGCTGCAGCCTCCTCTCATCGCTGCAGTTTCAGCCTGAAATTCGAACTTCATTAACAGGAAAATTCCTTGACCATGATGAATAAGGCTGGTGATATGACGTGTGTGCTAGTAGTAGACTCTTGTTCAAGCAGCAGCTTGCTCCATGAGCCTGGCTCATTTCACTGGGACTGCTTGGCTTGAGGCACGCGATGAGCCTAGATTGACCACCAGCAAGGCATTTAGTCTCATGGCAGCACAGGAGACACTCTGCCAAGCCAGTCTTGTACTGTGTCTACTAGGTGTTGACAAAGTTTCTGCCAAATGACTGAAAAGAGGAATATGTTCACCTGGCTCCAAGACTTCACAAGCCAATCTTATTGCAAGTTGAGTTTGTTTGCTGCAGCAATGTGCGGAGATGGGAGTACTTGTGTGGTTTGCTTTGCTGGTAGATGTCAAAGAAGTTTTTTTCTGAGAGTCTAGATTACGAAGAATCCCTGAGTAAATGTATCTGTGTGTTTATTGTCCAAAATTAGTGAAAGATTAGGAAGCAAAGTATTGATTATGATAAACCCGGCTTTGATCTGGCTGTGAAATATTTTTGACCTTATAAATGTAAATGACTGCCACAATTTTATTGTGGATGATAAACTGATCACTGAAAGAGAGACAAAGGCTAACTGAAAATTGAAGGAAGGATACAAGGAAAATGGGAGTAAAGATTAGCTAAAACATATGCCTGTCAATGAGAAGACTCTAGATGAGCTCATCAAGCAGTTTGGTAAACTTTAGAAAGACAAAAAATACGTAAGAAAATTGACAGAGAAGATATATCTTCACATTCAAAAGTGTTAGGAAGTCCAACATTTACACATAAATAACCATTATGAGATGTATTTTTTCATGTGTTTTTACGTGTGGACATTTATGAAAACAGATACTGCTTTGAATAACAAAGTATTAATGTGACATTTTGGGCCAAGGCAAGAGAAGATCTAATAAGGAATTCCAAAAATCTGTACCAAGAAGAGGAAACGGAATTATACTCCTATGGTTTGAATGTGGAGAGCATATAGTTACTATAA
Organism: Falco naumanni; assembly: GCF_017639655.2. NCBI lineage: Eukaryota > Metazoa > Chordata > Aves > Falconiformes > Falconidae > Falco > Falco naumanni. Next base: position 83,563,503 of record NC_054058.1, on the reverse strand, counting down.
CTGAAACTTAATCGATAAAATTCTACCTGGGGGAAAAAAAAGCAAACATTTCTTTTCCCAGAAAGTTAAACATGATGGGAGAATGTTAAATAAATGTAAGGGTTTTTTAAATGTATTAATAAAATGGAAATAAAAATGTCTTTTACTGAAAGGAAGCAAACTGTTAAAGTTATTAGTAACTATGAAATGAAAAGGTAAGATTAAGTCTAGGAATGATCAGTTTAGAATAATTATGCCACTGAGAAATTTCATGTAGTGACACTGATTAGTTAAAACTTCCTACATGTTTCTGACAAACTACCTTTATTCAATTTTGTGTTTCGCAAGAATAAATTTAGTATTCTTCTTTGCAATGATTTATCCTCTGGGGCTTCCAAGGAAGCAGAAGTTGAACCTTGTTCTGTGTATAAATCAAAGATAATAGTTAACAGTTTTGGCCTATTAACAACTTCTTTCAACAATAACACAACTGATCAAATATCTTAAACAAAAGCCAGCACAGTTAATGACATTAACATGTCACCAATAAACAGATGACATCAATTGCATAAAGTGTATCACTTCCAATTAACTGTCATCACCTGAAATAATTAAGCAACAAAAATCTCTTAAGCTAGCAATTAATGAAGTTATTTAAATATTTTCCCTTCTCATGTTGCTTCTCAGAAGACATCATTCTGGTACTATTGACTCAAATTTTAGTTGACAGAAGACCACATAAAATAGATTCTGTTGTCATGAATTCAGGAAAGCCCCCTGCAAACAAAGCCACACGTTAAAGTGCCATTCGAGGCAGTTTTTTTTCCTGCTGCTTTTGCATTCTGTATTGGACTAAACATAGAATGGTTTGGGTTGGAAGGGACCTTTAAAGATCATCTAGTCCAACCCCCCTGCTGTGGGCACAGACATCTTTCACTAGATCAGGTTGCTGAATGTCCCATCCCAATCAAAAAAAGAAATATGTAGTCTTCCAAAAATGAAAACTCTGAACTGGGAGTCATATCGTGCAATTATTTCTAAAGAAAAATTTGTCCCCCAAAATGGTGGAAATCAAAAGCAGAGTGTGGTGTTTAATCAGATGGCATCTGCTTTTTTGGAGCTCAGATTGCTGAAAATTGTACACTATTTTCAGAAATACATTTTGAAATTCACTGCCAAGCTCGTGTTTTATAAGTTTGAGGAATATTATTAGTGCTTCATGAAATGAAGAAGCTTACCAATCTATGTTTACTCTAGCACAGTCCCTGTCACCTTATTATGTGAGGAATATACACATTCCAGTGGGAAGAAGTCTGAAACATCTGTGCTAAAAACTCCAGAAGAACATTAGACCACGATGCATGGCCAACAGATCTGCCTGTATAGCCAGACTTGCTCAGGCTTTTGGAGTGTCTCTTCTGGTAAGAAGACTTGTCTATGCAAGTCCACTACAGGTTAAATGTTTTGGTGCACACAGCAGTCCGGATTCACACAGCACCAACTAAACAGCCATTCTTCAACAAAAATAAACAAAAATGTGGAGGCCATATTTTAGGGAGGCAAAAAGTTGTTAAATGGTGAATTAGGCCTATAAATGATTCAGGGTTGCTGTTCTGGTTTTGTGCCAGTCATGTGATAGCAGCCCAGAGGGACGCGTCTCTTAAAGAATGACAGCGTTGTTTGTTCAGTCAGTGATCAAGATATGCAGGAAGATGGAAAGTTTTTGAAGGTTTGGGTTATTTTTCATTACATATTGATAATTGGCAGGGGAAGTTTGCTAGAATTTAGGAGCACAGGTATCAGGTGCCCGAAGGCAGAATGAGTTGCCCTTAACAGGAGCACATTGGACGACCATGGACAGGAGGATGAGGCATTCAGTGAAGCCTCTGGAATGAGGATGAAGCAAAACAATGGATAAAGTGAAAGCATGGAAGTTCCTACATCAAGAGGACTGTACTGAGCTCAACAGAGAGGTCCTGGCCAAGTATATAATTTATGCTGTGGAAGCTGAGTGGCAGGTTCCTAGGATGGGTTCTGGTGTGCGGAATTGGACTCACCTGGTTAATGTCATGTTCCATCCAGGTAACACTCTCAGCAGAACTTACTTACAGTAGGCACAATATTGCATTGATGAAGTTAAATTGCTTCTAGTTCTGAGATTAACTGGTTTACAGTGAGTTCAGAGGAGAAGCATTACTGAGGAGTTGTTTGGGAGAAGCAGGCTGATGCAGAGACAGTATACTGAGTCTCAATTAACTGGGCCTTTTTAAGCTTTCAAGGTGTGCTTCAGTTATAAGAGTTCAGTATCTGCATTCTTTGTTGTTTTAAAATCCCATTATTCATTTGTATTTTAATTTTCTACAGGAAGTTTATATGTAGTTTACATCTTGGATATATTACTTTGTGTCACTGGCCAGTGATTCCAGTGGGAAGACTCACAGGAATAGAGTACCTGGAGTGAATAATTAGTATATTGGAGGAGCTCTGTCTAGTGTCATTAGAAGAGAGGATTCTGCTTTAGAAAGATGGAAGATTATATAGTAATTGCTAAAGCACTTGAACTGATTTAAAGAAAAAGGCTCTAAGTACAGGTCATGAAAAATCATGGCACTGATGTCCTTCAGGCACAGCGGGTTTCTCTTCAAAAGTATAAAGGAATGATATAATGTGCTTACCATGAATAACGAACTTTTTAGTCTCTAAAATTTTCAAAATCAAGCTATTGGGCTTTGTTTCTTTCAACTTTGCTTTTGTACAGTAAGGAGTCTGGAAATGTATTCAACATGTCAGGTTCTGTCCATTCAGAAAAACAGCCTGAATGTAGGTATGCAATGTGTTTCTTCTTCTCTCATCACATGCTGAAAATAGATTTAATCTGGTTTCTGTGAACTATTTTTCTAAAAGATATCAATAATCTCTTCCAAACAGCACTTCCACAGCAGTTCTGTAATTTAGAAACAGAAATGCAAGGAAAATTGGAAAGAAAAAGTGGTTTGTAGGGTTTTTTTAACTAACATTCTTTAGCAAATCAGGCCAAGATCATAGGTATACAACATCTAAATTGTTTCAGAAGCTTCCATCCTCAGTCTGGAGATAAAACTCACATACTGTTCACAGTCTTTAATAACATGCTGTTAAAATTCCAGAAAGGTACTTTTTTTTTTTTTCTTTTCTTTTTTTCCCAGATTGCTGTGTGTCTGTTTACCTCCTTTTCCATACAAGTTTCATTGTACCTGATACCATTCTGCTAAGCTTAGAAGAGACTGTTCCTTAGGAGACAGTTTTAAAAAAGACCAATGGAAAAATGAAAAAAAAAAACCCCAGTTTAAAATGCATTGAATCACACTTCCATAAAGATTTACTTACTTGGAGAGGTTTTAGAGCATTTAGTGTTGCTGGAGCAGTTGTGTGTCAACGTGTTGGATATGTACTTAGAAATGGGAACACTTCAGGATGGGATTTCATCAGACACCCCTAAGTGCTAAATCTTAGATATGCTATTGCATTTTCCCAACATCTGTTGCTTTGATTCCCCTGTCAGTTTTAGAGAAGCAAATGTTGATCAAGGTCCAGCACTTTCATTTCACCATTTCTCTTCACCACTGACTCAATGGCAGACACTGTGTCTCTGGTGGGAGACACCTGTGACTACACATCCGATCCCACCACTGATCCTTGGTGTAATTCTGACTGCTTTTATTTCCCTGCTTTCTCATCTTTAATAGGGAGAAAGGGAGGGAGAAGGAGAGTTTCATTCCTTTAAAATGTGTTTTCCTGGGATGTAAATAGAATTTTCAGTCCCAAAAGCTGTTACGCTTTTGAGGAAAAATAATGGGAAGCAGCCAGGCAAAATTGTCTGAGCTGATTAAAAGCCTTGCAGAATATGCAAGATCTTAGGGAATTAGTGCTTGTGATTTAATTTCCATGTTTTCCATTTAGTAAACATTTATTCTCAATGGCATCTTTCAAAAGGTGGCAATTAATGTTAGGTTCATACTAAAGATATTTAATTTTTCTCTGGTAATAAAGAAACCTGTTGATCCCAGCCACTGGCAAATTAATACAAAAATAAAATTAAAGATGTTTTCCACTTTTTACAATTATGAGGAGGGAGTGAAAGCTAATTATTCAATAATAATGATAATGAAGTTTATAATTACAATCCAGTGTTGTTTATTGGTGGGTACATACTGTTTAAACTGTTAAGACCTAAGGAAAAGAGAGTTGTTTCTTTGCTCAGTGCTCCAGGTCTCTTGCAGCCATTCTTGACTTCAGATAGCTTCTGCAGATTTTTTCCCAAACAAACAGATGTGTCCTAACACAGATGTATAGAAGTTAACCGTCTTGCTCCAACCCATTTCCTAGGTTTTTTTCTAGTCAGTGGAGAGAAACGTTCATCTTTAGAGTGAAATTCACCTCAGTCTGGTATAAGCTTCTAAGTTATGCAGGGTGGAAGTACTTACGTCTCTCTGTAGATTGTGAAAAAAACATTATGGTGACCAGTTTAGATATGGAAGCGTAAAATTAGAAGTGAATCCCACCACAGTGCTTACTCAGACCATTTCTGGAGCTTTCTTCTCTGCCCATTATATGTTTCAAACATGGTAGCTTCACAATTCAAGCTCTCAAGTTCTTACATAAAAAACTTAACTTTGTTGATAATGCCTCTCAATTTTGTAATCAATAAGTATCATCTTGAGAATCATTAATAAAATTTTGTAGAAGTATAAATCCCTCAAATATCTTTGTGAAGCTGCTTTTATAACATTCCTTTGCTCTGATCATTCTTCCACTGATGCCTTCCTTTTGGGCAGTACCTTACCCATCTTACAGTTCCTGTAGTGATATATAGCCTTTCTGTTGCAGTAATTAGTCATATACTGGTATAACAAATACTTTGCTGATAGATTAGATGTGCTGCTCTAAAATGTTGCTTATCTCATCCTATAAAGGTATCCTGCTAATCCCCTATGATCAACCTTTGACAAGGAAATACTGATTTATTTATTTTTTCTTTGCATTTCCAAGATGGCCTCCTGAACAGTGCACTAAAATTTTCCACGCTTTTGACATTTCCAGGAAGTATCACTTAACTGAAGTGTTTCTCTTAGTTTTTTACAGTAGTATTACCACTGTATCTGTGATGGTCAAAAGATAAATGCATGGTAAGGTAGAGAGTGGTAATGTCACTTACAAGGCCATTGACAAGGTGTGGAGTGTTGACCCAGTTCAGCATCTAAGCACCACCCAGCTACTCATCTGCTCTGTCCCCAATGTGACTGGGAGAAAATAGGAAGGACAAAAGTGAGAAAGCCTATGGGTCAAGATAGTTTAATAAGCAAGGGAATGCGGAAGAAAAAAAAAACCCAAACTAAAGCAATTGACACAAAAGCAATCACCTCTCACAAGTACACCAGTGCCCAGCCAGCTTTTGAGCAATGCCTTCCTTCCCAAAACACCTCTCCTCGTCGGTTTTTATTTCTGAGCATGATTTTATACAGCATGCAATATCCCTTTGGTCAGGTTGGGTCAGCTGCCTTTATTGTGTCCCCTCCAAATTTCTTGCACACCCCCAGCCTACTCATAGAAGAGCAGATTGGGAATGTCTTGATGCTGTGGAAGGACTGGTCAGCAATATCCAAAAAATATCCAAAGGTGTGCTAACTACACTTTTAGTCACAAATCCAAAACATCACAAGATCCAAACCAGCATGCATACAGGCTGCTATGAACAAAATCCATCCATCCCAGATAGACCTGGTGCAAGCTCCACCCTTTATTCCATATCATTTATGTCATGCTTAGTTCTTGCACTACCCAATACATCCCCATTAAACACCACCCTCCTTCCTGTCATGTAGTATGTATGTGCAGATATAACTCCCTTGGTCTATGGGCCACCCTTGTAAAATGTTCATAAAATGTCCATTGAGTTATTCAGTTCATGACTTGGGCTTCATGTGTTTATGATGGCTGCTCAGAACAGGAGATTTGGCATGTTATGTTATTGACTCAGGTTGGGCTGCTGTTATACTTGCCTGGCTTCTTGCGAGGCTCGTTCACCATTGGTTCGGGTGATCGTAGTACCACGCAACTCAAATCACAAGTTATTTTCCCCCAAGGTTTAAACTCCTTGGGGTACAGACTGGATTTCCCCATTCTTCCACATCACTCACCAACTGTACGCAGGTCTTTGAGCGAAATGCCCTATAGCCCTAGAGGCTGACCTTGGGTCTTTCCAGGTGCTTTCTGCCATAAGCTCCAGTTGTCATGCTCCCTGGCAGTAGCATAAAGAATATCTCTCACATCTGGTTCTGTCTGGACTGGTCCATCGGCTAACGCATGAACTGTCTGCTGTTGATCTGTTCAATTGATTTCTGTTGCCTCAGTCAAGATAGTTCTTTTGGGTCACTCAATGGAGAGGACTCACAAGCTGACTGTATTCCAGAATATATCTTTTTGGCTAACTGGTGAGGACATGAATGCTATCTTATTGAACATATCTACTGGGCTGTGATTGTGCCCATCTTGCCATTTTATTCCCTGTAACTGGATCTCTCATGCAAGTCCTTTGATCTTTCTTTGGTTTAAGGCAAAATCAGCTTTTGGAAGAATCTGAATTTTTCTTTCCTCTTTCTCAAACATTTCTTCTGCTGTGTTGCCCCACCCAATGATGAATTTCTGAGCACACAAGCCCTTCTTCAAGCATGGAAGAGAAATAGTAGTCCTCAGTCAAGTTGCAAATACAGCTGTTTGGACCAAGATTCAGCATAAAAGGATCATCCGCACAGGCTTTCTCGACGTCTGGAAAGATGAACCACAAAACTCAATTCAGCTACTGGAGTTGTCCACAGTAAACTGAAGGCATGACAGAAATAAATAAACATTCCAAGAAGGCTACAGAGTGAAGGATCAATACTGACCCAGATCAGCTAACAGTGGCTGGTATAATGAGAAATATTCTTTCTCCCTACAAATTTCACCTCTTTTCTAGTTTTTCCATTGTTGCAAACACATCCTTGTTTTTCAAACTAATTTGATCAGTTTTTCCCCTAATCATTCAGTAATGCCTCAAATCATGTTTGAACCCCTTTTCTCTTCACATGGAGAGCTGTATGTTGAAGTTCCTTGTAAGCAGATTTCCATACCCTTGCTTGTTCCTGGTTCCTGCCTATAAGAAAAGTTTTGTGCCACATTCCATGGTCTCTCAGAAAAACTTCAGCCTTCCTCCACTAAACTTATCCACTACAGATTCATTATCTACCTGAGCATCTATCTGTTGCTCCATTCTCAGCTTACCCGTCAAAGCCTGGCTGCTCCAGAAACATCTCAGCATAGAGGTTTGGAAAGAAACCTCTTCCTTTTAACTCCTGGTTTTGCCCTGGCCATCTCTGGTGGCTGACTGCAGGCCTCAGACCAGGGCCCTGCAGACAGGCTCAAGAATTTCAATGCCAATTCTGCAGGCCAATTTCTACTGCCCCATCAGCAATAATTCACTTGGATTAGTATTGGTAGTTTCTTTCCCTTTTCTCTTTTGTTCTGAAATGTGTATGTCTATCCCCACACAGTATTTTGCTATAAATGCCAAAAAAAACAGCCTTTATGATCTAATATCAGGTAGAAGGTATTACCTTTGTCCTGCCCATTGTGAGTTTATGAGTTAAACCACTGAGGAAAATATGGGCTCAAGAATCATGCAGAATAGGCCCCTTAAGGACCCCATCTGAAATGTCTTAAGTATGAATGTGAAACATTTGTAACTGCTCTTCAAGAACAACTTTTACCAGTTGTGCACCCAAACATAATTTCCCCCAGAACATTTATTCTGTGCTGACTTCTGAATTGCTCTTAGTTAATCTCAGAAAGTGTATTAAAATTAAATAAAATGCATATATGTTATATCTTTGATCACTAAGCTAGCTGCCCCGTAAGAGAAGAAAATCAGATTGAGTTCACATGACATATTAGCCACATTTCATTTCCATATATGCCTGACCAATTCTCTAGGAACTTGTAATCCTCCACAGTTTTTCGTGTATATGGCATATCAGAATATATTCAAACATATTCTAAAATAGTTCTCAGATTACTGTGTGAATTCTCACCCATGAATTATGGGTGAATTCCATCTGAAACTGTTGACTTGAATACATACATTAAATCTAAATATTCAGCACTTCCACCGGCACCCTGCCAATAGTGCATTCCCTTTTCTATGTTAAAATTAATTTCATTAGAGAATTGACTGCCATTTACCTCTGTGAAGGCTCAGGCAAGGAAAGTGTTGACTACTCCAGCACTGTCTGCAGTTTGTCTTAGTTTCTGTTTACTAGATCCCTCTACTCTCCTCTGTTTTCTTCTTATTTCTGACATTTTAACAGGAATTTTCTTTTACATCTCTGACTGAAACATTTTTCGCATCACAATCTTCCAGAATTTGTCTATATTTGTGTTATTCCTTTATAGCAGTCCTCCTGCGCATGACAATTTTTCCAGATCTCATGCAATTCCTTTTTCATTTTTGGATTTTTGAAGCTTTCCTGATGCAGGCACCATAGTGTCCCTCTCTGTTCACTGTCTCTGAACTCTTTAAACCAAGACTGTCATTATATATTTAGAAGAGTCCCTTTCAAAAGCTACTTTTTTTTTTTAACTTCTTTATGCTTTACATTATCTTCTCAGGAGGTCTCAGTCTCAGCTCCCAGGATTGTGTCAAAGCTGTTTTCCCAATTGTTTCTGTGCAGCAGCGAAGGCTTTTATTTCATTATTACTTTCATCTCCAAATTATTTCCCACCTTTGGGTTTTCAATCCATTTCTTCCTGTTAGTTAGATTTGAAATACTGCTTTCCTAGTAAAACCAAAGTCCTAGTTTGCCGGCAACACTGGCAAACTGATCACTTGATTGGTCTGTACCCTGACACATGGGATCCTTGTTATCAAAAAATTAAATGGACAGTAAAAATCTACTCTATTACCTGGCCTTTGGATGGTTCTGATGGTAGCTCAAAGACTCTCTCATATGTTCCTCTTCCTGCTTTCTGCTTCATCTAAGATCCTGAGCATGAAACTATGTTCTTTCCCCTTTCAATCTTTACCCACAGGAAGTGTACAAGCCTCTTTCCTACCTTTTCCTTGTCTTTATTTGATGTTATTCTGTTGTATTACAAAGGCGGTACCAAGTTTTCTTTTATGGAAAGCAGGAAAATTCAGGCAAAAGAATTTATTTAATTTTTACTTTTGTCTCAAAAACCATCCTATTCTTAATCTTCTTCAAAGCTGTGTATGAAGTACATGGAACACCTTTTCCTGTTTCTGCATGAGAAAAGAAAATGGGTTTATGCAGGTCATCTAGTCCAACCTTTTGCTCAAAGCAGAACAAAGTTCAGAGCTTGGTGAGGTTGCTGAGAACCTTGTCTTATCAAGTTTTGAATATCCCCACAGACTGAGGTAAAGAATTTTTAATTCTTCTCAGTAAAATGATCTTGCATATATTTTCACGTAATGCCATAACTGGTTTTGGACATATATTCTATGTATATTAGATGTTTCGATTTCCTACTGAAACCACCAGTGACTGGGAGAGCACCGGAAATTTTTGGTTATCTAGTCATCTAAAACATGCTTTGATTACATAAAGATGTTATAAGGAAGGGCAGGGGGAGAAAGTCATGAGGAGGCTGACATCTAACCTTGGTTTATGATGAACGCTTATCTTATCAACCTACTGTTAATAAACTCACTAAAACAATAAAGATCAAGATTTAATTTTAACTTGGTTTACTGGCCTGCTTTAGCAATGGCTAAAGGTGATAGCTTGGAAAAATATTAATCAGAGTTAGCTATTTAAAGTCAGACCTATTTTTTGGCAGTCTCTGCAGGAAGGTTAATCTACCAGTCATCAACCATGAAGATTCTTAGCTACCTCCTGGCTTACCGAAGGTTCCTGCTCATTGTTCTCACCCCACTGCTTTTACTTCCACTTCCACTTATCATCAAAACCAAAGTAAGTGACCTACTTTGAGAGGTAATTATTTTGCATTTGTATGTTAAACCTGCGGTTCCCAGATCTTTTCAGAATCAGAATGGTTTGGGTTGGAAGGGACCTTGAATGACTTCATGATGTTTGAATTGGGATTTCTTTTTTGTTGTTGTGGTCAGCTCACTGTATTTACATAGAAATGTAGAGAAAACAACAGCTTTAATGTATGATTCTGTGCTGGTTACATGAAGTTCCAAATTATATATTTGTTTTCTTGTTCAGAAAATGTTTTTTTTTTTTTTCTCGTTTAGCATTCTAGCCACTTTTAAACAGCTCTGTATGATTGACAATGGAGATAAATTGTCGGGAAGACACTTGCAATTACCTTTGTATTTGATGATGGGTTTTATTAAGTTCATCATATATTGTGTTTTCTGATAGCAAATGACTGGAATCTGATATTAGAAATTCCCTCTCATTCCTAAATAAAGCAAAAGTTATGACAGGACACCTTAATTTTATTTTACTTGAAATAAATTCTTCTAGCATTCAATAACTCGTGATAAATCCAGGCTGATGAAACAGCTATCTAAAAACATTATTAGTGATTCTATTTGGTACAGCTTTGATGCCAGTGGAATGAAATGGAATTCTCATGTGATGTGTTATCACACATGTGTTATACATATCACGTGTAACAATACACAAAAGTCCAGTTCAGAAGTCCTTGCACCACAGAAAGGTAATGGTTACAGAAGAACAGGCTTCATTCTTGTCTCACATCACAGTTTCAATATTTCAGTTTCCTCTCTGAGAGAAAATTCTTGAGAAATTCTTAATGACATAGGACTTAAGTAAGATGAACATTTCCTAGGTGATAAATCAATTGATACTGTCAAATTGTTTCATACATAACACAAGATTCCCCCTCAAATTAAATGGTAACCGTAACTGACTGACTTGGATTTAATGTTGTTTTCCAGTCAGAGGTTCCCAGATCCTTTTCATTAAGTTATTCCTTTCCAAATACAAACCATCTCTGCTGCTGCTGAGTAGTTCTGTGCCTTAACCAGTGGCATTAAAAGTTCTAAACCATTTTCCTCAAGAGCAGAAATATAAATAAAAAATAAAAAAAAAAAGAAAAAATCCTGTTTCACAGGAGTTCGAATAAAAGACACTCACTAAAATTACAAGTCTTAAAAGCGAACATGTTTCTTGTCAGTCTTGCACTATGCTTTTAATATTAGATGTTATCCTTGCCTTATTGATGCTGATGACAAAACTTCATTGATTACAGGAGAGACAAAATGTGACCTATTATTGACTACAAGTACTCCTAGAGGTTTGAAGATTTGCTTGCAGCTGCAGACCATTCGTGATTTATGTTAATTCATCATCTGAGAATGGCACAGAATGACCTATATAATTAATTACGTTTGAAGGCAAAAGCAGCTGACTTTTTTCCACTTTTCATAAGTCATAGCATTTAAATAATTTTACTATTTCTTAGGAAAAAATCTTTATTTTACAGACTGTTTCATACTCAGCAGGGTTATCAATAGGAGGCAACAAGCACCCTAAATTCAGGTCCCTTGACTCATACTTGTTCCAGGTGGGGGGAATCTCTCTACTGACATAGCTGGATTTTTTGCAGTTGTGATTTTTTTTCCTGGATGATCCACTCATATTTCTGTTGGTGTCTTTTGTATTCTAGGAAGCAGAATGTGCATACACATTGTTTATAGTTGCCATCTTTTGGCTCACAGAAGCTTTGCCACTTGCTGTTTCAGCTCTGCTCCCTGCCTTTATGTTCCCATTGTTCGGTATAATGGAATCCAAGCAGGTAAACCTTTTTCCTCTCTCTATCATATCGTGGATTTCAATGACAAAATCTCCAAAGAACCATATAATGCTGAAACCTGATAGGGAATCCATGGATTTGCTGAGTGCCAATCACAGCAAGCTTCCTCAAGGCTTGTTTACATGCTTTGACCTCAGAATTTGTTGATTTTTATTTAATATTTTTTTCTAGGTTGTGATTCAATGCTTAGATGCCAGTCAATGGAAAAATGCTAGATAGATATAAAATATCCTTAAGGTTACAGAAGTGAGATGACACACTAAAGACCCCATGCGTAAAATGCAAAATGCTGAGCAGGTATCTTCATATCAAAGAGGAGACACCACAGATGATTATACTCCAAGTCTGTGTTTAAAATTGTTCTTTCTTCTGTTGGATAGATGACTAAATTAACAAAATCGGCATTTCACTTATGATTTAGTTTGGATGTGAGATGTGACTGATGATCTTAGCTTGTTCATATCCTAAGCCTTCTTTTTCATTTTGTTTTAACACTGTACACTTTAGTGCAGTTACTCTTGTATCATTCGTTAAATGAAATTAACAGACTAAATTTAAGCCAAAAAAATTTCTTGGTATTTATGTCAATATATACCCTTAATGATTTATTTTCATTAAAATAATAATACAAAATACTAATAGAAAGTCACCGTTTCATTAAAAAAATGGGTTTTGTTTTTATTTCAGGTGGCATCTGCTTATTTTAAAGACTTTCATCTGCTGCTTATTGGAGTAATTTGTTTGGCAACATCAATAGAAAAATGGAATTTCCACAAAAGAGTGGCTTTAAGAATGGTGATGCTGGTGGGTGTCAACCCTGCATGGTATGTGCTAAACAATGTCTTGAAGGACATTAATACTTGTGGAAAGCTATGTATTCCAGAAATGCCGGCTGCTTTTTCTGTAGTAGAAATCCAGCCTTTTCTACTCAAAGTAGATATTTGAAATTATACGATTGATTTGTAGGTGACACTTTATTATTTTGTTGAAATCCTAATTCAAAGTTCCCTGCAGTGATCCTGTTCATAGTAAGGAACCTTCAGAAAAAAACCAACAAACAAACAAAACAAAACAAAAAACTGATGAATTTGTGGATAATGTAAGAGTCCTGTTTCTTAAGGGTGGTTAGTACGTTACATATCTGATGCCTACAACTGAAAATCTGTGCTACGCTTCTTATTAATTTGTATTTCAATACTGTTTGCAAAATTCTGGATGCTTCACAAAAATACAAGAGTTAAAATGTACATTGAGGAAATAAAAGTCATAAAACTAAAAATGTGGTGCAGGAGGGAAAACACAGTAAGCACATCTTTATTTATGTCTTTTTCTTTGTCTACATATAAAGAAAATATCAGAGTAGGAATTTCCCCAGCTGGATGAGGTGATGAGGGAGATGAAATCACACACTCTGTACTTATTTAGTATCAGCGTACATCTTATGAAGTGAAAAATCTTCTCTTTTCTTGCCTTAAAATCTTGCAGAAAAGTTTTAGGCCAACAGAGTCATCTGTCAGCACACTGGTGAGGCTGCAGATAAGATCTGTAGAGTGAGCCTGGCTTCCCAGAATACATGATGCTTATGACCTTTTGCCAGGAAGCAGTGACAGGAAGCAAAAAGTCAGAAAAATAGAAACCCCAGGTCTAAACAATTAGATGTCTCTTAGATGATCATGGAAACGCTGGAGTATTTCTATTCTGCAGTGATTTGTCTGTCCTAATATTAAACACCACATGTATTTTTATTTTTTCTGCATCTTTTGATAGCTGGTAGCTTTTTTCTTTTTCTTTTTCTTTTTTTTTTTTTTGACAAAATGCTCCTTACATTCTTGTTCAACAGCCTCCCGTTATCTTTAGCTGTATTCTTGAGCTATGTGGTTTTAGTTATTTCAGCTTCTCTTTTCTTGATTACTCCTAAATCCTCACCTTTTGGCTGAAACCTTGAAAGGGACAACACAAGTGGATGGCATGCTGAGCTAAGCTGAACACTGCTGGGGAACTTGCTGTGGACACAGAAACCTGCAGCCAGCTGCTGAGGATACCTAGAGCAACTCCACAGACAGCTTTGTAACCCTGAGGAAGCAGTACCCCTCATAACTATCTCATCTCTACCATGTTTCCTGATTATGACAAAAGGATGATAAGATTATGATAAGATGATCTGTGAAGGAAAGGATCCTCCCACCTCTCAGCATCTGCTGCTCCTTAGCTGTGCCCACTGCACAGTGATGCATGTTGCTCTCAGTGCATAGCCCTCCTCCTCCTCCGCTAGCAGGAGACCCCGGCCAGCCTGTGCATGCTGGAGCCTCATCCAGCCAAAGATAGAGATATCACAGCATGAGGTTTCTACATTAGAAGTCATGGGGGATGCAGCACTGGAAGTAGAATAGCAGGAGTCTTCTGGATTTTGCATTCAACGTTCTTCTGGAGAAACTGGCTTGTATCAGAAGTAGCGTGGGCGGAAGGACTAGGACAGCATTTGCTCCTTTGTACTCGGCACTGGTGACACCACACCCCACATACTGTGTTCAGTTTGGGGGCCCTCACTACAAGAAGGACGTTGAGGTGCTGGAGGTGTCCAAAGAAGAGCAACAAAGTTGGTGAAGGGTCTGGAGAAGCAGCTGAGGGAACTGGGTTGTTTAGCCTGGAGAAAAGGAGGCTCAGGGGGGAACCTTATCAATCCCTACAGCTGCCTGACAGGAGGTTGCAGGCAGGTGGGGGTCGGTCTCTTCTCCCAGGTAACAAGTGATAGGACAAGAGGAAACAACCTTAAGTTGTGTCAGAGGAGGTTTAGATTGGGTATTAGGAAAAATTTCTTCACTGAAAGGGTGGTCAAGCATTGGAACAGGCTGCCCAGGGAAGTGGTGGAATCACCATCCCTGGAGATGTTTAAAAGACGTGTAGATGTGGCACTTAGGGACATGGTTTAGTAGTGGATTTGGCAGTACTGGGTTAACGGTTGGACTCAATGACCTTAAAGGTCTTTTCCAACCTAAATGATTCTATGGTTCCATGAATCCCAAAAGGCCTCCCATCATTTCAGTTATGTCATCTGGTGTGCAGACTAGCAAGGAAAGCTGAATACATCTATGCAGCCTGCAAGGACTAGAACGGGTAATAAAACATCGACTGTACATTACATAGCAAAGAGTGATTTTATAGTTGAATGTAAATGAAGTTATCATCCAAGGTTCCATGCAGAATATTTTTTAACAGCACAGGGAGAATAATGCAGGAAAACTGGGGCTGAACAGGTTAGGATGTATTTTATTATTTTAAAATAAATTTTAAAGTCACTTATCAGAATATACTACACTGTACTAAATGGTCACCTGACCATCAGTCCATCATATACTGGAAATTTATGATGAACAATTTTGAAAGATGGTAGTGAATATCTTAATTTGCTTTGGTTTAAAATCCTCTTGCAAGTACTAAAATTATATTTCTCTACAATTTGAACATTCATATTCAGTGTGCTTAGCCTGAGCAGTATTCTCTACATAAAAATTTCTCCTGAAAACCCAGATTTTCCCAACTTCCATCTGAGGACCTAATCAAAAAATGCATAAATTTAATGGATTTTATTCTACTGATGAAAATTGGTGTCGAATCAGGTCCACCACTCGCAGGTCTGCAGATCATTTCATCATTATGCAATTAAAAGTGCACAGAGAAATGACAAGGTGCCCTGACTGAGAAAAAATAAAGTTTGAAATGTTATTGCTATTAGCTGAAATGAAAGAATAGGAGAGACATTTTGAATGGCATTTTTATGTTATATAATATGATTTACATTATTTTTGTATCAAATCTAGTCTTAATGTGTTGAGTAATCCTTCCAGTTTTTGTGAAGCTTTTGGTCAAGACTAGGCAATGAATGTTATAAATTGCACAAATGACTTCTCAGAAAATGCTGCACCACAGTCCCACCACTCACAGTTGTTCTCTTGCTGTGGTGATGCATGGCAGGTGTTTAATGATACCGCCAACACCTTGGGACAGGACATTAAGAGGACTACTCTCATTTACAACTGCAAGAGATGCATTAAAATGATGACGTGGCCTGTATTCTAAGTTTACTTTCCAGCTTCACCAGATAGGACATGGAATATTTGTGTTTTGTTGTGTAAAACTAGAATGACTCCAGTCACTGATGCATTTCAGTGCATTGAACTAGTGCAATCAGGAACTGCAAGAGTTAGCCATGAGCCAGCAGTGTGCCCTGGTGGCCAAGAAGGCCAGTGGGATCCCGGGGGCATTAGGAGGATCGTGGCCAGCAGGTCGAGGGAGGTGATCCTGCCCCTCTGCCCGGCCCTGGTGAGGCCACATCTGGAGCGCTGTGTCCAGTGCTGGGCTCCCCAGTTCAAGGGAGACAGGGAACTACTGGAGAGGGCCCAGCGGAGGCTACAGGGATGGTGGGGGACTGGAGCATCTCCCCTGTGAGGGAAGGCTGAGGGAGCTGGGCCTGTGTAGCCTGGGGAAGAGAAGGCTGAGAGGGGATCTTGTCAATGAATATAAATATTTTAAGGTGAGTGTCAAGAGGATGGGGCTCTTTTCACTCTTTTCAGTGATTCCCAATGACAGGACAAGAGGCAACTGGCACAAACTGCAACACAAGAAGTTCTACCTGAATATGAGGAAGGACTTCTTCACCTTGAGGGTGGCAGAGCACTGAAACAGGCTGACAGAGAGGCTGTGGAGTCTCCTTCTCTGGAGACATTCAAAGCCCACCTGGACGTGTCTCTGTGCCACCTGCTGTAGGTGAAGCTGCTTTAGCAGAGGGTTGGACTGGATGATCTCCAGAGGTCCTTTCCAACCCCGATCAGTCTGTGATTCTGTGCTTTGTATTAGATTTAGCATAAACTGTGCCAAGACCAGACTAAGACACTGTAATGACCTTCACTTTCCCATTTAATATCAAATAAGATGTTTGTTGAAACACAAATAATCCCTACTCCTGTCTTGGTGCTATGATTCAGAACTAAGTTATGTACCATTTCCTGAATTTTTATTCCTATAACACTTGGACTGGTATCTACAGGATTTACAGACTAAGTGATAAGTCCAAGGGTTTGACCTAGCTTGCACAATATGGGATTAACAACACTAACAGTATATTTTTGAAGTTGTGACATGCATGGTGCTCTTTCTTCAAAGATGATTCATTCTGTAAATAGATATTATTGCTTCTGTTTTAATTTGTAATATAGTTGATCCTTTAACTCTAAAATACAATAATTTCAATGTCTTTGATCAAGATAATTTTAATTCATAAACAAGTCAATCACAAGTTTTAAATTTTCAGAGTTTCCTACATTCAAGCTTTCTGTTGAAAATACTTTCCATTTATATTCAATAAAGTGGTGATAGGAGGTGTTGCTGTAGCAGCCACAGACTCTTCTCCCCTTTTCCAGGCTTATGCTGGGTTTCATGGTTAGCTGTGCCTTCTTGTCAATGTGGCTCAGCAACACCTCTGCTGCTGCCATGGTGATGCCAATTGTAGAGGCTGTTGCTCAGCAGATCATCAGAGCTGAAACAGAAGCTGATGTGCTGGAGATGTCTTGCTCTAATGGCTCCATCAACCTGGCACTGGAGCTGGACGGTAGGCATGCAGTTTTTGTCTTTGCCCATTCTCGCTCTGCAGAGAAATAAACACTGCATAAAGCTGAGTGGCTAGGGAAGTGCTAGCATCATTACATGCTTCATTATAAGACTTCTCTTGGATTACTGCATGTGAGGTCTCTCATGTTCACAGAGATTAATTAAAGATGAACAGGTGCAGAATATGGCAGTTGTAATGAGAGGAGGGGGAGAAGAGAAAAGAGGGTGGCTTGTTCAGCTTAATAAAACGTCTGAAATGAAATATGGCTACAGGCTATAAATACATTGGGGTTTAACGTTGGCAAAAGAAAAGAGCTCTAGGGTAACCTGGGAGAACAAATCAATCTGAACCGGTTGGATTGTAAATGAGTAAGTTTGCTCCTTATTAGAAGATTCAGACTCTGGGGAATAGAAGTCACAAAGGAGTAGGCCACAGCTTGGCTGTTTTTAAGTTTGGCACTTGCAAATGTATTCATGGGATGATGTGAAGTGATTGCATGGGATGGGACATGCTGATGGAGCCTTTCCAGTTTAGCTCCCTTAAATACTTATCTGTCTTTGCATCAATGTCTTACAGAAAATATAGCAGAATGTGAAAGCAGTGACTGGAAAAAGAAAGAAAAACAAGTTAATGGGTAATAGTTATTCATTTACTAAATTCTCTTCCAAGAATTCATCTGAATAGTATATCCGTTTATTACAATACCTGCCTTTGTTTTTCCAGATATGACAATGATGTGGGTAGTACTGTGTGCACAATTGAAAAAGAAAATGAAAAAGAAAAGAAACAGGTACTTAAGGTACTTAAGGTGCCTTTTTGTTATGCAGCTAATATGTGTACCTTAGTTTTAAATTAAATCTCACTTCTATTGTAACACCTAACATGGCACAGCCAGCAGTGAAGTTAGTTTCATGGGAATGAGATACATGTGTAGATCCACAAATACATATAGTTTGCTTATGTAGTTATTTCATTAGTGGTTTTGTGCTCCCAGTGTATTTTACACAAGTTAAAGCAACGTCACCAGAGTACAAACTCTGTATATCAGGTGTGTATATATATCAGCATATGTAATGGAAGTTCTTACCTAAAGACTGAGACAGCTCAGGCAAAGGTCTTCAGGATTTGACCTTCCTTCCTTTTTCTTTGCATGAACAATTGTGGTACTACTGTGACAGCAAACCAAACCATGCTGTGTATAGCTATACTGCCAGCAAACTGTCTGGCTCTTCTGGGACATCCTGCAATCCTATTTTTGCCCTTAATGATGAGCCCTTCCTATATATTAATTGGTGTATATTCTCTCTAAGCAGAACCTACCGCCTACTGAAACAGGGAGAAAAAGCAAAAAGGACAAATACAGTGGGATTTTCAAAGTGATGTGCTTATGTGTTGCTTATTCTGCTACCATTGGAGGACTGACCACAATCACAGGAACATCAACTAATCTGATCTTTGCTGAGCAGTTCAACACGTAAGAGACTGTACTAAATTATGTGTATTCTTCTTAATCCAGAATTTTAACTGTTCTTTCTTGAGCTTACGTGGCTCCTCTAAAATCCATTAGAAACCTTACCCTTTGATTTGATATTATTTTATTATATTACTTTTTACTTTTTGTTAAAGAGATAAAATGAAATTGCATTATTGTATTTACTTTACACTGGGAAATAAGCGATCACCCAATACATGCAACAAGATGACCATTCTTCAGTTAAGTAGTACTTTAGTCTTTGAATAGCTGCATGGAAAAAGGTGGGTTTATCTGAGGAGCAAGACACTACTTAGCAGGAATATGACAGACATTATCTGGCCTTAAAGGACTGTTACTCATTTCTAAGTACAGCAGGAGCTAAGTTCAGGTCTGCTTAGCAAAGAGCATCAGGAGACTTCCAGGAGGCTGTGCCTAGTGTATTGTTGAAATAGGAATCTAGGTCCATTATCCAAAGAGAAAGCAAATAATTTCAAACCAGCCTGAAACTTTGCATTCAGTGAAACATTTTGTTTTGAGGTTATTAAAACCATTCATTAATATTCCTTTTCTTTCCTAAGTAGAACTACTTTGAAAAGAAAACTGGCAGTTTTCATTCCAAACCTTTTGAAAAACCAATAGGTCTTGCTGAACTTTTTTTTTTCTTCTGCAAACTGCTCATTGCTAGAAATATTCCTACTCTAATTTAAAACAGAACACAATCCTTTTATTACCCTCTGTCCACTATTCTGTACCGCACATGACAAAATGGTGAAAAAACTGTTATTAGTAGATTTTCTTCCAACCTGTGTTCCATGAATGGATGAAATTTGACTTCAGCATGCTGCTGAAAGAGAACTGAAGTGGTACAGCACGTGCTAAGGGAATAGCAACAATGCAAACCATATGCAAATTATAAGAATGCCTGTTATTGGGGCCAAAGAAGGGCAGCCTATGGCATAATAAGCCCTTCAGGCTTCAGCTTTTAGACACATAAACACTTCTGGTTCAAGCAGGCTTCACACTCAGGTGCCTGGAAGAATCCAAGATTGATTACTAGGGGTAAGAACTGCTCTTGTTCATTTCACTGAAGTTGTAGGAAACCTGAAGAAAATTGGCTTGCAGCTGCTTTTTCAGTTTGCCTTAGTTGTGAACAATCTCTTCAAGAATGTATAAGCAGGCTGTTGTTTTCTCCCTGTGCCTTCACCCTCTGCTAGGAGCATGTGCTGTACATGGAGTACTGCATGCGTAATCCAGTTATATTTCCCACCAGGATTTTGTTTAACCTTTATGTAACCACTGCTCCTAATCCATAACTTAAGATGAATCTACCACCTAACTGTGTAAATATTTTTATCTTTAACTGTCTTCCTCCCCTTCTCCTTAGAGGCTTTGTTTGTATTTATGCCCTGTCTGAGGTGGGAAGTGACCTCTTAGCATGGCTTGGACACATTTTCTGTCTAACTTCACGTATCATAAGCATCTGAAGTAAAATAATTCAGCAAAAGAGCTGTACATAGAACATATTCCTGGGTTTCACACTCAGTGGCAAAACACTTAAAATGGTGCTATGAAATGCCATATTCTTCATATCTTCCCTATTTCAGCATTAAAGAATTTGGAATTAGAGTTTATGTTCTCTACTTCCCTCCTTTTCGTTTGTCACATGAAGAGGAAGCCAGTGTATCTGTGTTAGCCCTGGAGCCTGTGTGCTGCCGGGATCCCTCAGCCTGCTGTTGATTTAGGACATGCAATTACGCTGTGTTCCACAGGGCAGAAGGAAACAGTGGCAATGCTAAGCACGCCTGCCAGTGAGACCAGCTTCCATAAGGGCTCCTTTTCAAGACAAATTTGTTACTGAGCCTCTCAGGGTCAGTCTATTCATTCTTCAATTGTATGCAAAGAGAAGCTACAGTATAGCATCTAGAATATATCCAACTAGTAAATAAAAAGGAAAACAAAGAAAGTAAAAAGTATTGGCTAACTCACCGAGAAGTTGTGTAACCAGCTAGTACGATGAGCACTGGTCTGCTCACCACTGCCCATAAAATACTGAGAAGCCTTTACTGGCTAGTGAGGTATCAGTGAGGATGAGATGGGCTGGTCCTCGATGCTCCCTGGAACAGATCCTCATTGATGCTGGGTCTCTTTCTTCTGACTACATGCTTTTGCCTTTAGCATTTTCTCTCTTTCTGTATTGTTGTTTTTCCTCTTGAATCCTGCATGCTGCTGCAAATCCCCATGTCAGTTATCTCACTACTGCAGTTTTACCTCTCTAATCTTGCCCAGCTTGCTGTAGAAACTTTCCCACAGCTTTTTCCCACACAAAGCAGTTTCTTCAGCCCTGCAAGCCAAGTTTCACAGCTGGGCCGTAGCAGAGCAGGGCTGTGGATCCTAGGAGCACAGGCAGCTGCACCCCAGGGTGTGGGGAAGGCTGTGGAGACGTTAGAGAGAGAAATGCTTACCACATAACATTGTGTCAGGGACAAAACTGAATTCTCCTATGTTTGTGGAAGAGTAAATCCTACAATCAAACCTTTGGTTCTCTAGTCTGACTCACTGACAGGTTACTCAATTTCCTGAATCCTATTCTGGTAACTGACTTTGTCCTTCCAACATGGAGAATCAAACTTTGCCAACATTACACTATTTCCAACCTAGGTGATCTTATAAAAGTCATAAAAGGAATAATTTTATCTGGATTTGTTCTATGAACCAAATTTGTTGCCATTTGTGGTGTTTGCCTAGGAAGGGTTTATTGTTATTGGCACTAAATCACTGTAAAATGAGGATTATTAAAATCAATCACACTTTTTTCATTTTCCATTGGAAATGGGTCTAGGAAATAGTTCAGTGTGTCCTGTCCATCCTTGCCTCAGGCAAGACCTGTAGTAAATAAGCCAACAATAACAGATAATCCAACCCATGCTATATAACAGGTCATTTTTAAAATCATTGAAACTGATCATCCAGTCTACCTGAGGAATATTTGCTCTGGAGATGAAGAATACCTAACTTTAATATTTGGATTACTAGAAATACTTACATATACATTCAGCCCTGTACAAACTTACTGTGAAACCTGACCACAGTATATTATATAACTGAATTGACTCTTTAACATAAAGTTTTCAAGAGCTTGTTTGGTTGCTAAGTGAGGAATTGTCACACGTAATTCAGGAAAGATCATAAACACTTTACAAGTGATGAAACATTAAATCATTGCTATGCTGATGTCAGTTTTTCCTATCTTGCAATTCGTACATTCAAAAATCAATGTGGCTAATCATGTAAGAAAAGGTAAATAGCCACGGAATCATTAAATTATATGTAATAGCACAATGCTTTTTCTTGTTCCAGTGTCACTGTCTCATCACTATGTACGGTTGCAATTTAGAGCATCATCTCAAGAAATAGGTAGGAGTCCCTGTTGGCACTTTAATTGCAATATATGTAAGCATAATAATAAATATAAATCAATCCTAAAATTTGCACAATACTTGAGAGAGTGTTTATAATAAGCATTTATTGCCTCAAACACCTACGTGACCATCTGAATTCCTTTTCTCGTAGCAAGGTCTGAAATACAAAAGATTAGCTAGTAGTTGGAAATAGTTGCTACTGCCTCTGTCTGGACACTGTGATTTCCCTTCTGATTTTTGCATTGATGAGGAAGGCTGTTCAAGGAGGCTAGAATTTTCTCACTTTTAGCATTAAGAGCTCTCTCAGTAGAGGTGGAGAAGCTCAAAATCAGAATAACAACTTCTGTTGATAAAGTAAATTGGAAAACAGGATTCATTTACATGGGCGATTTGCCTATCTGGCATCTATTTCATTCAACAGTAAACTGATTTCTTTCAGAGAACCAAAGCCCATTTTTCCCTTTTTTAAAATGCATATGGCAGGGTGAGCTCTGATTGAATGGCCCATATCCATAAACAGTAGATTAAGACAGCCTCAAAGAGACAAGGTGACTGGAGAGAAAAGCCACCTAACAAATGAACATTCCTACCTTTCCTAGAAATTAGTAATAATAATTTGGGTTTAAATCGGTTTTGAATCCCTTATGGAACCTTAAACAATATTAGTCTCAATGTTGTCTCCCTCCCACCCTGTTCCTGATCACAACCACTGCAGGACTCACTGTTGTCTGTTACATTCATTGGAGCTTGTTCATTTGAGTATATTTTCTTGTGCTAAAGTCTCCTCTCAAAGAACTGCTTTTCTTCAAGTTCTGTTTCTTTGTGGTCCTAGTGGCCCGTAACACTGTGAGTGGCCCTTCCTTGCCCACTGAACTCAGGTTAGACACACCTGGATAGGTGTCAGGTCCCCACAGCTGTTGCTGATCTAGTGCTCAAATAACTGGCACTGCTAGTTCCTGCAGTGGTTGTGATCAGGAACAGGGTGGGAGGGAGAGGACACCAGAGGCTACCTCGTGCTGAAGTCAGCTGCCAGCCAGGACAGCTCTCTTGCAGCAGGGTTTTCTGGCACTTCTCACAAGTCTTTGTTCCTTTGCAAAACTCAGCTGAACAGTTTTTTACTTTCATCCAGACGTTACCCGGCTTGCCAGTGCATCAATTTTGGATCCTGGTTTATCCTTTCCATCCCCATCGCAGTTATTATTCTGCTGCTCTCCTGGGTCTGGCTCCAGTGGCTTTTCCTTGGGTTTGAGTAAGTAAATGTAATCAATAAAACTAAAGGTTGATGATATAAGAGATACCTTGTAGCAGGAGTAAACATTGCATCTAAGTTTAACAGGCTCAATAGGAAGATAATGCCGCAACAGTGATTTTGCATCATAGATTCTGATTTAGGCTGAGTCTTTGGATGGGACAAGAATTTTCTGAAGTGAGGACTCTTGCCTGTTCAACCCAATGTGAAAATTCTGTATCACAAATGGTGGTACCCATTCCTTTAGAACATGCACACATCATCATTAAACAGTGCATGTGTGCAAGACAGAAGAATACTGATTTTTTTTTTTATACATTTTAGTCTAAGACCAGAAGATTTATAGTCAGGATGTTGCCATTCACTGGAGTCAGGGATTGGCTTGAATACCTGAGCAATATCTGTGTTTATAAACTGGATGATTGTATTTGTAAATGTGAAGTAAAAAACTTCCACTTTTCCAAATTTATATGTGGTGGTATGCTGGGGGGTGGGTTCCCCTCCAGAGCTTGTCCTTTTAAGGTTTTGGAGAGGACAGTATTTCTTTTGTGCTGATTCTTCAAAGCCTTGTTCTCCATGAGTTCACTAACATCTGTAGAGATAACAATGACACCAGTCTTCCACAGTTATGGGGCTACTTATGGTGCAAGAGATAAAGAGTGAGACTGTGTACCCTTAAGCAGACTTAGAGTCATCCCATGCTTACCACTCTATATGTGAACGCTTATTGTTTCATTTTTCTTGATTGTTTCGATAGTGTTCTATTTAAGAGTGTATAAGGGTCGTTCATATCCAAGAATGCAAACCTAGTCATAGCAAACAGTCTGCTGATCAGTACGCAGGCTACTCATGCAACAGAAGCTTTTTCATTGCAAAACAAAGTAAAGCGAAGTTGTAGATGACTTTCTTTAAATAGCCAGGCTATGCGTCTGAATGTTTCAATTAGTTTTCATGATTAAAGTTTCATCCTTCTTGGGCAAATGAGGTAGTCGATAACAGGACACATTTTGTTGCTGCCTCTGTCAATCTCCCACTGTGTTTTGTCAATTAATTCCAATATACTTAGTTTGGTGTGTGATAATTATATGGGCAATATTGCATTGTAAAGTGAAAAATTTACTTTTGTAAAGTGCTATTGGTAACTGGAAAGTTTGGACTTTTTTTTTTCTGTATACACTTAATTTATCATTTAATACTGCTAATTTACATCCCAGTTTTAAAAACATGTTCAAGTGTGGCAAGAAGAAAACAGCTAGAGAAGAGGCATCAGCACAGGTGATTCAGAAGGAGTACAAGAAGCTTGGACCAATGAGGTATGTAAAACTATAAATCTGCAAACAATAGTGAGTAAATCCAATTATGGATTCAGGAAAATGTATAACCCATTCTGTTTCTGCTGTAGCTACCCAGAAGCTGTTACGCTTGTCCTATTCATTCTAATGACCCTGCTGTGGTTCACCAGAGAGCCTGGCTTCATCCCAGGATGGTCTTCACTTTTCCCAAAGTAAGTAATCTTTCTGGTACACCAACAAGAACTGTACTGTGTCATAACTACAGACCTTCTTTTCTTCTCAATTTTTAAAAACAATAAAACAACAACAATAAAAAACAACAACAAAAACCCCACCTTTTGACATTACAGAAACATTCCAGGCTGAAGTTGTTGAAAACCTTTGTAGTGTATGCAGAATAGGTAAATGCCAGCAATTTCATAGACATGCAACATCTGAAATGTGCCCAATCCATTACAAGATAGAATAATTTGCCTCTTAAAAGGGATTATGCTTAGGTTTTAGACTTGACCCAGTGAGGAAGAATGCATAACAATTGATGCTACGTTACCAAATCTGCAATTTCTAGAATAAATTTTTGGTTAGAATTTTTTTATCTACTGCCCTTGGTACCAGCCACAATTGTATGCAACATCCCTTTCTTTGATAGCTCTAATTAATGCTATAAATTACTCTCTGTTCATACATATCTCAATGTCATAGTTCAACTAACTACTAGAAAGGCAGGAACAATTCAGGAACTATTACATTTTTTTGCTTTTTGCTGCAGTCCATTCCCCAGGATCACCTAGACTTTTTTTTTTTTTTCCCCTAAGAAATCAGTAGCTCTTGCAAGAACTTAGAGGACTGTGGTATCTCCTGTTGTCTTCCTGTATTACTGTAATTTCAGTTCTGTTCTTCTGTGATAAAGTTCTGAGCTTTACTCTGGAGTACTGGGAAGTAGATGCAAGATATGGATAAGCAGGACTTGTGTTTGATTAGGTCTTTCTGGATTTAACATTTATTACTGGATGGGTCAAAGGCTGATGCTGGATTTAGATGGTAATTTGCCATTTTTTTTTCCTGTGTGTCTGTCATTTACAACATGTGAACATTCATCCATCATGCCTCTTCTCTTAAAATATTTTCCCACCATTCGTACACTTGCACACCCTCCACAGTACTCTGGCAGAAAGTCTGGTACAGGATGTTACAAGGAGTAATTGTGGCCATTTGAAGATTTAAAATGCAAACCAAATTATTTTGTGTAAAAATAACATTAAAAAGTGTATTAAAACCCAAGATTATTATAAAATAATTTACTTTTTAATTACCAAAAAAATTTCCAAAGAATATTTTTTTTCCTTATAACAACAGCAGAGCTGATGATAATTTTATCATATGAAACACTATGTTCTTGAAGGGGTTTTGTAGTCCTGACCTAATCAAGCAATCAGCTAGCTAAGTAATCAGGCTGGCTTTGCTTCTCTTTCTGCTTCATATTAACATCCAGTGCTCATCAAGCACCATTTAACGAGATACATCTGATACTGAAAAACAGACATTGTTTACAGCCTTTCAAATATGGGACTTATGGCTCAAATGAATCGGTACAGATATCTGCATTTTCCTGTTTGAAGTTGTGTGGTTACCACTGTCCGAGGATTTTATTCACTGGCAGGGAAAAGCGGAATATTCATATAATAAGTGGTTACAGGTTCTGCACGGGGGATGTTACTTTGTGGATGCCCTCTGGTGTTTTCCCTGGAAAGAAATGCAAGAACATATCATATCACATCAGGCTGAATCGTGTTATAATTTGGGTGAGGTAACCTGAAGAGAAACAAAGCTTGTGTTATGCCCTAACAAAACCTTTAAGGGGAAAGAAAACATTTCTTACTATTCAGACCTTGCCTATGTCTAGATAGCTTTCATTTCTCAATCAATGGCATTAACAGGCATAAAACCAGGCAATTAGGGTTTTACTTTTCTAAGCAATGAAAACTTCTCAGCAAAGATACGTGAGTGGGTCAAGGAGCCAGCACAGGTACAGCTGTGAGTATTAGTAAGCCATCTTTAAAGAAAACAAAAAACCAGGAAAAAGAACTGAAAACCCAGGAACTGTGCTTCTATCAATGGTTACGTTGCACTCATCACTTGGTGTCCAAGAGGCTTCTAGCAGTGCATGAACTGCAGCTGACTTCTCTCACATGCTTGTTCCCTAATGCCTGGGCATACAAAATGGTTCAGCGTTTTGGATTTAAGTATACTGATAGGCATGTGCAAAACTTCCATAAGTTTATGTTACAGCAAACAACTGTAAGGAAATATTCTCTGCCCTTAGAGGTCTGATTTCTTAATAGAAATCTGATAGTACTTACTTTCTGCAGAATCTTATCCCGTTGTCCCAAGTCAGCCTCAGGGAAGCTCTGTCACCTGCACGGATGAGCTTTGTCCTTATGAAAAGCCGCAATGTCAGAGCTATAAGTAACCTTGAGACCCTCCTGGATGAGTGAGGAGGTCCTGTTAGGTGGTAATCACACCACTCCCAGGGTCTTAAACCAGGCAAGACCATCAGTTCATTTATTCTAACTTGCTGAAGATCAGAAAAACTACATAATTCTCTGTGTTAAGCCCAGTGCAGATTTATTTTATTAGAACATGAATTCCCAGAAAGCAACAAGGCTTGATTTCAGGGTGACAAAGAACAGGTTCCTCATATTTTAGAATTTACCACTTCCCTTGACTGTCTGTTCTGGTGGATAATCACCTCTGTTGCCAAACTAAACAATACAAACTCGCACCTTGTTTTCTGTCTGAATATAGCTTCCAGCCATCTGGTTTTGTCTTTCCCTGCTGGATTAAAAATTTTCTGTGAAAGGTTCTTTAAGGATATGTGTATCTGGTTTAACTGCATCACACTATAAGCTTTGTTTTGACAAACCAAATGGAATGCTCAAAGTTTTGCTTCAGGACAAAAATACCTATCACTTCCACCACCCATGTTTGTGTTCTCAGCCACTTGTGTCCATCCTCACAAGATACTGAATACCCCTTTAAAATTCAGACTTTTTTTAAAATCCCAGCAGAAATATTGGTATTTAATGATGATAACTCCCCAGTTTTTAAGGGATACTTTTTGAAATGTCAGCCAATTTTTAATCGATATTTGTGCTGTATCAGTATTGAGTAGAACTCAATTTTAAGCTTCATTGTCAGATGCCTTCCAAATACACATTGACTTTACCACTCAATTTTACTTAAGAATATTTCGTAGATCTGTTAAAGACTAATCCTTCCTTTACTGTCCTGCTCTGAGCTCTTGTTACCCCTCTCTGGAGGCAGACAGCAGGATGTTTTAATAAATATTGTATAACACTATAGAGAGCAGCACAAGGTAAAAAAGTCTGTTTCCTCCCCATCTGTTGACAGCACAGGATCACACATAGTTTCTGGTACAGCAGTTTCCTTCCACATCATGGCCTGATTCCAGGCTGTAGGTATTAGGTTCAATTAAAGGAGTTTCAAGTTGGCCTTTGGCCAGGACTTTATGGACCTCATAAGAAACAGAAAGTTCAGCACTGGGCTGCAGCTGATTACAGCTGTCATATGCAAGGTGGACTTCCCTCACACTTCCTCAGATTATTTCTCAAGTGTAATCTTTCTTTTTTCTGCACAGTTTATTCCTTTCTTACTTCCAGTATAAGGCAACTATGTACTTTTGCCCACAGCCCTGTTCTCTACAATGATCTCAGTTGGAGTAATTTTGAGATCTCCGTAATCCCCAGCTTTGTTGCTTCCTTAGAGGACAATCAGATTTGCAGTGTTATAAGCAGGTAGATGTTGTAGATGCAATTGTGTTACAGCTTGAATGAATGGACTTTGAAACAAGTTTATCTCAAAATTTGATGATTATAAAAAGCTTCTGTTTGGAATGGTGCCATATGTGTCTTCATAGTAGTATGACTAGCACTAGGATGTTGTGCGTGTCCCGAGCAGGTTTTCTGAGAATGGTGTTTTGCATCAGGAAGTCTGTTTTTGTGAGCAAAACTTTGCACCTCTGTAGTTCAACAAGGTGAAGTGCAAAGTCCTGCACCTGGGGAGGAACAACCCCAGGTACCAGTACACCTTGGGAACCACCCAGTTAGAATGCAGCTTGGTGGATAAGGACCTGGGGTCCTGGTGGACACCAAGCAGAACATGAGCCAGCAACATGCCCTTGCTGCAAAGAAAGCAAATGGTATCCTCGGCTGTGTTAGGAGGAGTGTTGCCAGCAGGTCAGGGGAGGAGATTCTTCCCCTCTGCTCAGCACTGGTGAGGCCATACCGGGAATGCTACATCCAGTTCTGAGCTCCCCAGTACAAGACACAGATATACTGGAGAGAGTCCAACAAAGGGCCATGAAGATGACTAAGGGACTGAAACATCTCTTCTGTAAGGAGGGACTGAGTGAGCTGGAACTGTTTAGCCTGCAGAAGGGAAGGTTGCAGGGGCATCTTGTCAATGTCTACAAATACTTGGAAGTGTGCAAAGAGGTCAGAGCCAGGCCCTTCTCAGTGGTGCCCAGTGACAGTACAAGAGGAAACGGTCACAAATGGAAACATAGGGGGTTTCTCCTGAACATCAGGAAATGCTTTTTACCTGTAAGGGTGACCAAACACTGTCACAGATTGCCCAGAGAGGTTGTGGAGTCTCCATTCTTGGAGATATTCAAAAGCCATCTTGACAAGGTCCTGGGCAACTGGCTCTGGGTGACTGTGCTTCAGCAGGGGTGGGGTGGGCCAGATGACCTCCAGAAGTCCCTTCCAACCTCGATCATCCTGTGAAGATGCAGCTGCCTAGAAGAAAGCAGCAGCATGAATTGTTTCTGTATCTAATTCTTGCCTTCCTTCAAAACTCCTAGCAAGTCTTAAAGACTGCAGGATAGGATCCTAGAGGAAAAGATTTTCTGCTCTTTAGAGCCTGTGCATCTGGTCCTAGGCTAAGTGTGATATATAGGCAGAAGACTCTGCCTTAAGAAACCCTAACAAAATAATAATCTGGTTTTTAAAAGTGTTTTCTGTGCTAGCAGACAATAGGAAGCAGGAGACAATATATTTAAGGTTGTTAAAGCAAATGGATCTGCCAGATTATACATTTGTAACATATAACTGGGAGTTGATTTTTCCCTTTCAGAGAAAAGCCCTGGTTGAGTATAAAACCTTAAGCTGCTGGGAAGTTATACGTGGACCTACTGTAGCTGCATATGCAGAAAAGCATATGGCATGAGGCTGAGAGGACAAATATATTGGTATATTGGTTCGGGAAACTTACAGAAAATATAATAACAAAGCTTAGGAAATGTTAGTTCTAACTTTCTTCAGCAAAATTGTTAGTAATTTGAGTGACCATCTTGACTGAAATAAGACAGACTGGGATATGACACCACCTAACAGTGTTTAACTGAATCGGATGGATGTGTTAAAAGAGCCTTAGAGCTCAGCTTTACACTTTACCTTATCTTGGGGCTACTCTGTAGAAGTTAGAAGGGTATTGGATCACTTCACGAAACACTAGTGCAAGAAATTCTCAGGCACTGGAAATGACCACAATAAACATGGCCCTTGAGTCTATGATCCTAATCGTGACAGCCATAGGAGGATGATAATAAAGCTCTGCTGCCTTCTTTTAAGCTACAAAAGCATCATCCTTTGTGGGTATGCACAGTGCTCTTAAGGTCTCTTGGACTGAATCTATTACAGAGCATATTAAAGTTATTAAATTTATCATTGAACTGTGAAAAATCAGTTGTTTAAGCATGAGCTGTTCCCAAACATTTCCCTCCCCCAGTTTATTTCTGTGTGACAAAATAATACCTGCTTACTCGAGATGCTTATTTACAAATTTAGAGTGCTTGCATCTAGTATTTCTACAGAGTTGGTGAACTGACCTTGGCTGGCCGCCAGACATCCACCCAGTCGCTCTCTCACTCAGAAAATAAGGTCAAAAAGCTTGTGAGTCGAGATGTAGAGAGATCCCTTAACAGTTACAATCACAGGCAAAACAGGCTTGATTTTGGGAAACGTAATTTAATTTCATTGCCACTTAAAAATAGAGTTGGATGGCAAGAAACAAAGACAAAAATTGAAAACCTTTCCCCCACCCCTTTTCTTTCTTAACTTCACTCCTTCATTCCCGAATCCTCTACCTCTTTCCACTGCACCAAGTGGTGGCCAGCAGTGGGGAATGGGGGGTTGTGGTCAGTCCATAACAGCTCCTTTCTGCTGCTCCATCCTCCTCCTCACCTGTTTCCCCTGCTCTGCCTGACTATGTGTTTATGTGGCTTTTTTCTTGTTAACTTCTCCTTAGGTATAAAGGCTATGCTACAGATTCAACAACTGCCTTAGTGATAGGCCTCCTGTTCTTTATTATTCCAGCAAAAACATTGTCTAGGACTTCAAATGGAGAAAACAGTTGAGTATATTTTGATGTGGATTTTACTACTATAAGGTATCTAAGATACTACCATAAATATAACTTATTGCACTTGTTACAGGAATGTAGTTAAGTACTAATGTTACAATCTTAATGCAAGATAATATCCTACTGTGAAATAAAGCATCCCTGGCCTGGAAGTCAGTGCCAACAATTAAGCAATGTAAGCAGCAGGGGCTGGTGCTGTGCAGGAACCTGCTACGTGCAGCCCACAGCTGCCAATGGAAACCACCTTCCCATTGACGGCACTGGGCTTTGAATGGGACTGCATGGGACAGGGTTGGGTTTATTTTTTGGAAATGCTACTGCTTATTTAAGATACTCTATAAAATGTAACATGTTAAATGAGTCCATTCTCATTAAATTTTCCCCCCTTCAAAATGGAATTTACCCTGGTTAAAGTATACCTCTGGCCTGTCCTCTTTATGCATTCAATCCTGCTGCTGAAATCAATGAGATCTGGGGGTTCACGGAGAATGCAATATCAGAACCTAAATGAGTCTAAGTAAAACAGCATTTGCCCAGCAATCTCTCTGAATAGTGCAGTTTTACTCAGTAAATTAAACTCACAGTTACCCCGTAGCTATCTTCCACATAGGGAAGGAGGGGAGAGGGGCCAATGGTCCACCAGTGGAAACCGTTACAGCTCTGCTGTCTTCAGGCTGTGACAGTTTTCACCAGCGAAGGATCTGTCCCAGGAAGTACAGGTTGTTCATGTCAAAGAGTTTTTCTTGTTACAATGATGAGATTTTGCCTTTGAGTATTTCCCAAGTACTTCCTTAGAGAGGTTATTTCAAGATGTTTTCCACTATGTTTTTAAATGTTGGTGGGGGTTTTAGTGTTTGGGTTTTTTTTTTAATTTTTTTTTCTCTAGCTGTTTTTGGTTACACTCCACTGATTACTTGGAAGGAATTTCAGTCATGCATGCCCTGGGAAATAGCTATTCTTGTTGGTGGCGGGTTTGCCCTGGCAGACGGCTGTGAGGTAATGCAATTTATAGAAGATACTGAACAATTAGCATGACCCACATCAGGAACAAATCAGACATGCAGTGAATTCACAGTTATTGTTGTGTTTTAGCAAGTTATTCTGTATCAATATTGAACTTGATAAATATGGCAAATATTCACGAGGTTCAGAAAGCAGGGTTACAAAAAAAGGAGTTTGCTTTGTCTTCAAAGAATATGCACAATGATGGCTACTGTTTGTTATTTGATTTAAACCTGATGGTGGTAGGAGTTGTGTACGTACACTGTTTCCAAAGCCTTAGGGTTAATGTCCTATGTCACTGAAGTATGTCCCATGCAGAGCTCTGCTGGCTACTCCAGTAAATCATACAGATTTGGGCCCAAACTCTGGTTATAAAGCCTGATATATGCATATTACAATTTTTTTGATTATGATTACTCTAAATGTCTCAGAGGTACAAATATAAATAAATGGAATATAGTTTGCATGGGTTCCTATAAACCACCATTGAATTAGAAAGATGTGCTTAAAAACACGTGGTAGTAATCTGTCCTATACCATTTATTAAATTTTCTTTTTAGTGATCAGTAAAACATAACCACGTTGTCATGTTTCTTATGCAGGTTTCAAAACTTTCTGAGTGGGTAGCAAGTAAATTGACCCCACTAGGATCATTACCCTTGTGGCTCGTTATTCTGATATCGTGCCTTATCGTCACTTCAGTAACAGAAGTGGCCAGCAATCCAGCTACCATCACGATATTTTTGCCCATACTATCACCTTTGGTGAGTATGACACAATTGTTTTTAATCAGAATCTGTTCTTATCATCCATGTAATAATACAGCTGATCAAAGAAGCAGTTTTTAAGTTTCTACAAAATAATTAATGCATTTTTTTTGCTGTGCTGTGTTGTGCATTGGATACCTGGGGGTTTTGGGCCTTCCTTTACAAGGGATGCTGAAAATTCAGTAAAATTAGGTAGAAGTTCAACACTCAGAAATTGATGCTGTTATTCCTATTTGTGAATAGTTGAAGCACTTGAAAAGGAAGCCCTCTCAATGTATCTTCATGATCACATCTTCAGTGAAAATGGTTAACACTGCAACTTTCAAGCTGTCAGAAAAGAGAGGGCTAATAATGTGCTTTAGATGTACTTCTCATTTCTTCTCTCCTTAGCTCAATTGTGTCCTTTCTTATCATCTTTATCAAAAAACCCAATTCTTTCTTCTTCAGAACTTACTGATCACCTTCTAGTCTGTAGATTTTCCTCTTAGCCAGCCTATACACACATTAATGCCTTTCCCTCTCTTACAAAGAAACCTTAGTCCTCACTTCATTGAATCCCTCCTATGTATTATAAACAAATTAAATTTTATAAACTTTATTGCAGTATTTTTGCTTTTAGTGCTTGTGCAATATGCATACTCTTTGCAACAGTCTTATTTTATGGACTCAACTACAATTAGAAAACATCAGGTGTGAATTTAAAGTTCTGTAGCTATTCTGTATTAGAATCACCTTTTCTCTTCTGAAGCATTCCCAGATATAATCTCAAAAATGAATAATCAGAAAAGGTTATTTCTCACTATTTAAACTGGCAGTTCTGTTCACACATCATTTGTGTTAATGCAATAAGTTTGTATTTATCTATTTCATTTGGCAAAGGTGTCCCTTGACAGCTGTTCCCTCTCTTTTATTCTGCGATAGGCTGAAGCCATTCATGTGAACCCACTTTTCATTTTGATACCTGCTACCCTGTGTACTTCCTTCGCGTTCCTGCTTCCTGTAGCCAACCCAGCCAATGCTATTGTATTTTCATATGGTCACTTAACTATTATGGACATGGTGAGTTTTAAGCAAAACACACTAGAGGGGATTTTTAACATTTTTAAAACTTTCTTCAGTGTCTTGATGAAACTTTCTGCTTTCTTTTTCCTCTCATTTAGGTGAAAGCTGGTTTGGGCATTAACATCGTTGGAGTCGCTGTAGTTATGCTTGCCATTATGACATGGATAGTGCCTATATTCGATCTCTTTACTTACCCAAGTTGGGCACCAAACATTTCTGCTACAAATAACACTGGGCTGTAAAGAAAAAAAATCCTGTGGATTGGTTAGGATTGGGTTTGTTTCTTTTCTTTTCCACTGATTTGTGGTGAGTCACTTAAATGCTTTTTGTCACAATGATAAGGAACTATTTTACTATAAATGCCGTATTTCACAGTCCCAGAGACCGGACATCCAGTTTGAGAGTTTTATTAGGAAGAGTGATAAACTATCTAAATATCATAAAGTTAGATCAAGTTTCTAATATAGTTCAGCTAGTCTGAATTTTTGTATCTTCATGTTATGAAGGAAAAAATAAATGTGCATAGCCATTATCGCTGGCAGTTTGCCCCCATTCTCAGGGTAGTGGAATTATGAGATTTAGATTTTATTATTTCAAATACATTTTCTGACTATTCGGTGATATTGGGAGTTTTTCAAAGAACATATTAGTTTCCTGTTTTTTTAGATTCAAACTCTGTTTGAAACAGTGTTGATCACAAACAAAAGATCAGGCAGGGGACTGCCTTGAACACATAGTTTACAGTCCTGTCAAAAATGCACAGAAAACGGGGAAGAGGGGCATGACCACTTACATAACACTTTATCTGTTAAGCACTTTGTAATCTGGAAGAATACATACTTAAACATATGTTTAGTCTGCCTCCTTCCAGGACCTCGCTGAAATAAGTCATTGTTGTCACTTAGTATTTTTCTGGATAGACATGTATTGATAGACCTGAGTCAACCTATATGTATGGAGACTAAATTACCGTCATACATCTCTGCCAAAAGTAGATATATGAAAGCACAAGGCAGAGTGCTGAAGATGTGATGCCGATTCCATCAATCAAGACTACGGTGCATCTTCATCAGGAGGCTCGTGATCTCTACAGGACAGATGGCTGTTTAAGGTTACTAGACTATGTTAATGTTGTAAACACAAAGTGCAGTGTAGTGAGAATGGAAGTTTGGAATTCAAAGATACCTGCAAGTGATGACGTCTTACAGGGTTGTTACATGTTTTTCACAAGAAGGACTACAGCATTGTTCTTATCACATGTGGGGAAGACCCATGAAAATGTGTAAAGAGCATTTAGTTAGTAAACTGAATCAAAACTGCAGCTATTTAGCTTGGGTCATCCCCTGGGGCACCTCTGTGATGGTTGTGAAGATGGTTGTTTACAGATAGTGTAAATTATCCATTTTTACTAACAAGAAAAAAAGCACTTTTGTTTTTTGATTAGATGGTTTACACCTACTTTTGATAGTGCATATTTAGAGTAGAGATATCGGTCATGATTTCTATAATGCCAGAATACAGTGTATAGGATTGTTATATATGTAGTTTGCTTCTATTAGCTAATAGTTGCAAATGCAGCTGCAATGAGTTATTACAAAAGCCCTTTTGATGGTTTAATGTGAGTAAATGCTATCTGTACATGCCATCACACTTTTTGGCCTGACTGAGGCTGCTATCTCTTTAGAATGGCTACCTCCCTTTTCTTGTTCGTTTTTTTTCTTTTTTTCTTTTTTTTTTTTTTTTGGGTGGTGGGGTATCTTTTATATAGTGCTTGGCAAAATAGAGCTATGTCCATGACTAGGCCAATTAGGAACTGCCACTATACATGCTAATAATGCTAACTGATCCCCTATAGTAATGATTACAGATATGCAACACTTGGCTAAATGAAGCCTCTAATTCATCAGCTGCTAGAGTAAAATGCTTATGCAAGTCACTAACCCAAGATATAAATCTTGGATTACATCATATGGTGTCTTCCCAGACAAGGAGCTCATGGTTTATATAGGCCTTTGGTCCTACAGGCACGAAGAGGAGAACGAACTAAGAGGCTGCTCTTGCTTTAAAGTTCCAAATTATCACCTTTCCAGTTCTGTCAGTAATTTCCAGATTATTCAAGAGCAGTGGAAACAACAGTGAATCATAGAATATTACAAGTGGAAGAGATCTCAGCAGACTTTCTCATCCAATCCCTTACTCAAAGCAAGGTTAGCACTGAATTCAGACCAGGTTGCTCAGGGATTTGTCTAATCACATCTTGAAAATCTCCAAGACACAGACTGCACAGCTTCCCTGGGTAATGTTCTCCTGTGCTTTACTGTCCTTGTGGTGAAATGTTTTGTGTTTAAAAACATGAACAAATATATTCATTTTAGTGGAATAGACTATAATTTTTCTTCCTCTTATTTGGAATCTATTTTTTTCTGTGTGAAACTTTTTAAAAAAAAAAAAAAACGACACATGATAAAGGGAGACAGTCCCCTTTGTGGCCTTACATTCACCACTCCCAGTGGACATGACATTTTCAGTCTTCACTGGTCTGCTTTGTAAAGAATCATCAGTATTATAATCATATGGCAACTGTTGTTCAGCCAGAGGAAATTTGTTGACTGCTTACGAGCTCTCCCACAGTTTTATTGATGTTCACAATACAGAACTGGCTGTTGTAACCTCAGCCATGAACATGACATTGAGGTCTGCAGAGGTCCACTGCTCTGTGAAATCATGCTTTGATATCTGTATTTTCTTCAAGTTGCATATCTTCATGGAAGAAAACAATCATTTTGCACCATTTAAGAGAACTCATCAGAAGCTGTCAACTGTAGTAAGTGCTACAATTTTTTTTACAAAAAAAAAAGCTGAAGCTCAGTTTGTGTCGGATGACTTTCAGCTGTTCATTTGCTTTAATTTTTGGCTTGTTCATAGGATCGTAGATAATAAGATAAGAAAGGCCCATCGTGTCTGAACCCTCACATGATGCAGACCATAGAATTTCCCTAAACTATTTTTGCAGGACAGAGCGTGATAAAGTATCTTATCAAACAAGAAAGAAGATTCAAGTTGTTTAATGAAGGAATGCATGTTTTAAAACTATTTTCACCACAATCTGTGTACGCAGTGAATAATATGCAAAGAGAAAAGGGAGAGATGTGTAAAGTAAAGAAAGTTAGTAATCTGTTGGGCTGTGTGTATTATAAGTTATCAAAATGAAATGCAGAATTATAAGTAAACTGACTTTCAGTGAGCAGGATCTTAACTGTCATAATGTAACAAATCAGTGACAAAAATAAAACAATCAAACATGAATTTTTTGAGAGATTGTATCCTGTAAGCAGACCAGTCATTAATAAACAAGTTGGTAGCAGTGGGAATGTAGGGTTTCACCATGATTTTTTTTCTCCTTGTTTTGCTGAAAGTTTAAAGAATGGGTGAGACACAGTCTTTGGCTGAGTGGTTATTAATGCTAACCTATTTTTTATGAACCTTTTAAGTGAAAATGAACAACTCTGCAGTGCAGAGATTAATATTGTTAGGGCTGTCTCACCTGAGAGCTTTGAAATGGAGGAAAAAGATAATTTCAAAGTGTTTGGCTTTCTGATTGCCCAGTGGATGGATTTGGCTCTGACTGCAGGCGCAGAGCACTGTGCTGATGGCCGGCAGATAATGTGCTCTTCATGTGTCACTATTATATTCCTTGCTTTGTCCAGAGTTTGTGAGTATTGTGACAAATGGTGGAAATGCATCTATAATTATTTTAAGAGTTGATTAATATATGATGACTACATTAACTATTTGCTAATTGCTTTGTGCATAATTTTCATATAAAATGGTGTGCTTTTTTCTTTGTCTTAGCTAAGTCTATTGTATTAGTACGTAAGTAATATTTATGACTTACTATTTATTTGTGACCCCATTCCTGTTGAATTAAATGGAGCCTTTGCCTTGTACTTCACCAGGAGAGATGTGCAGGGTCTTTGTTGTCCTTTTGTATGGCTCTGTTATGTTTAATATTCTTGCACTTTGCTTTTGGAACATGTGGTTTTAGATTACCAGAAACCACAAAACAAGTGAACCCTGGAAAAAGATTCTTGACTGTTCTGTTACTGTAATCAGATAGATCAATCTTGCAGTGTAAATCCCCTTATGTACTTTTAATGAAGTATCTGTGTTTGTTTACTGCAGGGGTCTTGTTTGAAGTCAACCAGCTTAGAGCCCAAAGGCGCTCTGAGGAGCAATGCAGCACAGCAGATCAGGGAGGGTGTAGCGTAAAAAAAACCCACAAACCTTATACCCTGGATCTCACAACTTTTTGATTAAGTGTGGGTACCAAACCAGTTAGCATACTAATTACAACAATCAAAAGTCCGTTGCGCGTTACGTGCAGTTGCTGGCAGGAGCGGAAGGTTTCCAGTGACCCTTTAGGTGCACAGGAGCCCAGTGCTGCCACGCTGTCCCACCCACTCAGAGTATTCCCCAGTGGTCAGGTCTGCACAGATGTCAGATTGCTTTGCAGCTATTAGTGATAAATGATAACTTCAGTTATCAGCTTAGTTCTTTGTCTTTCTAAGGCTGATTTGATGATTTATGGTTTTTAAAAATTACTGAACTCTTTGTCCGTGTCATTCCTTAATACTGTTGCCTTGTGGTTTTGGACGCTGTTGTATGTTACTTTACCTGCACAATGTTCAATTTCTGTACAACTTTCCTTTACAATACTGATTTACTGTTTTAAAAATAAATATTTTGTAAATGCTATACAGTCCAACATATATTTAGTGATAAATTAACAAGAACTAAACTTGTGGTCTGTGAGGAAATGTTAACTTTCAATAAAAGTGCCTGAGATTTCTTAAAACATTTTATTGTTATATCTCAACACCCGATATACATAGCAAAGGATCACCTGTTGAGAATAGTTTAAACTTACTGGATATCAGAAAAGTCCGCTTTTAAAATAATTTAAAAAGGAGAAAGGTTTTTCAGCTTTATAAAGCAGTTGTAGTAAAAATTCTGCTCTCTGCTAGGTTCCTCTACAAACACCGAATAAATATATCACAGTCTCTAACTGTTTGGTGCTTCATTAGAAAACCAGAAAGCAATGCATATACCTGTGCAAAACAGTCCCTGCGTACCTGCTACCTGAGTCAGTGCCCCTTGAAGTCAGGAAGAATCATTTTAGGTCGGGGTGCTGAAGCAAATTCATGAGGATGGCTGGAAGAGTCATGTCCAGGCATTTCATTTGGTCACCCTTCGATGAAGGGACTCGGGTTCTGCCATGTTCATCTGTGGTAAGTGGGGAAGCTTGGGTGTCCAGCTCCAAGAGTGGCCTTTGAATTGCTGTCCTAAGTTCTCAAAACTCCTGTACAAGATATAGGAGAAAAACTAGGTACCACATCCAAAATAAAATGTTAATGAAAAGTATGTGTCTGAAGCTGTTCTCAGGCATCAATCCAAGAGGGCTGCAGGGCATTTTTGTGCAACCTGCTTCCTTCGCTTAGAGATTTCTGTTTCCATCCTCCAACAACCTCTAACAACACAGGAAGCATGAAAACTTCTGTGATCCTTCCTCAAATGCTGATATTTAAACCCACAGCTCTTACATCCCAAAAGAGAGCCCAGTATTACCGGGCTATAAGATGTATACCCCTCCTGACAGACTCTGTGCAGCCAACAGAGAAAAATTCACAAGCCCCAAACTGACAGCTATAAGCCCATAACGTGGGCAATCAGCTGTGAGGGGAAGGTCTGGATCTGGCAGCTGGTGGCATGATCATGCTTTTACCCTCTCCCACTGGTACCCCTCCAATGTGCAGGGAGAGACCTTCACCCTGGGCCCGGGAGGGTGAGAGTGCCTTGCTGTAGCTGGATTGTGGTCCCGTCCCCCCCCAGGGAGATATAGGCACCATGACATTCGGAGATGCCTAAATTAGGAATCAATCCCAACAGTTTGAGAGAGTAATTTAATATTTCCAGGACTAAGCAGGCAGTAAGAGTCACTGATTTTTAATTCGGATATAGGCCTTGGGGTAAGTAAGCATGAAAAAAAAAAGTAGTCCAGAGCCTGTATTAAAATACAGAAGTTGGACCTTCAGGTCAGGTATTTTTCTTTAAAAATAATAATAAAAATCTTTTTATTATAGGTGGGATTTAACACAAGATTCACTGGGATTTATCAGGCTAAGAGGCTCAGCGTTTACAGCATACAGAGCATCACTGAGATACATTGTTCTTTACCCTGAACACTGTAATTCATGCTGTATGATGTCCACCTTCATCCGTGCACGTCATGAGCACAGCTAGCAAAGTGAACATAAAGCGGCAAGCGTATGCACTAAAGCTACACAACACAAGCATTCCAGGCTAACTAAGCCTGGAATAACTAAACCACAAACATTTGATGGGTTTTACTATTTGGCTCAGCAGAAATAAACAGTATAGAAGTCTCTTTTTCTATTGTACCATTTACTTCAGTGCAAAACAAATGGCAAAAGCATTTTCTGCTCTCCTAGGTGATTTTTCTGAGCAATTGTGCTTTATCAGACTTTTATGTCATTTTGTAAAACTCTGCCTCTTATTGTAAAGAAATAAAAGAAGTGAAAAAAAAGAAAATGAATGAGAAGGGCAAGGAAGCAGCAAAGAAGGAAAGGAAGGGATGGAGACGGGGAGAGAGAGAGAAAGAAGTTACCTACAATCTGCAGTTCAGAGTCTCACCTTTCAAAACTGGTAATGATCCACGTACAAGGCTGAGAACTTTTGATAACAACCCTCATGGATTTGGAAAGTTCAGTTTGCATAATACAGAAAACCAAGTGCTGGCTAGTTCTTTCTTTAGATGCTATTATAATGCATCAGAGGAGAAGGAAGTGGATGGCATAGATAATACTATAATTTTCCCTGTTCGTACTGTGAAAGCAGATGGAGTTTTGCACCCATCAAGAAAAATTCTTCAATTCCAATAAGCCATTAACTGTTTCCTGGTTGCATATTTTCAGTCTCACAATTTTTGAATTCATGGCTTAGGCAATATCTCATGAGTAATATTTTTGAATACCACTCTTGCAATTCTTAGGTGTGGAGAAACCTTCATATAACTGTGGATTATGACTAAAGCTTTATAATGAAAGCCAAATTTCCAGTGCCCTTCTGCAGCCACTTAGCCCCTCATTCTCAAGTTATATTGCACTTCCAGGATGATTTAACAGACCACACTGAAAAATCAGATTGTGTTATGCATGATGCTGACAAGGTCAATAAAGGCTATTATATGAAGTTGCCTAGAGCACAGGGATTTTCTGCTTCTGCTACACAGCCATGATGGGACTAAATCACAGGAAATCAAAATATTCTTCTGGTTAATCAGAGATGGAGACTCCCATCTGCTCTCATTCCCCTTCAAAGGCAGCAATGCACAGCAGTGGACAGCTGATCTTGATCCAACCAAATAAGTCTCTTGTCTACAATGCTCCCTCAAAGTGTGTCACAACCAAACTAAGCGTTTGCTAGACCATAGCCCATCCTCTCCCCATGGACTTTACCTTGCTCTATCATCCAGGAGCATAGCTCTTGGAAGAATCTGAGGGTGGTCTTGTGACAGTAGGTACCACCACAAGCAGCTTGCAGCCCAAGGAGTCCTCAGTCTGATTCAGCTTCTGCAAAAACCTCCAGAATGAGTCTCACCTGAGCACGTCTCGGGTCTTCTTCTTTGCCCACATCTTAGATCTGTCAAGCGATCTCTGAGTTGAAACCACTGAGGTGTTTTCATGACAAGCAGATAGTGTTAGCAGAAAAGCAAAAAGTACTAAACCAAAACAATAGGACTACTTACTGTTAGCTACTGTGTTGCGCAGAGCCTTAGCAAAATTGTTAGTGTCTTTGAGGTCAGTGAAACAAATGAAAATAAAAACCTTTTCGGCAAATTGGTGACAGACGACAGTAATGGAAGTTTTGAGCTATTTAGCAGTGGATCAGAGCTACAGAATATCCCAGTCATTTTACTCATAAGAATAGTTGTAAGCCCTTTCAGTGTGATTATCCAAGGTTGTGAGCCACATCCTGCTGAAAGTAATTTGTAAATAAAATTCATACACTTTTCCTACATAAATAAAATCACATCACTTCATTATGGTTGCAAATTAAATAGAACTGTTTCCCGAGATACATGCTCCCCTAGGATAAAATGATGCATCTCAGCAGGACCAAGCAATGAATTGCCAG
This sequence comes from Falco naumanni, assembly GCF_017639655.2. Taxonomy (NCBI): domain Eukaryota; kingdom Metazoa; phylum Chordata; class Aves; order Falconiformes; family Falconidae; genus Falco; species Falco naumanni. The sequence continues at coordinate 83,521,158 of NC_054058.1, read as the reverse complement.
CATTATATTGGCTTATTTCTTAATTGTGAAAATAGCTAAAGATTGATTGGAATGAGGAATTGGTCTGGGCTTTTTGCATGTTTTTTTTCCTGTGGCTACTATGACCTCAAAGCATAGAAATAGCAAAATGGTTTTGTAGCTACTTATTACTATAAATTCAAAGGGGAAATATTTCTTTGTAATTTTGGTTATCACTGAGACAGTAATGAAATTGTATTAACAATACCTGTAAACGCATGAAGCGTAGTAAAATAATTAAATGGTTTGAATTTGGTTAACATATTAGTATTTGCAGGTGATGCTGCTGCTATTAACTTCAGGAGGTACTGCTCCAGCTAGGAATTAACAGCTAGTGAGAAAAGAAATTTGCATTCAGATAAATGCCAAGTTCATCTACTGAATCATTCCAGAAAGTAGACTCTGGATAACACATTACAGAAAGTTGTATGGTAGAGGTTCTAATCCCTGATATATAATCTAAACTTTTCTCACATAAATTAGTCATATGTCAGCTAGTACCAGAAGGAGGACATGGTGACCAGTTGATCATTGTTCCTCATAAAGGATTCTCTTTTTTTCTGTTTTTAGCACTTAAGGCTGCCGTTCTGTCCCTTACTCAGACTTCTGCTTCCTAACCTAAACAGCTAAGGTGATCCTATATGTTCCTGGGCATAATGCCAAATGGCCAGTCACAGGTAGAGAGCTCAAGCATGTGCAGACAATCTTTGTCTTACTGTCCTGGTTTTAAACTGGGATACAGATAATTTTTTTAGTCGCTGGTACAGTGCTGTGGTTTGGATTTAGTATGAGAATAATGTCGATAACACACTGATGTTTTAGCTGTTGCTAAACAATACACCACGGACTTCCCAGGTTTCCCATGCTGTGCCAGTGAGCTGGTGCACAAGAAGCCGGGAGGGAGCAGAGCCAGGGCAGCTGACCCCAACCAGCCAAAGGGATGTTCCATACCATAGAATGTCACACTTGGTATATAAAGTGGGGGGAGTTGGCCAGGAACCACTGATCATTGCTTGGGGACTGGCTGGACATCCGTCAGCAGGTGGTGAGCAATTGCACTGTGCATCACTCATTTTTTTCCATGTGGGTTTTATTCCTCTTTCCCTCTCTCTCCTTTTCATTACAGTTATTATTATTATTATTATATTTTATTTCAGTTATTAATTTGTTTTTAAAAGTTTTTCTTTTTTCCCAGTTCTGCTCCCCATCCTGCTGTGGGGGGCAGGGAGTGAGCGAGTGGCTGTGGGGTGCTTAAGTTGCTGGCTGGATTTAAACCACGGCACTCACTTGGTACATGAGTCTGACTAGCTGTACTGCTCGTGACATTATCTGTGTATGGTGGCAGTACCTCCTTTGTGAAATTCAGTAGCTTGAGGTCCTGGGTACCCAGAAAAATTGACACAAAAATACTGGAAAAGCCATGTGTGTTTTAAGCAAACTGTAAGTATTTAACTAACAGAGGAAAGCTTTCAGGAGGATGTCTGGCTGGTGGGTTTTTCTATATTTGACTATTTTGCATTCCTAAACCATCTCAGTTCTTTTCCACTTTATAATAATTATTTTCCAAGAATTTGATCTTTTTTTTGTCCTCTTCTGGACACTTTGTAGTATAGTCATGTCCCTCCTGAACACAGGGGTGCCCACAGAGGTGGGGATCTCTGTAGATCCAGATATACCTGATAAATCTAGATCATGTATTTTCTTTAACTCCTTTTGGAGAAGCATATCACTGTTTGTGATCTGCTTTACACCTTGGACTTCTGTTCTACTTCTGTTAGTTAAGAAGTTAAGTCCTTAACTTCATGAAGTTCTTCATGAAGAATCTTCAGGAAGTCCTTCACAAAGAACTTCCATGAAGTCTATAACCTCATGAAGTTCAACAAGGCCAAGTGCAAGGTCTTGCACCTGGATTGGGGGAATCCCCAATATCAATACAGAGTGGGGGATGAATGGATTTAAAGCAGCTCTGTGGAGAAGGACTTGGGGATACTGGTGAATGAAAAATTGGACATGAGCCAGCAATGTGCACTTGCAACCCAGAAAGCCAACTGTATGGTGGCCTGCATCAAAAGAAGCATGGCCAGCAGTCCGAAGGAGGTGCTTCTCCCCATCTACTCCACTCTCATGAGATCCTACCTGGAGTACTGTGTCCAGCTCTGGGATCCCCAGTAAAAGACAGACACCTTGGAGCAGGTCCAAAAATGATCAGCAGGATGGAAACCCTCTCCTATGAGGAAAAGCTGAGAGAGTTAGTATTTTTCAGCCTGGAGAAGAAAAGGCTCTGGGGAGACTTTACTGCAGCCTCTCAATATATAAAGGAGGTTTATAAGAAAGCTGGAGAGAAACTTCTTACCAAGGCATGTAGTGACAGAAAAGGGGACAATGGTTTTAAATTGAAAGAGGGTAGATTTAGACTGGGCATAAGGAAGAAAGTCTTTATGATGAGGTTGGTGAGACACTGGAACAGGTTGCCCAAGAAGTTGTGGCTGCCCCATCCCTGGGAGTGTTCTGAGTCAAGCTGGATGGGGCTTTGAGCAACCTGGTCTAGTGGGAGGTGTCCCTGCCCATGGCAGGGGGGTTAGATTAGATGATCTTTGAAGGTCTCTTCCGACTCAAACCATTGTAAGTCCCCATTTTTTATGTGTACAATTGATGTTGCCTTGCTAAATACAGCTGTATGCACTTATCATAACTAATTTATTTTTTTTCAGAACATTTACCCTATTTAGCAATACAGTTTTGGGTTCTAAATCTGTCTCCAAAGAGTTCACAATCCTTAAAACATTTCTGTTATCTACAGGTTTTGTTATATCATTCCCTTAGACATGATCTAAATTGCAGATTAAACTAATCCTTCCGGAACCCTGGAACTACAGTGTTGTCGAAGGTAACCTATTGGATATATTCCTTCACTTTTTTGGCAAGTTACCCCTGTTTTTTGAGCACAGAATTTGAACACAGATGTATGCACACTTTTCTTGTAGGTTTTATCACCTTAATTTGCTTAGGAGAATGTAGTGGAACCAAAGCCTTTGTGAAACCAAAATAACATTACTTTTATTGCTTCTTCATCTACTAGACCAGTCAAAGTCACTGGGTAGTCAGAGAAGGAATTACTTTCTTTAACATGACTTGCTCTTGACAAATTAGTGTTGGCTGTTTCTTACCAAGTTATTATCCTCTAAATATTTTAAACTGATTATTTAATTACTTGTTTCAGTAGGTTTCTGGATATTGGAGTGAGTTTGACACATCTAGTTGATCTTTCTTTACTCCTGGCAGACCTTACGATCTGCTATGAGGTCTTACAAACAAGTGCTAATTATTCAGAAATCGTTTCATATAAATTCCTTCAGTACTCAAGAGGGCAAATTTGATCAATTATCCCTGGTCTGAGTACATTGTGCCTATCCAAATGTTCTTTCACCTGTTCTTTTGCTATTCTGGCTCTTAAAATTTCTGTGTTAAGCATCTGGTTACAATTGACCTTTTGTATGAAAGTTAAAACAAAATAAAACAATAGAAGATTTTGTCTTCTTGGCAACATCATGAATTGATCCTCTTCCTCTGTAAGTTACAGGCTACACTTTATATTCTTTATATTTTATTTGTTAAACAATTTTTTTGTCTTTCTTTTATGACCTTTGCTACTCGTAATGCATTTTGAATGTTGACTGGGGAGGATTCTGAAAAGGCAGGAACCAATAAGTAGCTACCAGTAAGCAGTCCTAGTTCATGGCCTCTGCTCAGCTTGTGCCTGTCGGGCAGCAGAAGTGTGGGCATTATCAGATATCTAAACTTCAGGGCCCTGTCACTGCAAAAGCCATGGGAACACAGGTGTTGTACTCTAGGGTCCCCCTTACGAATCTCTTCCTCAATTGTACACAACAGTGGAACGGATGTGATCCGTTCACTGATTTCTTAAGGGAGACAGAAGATACTGACATTCAAATTATTGGTGAAAAAAGAAACTACTTTCTGAAGTTTAATTAGAAGTTCAATATTTTAAATTAAGTTCTGTAGCTTTGTTTTTACTTCACATATGGCAACCCTGTGGTTTAAGCTATTAAGCTAAAGGCTTACCTTTACCTGATTTCTTTCTCATTGGGCCACCCATGCTAAAGAAATTTTGCTAAAATAAAAATTGAACATTCTCAGTGTAAAGAGATATATAAATGGGGGTTTTTGTCACTTCATGGTTTTCTGCTTCAGGATGCACATCATTATTGAACTAATTATTCAGGAACATATTGGAAGTTCTTTAAACAGCTGAGCAGAAACTTAAAGGTATCTACCTAGGATGCAGTGGAACAACAATTTTGTCTGTTTTATTTCTAAGCAGTGTTCATATTTACCCATGCTTTGCTGACTTCACAGAACCTTGATGAAGTGCCTCCAAGAAGCAAGCAACGGCATCTAAATTATTTAAGGAAGCATTCACAGCACTATAATGACTACTAACCCATCTCAAGAATAAAGGTCAGTAAATCTATTAGGGTCCTTGAGCTTTGCCTTGCTGATATTTCCAATTCCTCTAGCTCATTTCTCCTTATTTTAAAGAAAGGTAATATAATTTGACCTTGAATTTATTAATGGCCTATGCCACTAACTGTAGTAGTTAGAAAAACATGAGGAAGATGAATAAGTAATTCACACACCTTTTTTAGTTTCAGTTTTCAATGGCATTGCCTCAGCTAATCATAGTTAAGTGAAGCAAATATGCAACATTACATACTCAGCTATAAATATATTTGCATCAGAAGCTGCTTAATGGATCTGTGACCAAATAATAAATTATATTCATGTAGCAACACGGTATTTACCACTCAGCTCTTACTGGGAAAGAGCTCATGTACAGAAGTTCAGTGCCTTGGCTAAGAGAGGACCCTCAGGCAGGAGACACGGGCTTCTCTTCACTGTTTTGCTGTTGCCTTATAACTATTGAGCTAACCAGTAGCTCAACCTTCCTGTGTCTTCCTTTTTTTTTTTTTTTTTTTCCTGGCTGTACCAACACTTTCAAAGATGATGGGGAAAAAAAAACCTCTCATTTTCTTCTAGGAGATTGCTGACATTCAAAAGAAGTTGCTCAATATTATTCAAGTTAGAATTAATATTTTCATTGGAACAAGGAGAAAAGACAGAGAAAATTGAGATTTATGAAGGTCATAAGAATGTGCATGGTTTCTTCAAACTTTCACTGTACTCTTTTGTTAAAGCTATACATGAAATAAAAATTCTCCCCTGTCGGGATAATACAATTCAGTATATCACACCACTTTCCAGCTTTAGTGAAACACAGACAACTTCAGGATGAAATGTGGAAGCTCTCCAGTAGCAAAGGGGACAACACCTACTTCTTAACCTGATCAGAAAGACTCAATACCTGCAAAAAATGGAGAGCCTGGTATTATTGAGAAAGATGGCATGGTTCAAACAGACCGAGAAATCAGGAGAAAATGATGCAGCACTGTCCAGGTGTAGCTCAAAATATTACTGCTTTATTCCACATATGCAGAGCACCACTATTAATCACTCACACCTGTGTAATGCATCAGCAACAAATACTCATGGTCAGTGCAGGACTCGTCTGCCTCTGGTCAAATTGTTCAATCATTTAAATGGGATTTAAATGATTGGATCGTAAGACTGATTTATATGAAGTAGCTTACCCAACCCATATGTACACTGTGACATGAATGTGGCTGTAAAGAAATATAGTATACCACCTGCTGATAACTGAGTAGTGTATCGATTATTATTCAGGTCAAAAAAAAAAAAAAAAAAAAAAAAAAAAAAAAAGAGGAAAGGAAGTGACGCTTGCATTGTGTTAAAGTAACTCAGATGAGACTTATGTTGAGGATGGTGTGGTAATATCTTACGTTAACCAGGTCTACCAGTAGCAAAGTCAACTAAGGTTAACCGTTCCCCAGACTGAGGACTATCTGTAGGTGAGACAGCCTACTCTTGAAACAGTAGAGCCCAGTGGGACTCACTGTTTTGAAGCTAATAGATAAAGAAAACCTCAGATCCCTTTTAGCACCTAAATCAAGGAATTTTGTAAGCTTCCCTGCTGGCTGGCTGGCTTTCCTAGCTAAGTTCAGTTTCCAGATACTTTTTCTAAAAACAATTGTCTCCTCTGTATTGTCACATGCCTTTTATCCTGAAAGAAATGTTCAAGCAGATGCATAAAAGAGGAGACAATTGTCTAGAGGTACCTCAGGAGACTGAATTAGGGTTTGACCGATCTTGTTCAAATGCCCGCAAAAGAGTAGGAATGCTAAGTTATACAAAAATGCCACATAGTGAATAAAACTCAGGTTTCCAACAGCCCTAATAACTTTTTGTTCCGTCATCATTGTTTTTAATTTGATGTGAACCGCAGCCACACCAGCTGGTATCAGGGCACACCCCCCACACAGACAGGAGTGCTACCATGTGGAGATCAAAAGAATGAGTTATGACTTATTTAAGGCACTGTCTTCTTGAAACATCTCTTGAAGACATAGTACCAAGAGAACCTGGCCATTGTAAAAATAACCGTCTGAAAGGGTCTCACAGGCAGCCAACTAAGAGTTTTGTGAATAAATACAGTTTGTTCACAGAACATAGTTTAAATGAATAGTCCACTTTTGTGACAAATTAGTGTCTTTGTACCATAGGAAGAATTACTGCTCTCCAAGAATTTAAGATTGGGCTATGGTCAGCCACTGAGTGGGAATACTATTGATGTGACCTACAAAACTTAAAGCCTAAAGGTGACTTGTTATCAAACAATCTGTCTTGTCTGCCCTTAAAGATACTGGAGACATGAGCTTACCCTTTAATACATGTAAGGTTAACAACCCTTATGCGTGGTTGGATGGTGGTTGAAAAGAGCATGGCTCTTTCATTGTTCTGCATTCACCTAAAAGAAGATACTCTTAAGCATAAGTTTTGCTGGAAATAAATTGAAATGCTGTGGTAGCGTGCATTTTTGTTGGCATTCTAGTCATTTGGGTTGAAGCCAGATGAGTAAAGTATCCTTTTACTTCAAAAAAAGTAGAGGGGAGAAAAAGCAACTGCTGGCATTTATGGCAAGCAAATGACAGATGTGAAAATCTAATAACATGTTCTTAACAAGGTGGGAAGAAACAAACATATATTCACAGACAGAGTCTCCAGGAATCCTATCCTGACAAGCTATGGCTATATTTCAGCAACAGGAGCAATAAAAAATTGACATCACAGAAATGCACATTAGCAGTCCCTTTTTTTCTCCTCTCTTTATCAAATACAGGTTCAGAAAAAGTGAATTGTTATTTAGCTGGATGTTAGCAGAAAGCTCAACAATTCCGCTGTGTTTAGTACAAAATAAATAAATATATATATATATATATATGGGTGTATCTTCAATACATACTGGTAAAATAATCAACTACATATAGGGGTCTTTAAGAAGCAGCTGAATAGTATTTGTTGCAGGGCTTGTCAAACTGCTTATCACTGGTTTGTTCCAATATGCTGCTGGTACTCTGGCTTGAAACCAGGGCATCATGTCCTTAAAATTAGCAATGTTTAAGTGCTTTCCTGGAGAGCAGCCAATGATACCAGGCAAGATAAAGTCCACTGAGTTTTTAATGCTGCAATTGTATAGTTAAAATTTACAGATAACATAAACTGGGTATACCCAAGAGTATCTTAATTTGTTCATCATATTTGGGAATTTACCCAAGTCTTTTCCTTTCTATTCATTATGAATAGATTTACTCTGAAGACGATGATATTTGTTCCTTTAAATTCCACCTGTCCTGTAGGGGATCCAGCTGCCTGACAGGATTAAGGCTTTAAAAAACATGAAGCCTAAGTACCTGCAAAAAGAGATATTCTCTTTCGGTAGCAGTGATGACACTTTTAAGCTTGTTTTTGCTTTCCTCACAGTTACAGGGACTGCAGCTACATAAGTAAGAGCAAAAATTAGTTTATATTTTTTCAAAACTTTTCTAAAACCTGTAAAATGATGGCCAGAGGCAGTTATTGTTCTGTTTTCCCATTTCTTTGACTCCTTGTCCCTCATGTATTTTGATTTTGTTTCTCTTCTTGCCCAGCCTTTGGGCTGCTTACACACTTTGTGCAAACTATGCGCTAAACCAAAAATAAGGTGAATTAATATTTAAGCATTTAATGACCTGGGTCCAGATGCAGATATGAGTTGTTTCTATATACCCCCAAAATAGTACGTTTCATGGTAGGGAGTTTGGGAAAGCAGTTTGAAATAAGCAAGCGAGTTTATGTAAAATTGTGGAATATCCTTGAATATCCTGGTAAAGTCGAATCATAGATAAGGGTGACACCAGATCTGGAAGAGGAGCAAACAGCTTTCCCCCGTTCACTTTAAATTTTATAAATGTAAACGTCTAGATTGCTTTTCTACTAGAAAAGCCCAAAAGGCCACTAATGTTTGCTGAGAAGTATTTTCCTTACAATTTCATTAATATTGTGGCTATGTCTTAAAAAAAAAATCAATATACACAGACTATTGGGAAGTCTTCTCCAAACCCTGCTGGATGTCCATCACCAGTGATGCATTTAATGTGACGTTCTTCCTGCTCCCAGGCTCCCGCAGGCTCTTCACGTCACCTCAGAGAGAGCACTCAGCTTTTGTTTCATGCACTTCCTATCCTCCAATATTTTTTTTCCCCTTTCTCATCCACCTCTCCCCATTCCTGGTATCACAAGACCTGGGCTCTTTTATCAGCTTTTCTCCACAACGTGCAGAGCTGTGGGGAGCACCCAGGTGCTGAGAGGGGACAGGACCTCTGCTCTGCCCACGTCGTGGCCCAAGAAGCCCTGGGTTCCTTCCTGCAGCCCTCAGCAGGAGGAAATACTGTCTGTGAGCTGCTATCAACTAAATTCAATAAATGAACATGTATATGAGCACGTGTTTAGACGATCATAGTGTAACCATGCTCTGATTGATGCCTACAGAGGCCTACCTGAGCTTCCTATCACAAATAAATTAATCAAGAACAGCTCGTCCATTTAAAAATATTATCCCTGCCATGCAGCCAGAAACCAAACTGTTTGCAATCTAGTGATCAGTTGAATCAGTTCTTCCACTGCAAATTAAAACTGCCTGAAGGCAGCTATATTTAATCTAAAATATTTTTCATGTCTTCATATAAAATGATAGGGAGCGACTACAGGCATACTATTGGTTTTAACTGAGTTTATTAAAAGCAGTTTCACAGTTCCATTTGGACATTGGCCACTTCTTTACATGTACAAGATGAATAATTCATCTTTAAAACCACAGTTGCCGTTTGAAGTAAATTAAAATCTGAGGATCTCCAAGCAAAAGTACGGGCTGAAGTAGGAGCTAAGATATATGAAAGTCTGGTATTGAAACGGGGCAATGTTTTTCTCTGCATGAAATTCTTCTCAATACATTTTAGCCCTCTACAGTATAGGTGCTTCAATAAATTCAGTTGCCTGGAGGCCTTTTCCATTTGAGAAGGAGAAAGAAGATGCCCCCAGAGCACAGCTTCAGCCCTCTGAAATGGCTCTTTCGATAGGCCAGGGAGAGGGGCTGGCAAGAGGATGCTTCAATGAAGATGTTTAACAGTAAAACAGCTAAAAGTCCAGCCTGCTTCAAAATAGTGCCTTAAGCTATATACCACAAAGTGCCAAGGACCATCAGCTGGTTAAACTTGGTGGCAGATGTCATGAAGCCAACATTCCCCACAGGTTGCAGAGGATGGCCAGGCTGTGCAGACCCTGATCTGTCAGTGCTAACAGGCATGGCTGTGGTCTGGGAGCAAAACTTAGTAGCCCTAGAGCTACTGGTTATTGCCTTCTCCATCTTTTTGGCCACAAATATCTCTCCTGGTAATGCTGTAGTTATACAGAGCTTATTACTGGGTCTTTATTCATCCCTTTCTGCAATTCCTTTAGGGCATTTTGTGGCTTAAGACAGGTAGGAGAAGCAACTGACAGTCAGTAAACTATGGCAATTTTCAGGGAACCTATGGCGTCTGAGGTGATCATTGTCAGTTGGTTTAAATTACAGAAATCTTCAGGCTATTCTATCAGTGTCTGGATTTCTCAGGATTATGAGAAAAAATATCAAGGATATTTTCTTCTCTGCTCAGTAAAAGGATAATAAAATCTCTCCCTGTAGATTTACTTAAGAGAAAAAAAATAAAAATAAAAAAAAAAAAAAGGAAACCCCCAAACCTTTCTCATGAATTTTTTTCTTATGAGCTAGACACTAAAATCAAAAGTAATTATATTAGAATCTTTTTTATATGGGCTCTGGGGCCAGGGAGAAACAGAACAGAGAGAGAGATGTACAGCCTCATACTGCTCACATTGTGGTCCAAGCTTGCTCCAAACATTATCCCATCAATCCTGATTCATAAAGGCGGTTCAACAGAAGGAGGGAGAAATTCATTATTGATTGTTCAGTGTTTCATCCCAAGTTACATTCGCTCAGAAATAATTTTTTTGACTCATAATGAGCCCATTAAATGGCACTTATGAAAAACAAAACAAAAGTTTGAACTATTTTTTGATTCTGTCACTTGACTTCATTGTAGTTCTCTAACATTCACCCAGCAATTTATTTAACCATAAGCATAAATTATGTACCCACTAGCCAAAGAGCTCTTAATAAGTGAAACTGACAGAAAGACAGAAAGACTGAGATTAGCTGACCACTTCTTTTCTCCACAGAAACCATAGCTCTAATTTTAAGTCATATCATATTAATTTGCTTTTCCTTCACAAGTTATTTTTAGTCCCAGCCCTTTCAGATTGATGTGTATAGATATAAAACAAGGCAGGTGCATGAGCTCACTCCTTTTTATTCCTCAGAGTTACATTGGAATATTTACCAGTGGAGAAAGTAAGAGCCAACAACGAGATTTCAATTCAGTATTTCACAGTACCTCTTTGGAAAGATATTTGTATGATTAATAATCGGTGTTGAAAGTACAAGATATGAATCAGCCTCTATGTCTTGATGATTGGCTCTGTGAGAAGAAGAAAAAATATTCATACCAGGGGAAAAAATATATTTACGATAAATTATTGGAAGTGATTAAAGCAATCTACTTGCTGACTTACTTAGCTAGGTAATCACTACAGCTATGGTCTAAGGAAAGAAAGATTTCTGGCCTAGCTTCAGTTTAAATATATGAATTGATATCTCAGAACATGACTCCTTAGCAGATCATTTCTGCTTCTTATTCACAGGGCAGTTTAACCGCTCGATGAAAGGCATAATTGCTGTGAACGCAATGTCCCTAGCATAAAAAGAAAGACAAAACATTATTGCACAGATCTGAAAACTGGTGCAAATGCAGACCTACCTGGGGAAAAAAAAAAAAAGAAAAAAAAAAAAAGAAAAAAAAGAAAAAGAAAAAGAAAGATGCTATCTTTGAATTATCTTGGATCAATAGTGAATCTCTGACTATACACTGCAAAATAGGTATTCCTGTGCATTCTCTGATACAATTTGTTCTTGCTTTTTCTTTGGTAAAAGGGATGAACATATTCAATTAGCTTTCTGAAATACAGTGTCATTGTTTCTTTCTCCTACCTTTTTACCCATGGACATTTTCCCACTCATTTTTAGTTACTGCCTCCTGTGGGCTTGTGTAGCAGACATGCTGACTCCTTAATTAAAATTGCATGCCAGGAAGTAAGTAACTGCCAGCTGAATGCTTGCCTCCTACTGTTGCATTCTGTCAGCTCAGGGATGGTTTTCTTTCTCCTCCCCCCCTTATTTTTTTTTTTTTATTTTTTTTTAGGAAATGTCAGTTGCTGTTTCTGAAAGTAAATTTGGGAAACTCTGGAAAATGCACTTAAACTGGTGATTAAATCTAGAAAATGTCATTATTTTTTTCTGTAGAATTAAAACACGAGCACATTAAAAGTATGAAGTCAGTTTTCTGGGTCCAAATAACCAAACACCATGCAAATGAATGCTGGGAGAAAAACACTGATGGACAAACCAGAGTGGCTTATGCTGCAGGTTGGTACCCATCTGGGGACATATTGTGGAATGCTCCTGGAATTAAGCAAGAACCGCCCATGTGCATTTCCCACGCCCTAGATATTTCTGTTTTCCTGGAGGTAAAGTCCTGTTCGAGGTGGGGAAATAAGTGCGGACACCTGCCTGAAGCTTCCCAGGTGTGAGAAGAGATGTGGGGCAGCAGCTGGTCTTCAAGAACACAGAAGTGAAGCGTAGGATCTCTGCAGAGCAAGCAGGCCTCTGTGGGCTATTGCCAAAGCCATGGCTGGGAGGCCGCGGGAGGCCGGCAGCCCCATGCCAGCACCCTTCCGGAGGCTGCTGCTTCTCTGGGCCTCTGCACTGATCCTCAGCTAGGATTTCTCCCTGTGAAACACAATCACAATACCTTTGCCCTGAACCAAGGTGGAGTGGAGAGCTGAAAGCCATTTCTAGAGTGGGAAGGTTGCAGACTCAATCACGAGGGCCCAAATTAGGCTTTTGGATGCCTCAGGTAGGGGCCAAGACATCCACTCTTCCCTGCCTACACCAACGTTTGTTGATTTTCACTATTGCATCCCATGACGTCAGGCCCAGGCAGTTGCCTTTTTTGCTTATAGGAGATTGACTGAGAACAGAAACCTTCTCACAAACAGAGGGAAATAAAAGGAGTTTGGCAAAAATTTCTCCTGTTCTTTCAGTTCTGCTTTTTTTTATATTCCTCATCCTGTGAATAGAAACTCACTTATTGTTCCAAAGCTTTCCAGGTATCTACAGGGGTTTGGAACAGGCTGGTTTGTTCACCCTGCTAAGTGGAATCCGCCTCTATGTTGGCCGCCTAAGAATCTGAAATTTCATCTTCACCCTAATTAGAACAATACATTCTGGCACGGACCAAGACGTAGGGCATATACCAAAGTTCACAAGCAATCGTGCTTCTTGGTTTCCACTATTTTTCAGGTTCACTTTGTTGCTATGAGCAGAAACAGATGTGTTACAAGCACACCAAAAATTCCAAAATAAGCATCTGTTTCACTACTTCAGTGCCTTTGCGATGCCTTGCACCGTACTGCACTCACAACGGTTGCTGAACACCTTTGATATGAAAAAGTACAAATGATGAGAACTGCTGGCTTCCAGGTAACTTCTGCTCTATCAGCCCCCAAGAATGGAGGCTTCAGCAGTTTGCAGATCACGTGCATGCTGCGCTCCACAGCTTGCAGGAAGAAACAAGAGCTTAGCAGCTGTGATAGCTGGCTACTTTATTCATATCTTCAGGGTATGGTTTGTTGGGGGTTTTTTATTGCCTTTGGGTTTTTTTTACTTAGAGAATAAAATTTTGACCCCAGGAAACTCAATAGGAAAGTTCTCATTAATTTTAGATAAGATAGGATTAAGTCAACTTAATATTGTAAAATGGGGAAGCAAAGCAAAGGTTTTAGAGACAAGTAGCAGCTTTTATTACAGTAACAGACATACTGGGAAAAAAACAGGTAAGTCTTTGGGTGAACAAACTTTATAGCTCATATTGCACTAAGCTAAATATTGGTCTGAAGTTGAAATATACATGAACATAACCTAAACACAGCAGGACTAATATTTTAACTAATCCCCAAAGTATTCACACTTTTCAGAATTAATTTTGAAAATACCACTCATTTCAGGCTTCCATTTTTAGGTTGAAACTGATAAAGCACAAAGCTCTACCTCAACCAAAACATGAAAAGGAACATAAATAAAACAAAGCTTAAAAATACCCTTGTGATTTGCTCTAGGTTATTTTCTCTGCCTAAGCCATCACAGTGCAAATTGAAAACCAGCTCAGAATAGATCCTCATGTAGGCGAGACAGCAATGGCTCTCTTGCTCTGGTTTGTATTTCAGTTCTGATTTTCCATGTTTATTCCAAGCAGGTAGGAGCAAAGATTGTGAGTTCAGATGTCTGGTTGTATTCAAACTCTCTTGAGTTTCAATACCAGTAAGAAGAAATGGAGCAGAGAAAAACATGGACAAATATATGATAAAATTTGAAACAAAACTTTTAAAAACTAATCATGGTTGCTAAGTAACAAAAGCATACCTAACCCTTGCTAGTGATTAACAAACCTCAAAATTTGCATAAGCCAGGAAATAAGTAGCAAAGCAATTTTACAGATGTTCTTTTGTTTTGAGAGTTTTCCAGTTTGCTTACTGGTTTTGCTCTTCTAAAATTTGTAAGGAGGTAAGAGGGAGGAAATTACCCAGATTACTGAACTAAAGAAGGCAGTGTTCCCCTATGGAATGCTAGCAAGTGATACTTGTGTTCTGGATATGCTTTTTCCCCCAGAATGAAATGAGAGCTGAGCCTGAATATACCAAGCTAGCTTTAGGGTAGGGGCCTGTTTCTGCAAGGTTTATGTTATCTGCTCATCACTGCAAAGACACTGTGCATAACCTTTGCTTTGACTCTTAAGAGCCAATTGATTGTCTCTTCACAGAATATATTCCCTGTCAGGTCTTTATCCTTTTTCTCTCAGCATAGGTAATCACAGATATTGCTTAAACACTATTGTTTCTGCCCATGAAAATGTTCTTATTGCATCCACTAAAGTTAAACCCAGTCTATCTCATCTACTTCATTTATAAAGCCTTTATCACTATAGTTTGCTAAATTTCTTGGAAACTTCCCACAGAGTAGTATATAAGGGATCAAATTCATTTGTCTCTAAGGGTCAAGCTAAGTCAGGCAACCTAAGGTTGTACAGTGAGGTACAAACATCAGGCCATGAAAATGCATCCCAGATATTCATGAGACCACAAGTCACCCCACAGATATCAATGCCGCAAATGCATGTTACTTCCCAAGCAGTTTTTGACTATAAAAGTCTAAGGAAATCAAATACTTTATAGGACAGCCTATCTCCTTGCCTATCTAACAAAGCCTAGCGAGATTAGTTTAGATTTATCCTTAATTTACAGCTCCTTTAAGTCCATTGTGTGTATCTGCATATTTGAGAATGGGAGAAGCAACAACCCGCAGTTATGAAAGTAATGATTTTGTGTCTGACTGATCGCTGTGCATTTCTGCTGAGTGATTCCATTTCTGCATATAGTGAGATCTTTCATTGTTATTTTCTACTCTGGTTTCCCTTTTTGACTTTCATTAGCAGGCAGAACGTCCTCACAGGGCACTGACATCACATAAAGAGTTGGTGTCTGTTACTATCACACAGCCTTTGTTTGGACCTTCAAAGACAGGGGTGTAGGACAAAGCTTTATTATTATCTTCAGCTCAGAATAGGATGTCACACACTTGTGTACTGTAAAACAAGATAGTCAGTAAAAGTGGTTAGATATTTGGGGTATTATATGCTTTGTTCCCAGAAAAATATCGATTTATTGAAATGAAACATTGAAAAGGAGCAGTATTGTCATTTTTTGATCTAATTTCTTTTATAAAAATACAAATGCAAGTTTCCCAGTTTGAAACTATATTTAGCTTCATAATTTAAGCTAAGAGAGATGTTAAAAATGAACCAATATCTTAAAAACATTCAGAGTAAATTGGAACAATATACCTTGATTGACACAAACAAACAAACAAAAACATGATCATTCATGTACCAATAATTTTCACGTTAACTGTTTATTCTGAGCTTGGAAACAAAATTCTTTTGATATAACAAAAACATTCTTGGGATGAAAAAACTTTCTTCCTGGAAAAGCTGAAAGAGAAGTTTGGCAGTATTTTTTCTCAAAATTAAGCCAAAGGACAAACAGACTAAGAATAGGAATGCCAGACATATCACTAATATCTTTACAATTTAAGTCTTTATCCATTCTAAATTTAAAAGCTTATACTCTAGTAGACAGTAATTTAAACCAGCCATGGACTAAGATACTAACAATGAATCCCCCTGCTGATGTTCAGAAGACCCTCTGAAGATCTAGATTTGGAGGATGTACTCTGTACCAGAGACCCAGATGTAAAAAGCAGTTTTCATAAATCTGTTGAGTAAGGGTGAAGTTTATTTCATTTATTTGTGATATATCGAAGTTAGACACCTAAGCTTTAGCTGATGTTTTGCTCCATTTCTAATCGAGGGATAAAAAGGCACTTCCTGTTCATGGTTTATCAGGCTTATACTACAGATGTATCTTTGAATAAGCCGAATTGCTCTGTTTGCCTATTTGTCCACGTAGGTGGTTAAGGCAGCCTGGAACTAGCTTAGACTTAGAGGTCTAAGGTTTGGGCACCTAAGTAAAAACAGATGATCCCTCAAGCTTGTTTTATTTTGAGAACATATATGAGCAAGATGATGTTGCCTTCTCAGATTGTCATGACGGTTCAAAATGTCCCTCCCTCATGTACATGCTTTACCCATGGCACTGGTTACACACAGCTGTGTATACTACTTACCCATCTCTGGGGAAATTATTGATCTTCATGTAGCTCTAGATATGATTAATCACAAATGCAAGAGTTTATTAGAATTTCCAAGGTACTAAAATGCTTCCAATGTAAGCAAACTAAAATTGCCCAAGGATTATGGATGCTATCATAATAGCTTTGAAGATATTGCCTTGCTTCATAATACTGCTCTTTTTAAAGCATTAAACATCAAATTGATTTTAAATGCCAAGATCTGTAATCAAGAAGGAAGTTATAACATAGATTCGTTTTACAAAAATATTTTCTGAGTTTCAGAGTTTCAGAGCAAAACCGAACTAGCTAAATACAGTCACCTTATGGATATTTGCAGTTTGGAGCTCAGATGAAACAGGAAAAAAAATTGGCCACATCCTGATTGTCTTAATAAGGTAGACAGAATTATCAAGGCTGATGAAATTAAGCAACAGACTCTGTTACAAACAATAAAAACATTTTTAATGGGCTTTTCTTTTACTGTGAAAAGTTATATGAAACAAGCCAATGCACTGGAAAATGAAAGCACTGATGCGCTGGAGGAGGCACGATGCATCAGTTGTTAAATACTCCAGACATAATACTTGGTACATTCGCAAGCTGTAAGGAGACACAGCTGAAGAGAAATTTCAGGCAGCTAAAAATTAGTGCAAAATAAGTCACCAGGCTGAAAGACTTCCTGGAAAAATTTTCTGTGGAGAATTATCAGTGCTATGGCTGAGATATACAGCTTGGTGCATATCAAAAGATTAATCCTATAAACTTCTAAATAAAGGATGGCTTCTTGTAGCTGTTAATCTACAAGAAATACATAGAAAAGCTTACTGGTCTGTACTTTGAAAGAGAAAAAAAAACCACCCATATTTAACCTATAGTTACTTATGTTTCCAACAGATACATGCCAAGTAAACTGGGATGATGGGAGACTAACATGAAACTGGAACCATACTTGAGCTCCCCTGCACCCTTTCCCTGACCCTCCCTTTCTTTGAGATTTTGTGTCTTTTATACTAGAAGTCTTAAATTTGTTATAGAAGTGGTGAATTTTTTAAGGGCTTGCACTGGGTGAGTGGAAAATGAGGAAAATGATGGGGGAGAGCCAGACTCATTAGTCTAAACGCCCCCCTTCTCCAAACCTGCATTCCTGAGTATGAATTCTGTCTTGTTCCCTCCTTTCTGCTGTCCTCCTACACATACACACATACACACGTATCTTGATGCTGATCATTTCTAAACTTACAGCAACTGCCTTAAATTAATTTACATTTTCAAGGGGCAGTTATTCTTAATAGCGAAAGGGACTAGAGACTTAGTTTTTCAAACAAGTGCCGCCTTTCCCCTTGCAGCATCTTCACAGGAAGGGGAATTCCTTGCTCTGGCACAATTCAAAGTCTAGTTGCAGTTATGCTCAGAATTTAAATGGTCTCCCATGGCACTCTATAGGTGAAACTCATTCATAATCTTATAAAAAGTTTATTTTTCAACATTCTGTTTGATATTTTGCATCAGCTACCTATGCTCCTCATTAAAAGATTAATTTGTTTTGGAGAACTTTGCCAGAATTCTGAGCATTGTACAAAAAGGAAAGCCTCTTTGGAAGCAGTAGAAAAGGTTTACTATCCTGAGGAAATATGACCTCTGAGCCAAAATTCTGGGTCAGAGTGGACGTACACTGTGAAATTCATGTTCACAGACTGGACAAAGAAAAGACAATACAGAGTGGTATTTTCATGCCTGACAGAAAACAAACACTTTATTTACAGAAGTTTAACTCTTTTATCACAGAAGACTAGACCAGCCTCCTACTTTTCTACATGCAGTATTCCAGAGACAATTCCTTTGCTGTATGAAGATCCACATGTGTGCCTGCACAAAGGAAAGCTCCCCCATGATCAGATGTCTCCTCTAAAATCTGATGTCATTGCCAAAGCATCATGGCTACTGGACAGCTCGGAGGCTGAAGAGAGAGAGACAGGCTGCTTTAATCATTTGCCTGCCAGAACAGAAAATGAGTTCTTAGTTCTATCGCCATTCGCATTTCAAAGAGATTGTGGCAGGCGTATGTAGTTTTAAAAAATAATAATTCTATTTCTTTCCAGATGCAGAATCCAGCTGTTTGAGACTAGTACCAAAAGAAAAGCAGAGTGCATCATACATAATCCAGATGGGCTGACACCCCTGATCTCCTCTTGAAGGCTGGATATGACAAAAATGTTTGAAATTCTATTGGATTTTTGAGCTATTAATTATTTCAGCAACAGTAACACTTCAAGACAGTCTGACAAAGCAGTAACAAAACCACAGAGGTTAAGTCTGAGATACAAAAGCCCCCATCCCTGCAGGACAGTGTTTAAAATGGCCATAAGGCATAATCCAGTACTTAAGATCAAACGGTCCATAGTGAGCTGCTACTGAATCTAAAATTCACCACATACTTCTATTTTGGCTTTGAAAGTTCTCTTGCCTTTGGCACCCGACCTTAATCTCATGGAGATACCCTCACCGCTGACAGAACCACGTCCTGCGAAGGGCACAGCTGTTGTGTCTCAGACTCACAGCAAATGGAGGGGTGGCAGTGGTCTGTACAGCTGGATCCTGCCAAGCACTGCTATCCAGGAAAGCAAGGTCAATGTTTAATCCCCTCCTTAATTTGATGGGATTCAAAGCTATATCCCCCACAAGAATGCTGCCACCGTAAGGCTACAAAATCCTACCAAGTGGATGGAAATATCCTATGAGAAGACTCAATTCATGTTTTTGCTGAGGATAAACAGGAACTCAGATACTGCCTGTGCTTGTTCCTCTGTTGATTAGCTCCGAGCAGCAACTTTGGAAAGGGAGTTTCTGTAGACCATTCTAAGACAGCCAGATGCCTCAAGTCACTCATCACTGAACCATCTTTATAAGGGAACTTAGCTATTTTCCCTGACTACATTACAAGAAATATAATGGCCCTAGTTTGACCCTCCAAGTCGTTCTAACAGGGATAATACCTAATTTTGAAGTGTCGCAATATTTGGTTTGTCAGGGTTTAAATGGCTTCTTCGCATCTCAGCCTTACAGCCAAAGGCCCTCAAGATATTCCTGTAGAGTGGAGATAAAAATGTATACACTGTGGTTATATAGGAGTTTAGGTTTGGGGCTTTTTTTCCCTGTAAATATGTCCTTTGGTTTTATGAATACCTCCACAAGGCAGAATTTTGTATGAATTACCCTGCATCAAATTCAAAAAGAATTCTATAGAAAATAGTCTAATTCCCAACCTGAATGCTTGAAAAATTAGTTCCTCTGTTGACTGAAAGGTTACTTACTATGGGATCTAAGCTTGTTATTTACTTCTGTAATTGCCATAACATTAATTACTAATTATCTTACCCTACGTCATATCTTTGGATGCTTGGTGGCTACCCTTAATATTTATGCATATGTACAGATTATTTCATCTTGGGAAGGGGGCTGTTTACACTCTTACATTGATCAACATATTATTTCACAGAAATAATTTCTTGCACAGATTAAATGCAATTATTATGGGTTTAGAAACCAAATGCCTCTGCATTGCTGGTAATTTTGGAAACTGGATACAGATCAAATTCCTGGCAAATATTTCTGGGCAATACATTTCTGTTGTGTTTATCTTCTGCCACTGTAGTATATGCTCTTCACTGCTCACTAAGGCTGATGTCTATTTTTTCATGTTGATAAGACTTTTGCATCACATCAGCATGTAAGGTGACTGACAGTTAACAAGACTGGACAGCTTTCTACAAATCTCCCCTTGTTGCCCAGACTAGCTCATAGTGTGCCTGTCATAGTGTCAATTTTTTATTGACATATTTTATCTTCATTCATACCAAAAAAAGTCAATGGAGTTTATTACTTGTATGGGAGAATGGAATATTATCCTAAACCCTCAGTGAGTATTTAGGAGTTACTACCCAAAACACTATTGAAAGTTTGCAGATTTGGATATTATAGCATGTCTTTTGGCATCATGGACAGAGTGAAAGATTCAAGCTACATCTCCATGTTGTTAATGATATAACTGAAGTAGTGTAGGGACATCAAATTAGCTCAGGTATATCTATATACATTGGACATTAAAAACAAAGGAGTCATATAGGCAGAAAATTAACTCAATGGCTTAGGCAAGAAACCAAAGCAGTTGCCCAGAGTTTGGATATATCTGAGCTGCTAGTTCACATCTGTATAGCACATCTCTCATTGTACAGATGTAGCCAAAGAACAAGATTGATCTTAGCATCTTTCTGGCAGGAAAGCATGTCGCATCTCACCTGCACTTGGGTCACACCAACCCCACACAGAGCTACAGGCTTGGGGCAGAGTGGCTGGAAAGCTGCCTGGAGGAAAAGGACCTGGGGGTGCTGGTTGACAGCCGGCTGAACATGAGCCAGCAGTGTGCCCAGGTGGCCAAGAAGGCCAACAGCATCCAGGCTTGTGTCAGAGACAGTGTGGCCAGCAGGACAGGGGAAGTGACCAGACATCCCCCCACACTTAGCACTGGTGATGCCGCACCTAAACCCTGTGTTCAGCTCTGGGCCCCTCACTGCAAGAGGGACACAGAGGGGCTGCAGCGTGTCCAGAGACGGGCAACGGGGCTGGGGAAGGGTCTGGAGCACAAGTCTTATGAGGAGCAGCTGAGGGAACTGGGGGTGTTTAGCCTGGAGTGGAGGAGACTCAGGGGGACCTTATCACTCCCTACAGCTGCCTGACAGGAGGCTGCAAGCAGGTGGGGGTCGGTCTCTTCTCCCAAGTAACAAGCAACAGGGCAAGAGGAAACGGCCTCAGGTTCTGCCAGGGGAGATTTAGATTGGATATTAGGAAAAAAAATATTCCCTGCAAGGGTGTTGAAGCATTTGAACAGGCTACCCAGGGAAGTGGTGGAATCACCATCCCTGGAGGTATGTAAAGAACATGTAGATACGGTGCTTAGAGACATGGTTTAGTGATGGACTTGGCAGTGCTGGGTTAACGGTTGGACTTGATGGTCTCAAACGTCTTTTCCAACCTGAATAATTCTATATAACTTTTGCTGGATCACTTAAAAAGCTGCTTGCAAACACTTTAGTTCTTACTGGTAATTCAACCCTGATTAACCTGAGAAGTCTTAGGTTTTATCCCTGTTTCTGCAATGTGACTTTGGGGAAATCAGCTTTTCTTCCCCACATCCCTCTTTCACTTACTGTAAAACAGAATAATCATAGAATGGTTTGGGTTGGAAGGGACCTTAAAGATCATCTAGTTCTGACCCCCTGCCATGGGCAGGGACATCTTCCATTAGATCAAGTTGCTTGAATCCCCATCCAGCCTGGCCTTGAACACTCCCAGGGAAGAGGCAGCCACAACTTCTCTGGGAAACCTGCTTCTATGTCTCACCACCCTCACAGCAAAGAATTTTTTCCTAACATCAGATCTAAATCTGCTCTTTTTCAGGTTCAAGCCAGTCCCCCATGACCTGTCACTACATGCCCCTCTCCATCTTTCTTGTAGTCCCTCGTTAGATATTGGAAGGCTGCAATAAGTTGTCCCCCAAAGCCTTCTCACTCGAGGCTGAACAACCCCAACTCCTTCATCCTCTCTTCCCAGAAAAGGTTCTCCAACCCTCTGGTCATCTTTGTGGTCCTCCTCTGGACTCACTCCAACAGGTCCCTGTCCTTCTTCTGTTGGGGGCCCCACAGCTGAACGCAGTACTCCAAGTGGGGTCTCATGAGAGTGGAGTAGAGGGGGACAATCACCTCCCTCCACCTGCTGGTCACACTTCTTTTGATGCAGCCCAGGATACAGCTGCTTTTCTGGGTTGCAAGTAGACATTGACAGGTCATGTTGAGCTTCTTGTCCACCAACACCCCCAAGTCTTTCTCCTCCGGGCTGCTTTCAATCCATTCTCTTCCCAGCCTGTATTGATACTGGGGGTGGCCCCAGCCCATGTGCAGGACCTTGCACTTGGCCTTGTTGGACTTCAAGAAGTTTGCACAGGCCCACCTCTCAAGTCTGTCACAGTCCCTCTGCATGGCCTCCCTTCCCTCCAGTGTGCCAACTGCACCACTCAGCTTGGCGTCATTGCCAAACTTGCTGAGGGTGCACTTGATCCCACTGTCCATGTCACCAACAAAGATGTTGAACAGCACTGGTCTCAGTACAGACCTCTGAGGAATGCCACCCATCATTGGTCTCCACTTGGATATTGAGCCATTGACCACAACTCTGAGTTTGATCGTCCAGCCAATTCCTTACCCACCAAGTGGTCCATCCATCAAATCCATGCCTCTCCACTTTAGAGACAAAGATGTCTTGCACGGCAGTGTCAAGTGCTTTGCACAAGTCCAGGCAGATGACATCAGTTGACATTCCCCCATCCACCAGTTCTGTAACTCCATCACAGAAGGCCAGCAAATTTGTCAGGCATGACTTGCCTTTAGTGAAGCCATGGTGGTTGTCACCTCCTTATTTTCCATGTGCCTTAGCATAGTTCCCAGGAGGATCTGCTCTATGATCTTGCCAGGCACTGAGGTGAGACTGACTGGGTTGTAGTTCCCTGAGCCTTCCTTATTTCACTTCTTAAAAATGGGGGGTGTATTTCCCCTTTTCCAGTCAGTGGGAGCTTCACTGGACTGAAGCTGTGCTTCTCAAATATAATGGACAGTGGCCTAGACACTTCATCTGCCAGTTCCATCAGGACCACAGTTGCATCTCATCAGGTCCTGTGGACTTGTGCACCGTCAGGTTCCCTAGATGGTCTTGAACCTGATCATCACTTGCAACAGGCAGTTTTTCATTCTCCCAGTCACTGCCTTTGCCTTCTGTGACTTGGGTGGTGTGGCTGGAGCACTTCAGGTGAAGGCTGATGCAAAAAATACATTGAACACCTCAGCCTTCTCCATATCCCAGGTATTCAGGTTTCCTTTTCCTTCTGTAGAGGGCCTGCATTT
Source organism: Falco naumanni (assembly GCF_017639655.2). Taxonomy (NCBI): domain Eukaryota; kingdom Metazoa; phylum Chordata; class Aves; order Falconiformes; family Falconidae; genus Falco; species Falco naumanni. The sequence continues at coordinate 83,497,797 of NC_054058.1, read as the reverse complement.
TCCATAGTTTTTCTTTTACCACCACCAAATCTGTAGAATCTTTCTTTGTTGCCCTTGACATCCCCGGCCGTATTTCATTCTAGCTATATTGATAAGAGCTATCAAAAGTATTACAAGACCTAAGAGGGGAAGGAAGTACAGAAAGCAAAGCACTGTTATTACTTCACCTTATCTACACTGTATCTCTTCCTCTGAACAGCATTTTATTCTAAACAAAAGAAATTCATCAGAAGTTCAGTATTATCCTTGGCCCATCATGTTTCTATGGTTACAAAGCCTGTGTTTTTCATCTGTAGAAATAGCAAGAATTTTCCCATTGTAATAGACTGCTGTGCCCTGTCCCTCTGACCCTCCTTTGTTAAGAACTGGTTATTCTCATTTTGCCAGTCTCATCAAGCCCTGCACTGAAAGCATCTTTGAATTAGACTACAGGACAAAGCGTTTAAACAGAAACTAAATATTATTTGCAGTAATACCCAGAAATGTCATCACAAAAAGTAGAAATGTAGAAGGCATGTTAAACTTTATCCCTGAAGACTGATCCAGTCTCTATTTTTCAGCAGATTGGGCAAGCCTTTGCGTGATGGAGGGAACACGACCCTCTTCCCAGCAACAGCTGTGTGCCTTGGCCTTTCTTTCAAGCCTGTTGCATAGCTTATGTCAGAGACAAGCCACCAAGCTTCATCACAGATCCAGTCCATCTTGGGTATTTTCTCACGCCATTTGATTTTCTATATGAAGTGCAATACAATGCATACACAAGCATATATATTTGTGTATATATATGCGCATATACAGTTGCAGTATATAAGCAATAAATGTAAATACACATAGACAAGTGTCTCCACTGCATGAACGCCTGTGAGGCAGTACAGATCCCTTTTCTCAACCCCAACTATTCCTTTCTGTGATAAGAAGGCATGCTTATAGATAAAACTTAAGATTCCCTTAAGCACAAGCTTGCAATTCCCTTAACATCCTCTTAAAATACTACTTCCTTTCCCTCCTCTAAACCCCTATGAAGAAAAGCAACCGTCCCTTCTACAAAAAGAAGCCAAGCCCATCCCTTCTTAGATTAATATCAGAATCTGGCTTCTTCTGAGCCAGCTCCCTCTTCATTCCTCCTCCTGACCAGTTTATTTCTCATTTGCATTCTTCTCCTTCAGATATCTGTGGGATTTTATCTCTTGCTGTAACAGTGCAAATTACCGCATAAAAACTCCAAGTCAGTTTGGTGCAGTGATCCACCAGTGACTTCACAGCGTGCCTAATGGAGGGTTTTGTGATGACAAAAAATAACCTACACCAGTACCGTACAAAATGTTCAGTGTGCTCTTGAAAGATTGATAGCGTTCCTGGATGATGCATCTGCCTCTCTCCCGTTTGAAGGGCAAACATGTAAGCTCCCCCTAGGCCAATCACAACCAGTGAGCCCAGCTTGCAGGCTGTGCTGGATGTTTGTCCATCCGCAGCTGTCCGAATGTAAGCTTTAATTCTGTGACCACATCCTTCTAACAGAAAACACTGCAGGTGCGTTTTCCAATGTTTTTAATGGTTTAAAGGGGGGTAGTTGGGTGTTTGTGAGTCCCCCCCCCCCGTCCCCCGTCCCCCCCCCCCCGAATTCTTTAGTAGCTTCCATCCCTCTTGTGTAAAATCCTTTACCAAAATACACTTTGCCTGATCATTCCCAGTCTTATTCCTTATAACGAGGGCAACGAAGCTGGTGAGGGGTCTGGAGCACAAGTGTTATGAGGAGCAGCTGAGGGAACTGGGGGTGTTTAGCCTGGAGTGGAGGAGACTCAGGGGGACCTTATCACTCCCTACAGCTGCCTGACAGGAGGCTGCAGGCAGGTGGGGGTCGGTCTCTTCTCCCAGGTAAGAAGCAACAGGGCAAGAGGAAACAGCCTCAGGTTCTGCCAGGGGAGGTTTAGATTGGATATTCGGAAAATTTTTTTTTCACTGCAAGGGTGTTGAAGCATTGGAACAGGCTGCCCAGGGAAGTGGTGGAATCACCATCCCTGGAGGTGTTTAAAAACACGTAGATGCGGTGCTTAGAGACATGGTTTAGTGATGGACTTGGCGATTCTGGGTTAACGGTTGGGCCTGATGGTCTCAAAGTTCTTTTCAACCTAAATGATTCTCTGATTTTTTTTATTATTTTTTTTTTCTGGACTGCTGCTAACTTCACAGGAAACAACCAGGATTTAAGGAACCTGCAGAAGTGCTTGAAAGCAGAACCCAGGAAACAATATGAAGCAGAATAAGCAAATGTCCTCCCAAGCCTCATTAGAGGAAATGGAGATTTCCTCCAGTTCACTAAAAGCAACTTCTCTATGTTTAATAACTCTTATGGTACTTTCCTTCCCTGAACCAACCCAGGCTCACCTGGAACCCACGTCAAACTTCCACAGTATCCCAGAGCAAGGAGTTCTGGTCTAACTAGGCATGTGGTAAAACACATTTTCCTTTTGTTTGGCTTTGTAGAAATCTCTACCATGCAGTCTCGAAGTGCATTTCTTTGGACCATATCTTCAGTGCTAGTTTGTGTGATTCACAGTGAAGCAAAGAGGAGTAATAAATCAATAACAAGCATGCTGTTCCAAATGATTGGCACAAAAGTTCAACTGAGCAGAGGCTGGCACAACCAGAGTGTCATTAATTTAAGAGATGGATCAACTAAAACTCACAGAAGAATAAGGTGGTGTTCAGTTTTTCTTCTAAACCACAGAGTTTAGAAATAGCATAAATATTTAACCATGAAAGAAGGTTTATTGAGGTGACATTTGCCACAAAAAGGGTAAGAGGATGAGAATAGGGGTGCCTTGGAGACAGACATGTCACGGCCTGTGTCTCAGAAATTGCTGGTTCAGCGCTATGGCTAAACTCTGTTCTACTAGTGCTTTATCTTGTGTCCCCAGATCCTTAGAAATACTGTCAGGGCCAGACTGCTGCTCAACCTAGCTCAGAACGCAGCCAGGACAGACCCTGCTGGATAGGAACTTTTGAGGGCAGAAGGAAAAGGACTCCTATAAACTTTCCAAGATGAGGAAGAATCTGTTCCATGGTGCTCCAAAGTGTCATTAGAATTCACACTACTCCCTTCTACACCGTTGTGAAGGACAACCAACCACTTTTATTTTTTTTCACCAGAAATGCAACCACATGGAATTAATAATACTAGATAAAACTTTAGAAATTAATATTTGTCAAAACTGTATCAACACTCAGCTTTATAATTATAATAATTATCATTAATAATTAATGATTCTGCTCTGGATTGTTTTCCCTTCTTAAATGAATTTTGTTGAGCAGTCTGCAGGTTAGAGCTAAACTAAAGATGTCTATCAGTTTTAGATTGTAAGAGCTGAAACATAAATATTTCTACAGAGTCTGGATAAACTGCAACACCAAGGCAGAAGTGTATTTAAAGGGTCATTTTCCACTCCTTTGGAGCCTTTGAAGAAGGATGTAATTTTTTGGAAAGTTCTGAGAAAGATCAGTGGATTCCATTTTGAGCTGATTGATGTAAAGCAGCAGAGAAAGGTTACCTTTCCTGACATCTGTTTACACCAGCTGTAAATTTGGGGCCATAGCTTTAGGTATGGTTATGGTTGAGAATTATTTTTATGCCTCATTAAAAGCTTAAATGTAGTTCTAATTAAAAACAAAAAATAGTTTGATGATGAAGTGGTTGCCAATTCCTCCTTAATTATCACATTCACCAAATACTAGAGCTAGCTTGTCAGCATTTTGAGTTTTCTAAGTGGAAAGAAGGAGAAGCAATAGATAAGATGTCAATTACGGCAAACTGCAATTAAGATTATTGGCAGATGAAAGCCCTCAGGGAACTAGAGTCCTACATAGCAGGGAGCTTGATAATCTGATGGTCCAACCTTGAAGAAGTGAATGAGTCATGTTATACAATAGAAATTAATCATTTATAAGAAAAGTTTAAAACAAAAATAGGATAGAGAAATAACACACAACCTCCTCTCGTTTTTTCTTGTCTTCTAAGGGACAAATACATTTTTAACCTGAACACAGGTTCCTAGACTGCATGCAGAGCAGGGAACCCAGGAGCTCCTGGCACACACAAGCCGTGTCCCAGCTGTGCACCAGAGTGAGACCCAGGTGTGCCCCTGCCTGGATAACATCCAAGAAGGGAGCCTGAGCATGCAGTCCCTAAAGAGGCTAGCTGCTCCCCAGCTTAGATGGGGGGAGAAACTGCTGGGCAGCCTTGCAGGGCTGTTGATGGGACCTGCCTGCCAAGACTCAGCGCAGCACACCCCAGCAGAAAAGCCCAGATGCTGCCTTTCCCTTCTGCCATTAAACCACAGCAAAAGCAGCCAGCTGGCCTCCGACATAGGTTATCATAACAAAAGAGGTATCTGGGGACCGATACTGAAGACAAGATCAGAAAGTAGGGAGGCTTCCTGGGTTGCTACCTTCTGTGGCAAATTAATTCAAAAACTACTGTGAAGAGAGAGAAAAAACCCTATCCTCTGATACTGAAGACAGTAACAGTTGTTTCATAATGGCAGCAATCTTTCCACCAGCCAGCAGCCTTGTGCAGCAGCACTTGTGTCAAGTGAGAAGCATGAAAACAAGACTTTCAGTTCATATTTCCTCCCACCACATCTCTCTCAGACAATAATGAGGCTGAGGAGAAAGGAAGTTATTGTAGTCATAACAGCTGTAATAAAACATTCATACCAGCAGATACCGTGAGGTTAAACTAGATGAGATAACTCAGTACCGCAAACAGCATTTCTGTCCTTCACTGTGTGACCACCACTGAGGCTTTGCCATGAGATGTGCTGCTGCACATCTTTCTAATTTTGCATTTTTTTGCATTTCTTATTCTGAAAGGGGTGCACAAAGGGAGCTCTACCCATTTTCCTCCCTATTAGCACTTCCTAAGGGGTCGTATAACTCAGAAATACTGGTATGACAACCACATTCCCCCTCTCCTTTCAGCTTGGAGCTCCATCAAGCTGTGCTGTAATACCTTTTTATTCACTAAAGTCTCATTTAAATCTAATTAATCTGTTCCTTCCAGTATTCAGAGTCCCATCTGCTTACTCAGGGGACAGGAGAAAATTGTCATTCCTTTAGTCAGCAATAAAGTGGCAGCACATTTCAGAGAACATCAGTGTGGTTTCATTGTGACTTCTGCATTATCCCATGTTAGCTAAGCTCCCAGTAGTAAAAGAAATTCTGCCCTCAATTTTTCTGCTGACAACGCTGTGGTGACAGGGGCCATACAAGCAAATAGCTTTTATAGACAACCTGATAGACCATGTAGATAAACTAGAAGAGATACAAGCTCACGTTTTCTCATGCATCAGTAAAATTCATCACTGAAGTCAACTAGCAGAAAATATATTTTTAGTGAAACCTATGCTGGAAAGAATACAACCTAAGTTCCAGAAGTAAGATGGACAGGGCATAGAAAATGCTGGTTTGGGTCACCGAGGCAAGACATTGCCACCATGTCATTTCTTCAGTGGTTACTTGAAAGAATAGGGAGCTTAGTATCCTGTGCATAGAAAGAAGGAGAAAACTTGCCAATTATTCCTGATAGTCATCAAGTATGACAGCTGATTTTTTGCATACCTGGCACACTGTGACTTTCAGCATCCACTGCAAATAATGGGATTGTGCAGGTGACATCCACATCCCAGGGACTGGTCTTGGGCCACACGCTTAGAAGGCAACTGGGAGCCATGGTACCTTATCAGTAGGTGTCACTTACGCTGCAGTTTCATACTCTGCTGAAAACCACCAGTTCACCAGGTACAGAGGGACACAGCACCTTTCCTCATCCCAACTGAAGCAGTGGGATGCTCTCCAGTGTCAGTACAGAATGGAAAAGCAGGCTCTGAACTGAGGCTGCTCCAGGCAATATCTACTGCTTTGAAAGAGTTTCTCATTTTCAAAGTATTGTTACAGGTCTATAGAGCTAATTAATATTGGCTCCAAACTCTCAAGTAAGTTCTCCTTTAATTTTTTTTTCTTTTTAGTAAAACTTATGACACTACTCTGTTTTGGGCACTAACGTGTCTGCCAGCCTTATGCTGGTGATCTCCTACAATAATACAGTGTAGGAGCGACAGGTCCACTTAGGTAGCACCAGAATTAAATAGAATAGCAATGGTTGGCAATTGGTTCAAATTATATACTATATATGTGGGGGTTTCCTAAATCCTAACTTTGGAAATAATGTATACACAACCAACTGAAAGTAAATGCAGATTTTCCCCAGTAATCATTGAATTATACTTTCTGAGGGACAAGACATATTCCATTTTAGAAAATAAAAAAATCACTGTGGTGAGAAAGACTTTCTGTTTAACCAGTGCGACAACACATGAAGATATTGTAGTGGATTTTCCTTTGTTCCAAATCTTTACATCAGAATTATCTTTCCAAAAGACACACTGTAGTTAAAATTGATCAAAATAATTGATACAGTGCAAAAATTGCTGGCTGAATTTTTTAATTTGTATATGCTCTACTAAGGTGGCTAGATTACTTGATTACCATGTCTCTCTACAACTGAAAATATATAAATTGCTGAATAAAGGTGACCAAGCTTAGTGAAGTTAGTGATATACACAGACTACAAAGGTGTTGCAAATTATCAGGGCAATTATTTCACTAGTGACCAATCCTGCTTTGTAAGTACTCCGATAGTCCAGCACAGATCTCATCTTTTCATTAAATAACAACATAGCAATAGACTTCAGAAATAGAAAACTGTTTATGTTACTGAAAGCAAAATGGATAAAGTCATGCAGACAACAGAAATTAGTGGTAATATTTAAAGATTTTACTCATTTTAGTTCTGATCAAAAGTTTTTAAGTCCTAAATTGCATTATGCTTCCAGCTATTTTTCATATGACTTCTATTGTGCATGACATGAATGAAAACCTGCCTGTAAACTATGAGCATCAAAAATACTGTAGTTGGAAGTTCACTCCATAAGTATCCATAGAATTTTGCATTCAGCTAAAAGTCAGGCAGTCATCAGGACAGAGCACTTACTGAAGCAAACTTAGGTTTAGGTTAATTGATTAGGTTAACCAACTAATTTACAGCCTTATTTAGAGATTTGCATACCCCCTGGAGTTCTCTGCTGTTTTATTTTGGTAAGTGAGACACCTAGGCTACGAATTTCTACTTTAGGTCCCCAAATTAAGCTTTTGTGCCCTCATCATGTTGAGAAGATGAAAAAAACCCAACCACAAAAAAACACTAGCCTTCCAAAAGAGACTTGGGAAAGAAAGGAGGGAGAGGAAGATTAAAGAAGTTTTGAGGTAAGCTGGAAGATTTTCTGCATTGTCTCAGAAAAGCGGGATCCAATTTTGTACTTAACCTCAGGGAGGAAAACCAAACAAATTTTGAAGAGACAATAGGTGTATTTGAGTGGCGCTGTAGAGGTTTTGATTGCAAAAGTCCTTTGAAAGCTGTGTATATATATGCAATTAATTATTTAACGTCTAACAAAACCTCAGGACTGAATATAGAATGCTGGTAGCCTCTCCAAAGTTAATATTGAATATAGCATTTCTATATGCTTTTAGTACTGAACAGAGCTTTCAACTTCAGCTCTTTTCTTCCTTCAAATTCTATCAAAAGAGAGAAAACATTATGCAATTTACACATAATAGCTCATCCCAGACCAGACAAGCTTTGAAAAGGTTTTTAAAGAGATTATGATAGTTGAAGTATTTCTATTTATTTTTTAACATTTTTTGAACTTTGTTTTCTAATTTTCTTAAAATACCAATGGAAAATAACATCATGGGCGAAATTTATTCAAATAGTTTCATTAAATGAATATAATTCATCATGAACTCTTTATCTTTCTGAAATTATATGATAAATATCTTCTTGGAAGTGATATTAGGGAAGTGAGGCCCTATGAGATCAAAGCTATTACCATAAAAACAGCTCAAAGTCAAAGCCATCTTTTGACTGTTTGGATATTAGTTAATAATCTCAACACAGTCATGAACTAGCCTCTCAGTTGCACCTGTCACTGGTTTAGGTCCTTTTCTCAGTTTAAAAAAAGTCCAAAGCAGCTACACACACCTGTTTACATGTTTCTCTCCAAAACAGGATGGACATTTTCCTGCCAGTGATGTGGGGAAGTCCAGATAGTGGGCAGCACAAAAGCTGCAGGCACAGCGCATCAGCCTGGCTATCCCATCCCTCCATTTCTAAAAAAAACCCAGAAGTGTTTGTTTTCTTTTCCACCAGCTACCACTCCTGAAAGCTCCATCTTCAGGGAGTTCATCCCTCTCTTCAGTTACTCAGGACACATTTCTGCAGCTGAGAACTCCACAGTGTCTAAAACATCTCTGTATCTTCTCCTTCCTGATAGAAGAAAGAGAGAGAAGATCCCACTTACTGCACTGTGCCTTTTTACTAGTCCTTGCTGACCCACTTCGTGATCTGATTGATCAGATTCTCTGTGAAAGAAAAACCTCTCCTCTTCCTTGTATCAATCCAATTAAGCCTTTGCCCTGGTTTCAGCTGAGACAGAGTTACTTTTCTTCTTAGTAGCCGGTGCAGTGCTGTGTTTTGGCTCTGATGTGAGAACAATGTCGATAGCACACTGATGGTTTTAGTTATTGCTGGGTGACGTTTATACCAAGTCAAGGACTTTCCAGTTTCTTGGGCCCTGCCAGTGAGAGGGCTGGAGGGGCATGGGAAGTTGGGAGGGGACACAGCCAGGACGGGTGACCCGAACTAGCCAAAGAGGTATTCCGTACCGTATGACGGCAAGCTGAGTATATAAACTGGAGGAGGAAGAAGAAGGTGGGGGGACATCTGGCATGGTGTTTGTCTTCCTGATTATGGCATTAAAGCGTTTGTCTTCCCGAGTAACCGTTACGCGTGATGCAGCCCGGCTGTCCTGGGGATGGCCGAACACCTGCCTGCCCGTGGGAAGTGGGGATGAATTCCTTGCTTTGCTTCTGCTTTACCTATTAAATTGTTCTTATCTCAACCCTCAAGTTTTACATTCCAATTCTCCTCCCCATCCCTCTGGGTGATGGGGGGGGGGGGGGTGTTGGGGGGGGGGGGGTGGGTGAGGTGTGAGCTTGTGGCTGCAAGGGGCTTGGTTACCAGCTGGGGTTCAACCACGACAGCTTTCTAACCTCTCTTAGGCAGGAATTCAACCACGACAGCTTTCTAACCTCTCTTAGGCAGGAAGACCATCCTCTCCCTGACTGGGGAGGTGAAAACCAGAAGCTGTGCATGGCAGCCTCCCTCCTGCCATTTATCTCGCATACAAGAGAGAGACTGTGGGAGCTGGCAGCCTCCCCCAGTGCTTGGTCTAAAATAACTGCAGTGTCCAAACAGCTCCTGAGATTTACACCGAGACTATATGCTGCCCCAGGATCTGACCAATATATTCTGCATGGTTTCAAACAGGCAGGACTCACAGTTGTGATGGTAGAAAGCCAGTTACCATGCTAATAAATGCAATATGGAGGAAGCTTGTATTGCTGCTGTTGAAACGCTCTCTTCTATGAAGTGTACTCCATCTACATCCTTATCTTAATGGAGCTCAGATAAAATTGAATGCCTCTCAAACTAACTCTTTCCATCCCTCTCTCTTCATACTTGTGCTTTCTTCTTTAGCCATGCTTGTCAGATCCATGTTAAGTGGATAGGCACAGTTTACAGATTACAATCTAGCCTTTTTTCTTTTTTTTTTACCCCCAGAATACGATGACACCCTAGTTGGCCTGTCTTATGTATATGACTGTACAATACAGCTTTACAGTTTTATGCGTAGTTGAACTTTTTTGTCCTGCATCTGTCATAAAACAATGTTTGGACAATTCTGTTACATCAAACATAAATATAAAAGAACATATTTTTAAAAGTACTTACGTAAAATTTAATAAAATATGCTAGAAACCATTTATTTATATCTGAGCTATAATGAAAGCACATAGCATACGTTATCTTGAAAAAATGGATAAACATGTATTTACATTATACTAATTTTTAAGATAGTAATTATTAATAAATGATATTGAAATCTGATTATAATAAATACTTCAGGAGTATATTAATAATAGTTACTAATAAATATTATGTAAGTAAAAGATTTTGTTGCCTGTGCATGTATTTATACATTCATCAATCATCACTGGGTTTAAATAACTTCACTGTCATTGTGTGTTCACCATTCACTCAACCTTGTCATTTTTTCATACCATTTTTCTATGCAATATATACTTTATATCATTTATAACAAACTTTTCCCCTATACTTTTTAGCTACTTTTCAAGACTTTTTCAAATCTTTTTTATGTGTTTTCCTTTAGGTCAGGCATTGGAAGACCTGATCCAGAGAAAACATAGTCAAGTTGAATATAATCAATTGACCTCCCCCCAAGGAAGCCAGCAGCATCCCATTCACATGAAAAGTATTCCCTTCTGGCTCCTGTTTGAATCTTGGTATTTCTGAAAACCGTTCACCAATCTGGAAAGGGAAGACACAGAGAGGAGCAATACAGAGAATGGAGAGTTTTGCAAAAGCCCAGGGCAAGGGCAACCCACTGGCACAAATGCAGTTCCTGGAGGAAAGCAGCCTTCATGCCTGGCAGGGCTGGTGTGACCTCCTGCTGCTGGGAAGCATCCATCAGCATTCCCACAAGTCACATCACCACCAATGGAGAAGAAAGGCTTAATTCAATCTCTTACCTACCCTCAGTGAATATAACTGGAAGTGCTGCTTTGCTTCATGCTTTCTCGACATTTAGCACTAAGGATTTCTGTTTGGCCTTCAGCATGTATCATCCATTTTCAGCATACCCATCCTCTTCTTTCCTTTCTCTCTCTTTTTTTTTTTCTTTTTTTTTTTTCTTTTTTTTGTTCATTTTTTAATTCTTTTTTTCATTTTGAATTTTAGTACTGAAATAGAAACTACACTTAGCAATTCCTCCATGGATTTTTATTTCAAGTAAGATTTGCAAAGCCCTGTCCTTGCCAACAAGTACTTCTCCCACTCCAGCAAAACCTCTACTGAACAGCACTGCTTACTTGTGTGACAGCACTGTCCTTACAGGAATCGGGGACATGTGGAAAGATGCCAAGTTCAGCACTAGGACTTGTATGAACATTCAGCCTAACAATCTATCCAGAGCTCTCACTGCCATAATTAGAAAAGGCTTCCAAATATCATAATGAAAAAGAAATATATGTATACGGTTTTCTGGGAAATGTCAGGCAATCTCACTACAAGTATTATCATTTCTTTCTTGCACTTTTCAGTGTTGTTGCTGATTTTAGCTCGTTTATATCTTTTGCCCTTTGTGCAGGAATTTTTGTTGTTATTGTTGTTTGATGAAATAACTAGCTTTCAACAGCTTTTTTAATTTAACTGATAAACTTGTGGGGAGATAGGTGAAACTTAAGAAAGTTTGTTGAAGCAAAGTGTCTAGTCACAGACACACGTTTTAAATGAGGAACATGTATAAGGCAATTTGGGTAGGATGGTCAGAACAATGGATTGAAAAAAGTCCCTGTTTATAAATTGCTATTTACATAATCTGCCATTTCTGTTATCTGCAACATTCTGCACAACAAAATTACTGGGAGCAAACAAGATTTAAATGTCACTATATGAACTAATCTTAGCCAAAGCATAAGAAATTTAAATTAGCTCACAGTTAAAGCAGCTTGCGTGACACACTTAGAAGATGAAGTAATCTTTTCAGCAGGACAAGGATGGTGGCTCAGCCCTGATCTTTGCTCAGCTGGTAATTTGGCTGCCCCTCTGTATTTTGAAGGTGAGGTGTCATCCTTAGAAGGTAGCACACCAGCCTGCCAAAATGACATGCTTCTCACATGGGGGAGCCATCTGCAGGTCACCTTATGCTTCAGTTCGAACAATTGAACAAAGAGGATGTTCTTCTTTAACTGCACAATAACCAATATGGTCACATCTGGGGCAACTCACCAGGAACGAAAAAATGTTGAGCATTGTGGGTTTAGTCCCTGCAAGTATCTTCTGGTCCTGATTCTGCAAAGCATTTAAGGCTAAGCTAAATGGAAAACATGTGACTAGCCGCGCTGAAGTTCAAAAGTACCTTGTACTCTTCAAAATAATCCCATGCTTATGGTCTTTGATGGATTAAGGCAAGAATGAGAACAAGTTTGTAGAAGTGAGTCAGTGTTTTGTCCTGTGGATAACAAGGCACTTGTTTGGCACTGTTGGTCCCGGTATGCTTTCTGAATGAACTCGTATAGTATCTATATGACCAACAACAGTATTTGGGGAGCTGGCATACATAAAAGAACCCAAAGTAAGGTAGTGCTCTGACCGGTAGTCTTTGCGGCAGAAGTGATTTTTAATAAAACTTGGTGCTGAGCCCTCTCATGAACAAACCACATAACCCCCCATCTATGGGGGTTGTGTGGGTCAGAGAGAAATAAGATAGTGCTGGACAGTTCTCCCCATCTTATCAATCCACAGCTTCTAGCTGTCAAGGGCAGTCCACTACATCAACTGACGTCCCTAGTACAGCCTGTACACACCCCAAGATCTCCTCTTCCTGTCTTTCTTCATGTCCAGTATCATTACCTGCATGAAGACACTGTGAATCTTTGCTCCTGCATCACAACAGAGATGTCTACTTGCTTACCAGTCTTTGGGGCTGCTGTAGGTAATAAAGTCATAAAATCAGAGAATCATTCAGGTTGGAAAAGACCTTTGAGACCATCAGGTCCAACCATTAACCCAGGATCGCCAAGTCCATCACTAAGCCATGTCTCTAAGCACCGCATCTACGTGTTTTTAAACACCTCCAGGGATGGTGATTCCACCACTTCCCTGGGCAGCCTGTTTCAATGCTTCAACACCCTTGCAGTGAAAAAAAAATTTTCCGAATATCCAATCTAAACCTCCCCTGGCAGAACCTGAGGCTGTTTCCTCTTGCCCTGTTGCTTGTTACTTGGGAGAAGAGACCGACCCCCACCTGCCTGCAGCCTCCTGTCAGGCAGCTGTAGGGAGTGATAAGGTCCCCCTGAGTCTCCTCCACTCCAGGCTAAACACCGCCAGTGCCCTCAGCCGCTCCTCACAAGACTTGTGCTCCAGACCCTTCCCCAGCCCCGTTGCCCATCTCTGGACACGCTGCAGCCCCTCTGTGTCCCTCTTGCAGTGAGGGGCCCAGAGCTGAACACAGGGTTTGAGGTGCGGCATCACCAGTGCCCAGTACAGGGAGATGATCACTTCCCCTGTCCTGCTGGCCACACTATCTCTGATACAAGCCAGGATGCTGTTGGCCTTCTTGGCCACCTGGGCACACTGCTGGCTTATGTTCAGCCGGCTGTCAACCAGCACCCCCAGGTCCTTTTCCTCCAGGCAGCTTTCCAGCCACTCTGCCCCAAGCCTGTAGCGCTGCGTGGGGTTGGTGTGACCCAAGTGCAGGACCCAGCACTGAGCCTTGTTGAGCCTCATACACTTGGCCTCAGCCCATTGATCCAGCCTGGAAGATCCCTCTGCAGAGCCTGCCTGCCCTCAGGCAGATCAACACTCCCCCTCAACTTGGTGTCATCTGCAGACTTACTGTGGGTGCACTCAATCCCCTTGTCCAGCTCTTCAATAAAGATATTAAACAGAAGTGCCCCAATACTGAGCCCTGGGGAACACCACTTGTGACTGGCCACCAGCTCGATGTAACTCCATTCAGCACCATTCTTTGGGCCTAGACATCCAGTCAGCTTTTTACCCACAGAACAAACACCCACATCCAAGCCATAAGCAGCAAGTTTCTCCAGTGGGAGATGGTGTCAAGGGCTTTACTAAGGTCCAGGTAGGCAACATCCACAGCCTTTCCCTCATCCGCTGAGTGGGTCACATTGTCATAGAAGGAGATCAAGTTTGTCAAGCAGAACCTGCCTTTCACAAACCCCTGATGGCTCGGCCTGATTCCCCAGCTCTCCTGCACGTGCCATGTGATGGCACTCAGGGTGACCTGCTCCATAACCTTTCCTGGCACCGAGGTCAGGCTGACAGGCCTGTAGTTCCCTGGATCCTTCTTCCTGCCCTTCTTGTAGATGGGCATCATGTTCGCTAATCTCCAGTCAACTGAGGCCTCTCCAGTTTGCCAGGTCTGCTGATAGATGATGGAGAGTGACTTGGCAAGTTCCTCCACCAGCTCCCTCAGTACCCTCAGGTGGATCCCATCCGGCCGGCCCCATAGACTTGTGTGCATCTAACTGGTGTGGCAGGTCACTAAGCATTTCCCCCTGGACTGTGGGACTTCATTCTGCTCCTTGTCCCAATCTTCCTGCGCAGGGGGCTGAGTACCCAGAGGGTAACTGGTCTTCGTATTAAAGACTGAGGCAAGGAAGGTATTAGATCCCTCAGCCTTTTCCTCGTCCTTTGTGGCAATGTTCTCCCCTGCATCCAATAAAGGATGCAGATTATCCTTGGCCCTCCTTTTGTTTCTAATGTTTTTGTAAAAATATTTTTGTTGTCTTTTGTGGCAGTGGCCAGACTGAGTTCTACCTGGGTTTTTGCCTCTCTAATCTTTGCCCTGCGTAACCTTACAACATCCTTAACTCCCTTCCTTACATTCACTGCAGTCTTAATGGCTGAGGAAGTCAAGAGCAAGACCTGGTTCTTCTTCTGCTTGTGGACACTCAGCACTCATTGCAGTAGCACATGGACCGTAAGAGGTTCAAGCATAGCCCTCCTCTCAAAGATCTCATGCAGATCAGCACAGCATGGGCAATTATGTTCAGTTGCAGCCAAGAAACCACACCTATATGCATGTGTCCTTCATCTCTTTAATTCTGGATCCACACTGCAATTTAATTTGTAGCTCAATCCAGGTGACCCAGTGCAACTTCACACTAGGGCAGGGGAAGGGAACGAGAGAATGGAGCTTTCTAATCCCCAAATCCACCAGTATGACCACTTCTGCCCGTACACTTCTTTTTGTAATGGGATCCATATGTGACTTAATGATAATTACACAATCATGGAGATAATGAGGTTACAAAGTCTGCTGATGACACTAAGGTAGCATACACAGCTGCAGCTGTAGAAGTGCAGAGACACCTTATGGTCCCAGGTGACAGCATGAAAAATTGACAGAGGAAATTCTGTGTAGGTAACATAAGAGATGTGCATGAAAACAAACACTCCTAACTTTATTTATAAAAAGGATGAGCTTTAAAACAACTATTTCCAAGCAACGAAATCTGGTGTTATACTGGATAACTTTATGAAAAGCAAGATTTCCCAGTCTTCAGAGGACTGCTTCCCCAGAGTGGAATAAATTTGTTATTATATGTAGTCTTAAGCACCACTTTGTAAAATATTTTTATGAGAGTATTACAATCATATTTTAATAGTTTTGCATTTAAATTTATATTATGAGAAAAAACTAATGAAAATTGCTTTATTGGATTGTTTCCTGCACTTTATCAATTCCTTGCCAGGTTGCTTGCAAAGACTACAGAAAAATCCTGAGGGTACCATAATTATGTTTCATAATATGGTAATTACATGTATACAACTTTAAAAAGGAGAAATCTTTAGGGATATCTTCCTTTTACAGACTGTCACAATCACAATCAACTAGTCATATAGAAATTTAAATAATTACATGTCTGAATTCGGTCCTGGTTTTAACTTATTTTTTCTTTTTTGGTATTAACTCGGGTAACAGGTACTAGATCAGTACAACTAAAATGAGTTTTGCTTTTCTGCCACCGCATTATAGGACCAGATGATGTCCCGAGTCCCTGTCAACCTGAGTTACTCAATGGGTCTGTGATCATTGCCCAAGACCGAGCCTGTGACTAACTATAAACTGCCCTGCCAGTATTACCCCAGTGGTTAAAAACACTTTGCAGGAGAAGAGGCCCAGCTAATACTTTTCATTTCCATCCTTCTTTGTAAGGAAACAGAGAGCCATGGTCTAACCGCAGCATAAAAACAGGAGTCCGAAACTGATCTGAGTCTTCTATCAGTCTATCTCCATTCACTTTGGCTCACTTTTACAGTGGCATGAGTGTGAAATGAATCATGCCCTCTATTTTTTACCACCATGCCTACAGCCAAAGTAAAGTGATACATATCAGGCAACGCAAAGGGGGACAGCATCTTAGAAGCAAACTGCTGAGTTACTTCCATACCCTGCTCCTAAGCTGGAAACTGGACATTTCAAGGCTGAGATGAATAAAACCATGAATGGTGAGAATGATAAGGGCTCTGGCAGAGAAGAGGAAGATTCCCAAACAATGCATGTTGTCTGGTCTCTGTGCCTTTTCAAGTTCCACAATAGAAAATTGTCATACTACTACCTCTTACAAAAAGGAATGGTAAAAATTAGTGGAAGAGGAATTATAGCTTTCCTTGGACTGCAGTTTTATTCCATCTAATTGAAGTACTCCACAAAACAAAAATAATGACGTTATTAGCCAGTTAAGTCATCAAAGGCTCTATTTATGTAATAATGTTTATAAGGCTTTAATGATAAACAAGACAGTCAACACAGAGTTTGTCCTGTTTAACATAAACTCTATTAGGAAACACTTAACTATGTATTGATTCATTTGACCTGTTTCACTGTGATAGATGGAGACCTATGCCTGTCCATATGTAATGAATCCCTTCAGCAAAGGCCTTCATCCAATGAAAACTTGTAATAGTGGGTGTCACTGCATTAAAAAGTATTAAAAACTAAGGAGAAAAAGGAACACAGTCTTAGAAGACTGTATGATGACTGTTTCCAGGTTCATACTAGAGTATCAGGTTTTGACATGTGATAAGGACACAGGCATAAGGAATTCAAATGCATGAAACAGGTGTGTCCTGGAATACTAGATTAACGGGCAAGTAAATGTTAAATATTCATTTCCAGCAAAACAAATCAACAGGTAGCAGAATCAGAGAATCATTGAATGGTTTGAGTTACAAGGGACCTTAAATATTATCTAGATCTAACCCCTCTGCCGTGGGCAGGGACACCTTCCACTAGATCAGGTTGCTCAAAGCCCCATCCAGCCTGGCCTTGAACACTGCCAGGGAAGAGGCAGCCACAGCTCCTCTGGGAAACCTGCTTCTATGTCTCACCACACTCACAGTAAAGAATTTCTTCCTAATATCTGATCTAAATCTACCCTCTTTCAGGTTGAAGCCATTACCTCTTGCCCTACTGCTACAGGCCCTGCAAGATGTCTGTCCCCATCTTTGTTAGAAGTGCCCTTTAAGTACTGGAGGGCAGTTATAAGGTCTCCCCAAAGACTTCTCCAGGCTGAACAACCCGGACACTCTTAGCCTGTCTTCACAGAAAAGGTTCTCCAGCCCTCTGGTCATCTTTGTGGTCCTCCTCTGGACTGACTCCAACAGGTCCCTGTCCTTCTTCTGTTGGGGGCCCCACAGCTGAACCCAGTACTCCAGGTGGGGTCTCACAAGAGTGGAGTAGAGGGGGACAATCACCTCCCTCCACCTGCTGGTCACACTTCTTTTGATGCAGCCCAGGATACAGCTGCTTTTCTGGGTTGCAAGTAGACATTGACAGGTCATGTTGAGCTTCTTGTCCACCAACACCCCCAAGTCTTTCTCCTCAGGGCTGCTTTCAATCCATTCTCTTCCCAGCCTGTATTGATACTGGGGGTGGCCCCAGCCCATGTGCAGGACCTTGCACTTGGCCTTGTTGGACTTCAAGAAGTTTGCACAGGCCCACCTCTCAAGTCTGTCACAGTCCCTCTGGATGGCCTCCCTTCCCTCCAGTGTGCCAACTGCACCACTCAGCTTGGTGTCATTGTCAAACTTGCTGAGGGTGCACTTGATCCCACTGTCCATGTCACCAACAAAGATGTTGAACAGCACTGGTCCCAGTATGGAACTCTGAGGAATGCCACCCATCATTGGTCTCCACTTGGATATTGAGCCATTGACCACAACTTTTTGAGTGTAACCATCCAGCCAATTCCTTACCCACCAAGTGGTCCATCCATCAAATCCATGCCTCTCCACTTTAGAGACAAAGATGTCATGTGGGACAGTGTCAAATGTTTTGCACTAGTCCAGGCAGATGACATCAGTTGACATTCCCCCATCCACCAGTTCTGTAACTCCATCACAGAAGGCCAGCAAATCTGTCAGGCATGACTTGCCTTTAGTGAAGCCATGGTGGTTGTCACCTCCTTATTTTCCATGTGCCTTAGCATAGTTCCCAGGAGGATCTGCTCTATGATCTTGCCAGGCACTGAGGTGAGACTGACTGGGTTGTAGTTCCCTGAGCCTTCCTTATTTCACTCCTTAAAAATGGGGGGTGTGGTGTGTGTGTGTCTCCCCTTTTCCAGTCAGTGGGAGCTTCACTGGACTGTCATAATTTCTTAAATATGATGTATAGTGGCGATAATCCTCTGCCTCACCAAGAAGAACCTTTGCCTTCTGTGATTTCAGTGATGTGGCTGGAGCACTGGAGAAGATAAACCTGTCTCTCCAAGAAGAACCTGATTCATTAAAAAATCAAATGTGAGCTAAATAGCCCTTTGGTAAAGAGGAAACATACAGGCATTCATTTACTGGACTAGTTAAAAAATTTGGAGACTGAAGACTAATTTCTAATTTTACTTTCATCAGTGTATACTCAAAGAAACTCCCCTGATTTCAATGGGATTTCGGTTGGTCCAGACTTTTAGCAGCTTTAATGCCATGTCTGTCCTTGAACTCTCCATTTGTTGGAAAGATCAATCTTTTCCTAAATCCTGAGTACTCCTGTCTGATTTCCAGTGCTGTAGGAATTTTGAATAAGATCATCATTTTCTCTCTTCATGTTCTTTTTAATATTCCAGGCTACGAGATAATTTCTGTAAAGTTCTGTGTGGATACCTCCATAAAGTGTCCTTATTCCAAATTCATTGAACAGGTGTTACTTTTACACACCTGCAGATGGTAAGGCTGCCGGAACGGACATCAAAGCAAAGCTAAATAGCACTTGTGATAATGTAATGCCAATTCTTCATTCAGCCTACAGCTATCATGAGTAATTCAAAACAAGCAGGCTCCAAATGCTGAACTGGACCTAGATGGAGTAGCGGAAATACAGTTAAGAGGGATAGTCCAGGAGGTCTCACGCTTTCTACAGAAAGGTATGGTTTTGTTTTATATACAGGAAGAAATACTTACCAGAACCTCACAATAAACCTTTCCAAAAGAAATACTCTCAAATAAAAAGATTTTTTTATTTATTTTGATAACAGAAATGCTTTGGGATTTCCTTTACTATTTTATTGCTATGATTTATATATATTGAGTTATAATAGTAAAAAAAAATCAGAATTATTCTCTTTGATAGCGTTTGAGGGAGACAAGACAAGGCTGTGACTTGAGAGGAAAAGGAATCTTTTGTTGTTTTGATTTATTGACTGTCTGGCTGAAGGTGTCTCCCCAGCACTAGTTCTTTTCATGCTTCTGATAATCACCATTTTTGACTAGATGATGTCTTAGCTGCTTCCCCCTACAAACAATTGCACAGGGGCAGACTGATCTAAAAGCTGCCACGACACAACCTCATTACCTTGGTCTAGCGCCTTCTTGCATCAAGAGGCATGTGAGCTTTCTGTAGTGTCTTAGAGATGACCTTGCACCCTTTACCTCCTTCCCACCACCTCTCTGTTGTTGGAGGCACCTGCAGTTCAGGGAAGTTACTTGCACCACAGGGAACTAAAAGCAGCAGTATCTAAACCTATACTGGCAGTTTTCATGGACTGGCTGTTTCTAAATGGGGTGGAGCATAGAACAGGTAGTGGTTTTCACAGCAAAATACAATAAAAAGTTATGTCCATCTGAAGCAAATGAAATTTCGGTTTTGTTGCATGTCAAACCACAGGATGCAGTGTGCACTGTGAACTTAGGGAATATTTAACAATATTTATAGTACACAGTAAGCATTTTGGACTAAGTTATACTAGTAGCCTCCACGACACTAGGTGCTACTCGATATGTGCCAAAAAAAGCAGGTAGGCATTAACAAAGTCTTAAAATATATAAGCAAATTAAATTGCAAAAATCTAATGCATACATCTTAAAGACAAGATATGGAGAAAAGCAACAGCTATTGATTTAATTTCTTAGGCTCAAGTGCTGAGAAACTTGGACATATTTTTTTTTTATTATTATTTTATTTTTAGACTATGCCTCCAGCAGATCAGGCCCGTGCATAATAAGGTAATAAAATGCTACTTTTTTTAAGGACCCATATTTCTTCAGTCCTAACCATAGGAAAGATTTTCATTGCCTTAATGATCAAATCCAACTAGCACCTTTTCACTCCAAAATAAAACTACAGTATTAACAAGGTAGTGGAGTTACACAGGCCTGCTTCCCTCCCACTGCTTGGCACAAGGCAGTGACGCTGCTGACGGGTGTCATTTACTCTACTGGCAACACTCCTGCATCGGAGATAAATCTATCTACATCCAAGTCCAAATCGGAATACAGCAACGATTTATGTACAAATGAACATCTACATGACTGCTGGGGATTAAAGCACATAAAGAATGAAGTCATAGCCACCGAGACTACAGGGGGACTGTGGGGGGATAACACAGATATTTACTCAAATTTGGTTTAGTCAGGATACATGATAAAAATCTTCACTTCTGGTGCATTTTGTAAAGAGATGTAAATAACTTCATTCCTCACCTCAGTCATGTTATCAGCCTTGGATCTAAAAGTATGCCTATTCATTAATTAATAGTGTTCAGTTTGATGAGCTTTTCATTAACATTGGCCGTGAATGTTTTACTCTTCCTGAATGATTCAGCATTCTAAGGCTGTAAGGAAACCATCTGAGAAAAATCATAAAGTGCAATGCCAGTGCCTGGCCATTGACAGCAGGTACGTTTGTCATGAAAATACCAGTTAAGAATTCCCAGCTGATGGTTAGTTACTCTAAAAATGTTATTAACTAAGAGTTTCCAAGGAAGCAGAGAGAAATAACCTCTTGATTTCCAAAGTGACTGCTTTCCCAGGACAATGCACTAGAAATCTTGAACTAGATTCTAAGGATTTTAACTAAATATAACATTTCACGCAAACAACCTAAGTCGTAGAGGTGTGTCTATATGGTGAAATGAACTGTCATTACTTGATAATGAAAATTAAATAAAGAAAAATCTAGCTTAACTCTGATTGAACTACTAGGTCCTGAAAATTGATGCTATTTATCAAGCCCAGCTGAAAACAACTCTAGATCAGTACCCAGACCTGAATATACCTGCAACCAGTGGAAAAAGCAGACAGATTGTGCAAGTACTTACACTCGAGGCCAATTTGCATTTATGAGCAAGTCCTGAATATGCATAGATATGAAGTCTTGGAAAGGGAGTTCTGCATTCATGTGCTTGTTTATTTAATACACAAATGCAACACCAGCTACATTAAGCAAGAACGCATAATATTTTATTAGGCAAGAAAAGAAGCTTACAAAGGAAAAGGAAGCATTATTATCCCAGTTTTACAGAGCATGGAATAATGAACAAAGAGCTTAGTAGCTTATCTTGGGTTACATGGGAAGTCTGAGGCACGGGCAGGAAATGAAGCCCAGCCTGTTTGCTTCCCCCTGTTTCTTACCCCTCACCTTTGAGTCTGCACATCTGAAATCAAAGGCATACACATTCTTTCAGACTACATCGGGGAAGGTTTGTACAGCTCTGTTCTTACAAGTAGTAAACCTTTAACTTAATCTATAATTGAAGAGGCAGCACTTCCAGGAGGCAAGTCTATGCCAGGGCATTGGTTCAGTACAGAACACGATTACTCATGAAATTTTTAGTACTTTTTCCAGTATTGCCTCTGTGGTCCTTAAAGTTTTCCATTTGAATTCACTATATCTAGTAAGATCGTGACCATAACTAATAGGGCAGCAAGAAAACGAAGCAATAAATAATATCACAGAAATAGCCTGACCAAGAGACCACTAGCTTTTACAAAGCAGAACAAGAAGTATTACCTAATTAGACCTAAGGCCACAGGTTTGGAAGATGAGGTAACGTTGACAGGTTATTAACCAACGTAAACTCCCGCTGGATATGTCGCCACCGTAAACTGCACACCCACACAGGTCCCTCTTACACAAGTACCTAGATGCCAAAACTGAGAGACTCACCGGAGAGCGCTGCCCGGCCACTCTCTTTCAAGAAAATCAAGACACACAGAAGAGTGATGCAGCTCAGGTTTGCCCTGATGTAAAGTTTGCAGGTGGCCAGACTAGGCATAGCTACATACTACAGCCTTACAGCACACACACTGCTGCTAAGGCTCAGGTCTTCCACCATGCTTCCTGACATTTGATTATGCTTGGCTCATCTCAGCACTAAGAATATTTTAACTTTTAGCTGCTACTAAATCATTGTGAGAAATATTTTCAACATCTGCGAAGAAAATAAACCAGGAAAAATAACTATATACCTGAAAATGTCATTTTGATTAGTTTTTCCACCAGTGTAAGACGCCCAAGGTAAAATAAACGATCTGTCTAAATGCAAAACAAAACTATGAATGTAACGTATCTGTGTTGTTATGGCTTAGAATAATTCCATGAACTACTATTGGCAACAAACCATACTTTGAGATCACACAATATAATGGGTTACAGAGCAAATACCACCGAGTTAAAGGGTTGGTGCTACAGAAATATTTTATGAATGAGGAATCCACACAAGCAGTTTCCATTAATATCAGTGACTTATCAGTGCCACTCTTTACTTGTTTTCCTGAATGGAATGAGTGTCCCTGCTAAGAAGAATAGATTTCTTACCTCAAGATGAACAATAAAAAACTAAGCGCAAGAGTCATAGGCTCTGCATATAATTACGTGTTGTTTCATGGGTGTTAATAGAATTGCACTAGCTAATGAGTTGGCTCCTTGCAAGCAGAGGACTGCATAACCTCAAGGTTCATATATTATATGTAGCTGGACAGACATACGTATACAACTAGTCTACCCATACTTTATCATTACTGCTATGATTATTGTCTGTTTCCCTGTCAGTTATCATATGGTCTTTACAGAGACTAAGGCAGATTTTATTTCTTTTTACCCTTTCCACTTAATCTTAAAGAAGTTCTCACCTTCTGGAGGCACACAGGAAAAAATGACTTCTAGGAAATTTGCATTTTCATGTCCCACAAAGCTCTTTGGCCAAGAAAGCCCTATTGCAGTCAGTGGCATTTGTCCACCCATCAGTCCTGCGCGGGGTGCAGGGCTGCAATTCTGTTTGCTTCTGTATCTGAAGCCTTCACAGAGCAGCTTCATGTATATGTGGAGCGTGTTTCAGTCTCTCTAGAGTCTAAGTGGAAATTTATTTTAAAATGTTTTCTGTTCTTTCTGATGTATCAACCCTACCTGAGCAGGAATGTCTGTGTGGTCTCATCCTTCTGGATGCTATGCTTCCCACAATTAAGTGCTCTGCCCTACTTGCCTGCCAACTATTAGCTGATACCTGGGGACCTTCCTACCAAGTCTTTCAGTGAATTAGAAGAAATACCATATATTGTCAGCTAGTTCATTAAAGTTCTCCCTGTCTTAATTACAAAACAGTCTGCACTTCTCGCTGAACGTCAGGAACTTACCACAGTTTCGATATTGTTTTGCACCCCCTTTAAAAATCCGACAAATTCACCCTGGGTGGTAACAGGACTTGCTGTCCCTCATTTGACTCCTCCAGGCTCATTGCTTTGCCCTCAGCACCTCACTCAGCCCACAGCTTTGGTTACAAAATTCCCAGCTGCAGCGGGGGCCACCCAGCTGCTCTGGTTCTGTTCAGAACTGAACAGCAGTTCAGGAAGCACTGTTCTGCTCTGATCTCTTCATTGCCGGACTCTCCTCTGTCTCCTGCATCTTCTTGGTGTGGCCGCCTGTCCTGCACTCATCTTTTTATGCTCAACTTCTCTATGACTTTAAATCTGTGAGCCTTAATGGATTTTCTTCAGCTCTCTATAGTCTCTAGCTTTGCCTGCCCTTTAGTTTGTGAATGTGGTAGTTGCTCCTGTCTACATTTATATCTCCTCCACCTTTGGTCATCACCACGGAAACTGCCTCCACCTTGCCTGTCAGTCAAGCCCATAGCACAGCCAGCACCTTCGGCAAGAACTCAGAAATGCCAACAATTTTTCTAAATAATATAAGTTACAGTCTTTCTTACTATCCTGCAGCTTTTTTTTTTTTTTTTATTCAGCCAGACTCTTATGATCTCAGTATTTGATTGCTGTGACATTTTTTGCTGATTTCGAATGTGTCTTCTCACCCAATTGTACCTATCAAAATTATATTCAAGGACCACTCTTCTGGCTTTTGGCTACAGCAGTGTCACATTCCTCTCTGTCTCTCCATGGACTCTGCCTTTGCTGCTTTCCAGATGCACACCATGTGTCTTGAATTCCTCCCAGCCTCCGCCTACTCCAGCTGAACCTCTTACTCCGTGTCAGGAGTTAGCTTGCAGCCTTGCTTTCCTGTAACAACAGCTTCCACCGTCCACTTCAAGGAAGCATCTTTGGGTTTTCTCCCCCAAGACTTGCATGAAGCTCCCAATGGACATCTCCAGCAATGGCAGTCAGCACCGGCTGTTGCCACTGCCCTGCCTTGTGTCAAATCTGATGTTTCTTATGTCATACTTGAATCGCCACCTTTAATGTGCTCTGTTTGTTGGGATAAACAAGTCTGAACCAGGCTTTGTGGTGATGGAAGTAATGTAAATATTTCTAGATCTGGGTCCTGATTCTTTTGTTGCTGAATTTAATGGTCCCAGTAGACTCTCTGAACTTAAACCAGATCAAAGGAGAGCAGGAATCAGTCTATGCATTGTAGGTTTCACTTTAATCTGCATCACATGGTTCCAGTCTAAATATGGTTTTACAATATTCAGGGACCATTTACTTCCTACCGTGTACATCTTTACATGAGGAAAAATGAAGTGCTGTCGCTTAATCACAGGATCCCTTCCACACCATAAATTATACATAAAATCCCGTTATGATGTATTACACCTTCTAAAAATAAATGTCTGCACTCATGTATCATCATGAGTGATTCCAGCTTTTGGGCTTTCTTACAGATACCTCTACTCCAACCTTTTAGAGTTACCAGCTTAGATTCACTTAGTTCTCTATAAAACTAACCCAGGAAAGGTCCATTAAAATACTCATCAAATTCAATATTGGGTGACATAATTAAATCTACAAGATAAAGAAATAAAATAGATTAAGCAAGTGAAACTGGAAAGCAGTTATGTCACACAGCAGGAGAACTGCCTCAGTCTTCAGGCTTTCCTAAGTAATAGATTCTTAATTTCTGTACTGGGATTATACATTGTTTTGTGTGGGACCACTCTGCAAACTAAAGGAATGAGATTTATCCCATAAAGTGAGGAAAAAATTTGGGATTTTATATAAGCTTATAGTAGCTAATCTACTTTGTGCTATCGAAGTGGCAGGTCCATGACGTTGCTTGATTACAGCCACAATCACCCATGCAAAACTCTGTGAATCGTCTTTCAGCTCCGTTTCCTTCGTGGTCAGGGGGTTCAACAAACGGTGCAACGAGAAGTTAGCCTGAAACAACCTCATTACTGCTGACACAACAGCTGTTTAAGAGAAGTCCTCCATAAAACAAAGTCACAACAGCAATGAACTGACCTGGGGCAGGGGGTCGGGGGGTGGGGGGGGTGGGGGGGCAGGGCGGGAATAACTGTACCAGGTCCCACGATGGCAGCAGGTCTTGCTGCCTTGCAGGCGACTAGGTGGCACGGCTCAGCTGGGAGCCGCCTGCTGCCCGGTGAAACACCCAGGTCCTGCCTGAAGTCACTTTCATGATGAAACGCAAAAGAAAGAAAAGCCAAAGTTAGTATCTTTTCCTATGAACGAAGTATGTTTCCTTCTTTTCTTAAAGAACTTTGAAGCCCTTATTTATTGTAAGGCTACTTAAAGGAAACTAGGCATTAAAAATCTATAATCGGGCAGACAGACTTCAGGTATGAAGAGATATTCCCTGTTGGGCAGTATACTGCAGACTGGTATAAAATCCAAGCAGAACAACACTTTGTAACAAAGTGTAGAAAAAAAAAACAAAAAAAAAAACCAAAACAAAAGAGCATAAAAATGGTATAACTAATTCTACACCAAATTTACTATTCTGGTAGTCCTAGATATGCTCTCATTAGCTAATTATTAGCTTTAATTCATTATAGAGTCTGAGTTCAAATCAAGCTACAGTAAGAAATGACAGTTATATTAAAAACATATTTTTCATGTGTAAATGATGTAATAAGGAGCTAATTTTAATATGACTGATAGTCTAAGAGGGAGGTAATATATCCTGTCATTCAGAAGGAGATTCAAACCCAATTATATATATGAAAAGTAATTGTATATATGAAACAGAGGAACTCAAGAGACAGACCCAAAGAACAAAAACGTTAACAGTTAAATGATGACCTTTCTTACTGCAGTGTTTGAACTAAGATCACAATCTGAACAACAAAATCAGGGTTTAACTCTGCTTTGCTAATGACCTAGAGTGAATTTGTGGACTGTACTTTAAAGCCCAGAGCTGATCTGCCTCTGCAGAGCCAGCTGGAGCCGCAGACCTGCACAGATGCACCAGCTGGAGCTCACCGTTTTTCCAGCTCTGGTGGAATGGGAGGTGAATTGTTCATCATCCAATCCAGGCAGAATCGGCCAAATTAACTCAGATCACCTCCTTAGCTGCTCCAAAGAGAATGCTTGTGTGATCCCATCTGTTCAGCTGAAGAGCTTAGGAAGCATGTATCCCCAGAAGACAGGCTGCAAGAAATGCTTATGGGTTAATAACTTCTTAAATCATTGCAGCTTTTTGCCAAGTTAATGTCTGTGCTTGACATCTTTTTTCCTTTATAGAGTTTGTCTGCCCAGGGGTTGGAGAAGACCTAATGTAATTCAGATTGCATAGGGGGGGGACAGAAAATCTTTATAATTAACATAGCCTTTGCTGGTATGTCTCTGTCACTGTCTGCAATAATGTTGTACATCCCTTACCTCCAACTCAGACTTTTCCTTTCTGCCAAAGTTGTGAGAAAGTCTATACAGAGAGCTTGATGTGTTTACATTTGGCAAAAAGACAATCTGCCACGTGCCAAATACAAAACTTTTAGGATCTTATTCTAGCACTTCAGTCTTTTAATCCGTAAGAGAAAAGCCAAAATAGTGGGTGAGGACTTGCGTTTATTCAGACTTCTGAAGTATCTTTTTCTACTACATGAAATAATGCTACAGACTGTTATGTGACAAAGGATTTGTCTGGTTCATAAAATCTTTTGCCTGGGGACTTCTGAGCCTCCAGTATTTACAATGAGGCACCTTCAATTCCTAGTAGCTACATTATTCTTTAGCAAACCTTTGCCCTATTATTACTATAGTCCTAATGCAAAACTATTCAGCTATGCCCACAATAAACCACAGAATGAATTGCCTTGCAGCACAGAGAAAGAAATTATGACTCAAAGACCTTTAAAATCAATTCAATAATATTGATAGAATGCTTCCAGCACTTTGTCTAGGAGCAAAGCATTTCTCAGCAGGCCCATCAGGTCCGACGCAGGGAAACCAGATGCCCCGCTCATGCAGCCTCCTGGCTGGGGCTGGAGCACACACATTTATGCAGAGAAGTGCCTTCTTCAGTCTCTGATCCCATATGTCAGACCCAGTTAGGTGATGGGTCACTCCTGGGTGTTCAGCGTAACATTCAGTTATTGCTTTTTTTGTTTGTTTGTTTGTATTATAATTCTGCTGTACATAGCTTTTGCTGTTAAGATAACACATTATTATTATTGTTGTTTAAGAAAGCTGTGAGGTTGGTTTGTAAAATCCATAAGCTTTCTGGGACCATTAAACTGTCAAAATTAGCTTATCTGTGTTTTTAATTATGACCTTTCTTCTCTCTTTTTTTTTCTTCTTTTTTCTGGGTGCAGTGTGTTTTAACCCACTTCAGATCCTAAGTCCTTTGTTGTACAGCTGACAGGAGGTTGACTTAGTACAAGGGAACTAATGATGTGAGAATAAGCAGAAGTAGGCAAGGGAATCAGTGGCAGGGATAGCTTTTCCTACGGCAATGAAGGGTTATTCTGGCTTGACATTGTAGAAAAATACAGCCTTTGACTTACTCAGCACAGGAGAGGCTGTTGCCCAAGGTCCTCCTGAAGCAGAGGATGGTCAGATGTTTCACTCCTGGCAGAGGTGGAAAGTCTAAGGTCAGAGATGTGAATAGCGCAGTGGTGGTGAGCACTGTGGCTCTGTGTCTCAGCAGAAGGGCAATGCTGCAGAGTGCTCTATTTCTGCCCAGGTATTCAAAACTCATGTGTCAACCATCAGGACTGCGAGAGTAACATGGAAAGGAGTTGTTTACCACCTAATACCTTACAGCTGCGATATCTTTCAGATACCCTTTTTGTATCTAGAAACCCCATAAAGAAACTAAAACCTGTTTTTCCTTACTAGCCTAGAAAATCAGGAGTCAAGAAAAATGCCACTACCACAAGCCTCATGATAAAATTCTGTAAACTGGCAACACTGTCTGTGTGAGACACTACTTTCTGAATTACCAGTTCATTTTGTGGTGTTATTTTTTCTACCTTATTTCCAGAGCAAATCCATCTTTCTGCCTCAGCAGCCCCACTCTGCTTTGCTTATGAGCTCTGACAAGATCACAGCTTGAGGTAGGGTGGTTGCATACAACAGGCAGAACAGGGTTGTGATCATGGTAATTGGCTGAGACATCCAGGACTGTAATTGCCTAATATTAACCATATCTGGTCTTTCTTTGCACAGCAATCCTGTGTTAAAGTTGTCTCTGACTGCTTAGCTAACTGAGAGCTGTGGTGCACAAAGTAGAGCCACATGCACAGGGTGAGATAAACATAGAAACCATCAGATATATGAAATACTTCAACTCAGGAGTAAGAGGCAGCCAGTACAGAAACTCCTGCTGTGGAGAAACAAGGATTGAGAAACCCTTGGTTTCCTGAAATAAAATAGTATTTCACTTTTCAGGGAAAAGCATATTGCCATTGTTCGCTTGTGGCCATTTCTTAATTTTCCTTAATTTTTTTTCAGCAAATTGATTGGATGGTGAATCCTCACTGCTGGACATGGTTACTTTATTCCCTCAAGGCTATTCATTAAAGAATACCATTTGAGTGAGGGTTAGAAAGAGGCAGTCTTGGGGAAAAGACTTCTGTGAAATGCCTTCTGCATGAAACTATTTTAAGGACTGTGAGTGGCATGAATTTTCTGTGGACCAACCGCTATAAATGTTAATTTTAGCAAGAACAAGTCCTGAGGACATTCAGATGACACTTTTTTCAATGCAGAAGGAAATGAATGTCTGGGACAGGTTGTCAGGTAGCAGTTGTATCTGTCACCATCACTCTGGGTGAGTGTGATACATGAATTGGACAACTGTATAGAACAAAATGACGGTCTGGATGTGAAAGCTAGACAGAAGGATATACAGACTCAGATAAGTCACCTATCTACCTTTTCTGATGAAAATTTACCATTTCTGAATTATACCCCAAGACTATAAGCATGGCAATTGTATGAATAAAAATGCAGTCTAGTGAATGATTTTATTTAATATTTTAATTAGCATAAGTGCCTTTTCTCAGCACTGAGGAGTATTGTTACTATGTGGATAGAGCTACTGAGGAGAAACTAAGAGAGGAGCAGCAGTAATCAGGACAAGGGTAAGAAATCTGGTGAAATCAAAACACATGAGTTAAAAGACATAGCATAACTTTGTTAACTACTTAAAACTTGTAAGGGTGGCTGACACGTACTGAGAGCCCACTACTTAGTCAGCCTGTTGCTCAAAGTTGCTTGACAAAACACAGATGTTTACTTCAAAACTGAGTGAAGTTGATTCCTTAGCAGGATAGGAGATTATGGGTCTCCACATAGGGTCTTCAAGGCTGGATCAATGGGCTGAGGCCAGTTATATGAGGTTCAACAAGGCTCAGTGCCGGGTCCTGCACTTGGGTCACACCAACCCCACGCAGCGCTACAGGCTGGGGCAGAGTGGCTGGAAAGTGCCTGGTGGGAAAGGACCTGGGGGTGCTGGTTGACAACCAGCTGAACATGAGCCAGCAGTGTGCCCAGGTGGCCCAGAAGGCCAACAGCATCCTGGCTTGTGTCAGAGACAGTGTGGCCAGCAGGACAGGGGAAGTGACCGGACATCCCCCCACACTTAGCTCTGGTGATGCCGCACCTCAAACCCTGTGTTCAGCTCTGGGCCCCTCACTGCAAGAGGGACACAGAGGGGCTGCAGCGTGTCCAGAGACGGGCAACGGGGCTGGGGAAGGGTCTAGAGCACAAGTGTTATGGGGAGCAGCTGAGGGAACTGGAGGTGTTCATCCTGGAGTGGAGGAGACTCAGGGGGACCTTATCACTCCCTACAGCTGCCTGACAGGAGGCTGCAGGCAGGTGGGGGTCAGTCTTTTCTCTAAAGTAACAAGCAACAGAGCAAGAGGAAACAGCCTCAGGTTCTGCCAGGTGAGGTTTAGATTGGATATTCGGAACATTTTTTTTTCACTGCAAGGGTGTTGAAGCATTTGAACAGGCTGCCCAGGGAGGTAGGGGAATCACCACCCGGGGAGGTGTTTAAAAAACACGTAGATGCGGTGCTTAGAGACATGGTTTAGCGATGGACTTGGCGATCCTGGGTTAATGGTTGGACCTGATGGTCTCAAAGGTCTTTTCCAAACTGAACGATTCTCTGATTCTATGCTTCTATGATTCACATGTAAATCAAAATAAAGAGGGTGGCATAAACATGGAATGCAAGACCTTCTCA
This sequence comes from Falco naumanni, assembly GCF_017639655.2. NCBI lineage: Eukaryota > Metazoa > Chordata > Aves > Falconiformes > Falconidae > Falco > Falco naumanni. Next base: position 83,466,919 of record NC_054058.1, on the reverse strand, counting down.
GCTCTGGTGATGACAGAAACAGTGGTTGAAGGCACAGGACTTGGGGACAGATCAAGTAGATTCTGTAGCAAATGACTGGACTGTGCGGAAAGCAGGTTATACCTGGCATCAGATTCTCCACGTACTTTTCTGATTCTGTGGTAATACAAGCTGTGCAAAATGGTCTACTAATTTATATAGCTGCCTGTGGTATGTCGCTATGGTCCTAAGTAGCTGTGCAAGGTGTGTGTTACAGGAGTCCAGAGACTCACAGCTGCAGCTACAGGAAAGAAAGGAGGAGTAAGTCAAACAAAACTAGCTGGCTTGAGGGTGTACATAGCTGTTAGACTTCATGTTCACAAATGGACTTTCAAGCTGTATACTTCCCTGTCTGCTCAACAGCATTGTATTTTACAACCTTACTAACAGATTAGTCTAAGGCAATTGGCCCTAAATCTGTAGCAGCTGATTTAATTCTCTGAGGAAGGTTTCTAATCCTCAGGTCCAATCTTTAAAGACTTCTTGGCAATTGTAACATTAAAAAAAAGAAATCCTTCCACAAATTTCAAGCAGGACCAGAAAAAGGCATTTCTAGTTTGATCAATCTTGCACTGCATGAGCTTTCCATACTTAATTTTTACTCATCAGATCAAAAGACTGAATTTTTCCAGGCTGCATTGAACGTCTTTAGTTTCTTACAAATAAAAAGGCAGTAATATCACAGAAGAAACATGTTGTTAATATCTGAATAGATTTTGTGGCTCATGAAATTACTTTAAAAAAAAAAATATTCCCATGTAGAGCAAATGGCTTATCAAGCTTCCAGAAGTTTTACCTATAGAAAAGTACCTTCTGCATTGCAATCTGTAAACCCTCAATTTTAAATTGAGTGTAAACAAATAAATTCCTATTTTGTAACTGAAAGAAAGCATGTTTGTACTGGAACCTGAGGATTCTGCAGTTTTAAAGAAATCTAAGCCATCCAATGTTTCAAGGAGTTTGTAAACTTAATTAATGGGCAGAGTCAAATTATTAAAGGAGTTACTTGGCCTTCCAAGCCTAGGTGTCTAACACTGGTTCAGTTGCTGGACTTCAGTGGGAACAAACCTAAGGCCATGATATGGGAAAATATACATACTTAAATATGTTTTTATGCAAATGCCAAGACATGAACATACATCTCTTTAGGCCAGTGGTTTTTAACTAGATGTATCTACTGGAGTTGTCTGTCTTATGAATATTTTCCCAAATCAAAGCCTGAAATTATATACCTGCTGCAGAATATGTAAGTATACCTGGTGGGTGCAGAGAATGTTCTTGCGTCCCTCAACTCCTGGCTTGTGCTACATGACCAAACTGCTACAGATGATACTTTCCAGGACAGCTAATCACACCGCACTTAAACAAACAACAATATTCAGCTACAGACTGTTGGAAAATCCAAAGTTATGAAAAAACATAACACTTTAAATGAGCACAGTAACTATTTTGTAGATTCGAGTTCCCTAGCAAATTAGGGAGCTTAAAGCTTAGAGACACCAGCACTTTATGACCCGAAGACCATTCACACACAAAGTTATATTGAAAGATAAAGAAAAAAAAAACCCAACCAAAACTGGCTGTGTGCAAGCTGCTACTGTGCGGTAAAGCATGCTCTTTTCTTTGCAATATACATAATGAAATACAATCCCTCACCAGTTCATCACTCAAAGAGCTAAATCTGATTTTACAGTGCAAATGCAATTTCATCTCATCAGGTTCCATAGTGCTGAAATACTGAACTTAACAACAGAAAGTGATGTGATATGTTTGAAATTAAATTGAACCACTGCAAACAATGGGTTTCTTCAGAGGCTGGCCTTGACTGAATATGTTTTTCCACTTCATTTTACAAAGAAATCATCAAGTCTAATGGCTTCAAGCAATCTAAGTGATGTGCAGGTTGAATGAAAAAAACAGCAATGTCACTGAAAAAATGCCACACACAAACAAAGAGAAATTATCACACACCACACAGAAGGCCGTATCACAGAAGCCCACCTGAGGAGGAGCTCAGCCTTAAACCAGTGAAGTCAGTCAGTAGAAAAGATTTTGACTTTTTAATCCTCGGGTAAGGCCCAATGTCCAAAGAACATTGTGTGAAGTTAGTGTATGACCTGAAAAGGTGGTTACAGAGGCATGGGTTTGAATTTTTTATTTTTTTTTTATCAAATGCCAGCTGTTCTCTCAAGGACCATTGAGAGCAAAGCAGAGGAGCAAGCTCCCAGCCCACAGGAGAGGCCCCTCGGAGCCAGCCTGATGAGCGCCGGCAGCCAAGACCAGTCACCTGGCATGGACAGCACGGGCCATGAGCTGGGAGGAGGATGACAACCTGCATGGCGGCTCCCTCTGCGCAGAAGAGTCAGACATTTTCCTCTGAAGGGGGAGAGCCTTACAGAGATGTTCATCCACTTCCCCTGGAAGAAGGGGACAGTACAGGCCTGAGCGTATGTCACATATATAATAGAAAAAAGGCTTGTTTAAATCATAAACAGTCATTACGAAAAATTACAAGTAAAACAGGAGGCATCTAGTCTGTATTCAGTCTTCTGTGGTCTTTTACTTCCTTGCAGATACTGTGAGAATCAGGTTTCTTCAATACAGTCAAAATGAACTGATTATTCTTTTTTTTTTCTGTGCCTACAAATAAAAAATAAAAGGTGGGGGAGAAATACCCAGAACTGCTTGTTGCTTTTAGAGCTTAGCTGCCAGCCAATTCCTCCTTTCAAAACCAGATGGCTGTGAGCTAATTCCAGTATCAACTGTCCAATTCCTAGATGCCTGTTTGACAATATTGTTCTTCTTTATTTGTTTACTTTAGGAATAGGTCTGCAGGGAGCTTTGCAATCTCTATCACCCTCACTTAGGGGAAAGCCTATGCGAGCAAAGAAAGAGTTAGGAAAACAAAACCTGGGATGTTTCCCATGGAAGGCATTCTCTTAATCCTTCCAGGAGAATGATGAGCTAAATGACTTATTGAAAGCAAAAGCACTCAAGCGCCAAACCACTCTGGTCCGATATGGCTATCTGAGCCTTCCCTGAGTACATGTCCACAGAGGTGTTCTCACTTCAGAACTGAATTCCACTGCCTTCTTGTTGGCCTTCAAAGCCCTCTCACTCAGCCATGTGTTTCAGAGGGCTCACCTCTGGATAGATTCTACAACTAGCGTGAAAAAATGCAGACCCGCTACACTCAATGCGCTAAATTAATTTCTACCAGTTGAGAATCTGACAGATGATATATCAGGAATACCATATGGGTCAACCTAAGAGATTTTTACATTTAAAAATATAAAGACACTTTAAAAAATAAAAATAGTCACCATTTCCTACCACTCTTACATTAAAAATTAAGCTAGGTTTTTGGGGTTTTTTTCTTGCCATGGGTAATATCTCTGAAAAGTTGACAAGGCAGTTGTTATTCTTTGCAGCACAGAATTTTCACTATTTATTTTTTATATGATTATGTTAAACACAAAGTCTAATGAAATAATAATGACAGTTTTCTGGTGATATGACTGCCTTTTTAGTTCTAGGAAATGAAAGAAGTCTAATGCAGTCTGGAAGAATGCAGTCTATTGATCAAATGGGTAAAAATTAAGTATGGAAAGCTCACACAGCTACCTACTTCTTCAAACATAATTTTATCCTGATGAAAGTCATTTTGCAAAATAACAGCATTCCAGCAACTTCTACACCAGGTGTTACTTTACAATGAAACAGACAACTTTTCAAATGGCCATCCCTGGAAAGGACACCTGTTCACAGGGAATCAGACCATGATCCTTTTGATTTCTTCCAGCCATGTTGGTTGGTGCAATGTTTCTGCAGGTCAGATTCTGCTTTGCTTATGTTTGCACTGCTGCAGTGTTTCAGAAGAGCATCAGGAACAGAAAAGGCAAAAGAGGTAACTGACAGTACAGGAGATAGCTTGTGCTCTCTTGGGACAAAATTTACATAGGGCTTCAAAGGGAAGGTTTATTTTTATATAATAAGAGGAAAGATAGCAATTTAGGAGTTATGTGACTAGAGCACCTGGCAATAGAGATGAATTTTGGAGCACCCTTTTGGTCATGCTGATGTGAACAGAGAGCGTATTAGGGTAAGTGACTAAGTTGCTTTGGGGAGGAATCCTGATGGAAGGTGGAGCAGAATTTGGAATGTTAATCAGGAAAAAGCAACAGAAATTTGAAAGCAGGTTGATCTTGGGGAAATAGAGAAAGTTGTTAGGGAATATGGCCCCAATTACATATATTACCTTAGGAATATTTGTGCTTAACTCAGACATTATATATTGAATGTGTTATTCTTTATCAGCCCTTTCTGTAGTATTAGAAGGGCTATACAAATAGTCTCTTGAAGTTAACCTGAAAATTCCCTTTTCCTTTTTCTTTGGCAATCAAAGCCTATCTAAAGTCTTCTGAACAAAAGTAATTGGCTTTCACACAGTAAGTAGCAGGGTTCCATTCTAATTTGATAGGGAATTTATTTAAAATTGAGTTTTCCATGCCTTCTTTCTTAAAATGATACAAGTATACACATTTTCTCCATTCTTATGTTCATGCAATCTAATTAACGGTAAAAGGATTAAGCTTTTCTTAAAAGTTGATAAATGTGAGGTTAATGAGCAGTGGAAGGAGCAATTTGAACCGTGCAGCCACACCACTTGGTTCTAAATTAACTGTAACCGTTCAGGAAATGGACTTAGGAATCATTGTGGACAGTGCAATACAAATCTCTGATCTGTCTGTGAGAGCAGTTAAGCAAACAAATTGCTAGAATTTAAAACTAGCGGGTGGGAAAGTAATAATGAAAGTATAATAATGCGGTTCTCTGAATTGACAGAATGATGCATCTGGCTCTATCCCCCCAAAAGACACTGTTAAAAAAGTAAAGAGCTGAGGTAGATAATGAGAATAATCAGGTACAAGAAAGAGATGGGAGAGAATGGTACTGTTTTCAGAGAAAAAATGATACAGGTATGAACAGTACTGAATGAAGTGACCAGTCCTGGTGCTATCTGTACTATACATATTTCAGATCAGTCTCACCTACTTTCTAGGTGATAATACTACACCAAGAAGACTATGTTAAAGATTGTCTTTAAGCCAACCCTGTGGGCACCTTGTTATTTAATCTCTCTTCCACATTTGCTTGCGTCCTGTCTCCTATTCCTAATGAGACCTATTGATGCTGTCGAAAATAACTTCCTGGGAATCCAAATCAGTGCATACATGCTAGCAGTAGGTGAACCAATGACACTGACATGCATGGTAGTGCTATGCAGATGAGACACAGCCCTAACTACCCTTCAAAATGTTTGATCATGCCAGTGTCAGTAAATTGCCTGGTCCTTAGTTGTATTCTCTTCTGTGTAAGGAGCAGCAGACTGGCTTTGAGTCCAGGGGAGGCAGGACAACGTTAGCACGTAGATGAAATGACTTTGAAGAATTTTCTGTGCAGCCACCTGTGGTTAGAGGTACATACTCATTATGGCCAACTGAGCCCGTGTCTAAGACATGCTTCCTCATCTCTCGGTGTCACTAAATTCACAGCCAGCATCTCCAGCCGGGTTGCCTGGGAGACCCCACTCCATCTCAGCGAGCAGCAGCTGGCTTCCCTCACACACAGCTTTATGGAGTCTCTTCCAGGCTACAGCAATGTGCCTCAGCACAAAGCAGCCAGGTCAACGGCACAAAGTGCACTTACCCACCCCTCCAACAACCTGGGTAACTGTGGAACACCAGCGTTGTGTACACGTGCAGCCCTGATACACCACAGAGTACTGTTCAGGTTCACAGGAGCCATATTTTTCTTAGCCATGCTCCATGCTACGGGCCAAAACCAGCTGAAAAATCCAGGATGAATATCATGACTTACACTTCAGGTACAAAAAAATTTTATTCCTTTAATTATTATGGAGAGATCAGATTTTTCAGTTATATGAAAATGCACTATGAATTCCCATAGTCAGTAAGGTCAGCTGCAAACTTCACCTTGTTGCTTCAACTGCAAAGAAAATAGTTTCAAAATTACCTTCTTTTAAAGTAAACAGCAGATTATATAATAAAAAGAAATACATATGTAAATAAATACATAACCTTAAATAATAATCCTATCAAAGCAAAGCACTGAACTTCACGTATTTCTTTCCTTGGAGAACAGATCAAGAAGAGAATGAGCCACATGTAATTTTGGCCAGTTTAAAGAACTACCACCAAAAAACTGGGAGAGCTTGGCTGTGACTCACATTTTTCTATTAAAAATCTCATAATGAAAAAACACACATTTGTGACAGACCTTGGCTCCTCAGTAATAGAACATCACAAAATTGCTTGAAACCTTGATCCTTTCTTATTTCTAAACAAAATTTCTTCAAGCTCGTAGTTTCTAGAGATGATTATGGCTATATTTCTGAAGAACCTAATTTGCATGAGGCTTTACAAGAAAAAAAACCCACAAAACCCTGAAAATGCGTAAAGCATATATTTTGCTATCACAACTAAAAATCTTCAAATAACCTAGATCAGCATTCTTTACATGCAAATAAAGCTATTTGATCTACTTTGGAGCATTTTATAAACTTATCTAGATCCTGTTGAACATTAGATATGCAAGGGATACAGATGAGATAATGTTTTACACCTCCACTTTATCAGAATTTATTGAAATTCAGTTAGGCTTTTGAATTACTCATACAAATATATTTCCTTCAAATAAGTGTGGGTTGTTGTTTTTTTTTTAAAGTGGCCCTTTAAACCTCAATTGTAATCAGGTTTCAGACAAAATTTCCAGATGGTAGTTTCATTCCAGACAATCTGTTCTATCGAGTGCCTCTCTCTGTAAAGCCCAATGAGCATCAAGTACATTTATTACATTCTGATACAATTCCTCACGCAAGATAAGTTTACTTTTCATCTAATAGTATATCAAATATATTCCATTGTAATAATTGATGGAGCAATTGCAAAATTGCTGTTCAGCAGACAAAACCCTGCCATTACAGAACACAGCCAAGCACCCTGACAGCATGACATGAACCCTAATGAGTTAGCTGACAAATGAGCACAATAAGTTCTGCTCAAGAACTCTCTAAGTGGCAATTCAGCAAATCTGCTTTTCACTGTATTTTTTCCCTTGTAGGGCTAAAGTCCATGCAAATTAGTTCTCAGCTGGGGTGTCAGTTGGAATGTATTGAAAACATACAAAAAGAAGCTCCCAGCCCCCCTTGCTGCTCTGTGTTATGCTTAGCACTTCCTTTTCTGCACCCTAAATGCCTGAGCCTCTCAACACTACCCATGCCTTAACACCTAGTGGCTATGACACTGGAAGAGGTAGAAGAGGTGGAACAAGGATATTTTTACCACAGCACAAGCCAGGCTTAGTTCCTCTGAGATGTGGCTCCCTTGGCCTGTTGTAGCCTTTGTCTCGGAAGAGCCCTGCTGAAGCCTCCCAGGCCCACACTGCACCTCATGAAACCTCCACCACACTGAATCTGCTAAAGACATTTTGAAATTTTCTACCCCAACCATAGTGCACAGTCTGGCCGCCGAGTGCTCTGCAAATCTTGTGCTGGCATATTTTGGCTCAGGAGCCAGATGTAGCCCTTATGTCAGCAGGGGATTGCACTTTATTGCAGATAACGTGGCACTACATTAGTTCCCCCATCTCCTCAAGGAAGTCCACACACACTTTGAAGATCGGTTGTGATATTTCTACTCTTAAGCATGCTTTTCACAACCGATTCAGTACCTGCATTTACTCCACTCTGTCACAGCGTTGGGTAGCCTGGACGGTCGTTGGTTGTTCTTTGTGAACTCATGATAGTCTTCTCCACTCTCAGTGAGTCTTCTCTCCATATAGAGACAGGCCAATTCTCCACCAGACCAGCAACCCACAGCTTGTCAGTAACCAAGGTCCCCCTTCTGAACCATCAGGAACTAGTGATATGAAACTGTAACTGTAGGATCTGGTAGCTTTGGGATGGGACCACTCTTCCTGACATGGTCCTCTACATAGCGTGAAGATCTCGCATGACATTGGACACAAAAGCCAATATATTTTGGAGATGGAGATTCCTTTGCTTTGCTGGTGGTTGGCAATGTGAAGAACTTCCCTAGTCTCAGCAGCTCTGACTGCTAAGGCCACAGGGACAAGCAGGTCAGCAGCCACCCCTGCAGGATGGTCTTAACTCAGAGTGGAAGGAGTTCAGCTCAGAGATGCATCCATATTTGTAGATGCCCTTCAGTTACTATCTGAAAGCTAAATTCCCTCATCATCCTCACTACCTAGCCATAGGAGTGCCTGACGAACACATCAGGAATACTCAGGCACAGAAATGTGAGGGAAAGGAAAGAAGGCTCAGGGCTGCTCAGCTTGCCACAGCACCCAGAAGCGCTCTGCCCAGAGAGCTCCTTGGACGTGACAGTGACAGGGACTTCCCATCCATCTGGAAGGAATGCCTCTGGGAAAGCGTTTTCAGGAAATTGAACCACAACTGTCAATAAGAGACTACCGGTGACTTTGCAGGGAAAGCACTACAATTGGGTGTGATGGTAGGTAAAGGTGAAAAAAATGGAGAAAGCCCATGGTCAAGCCATGGACAGCAATTGTCCATTGCAGAGTACCACTTGCAGCAGAAGCAACTGTACTTCAGAAATGACCTTTCCCAGAAAGACTGTTACAGAGAGGTCATAAATATACATGGAAAAGGTGTTATGAAGGATGCCCAAACCTTGCCTCCCCAGTCCACTCTCAAAGAGGATGGGAGTCCAACATGATACACCTTTATGCAGCTACAAGTCTGCTTTCCACAAGCAGCCTGCTAAGAATGTCAAACAGGCAGCAACAGGCAGCCACGTGACCTCCACCAGCACCAAACCACTGGTACCTACAGAAAAAAGGGCAGAGCTGGAGGAGCTTGAGCAACAAGCCAGGACATGAATATGAACAAGGAACCTGTCTGGTGAAAAGAAGCGGTGGTGTGTGAAAGGTGTGTTGTGTACCTGTAGGTATCTCAATTACGAGGCTGTCCCACCTCTCTTGGACACTCGCGCTCATTGCTTCTCAGGGCACCCATCAGAGCTGCAGTCAGGGAGAGCAGGGGCATGGTAATGAACCCGCAGGAACAGGCCCTGCCCCATCCCTGTCCCGCACGCAGATGCACTCTTTCTTCAAGGCAGGGCCAAGCAGAGACACAACACTGCAGCCCAGGATAGGAATGGTGTAAGTGATGGAACCTCATGGAAATGCTGTGAGATATCTCCCAGCTGTGGTCATAGTAGATACCTGGGGAATTACAGCGGTACTGTAGAGTAAAATAGATGGAGGCTGTACTTCAGCCTGGGATGTCCTCAGTAATCTCTACATCAGGAACAGAGGGTAATGCCTGCATATTCTTAATGGTATGGGACCCAGGTGCCTGATTCATTACCTGCCTTTTTTTGTTCTGTCACAGAACCTGAGTTCAGAGGAAAGGTTTGCTTCTGCTGTTGCTGTTGCATTGGACTTGTTAGCGTACTTCTCTCCAGAGGTGACCTTTGCTCAGGGAATCTGTTCCTCATGTGACACTCTGATGTCTTTGCTTGTCAGAAAGACTGTTAACTGCAAGCATCTACGACTTGTATGGCGTATCTTAGAATTCATTTTAGAAGTTACTTCTGTTTGTATGCCATTAATATACCCACTGAAAACACAGCGTTTAGTCATCAGCTCTCCCAGAGACAGCTGCTTTATAAAATAAAATAAATACATTCCAGAAACACTTTACTCTTTTCCTTTTCTTATTTTGATGATGGTATATATATATATATATATATTTAATTTTTTTTTAAAGCAAACCAAGAATTCTGTCATGTTGATACCCTGATGAATGACTTCATGAGTTCATCTTTTTTTTAATAGGTCTTGGTTTTGAATTATCTAACAAGTTTCATAAAGTGAAAAAGACAAAGCCAAGGGGTATTTTGGCACTGCTGCATATATATAGCTTTTACCCTGAATTCATGCTTGCCTCTGAAATATTCCATCTTTGTAGAAAATGATGGAAGCACTTTGCTTTGTTGATGTAGTATACTACCTAATGTATCAAATGAATGAGGTATCAGGTGGCATTATAATAACACAGTGCATCAGCACAGTTAGCTGTCTATATAATCAGGTCTTGCATCATTACACCAAAAAGCAATCAGAATGCTGCTTGAAAGATGTCACTGTAGGAAGGAAGAAAAATTCCTGAAGTGTGTTTTACAAGAATTCACAGGATTTAAGTCGAAATACATAGACAGCATCTTTTACATGATGCAAGGTAGAAGTTCTAGCCTTGCATTAGCTTGTACCCTCCTGAAACTAATCCTATAGCATCTCATGAATAATCTGGCATACGTTACCTTTGCTTTATATATGTATATTTTTAGCCTCCAATTTATATTAGCTCCATTACTCCAGTAGCTTATGCTTCCCTCTTTTCCTCCTTGATCATTCATCTGAATTGGTTCAAGAACCAATTTGCCTGCAGAGAGGTGTTTTCTTATGATCATGTACTATTAAGAATTATATTTCAGTTTTTGTTTAACAGCTAAACAGCAAGGAGAAAAATTAAAATATCTTTCAATTTTTTGCTGCATCTTTCACCAAAAGTAGTGGGGGTTTTGGTTTTTGGGGTTTTTTTTTTCAATCTAGGGACCAAAGTTAGGAGTATGATACGCACACATAACTACACAACATTTACCAGTGAATGAAATTAATTAGCCAGCTGGAAAAGTTTCTGTCCTTTTAATGAGGTAATCAAAGTTTCACCAGGTCTGGAATCAACAGGTTTATCCAAAACGGCAAAGGAAGATGATATCTGCAGAGAATATCATCCCATTCCCTCAAAAACAGAGGGAAGATGCTATGAGTCTCTTACTGGTGTATTCCATCTCCTGGTCTAGCCTGGGTCAGCTCAGTTGCACTGCTGACACTCAGTGCTCTCCCTCTCTCTTGACCTTGGACAATTGCCATTTCTGTTTTTTCCTTACTGTCAATAGCACAATGCTGTACCAAACTCATCTTCTTCCTTCTCTTCTGCATTACCCATTTTGCATATTGTGTCTTCCCTGACTCTTGTTTTCAAGGAGAAAAACTGACTCAGACTATGTACAAATAACTCCTGAAGTAAATGCATAACTCAAATAATTTATATTGAGAACCAGAGATATATCAGCTGATCAGTTGCTCTTGTCATCTCACCTCTCAGAGAAATGAGCAAGGAGAAAAAAGTATGAGCCAACCTGAATGATTCATGCAGGCAAAATTCCAAGTGCAACAAGGTCTTTGGAGGACTGTAGCCTTCTAGCTGAAACACACATGGAATTGCAGGGACCTCAGCAGATGCAACAGCCTTTTCCCTCTCAGGTAGTCTCTTTTCCCTCCTCCCATCTGCAATTTGGCTGGCTTGGGCTGGGAGCCAGGGTACCACTGGCAGTTCAGCCCTGGCTGTGCATTACTCCAGCCACGAGATGTGGGGGAAGGCAATTACTGAGCTATAATCCACTGCCCAGGCTCCAGCAGGACAATGCTGTAATTGGTTGCTCTCCAGCCAGTCCTCCACTTGACACCATTGTTCTCACCAAAATCCTGCAATACTATGTGCTGGCTGCACATGAAATTTCTGCTCTTGCTGCCTGTGTGGGCAGTTATTATGCCTCAGATTCATTTCACCCACAGTCTTTTCATTTGCTGGCTAGATTTGGCCATTATCACTCATTTTACCACTTTAAATAGAACCCCCAGTGCACCATTTTGTCTTTTTTTTTCCATTAAAGTCATGTTTGGAGGAGTCCTGAGACCGTCACTTGCCTTTAGCAAAAAAGCATGGAATGAAACTCAGTTGTGAAAGCAAGCTACTGGCAGCTCATATCCTGAGCACCATTGAAACTACCTTTCAGTTGGTTTTACATTTTTCAGGCTTGAACAAAGATGCTGTAACTAATATTTTAATACATGTAAATTAACATATTGGAGTGACTGGAAACTAACATTTGCAATATGCCTGCCAAAAAAATTGTTACCAACACTCGGTTTATAACAAGAGCTCTAATCTGCAATCGCAACATACTTTTTATATTTCAATGCAAATGACTCTGGTCAGATTTAAGATACAGCACCATCTTACGGATATTTCTGTATAGATTAATGAGCGCAACTGTTTATCTATTGGCAAAATTATTTCTTTGCCAACAAAACATAGCAAGGCATAATTATCCATCACTGTGTACTTTCTATATATGTGAAAAGTCAGAATGAGCTCTGGGAATAGGAAAGAATATTGTTCTGACAAACTCACTTTGGCCGATTTTCCATTTAACTACCAAGTCTATGATCAGGATACCAAGTATTCCCAGTATTCTAGTATCAAAGCTTCCTGTAAGTACTAAAATTTCATGTAAGAGATCTCAGAACACTCAAGATTCATTTCTTAATCATGATATTTAAAAAAATGTATTTAAATCTCATTTTATTTGTCTCTTGGTTTCTGAGCCATTAAGATGAAGTAGGGTCATTTCAAGATTTTCTCTGCAATTTTAAATAATATTAGCTATCTTTTCCAATTTTCTTTCCATGACAGTTTAAATTCATTCCTATTTCAGTAATCCCAGAAGCTCCAGAAAAAAAAATCACATTCAAATAGCAAGGGCTGGTAATCCTGTTATCCAGTTTAACTCTCCACTATTAAAGAGATTGTTTTTTGAAAGAGGTGTAAATGTTCACTCTCATTTCATGCATTTTCAGTCATAAACATAATAAAGAATCTTTTGTGTAAGTAAAAGCTAGACACTACCTTTTTTTCCTTCCATCAGCATTACAAAGAATTCAACTAATTCTTTTTTTTTTTTTTTTGCCATTTCTCACTTGGCAAGCAAAGCATTAGCTGAGTTTAATGCTTTGTTTCTTAAAGTGTTATATAAAGCATGGGAGACCACTGAATGCTCCAACTCATCAACAGTGACCTTGTGTGCAAACTCTGACTTCCTTTACTAAGACAGATCTGATTATAGGGAAAGGATATATCTTTCCCTTTTTAAAAAAAAAAAAAAAAAAAGAAGATGCCTCTTTGGAAACCCACATAAGTATGTGTTTAACAATAAATCTAGGTTTTAGTCTCATTAAACTCAATAGTCTTAAAGATTTGCAGGTATTTGCCTGACTAGGGTTAAGTTAACATGTAAAATGAAGTACCTTCCTGAATGGTGGAAAAAGCTTAGGTAAGATGTATGTCTGTATGTGTATCATACACAAATATTTAAAATTACATTATTGTTATAAATTACATTTTATTATAAATACATCTAAAATTGCATCTAAAATGCAATCTAAAATTCTGTTCACCCTGGCAATTCAGTAACAATACAGTACATACAGTGAAATTCTAGGAGCTTTGTAACATTAATTGATTACTAGAACAACTTATGCCTGGGATTTTGTTTCTCTAGGAAGCACAGGCTCCAAAAATCCCTTTAGACTGTATCCTTGCAGCCTTCCTGAAATAAGTCACCACAGAGGGACATAGAAGGAAAAGGTTTCATATGTCCTTACTTTAGAAGCAAATGCAAGAATTATTTGGCAAAGGTTTCCAGCTCTCCTTTCAGCTTACTGCCAAACAGTGTTGGCGATTCCAGAAAAATCATGTCAGAGTTTCATTCAGAGTTTCTTTCATTATATCTTCATAAAGATATAAATCAAAATCTTACCTGTCTTGAATGATAAGAAGAGTGAATTTATGACAGAGTCACCAGGAATACTACAACCAGCATTCCAGTAATAACAGTGGAAAGATGACAAAATGGTGAGGAATCAATGTGACACTGTACAAAGATGCATACAGACAAAAGTATTACCAAGCCCAAGTTCTCAGGAATCCAGGATTCCAAATCACAATATTGCCTTTAAAATCATTTTATCTGGAAAAAGCCAGACTTACATTACACTGTTTTAACTACCTCCTTTTTGATAAGCCATTAGAGCACAGCCACTTCAGCTTGCCTCTATGTGTGGAAGGGCAAGGGGGTTTAGGAGGGGGTGGGAGAATATGAAAGCTACATTCTCACTCAATATACTGACTGCAGATGACAAAGTTGAAGATGACATACCCAGATACTATAAAGATTGTGGCAAGTTGCATGAATAATGTAAATTCATGTTGTGGCCAAAATTTCTAAGAAAAAGGAATCGTCAGGTCACCTGTAAGGAACGAACTGAACTGAATTACATCTGCACTGAAGCTGTACTAAAACATCGATAGTGAAATCAGACCTTCAGCTAACCCGAGGCATCATCTTAGAAAACCAAGAGCCTGAGAGCGTGAGAAAGCAGAAAATTTACACATGGTGATAGGGAGGATAGAGTACAATGCCACTTCCACTTACATGGTTTAAATAACTGGGCTAATTAAAAATAAAACCTAAAGAAATGTCTGATTCAAGTCTAGCCAAGGAATAGTAATTTAAAATACGAGTGATTAAAAAATGGTTCTAGCTTGTTAGATCTAAAAATATCCCCCTTCAGAAAGCCTATAAGAAGGTCTTCTAAATGATAAATCCAGACACTAACAAGACTTCTCTTATCCCTGGTTTAAAAATGTTTATGTTCTGGCATATCCAACAAGCAACTTCATTCAAGTTCAAATGTAGGGCAGAGTTTAGGAGCCCTTGGAAAGTGAACAGAGAAAAGCCCACTGAAGAGAAAAAAAGGGGCTATTTCTGTCACCAGTGGACTTCGAATCAAGTCCTAACTTATCAGGATTTACATTCAAAACACGGACAACTTGGTATGATTAGGCAGCTTTTCAAAGAGGCACAATCACAGCGATGAGCTTTCTGCCCTTCCCAGAGCGCTGCCTTTGGGTATGCTCATTACAGCTGCCTCTATCTGTATTCTCTGCCACATTTTTCTGCACAATAAAGTACATAAGCTGCTTGCAAGGAATTCTTCTAGAAGATATATGAAATTCAAGCTCAGACATACGCATCTGAGCAGATCTTGACTGTCCACATACTCAAAATGCAGATTTCAACTGTGACAGCAGGGATTCTTTCTGTTTTGATCATATGCTGTAAAAGGTCTGCCAATGTGTTCAAACACTCCCATCATGACAAAACAGAAAATGACCACATATCGCTCCATACGGGTTTGAACCAAGCTGGTTTCCTTGCATGCAGTGGAAAGACCTGGTCATAACCCCAAGGTTCTCTCGTTGCCATTTCAAACTCTTGAAGACATTTCCATACGCTCCCATCATCCTTGCAGAATGGTTTGATTAACAGTTAATTTTGTTTTGCCATCAAGGAATATTTCCTTTACATGAATCACTGAGGATATGAGTTAATGACCCTTTGTACCGTTTATTTCATTATCCAGAATGTGACAAAACAAACCTTGACTCTGGCTGTTTTTCTAGATGTTAGGGCACCAATGTTTAAAGTTAATCGGTTTTCCAGAAGGTTGATTCTCCACTCATCAGTCACTGCAGTGCAGAACAGGGCTGTGCTAAATGACAGTTCATTTCCATAACAAATGGTATGGAAGATATGAAAAGGACATTGTCAATCCGCCTGAACTCCAAGATACACCTTAAAGGAAGACAAATTCATTGAAAATTACTAGACTGAGAATGAAGTCCAGAGTTTAGAGCAAACAAGAAAAGATCTCCCTGAACTACGTAAGCAGTCATCCATCACCTTATTCAGTTACAGGACTGGTTCCTGGTCCACAGAGTCCACAGAAATTGCATTTTTAGTTAATGAATCACCTAAGTACACAGCCAGGAATCTGAGCTCACACATGAAATAAAATTAACAGGATAATAATGACCTCAAAATATTTTTTAAGCTGCTGATATGCAAAACTGCAGGCTTCCATGGTGGGAGTAGGAAGAATTGGAAAAGCTGAACTCCTTCATCCCTGTTGTCACTGTTTCCACCTCACCCTTATTCCTTTTATGATCACAGAGCTGTTCTCACCAGCAATAGCACAGCGTAAAATCCCTGCCTTGAATGGAGAGCGGGACCATATTTCTAACAAGCAGAATGACGTTGGTGGCTGCTCAGCTTATAGTGTTAGGGAAAAGGGGCAGCTCTGCCACTGGAAGTATTAAAAGGACAGTTGTATGTAAGATCATAAAATATTCTGTCTGTTCAGAAGGTCTGTGGTAAGGCTGGCTTATCTTTGAGAGTACCACTTCAAGAAAAGTGTACATCAACGGGGAAGAAGCAGGGATAATCAGAATTTGCACCCATCACCTATGCAGAAAGACTAAGGGATCACGTAGCCTACAGAAAGCTGAGCAGGAGGAAGAGAATGGCTTTTTATTTAAAAAAAAACAACTTCTAGAAATAGGAAAGGAATAAACTGTTTTCCATGTTCACTGCAGACAGACGAGACTAATAGGTTTAAATTGCTCAGGGACACGGTGTAGATTTTAGCGGCTCCAAGTTCATTGCTGGTGAGAAGCTGGTAACTCCCTCCTCTTGCTCTTCCCCCCAGCATGTCCCAGTCACTTCCCCCTCTTGTTCCTGCCGTCCTCTCTGCAGGGTCCCAGGGTGGGACCAAGGCAATGCTGAAGGGAGCAGAAGAATGAGCCACTTGGTCTCCTCTGCCCCATCCCAAAAGGTGCCCCGAGTCCTCAGCAGGAGCACACCCAGCAGTGGCTCCCGGAACAGGGATGGGGCCTGGCTCAGTGCATGCCTGACCGCTGCTTGTGTCCCTGAAAACCCACCCTGCGCTTCCTTCTCCACGCTCTGGTATCAAGTGGAGAACCAGGTCAGTCCGCCTTTGCAAGCGCCTTTTCTCTTCAAGATAAAAAGATGAACATCATGGGTGGGGTTTTTTTTCAGATGAGCACCTCTTGCACCCAGAAGAAGTCTCCTCAGGGTCTTTTCCTGCAACACAGGGAAAGCTCTTAAGGTCTGCCCTTAGCTAGACTGAGCAGAACAGCTCCCATAGGACAGGGAGCGGAGGCAAAGTGCCTTGTCCTCCTGCACGCCCAGGAACGGAGAAAGCACAGCACAGAATGCACAGGGACAGGGTTTGGGATTTTGTGAGCAGCAGTAACAGAGGCTAGGCTGCAAGACACGGGGTTCCAGAATGGGAAGCTTAGGGTAACATTAAGACAAGTTTTCTGAATTGAAAGAGTTCAATGTCGGAAGTGTTTGCCTAGGGAGATGAAATACTAGAGGGTAGTAAGAATAAGGTTAGACAAGCATCAGTCACAAATGAGTTAGGTGGAACAGATATTATCTGGGACCGAAAGTACAATTCCAATAACTTCTGAAGATCCTTTCTAAGCCTACTTCCTGTAGAGGAATGAAGCTGGGTTAGTTATCATTGATAACATACAGCTGTGGGCTGGCTTCAGGGGTGGGGGTTGGCTGATGCAGACAAGGTGCAGCTGTGGCTGGTTCTGTTAAGGGGTTGAGAGCCGATGAAGAGAGAGCAGCTGAGGAAGAAGCAAGAGAAGAAGAAGAAACAAGAGAAGAAAGAGCAGGCCCTGGATGAGGTGAGGCGAGGCGAGGGCAGCAGAGGGACTGGCATGAAGAGTGTGTTGGTATGAGATGGTAAAAGACCTTGTTGCAGCTTGGTAGTTTGGAGAGTGCTGTGGCAATCTTCCTATTATTGTTTATAGGCCTGGATAGAGTTTAACCAAGTATACTTCTCTGGAGATAGAAACAGGATTCACTGGAACTTGCTAGCAATGTCTGGCTGGGTCACACATGCAGCATCTGTGTCAACCCTAAGAGGTACCACATTGCACTACATTGCTCACAAGACTCCACACCACTCACATCAGCAAGTTCTGTGTCATGGGCTTCCTGAGAAACCAAGTATTTCAGAAAACAGCAGCAATCCCTAGTAAAAATAACACTACCTGTGTGTTAATGACAACAATCACATAAGAGTATTAATGTATTATGGCTAAACAACAGCTACTTTATGCCTCTGTATTGTTCTTGATGTTTCCAATTCAGAAGTTCATTAACCTATTACAAGACTAAATTTAAAATTTCTGCTCATATTATTAAGCTAACAGGACAATAGACCCTGTGGTGTGTATATATGGCCATAACATCCTTTGCCAATAAAAACAGGTTGTGGGGTAGAGAGGTTTCTTGTGGGTACAAATGTTCCTTTAAGAAAAATGGTTTTGGATATTTCTTTAGAATTTTGAAGGAGATATTAATGTCACTTTTTCAACCCCACACTGGAGTCAGATTGCCTTAACTACTTGAGCTTAAGGTGTGGAGAATAACACTACATTTCAGACACAAGGCTACCCTGAATCAAATTAATTCAAAAATCTCCATTTTTTAGAATTGCTTTTAGTACTAAGGGATGATGTGACAAAATTTTTAATCTGGCCTCTTAGCAATAAGCTGTTCATTACATTGATGCTGCGCAACTTAGGAGTAATGCAGTGCCTCCAAAATGTCAGAGCAGGACATATGATTGGCATTTTCTCATGTATTTCTGTACATTTATATACATATGTGTGAACTAAACTTGAGCTACAAAACTGAAAACTACACGTGGAAATACTCAGATCTAACTTTGGGGTTTTTCTTTATATGGATCAGCTATTGACATCACTTACCCTGGTCAGCTGCCCCTGGGGATTCACCCAAGGAGTAGATGGGAATTTCTCTTAAGGGCTACCTAAGCTAGTTAGGAATCAAGCGTGTGAATGCTCTTTATTTGTCCCTATGCTCATCCGAGACCTATCTAGCTCATGAACACTGTCATCCTGTTCTGGCATGCCAAAAGGAATTATGAGGACATAAAGGCCATTTTGTTTAATGACTGTTCTTAGGGAGTCAAATAAAATTGAACAGTTTGGGAGGAACTCTTTCCTAAGCTCTGCAATTCTGATATAGATCAGTGGAGCAAAGGTGCAGCAGAAGAATATTTTCCATCATTGTCTGTGATTGCAAGAGGTTGTGGTGGGCAAGAAACACTTTGCAGAAGAGTAACAGCATGATGATAGCTGTAAGAGTACAACAAAAACATGATGTAATGTATTCTCCACCTTCTAAGCCTGTGAATGCCCTGCCACTTGTTTGTGTGGTTGAGAGGACCAAGCAAATGAATCCCATCTTTTCAGGCATCAGCAAGAAGCTGTGTGAATATTTATGCGGAGTTCCACTACCTATATAGTGCTACAGTGAGACCCACTGTGAAGTAAATAGGTGACAAGCCTGGTTTTCAGGGAAAGCTCTGTTTATTTTGTCAACACAAGCTGAAAAGCTCTGCTCATTGCAACACTTGGTTACTACTGCCAAACCAGGTTTAGGTGTGGCCAACACCACAATGTTACTGATTTATTTCTGCAAATTCCCATCCAAACACTTGAATTTGCACAGAACAGCTGAAATTAATGGCGAGGTACCGTCTGACATGACTCTGAAAGAAATGCATTCCTGAAATTAAATGAATTTATATTCCAGAAATGAAACCTCCAGAAATTTTTTACACCTCCCGCAAACGCTCAGAAAGGAATAAAATAATCTGCTGCATGGAAAAGCTGCAGGACTGGGAAATATATCAGGTATGCAAACTTCTCACACCATAGAGCTGAGCACTGTACACTGGTAGCACACAAATGCTGATAAATTTGTCATTATGAAGATCTACTGGACACTGCTCGTCATGAAAAGAATGCAAGCTCTTTTGCACTTTCAATTTTATATGCTTCCAGGTGGATTGTAAATCCACATTACCTATTCCATGCCCCCATACAGCATCTCCATCATGTGTTCTTGCCTGGGTAAAAATTCATACATATCAATGGAGAGTAGAGTGGGCAGTCAGATGCCTTCAGAAACTGTAAGCCAGACCACAAAAACAATACATGCTCAGCTTCGCCATAATTTTATTTTTTAAATAATCATTAAAATGTGGTTATTTCTTTTACTTTTAGGTTTTGTACTTTTCTGGCAGTAATCTTTCATGCTTTCAAATTTTTCTGCACAAGTTCACGGTGTACAAACAAAGGTGATCACAGTGGGTTAGGCAAAGGGAGAGGCAGTACTTCACCCACCACTCAGGGCTGCCTGCCGTAGTATATTCCCATCATGAAGCAATTACAAAGCACCCAAGAAACACCACCATCATGTCTGGCTTTGGCTATGACCTGCTTGCAAATGACAGAAGGTGAGATTCTTGCTTAATCACATGATTTTGTAATCCAAAGCATTGGGGAAAAAATAGTACAAGAGGTGTCTAAACTGACAATGCACTGCATGAAGCTAAAACTCATTACTGTGAACTACTGAGCCTCAAAATAATAATTTTATGACCAAAAGACAGTTTAGAAATTAATTACAAGGCACTGATACTATAACAGGAAATCTTTACTGAGCATAAATACATTTTTATACAATTTATATTTAGTCACATATTTTCCCAAATGAAGGATTTGAAAACATAGCTAAAATCTTCATATCTTTATCTTGAAATAGGTCAGGATTAAAGGCAGGGCAGGGACAGGTGACATTACAGTGGGGGTCTGCTACAGGCTGTCTGACCTGGAAGACTGAGCAGATTATTCCCTTTATAGACAGATAGGAGCAGCCTCTCGTTCACAAGACCTGGTCCTCAAGGGGGACTGCAGACACCTTGATATCAGTTGGAGGGACAACACAGCAGGCCATAGGCAATCCAGGAGGTTCCTGGAATGCGTTGATGATAACTTCCTTCTCCAAGTGATAGAGGACCCAATGAGGAGAGATGCCATGCTGGACCTTGTCCTCACCAACACGGAGGGGCTGGTGCAGAACGTGAAGCTTAAGAGTAGCCTTGGCTGCAGTGACCACAAAATGATGGAGTTCCAAGATCCTTAGGGCAGGCAAGGAGGGTGCACAGCAAGATCACTACCATGGGCTTCAGGAGTGCAGACTTTGGCCTCTTCAGGGACTTGCTCTGTAGAGTACCATGAGATAAAGCCCTGGAGAAAAGAGACGTCCAAGAAAACTGGTTGATATTCAAGGATCACCTGCTCCAAGCTCAGGAGTGATGCATCCCAACAAAGAGGAAGGCAGGCAAAAACGCCAGGAGGTCTGCATGGGTGAACAAGGAGCTCCTGGACAAACTCAAACACAAAAAGGAAGCCTACAGCAGGTGGAATCAAGGACAGGTGGCCTGGGAGGAATACAGAGGAATTGATTGCCTGAGCTGCCAGGGATCCGGCTAGGAAAGCTAAAGCCCTGATAGAATCAAATCTAGCCAGGGACATCAACAGCAACAAGTAAAGCTCCTACAGGTACGTGAGTGATAAAAGGAAGACTAGGGAAAATGTGGGCCCTCTCCGGAAGGAAATGGGAGACCTGGTTACCTGGGATATGGGAAAGGCTGAGGTACTCAATGGCTTTTTTGCCTTGATCTTCACTGGCAAGTGCTCCAGCTACACTGCCCAAGTTGCAGAAGGCAAAGGCAGCAACTGGGAGAATGAAGAACTGCCCACTGTAGGAGAAGATCAAGTTCAGGTTATGTCATCTACCTGGACTTGCGTGAAACATTTGACACTGTCCCACATGACAGCCTGATGTAGTTAAGACCTTGGCTGGATGTCAAGTGCCCATGAAGCCACTCTATCACTCCGTTCCTCAGTGGGACAGGATTAGAGAAAAAAGGATGGAAAAAAAAAACCCACTCATGGATCAGGATAAAGGCAGTTTAATAAAGCAATAGCAAAGGTCGTGTGTGGAAGCAAAACCAGAAGATGTTATCCTGTACTTCCATCAGCAGGTGATGTTCAGCCACTTCCTGGGAAGTAGGGCTTTGGTATGCATAGTGGTTGCTCCAGAGGAAAAACGTCATAAATAAGGAATGCCTCCACTTCCTCACCCCTTCTCTTAGCTGGGAAGATGTCATATAGTATAGAATGTCCCTTTGGTCATTTTGGGTCAGCTATCCTGGCTATGCCCTCTCCCAAGATCTTGTCCACCCACAGCCTAGTGGTGAGGGAGGGAATCTTGGAGAGACAGCCTTGATGCTGTGCAAGCACTGCTCATCAGTAGCCAAAACCCTGGTGTGTTATCATCACCTTTCTACCTACCAATAGAAGCACAGCACTATGAGTGCTGCTGTGGGGAAAATTATCCTCACATCAGCCAGACCCAATATAATTGGAGAGACATGGATTTGACTGATGGACCATTGGGTGAATAAGGAATTGGCTGGATGGTCATACTTAAAAAGCTGTGGTCAACAGCTCAATATCCAAGTGGAGATCAGTGATGAGTGGCATCCCTCAGGTGTCTGTACTGGGACCAGTGCTGTTCAACACCTTTGTTGGTGACATGGACAGTGGGATCAAGTGCACCCTCAGCAAGTTTGACAGTGACACCAAGCTGAGTGGTGAGTCAACACACTGGAGGGAAGGGAGGCCATCCAGAGGGATTGTGACAGACTTGAGAGGCGGGCCTGTCAAATCTCTTGAAGTCCAACAAGGCCAAGTGCAAGGTCCTGCACATGGGTCAGGGCAATCTCAAGCACAGACACAGGGTGGGCAGAGAAAGGGTTGAGAGCAGCCCTGAGGGGAAAGTCTCGGGGATGTTGGTGGACAAGAAGCTCAATATGACCTGGCAATGTCTACTTGCAACCCAGAAAAGCAGCTGTATCCTGGGCTGCATCAAAAGAAGTGTGACCAGCAGGTGGAGGGAGGTGATTGTCCCCCTCTACTCTGCTCTCATGAGACCCCACCTGGAGTACTGGGTTCAGCTGTGGGGCCCCCAACAGAAGAAGGACAGGGACATATTAAAGCAAGTCCAGAGGAGGGTCACAAAGATGACCAGAGGGCTGAAGCACCTCTCCTGTGAAGACAGGCTGAGAGGGTTGGGGCTGCTCAACCCCATCCAACCTGGCCTTGAAAACTTCCAGTACCCAACTGGGGCCTACAGGAAAGCTGGAGAGAGACTTTTTGCAAGAGCATGTGGTGATAGGACATGGGGGACTGGCTTGAAACTGAAAGAGAGTAGATTTATATCAGATATTAGGAAGAAATTCTTTGTGATGAGGGTGGTGAGACACTGGAACAGGTTGCCCAGAGAAGTCATGGCTGCCCCATCCCTGGAAGTGTTCAAGGCCAGGCTGGATGGGGCTTTGAGCAACCTGGTCTAGTGGAAGGTGTCCCTGACTATGGCAGGGACGTTAGAACTAGATGATCTTTAAGGTCCCTTCCAACCCAAACCAATATATGATTTATATGATATACATGAGTCCATGAAATAAAAGTCTTAGATGAGTTCAGAGCTGAGTTTTTCATCATTTTTACTGCTTCTTTTATGCACTAAATGCCAAACTTTATTGACAAAATCCTCATTTCGTTGACATATAAAAAAGAACAGTCCAGTTCTTAACACTATTTTGTTAAAATAAATATGCTCTACAGACTAAATTATGCAAAATATAACATCAAGGCAGAAAAAAATTGCACTTGAATGAGTGCAACTGGAAGTAAATCTGTGCTGAGGTTGGACAAAGTGAAGGGAAAGTATAAATAAAATGGGTTTTGTTAGATTATCTTAATGAGAGCTAATGAATGACTTTTCATTGTTGTGGTTGGATTTTTTGAACTTACAGGTATTTGAATATAAACATTCTGCATTGACGTTTGTGTACTTAACTGGTTGAGCAGCATTTGAACAGAGGCATCTGAGGAATTCAGGGACAAGTTCTGACTAATTCTTACAATGCCGATGCCACCAACATTTGATGGTAGCATTATCTGTAAAGTAGACAAAGGGTATTCAGGAAGGGTGGCTTTCAGACTCTGCAACAATATTTAAAATATAAAAGAAGATACTCTACTTTTAAATGCACCAGATGAAAAAATAGCACCAAGAACTAACAAAAGATCAGAACCAAAAACTCAAATAGTGTTAGATGAGAGCAGCTCTACAGAATGGAAATGCTCAATACCAGATAAAGGGTTGTGTTAAAAGTAGCTGCAGAAGGTAGGAGTGTTCATCCTAAACTGTTAGATATGCTGATGGATATTGTCAATTCATTTTATCGATGCAGTCAATTCCAAGTTGAGAACATTCTATTTTGAGCACGGTTGGACAGAAAATAAAATCTATGTCATTCTTGTTTTTATCTTTTTCCCCAAATAAGGGTATACACTGAGAAAAGACGAGGCCTGAAAGTAAGGTACAAGACTCTTAATACCTTGCTAGAGGTCCTTTGCATGCAGCTCTAGGGAAGACATTTTAAATGGATGTTTTAAGTGGTGGAAGAAAGCAAACAGCACTCCTATCTTCAGTAAAGGTAAGAAAAAAGAACTATGGGCTAGTCAGCCTCACCTTGATCCCTGGGAAGCTGATGGAGCAAATAATCCTGGAAACTATTTCCAAACATATTCAAAACAAGAAAATGACTGAGAGTACCCAGCATGGATCTATGGAGGAGAATCCTGCGTGATCAACCTGAAAGGCTGTTATGACCAAATGACTGGCTTGGTGTATGAGTGCAGAGCACTGGATGTCATCTATCTTGACTTCAGCCAGGTTTTCAACATTGTCTCCCATAATATCCTCGCAGACAAACTGAAGTGTAGTCCAGATAGGTAGGTAGTAAAGTGTTGTGCAATCTGACTAAACTGCCTGGCCCAGAGTGTTGTGATCAGCAGCACAGTGACCTGGAAGCCAGTCAGTAGTGGTGTACCTAGGGATTGATACTGGGACCAACACCATTTAAAACTCTCCATTAATGACCTGGATGATGGGACAGAGCACACCCTCTGACAGTCTGCAGACACCATAAACTTGGGAGGAGTGATTGATACACCACCAGGTTGTGTGACTGTTCAGAGGGAACTCCACAAGCTGGAGAAAATGGCAAATGTGAATCTCAAGAAGTTCATCAAAGGGAATTGCGAAGTCCTACACCTGAAGATGAGAACTGCCATGCACCAGGACAGCTGGGGGCTGACTGACAGGAAAGCAGCTTTGCAGAAAGATTTAGGTCCTGGTGGACACCAAGCTGAACATGAGCCAGCATGGACTCTTGCAGCAGTGAAGGCTGACAGCCTCCTGGGCTGCATTAGGATAAGTGTCACCAACAGGTCGAGGGTGTGATCCTTCCCCTCTCCTCAGCGCTGGTGAGGCCACATTCAAAGTGCTGGGTCTAGTCCTGAGTTCCACAGTATAAGCGGGACACGGACATACTGGACCAAGCAAAAGGTCAGGGAGGTGATTAATGACTTGGAGCATGGGAGATATGTGGAGAGGCTGAGAGAGCTGGGATTCTTTGACCTGCACAAAAGAAGGCTCAGGGCAATCTTACCAATGTAGATAAATACCTTGACAGAGGGGAGTAAAGAACACAAAGCCAGACTCTTCTCAGTGGTACTCAGGGAAGGACAAGAAGTAATGGGCACAAAAGGAAATACAGGAAATTAATTCCATTTAAACATAAGAAAAAAATGTATTTTATTGTGAGAGTGGTCAAACACTGGCACAGGTTGCCCAGAGAGGTTGTGAAGTCTCCATCATTGCAAATATTCAAAACCTGACTGGACTCAGCCCTGGGCAACCTGCTCGAGGTGACCCTGCTCTGGGGGCTGGACTAGATGATCTCAGAAGATCCCTGCCAATCTCAGCAACTCTGTGATTCTGATACGAAGCATGAAGCAAAATAAGAGATATTTTCTCTTCAAATAAGTGCAGGCAGCTAGTTGAGCAAACATAATCTTTTCTATAAACAAGAGTTCAACCAGACTTTTTTCAGTGGTGCCCAGCGACAGGACAAGAGGCAACTGGCACAAACTGCAACACAAGAAGGTCCATCTGAACATGAGGAAGAACTTCTTTGCCTTGAGGGTGGCAGAGCACTGGGACAGGCTGCCCAGAGAGGCTGTGGAGTCTCCTTCTCTGGAGACATTCAAAGCCCACCTGGACATGTCTCTGTGCCACCTGCTCTGGGTGAAGCTGCTTTAGCAGGGGGTTGGACTAGGTGATCTCCAGAGGTCCCTTCCAACCTGACCATTCTGTGATTCTGTAAATTGTGTAATCTTATGTATGATAACACAATCACCCTGGCCTTAATGCAGTAGTTGTGAAATGACACTGCTGGACTGAGCTACTACATTTAAAGATGTTTGGGACCTGACTTCTGAAATCTCAGAGTTCATATCCCAGTTGGTACTTTGCACATATTTGGTGGCAAGTTTTTTATAGTTACTTTACTCTTATTTGCCATTAGGATAAGAACAATTTATTGCAAAAGGCACCCACAAATCTGAGTGCATATTGTATTCCTCTCAGTGGAAAAGTGGTTTACAGTAACCAGTTCCATATCTTTTGTGGAACTACCTCTTACCTACTACAGGACTGGTGTTACTTGCAATGATACACTGGGAACACAAGCACTGACGTGTGACTGGTGACGGTGGTACCCACGAACACCGGCCTTAGCAATTCCTGCACTAAGGAATTGTGGCCGGAGGTGTCCAATAGGTTGACATTCACGCTTTTCCCTGACTGCCTTTAAGCATTTCACAAATTTTGCCTACTGTTAGGAATCAATGTTAAGGACACCAGGCAGCCACATAAATAACCCCCCCTGTTTCTAGACGACTGGTCCACTCAGCACCCAGGCTCCGAAGGAAGCCGGTGCGCTGGCCAGCGGGGCTCTCCCCCGCACTCTCCCCCTCCCCTGGCAGGGATCCAGAGGCAGCGCCCGGCGCTCGGCACCGCCACACGTTTGCAGAAGGGAACGGCGGAGAATTGAAAGTGGAAGCGAAAAATGCAAGCCCACCACTATTAGAAAATGTTCACATTTTCTAGCTTCTATCCTCCAAAAGGCCATTTAACCAAAAAAAAAGTTGCATTGATAGCTTGTAGAGTTTTCCAGCTCTTTTATGCATTCTGATAGTTTCTTCATAGGCAGAAGTTTTATCATTGTAGATGTTGAGAAACAATCTAGAAAGGCTGTACTGGAAAGAAATAAAACGCACTGGGACGTTTTACTCCTGTCTCTCAGCACGGCATGAGAAACATGATAGGAAAAATAATAAACAAAGCATAATAAAAATAATTAAAAAAAAATAAACAAAAAAGATAGGGCTGTGCGGGCAGGCCCTCCCTTACCAGGGGTTCAAAGCAGCACACAGGGACGCGGCCCCTCTGCGAGCCAGTCCGTCCCCGCCGCCGCTGTCCCCCCGACCCGCGGCCCGGCCCTGTGCGGGGGGAGCTCCCGCACCCTCCCCGGCAGCGGCACCACCGTGCCCGGGTGTGCAGGGAGCGAGGGATGGACCCGTTGATCCACATGGAATCTGATGTGCCTGCCCACCCCCGGCAGGGCTGCCTTTCCCCCCAGGGGCCCCAGTCAGACTCTAGGAATCTAGCTTGCACACAGTAAAGCCTTTTTTATTTCATTTCAGAGCGTGACAGCGGCAGGCTCCCGCATGTTTCTCACAGCCGTGAGGGTGAAGATAACCAGGCTAACGTGAGCCTGGCTGGGTCCACAGGCAGCCCACAACAACGATGCCAGAGCGCTGCGAACTACCTATGTGTGACAGCGGGCTCCCGACAAACTATCCTGGGGAAGTCAGGCGGGCTTGAGCATCAGGTCGCTCCCCACCTGAGAGGCCCGGGGCCCGTGGCTTCTTTTTGAAGCCGTTTGAGATGCCCCTCGTTTGCCCCCACACTACATGGCAGCGGATGCCAGCGAGCTCAGGGTCGGCAGCGAGCCGTGCCGAGCCGTGCCGTGTGGGCGCTGTTCGGTGCCGAGCCGAGCCGAGCCGAGCCGAGCCGAGCCGAGCCGAGCCGAGCCGGGGCAGGCACGGCGCGGCCCCGCCCATCCCGGCCCGGCCACCTGCTGGCCGCGGCCCCCGCCGGGGCAGGCGGAGGTGTTCGCCCGGCCCCGGCCCCGCCTCCGCCGGGAGCCGCTCGGAGCAATTCCCACGGCAACACAGGCTCGACCCCCTTCCCAAACCCCGCCTCCCCTCCCCGCCCCCCCGCTCCCGCCCGGCGGCCGCCGGCGCTCGGAAACAGTCAGTGTGTAAACTCGACGTGTCCGGGAAGGTGCCCGCCGCTGCCCGCCTCGCTCCGCGCCCGGCCGCGGGGCGCGCCCGCCGAGCGCGATGCTGGACCCTTCCTCCAGCGAGGAGGAGTCCGATGAGGTGCTCGAAGAGGAGCGGCGGGACGTGCTGGTGGCGGCGGGCGGCGGCTCGCCGCGCTCGCTGCCGCCGGCGCCGGCCCGGGACCCGCGGGGCAGGGAGGCCGGGGCGGCGCGGGCGGCCAGCCCCAGCCCCAGCCCCTCGGTGCTGAGCGAGGGCCGGGAAGAGCAGGAGCGCCTGCAGCGAGAGGAGCGGGAGAAGCGGCTCCGGCTGCAGCTCTACGTGTTCATCGCGAGGTGCATCGCGCACCCCTTCAACGCCAAGCAGCCCACGGACATGGCCCGCCGGCAGCAGAAGGTGAGCCCCCCCGCCCCCCCCGCTGCCGCCCGGCCGCGGCTCCCGCGCCCGCCGGGCCGTCCCGCCGTGGACTCAACAGGTTGAGCCGTGCGCGCCGCGGCGGGGGGGGGGGGGCGGCGGTGTGGGCGGTGTGGGCGCGGGGCGCTGCCGCGCTGGGCCTCGGTGCGGCTCCGCCAGACCAGCCCGTGTGCCCGGGAATCCGTCGCCCGACAGGGGTGAAGTCTGTCAAGTTTGCGGAGCTGCGCCTGAAGTCGCCGTGCGAAGGGGAGGGGGGCGCGGGGCGCGGGTGTGGGGGCGCTGGGGCCGCGCCGCGGCGGGAGGGAGAGTTCTGCTGCTCGGCCCTGCGGGAGGGAGGCAGGGATGGGGTTAAACCTCCCAGGGGTGCCTCCTGCGAGTCCTATTCTGACCATCTGTACCCAACTCCAGCCAATTAAGCCGTAGCACAGAGGTGAACGAAAAAAACGGTTTGTTTCATTAATTATTGTTCCGTACAGAGAAAAGCAATTAACGTGCGTGTTTATGATGAGAATGGGCTTCTAGCGAAGGCTTGACCAGAATTACTGTTTGCATCTTGTATATCAGAGACAAGCTCTTGAGAGCTGGCAGGTACGTGGCTAGTGTTTACGCTGTCACAGTGCTTGCTCTCTGTTACTTTTGAGCTGTTGAATGGGTAGAATGCTCAAGTTTTGAATCAAGGCACTGCGTTTCCAGATAACCACTTAAAAGCTGTTCTTCAAATGTTTGCTTAAAAAAGAAATATGTGTTTGTTTGTTGTTTTTTTTTTTAAATATACTTTCAGTTTAGTAAAACAAACAAACCCAAACTAAAACAGAAAACAAAAAAATACCACCACCCCCCCAGACCTTTCCGCATCACTTTCCAGAGGGATAGTGATAGGACACAAAAAAGAATCCAATCTCACTTGGCTTTTACAATCCATATCTCTAAGGGTTTGTAAAATCCAGTCGTAGATGTTTGCCTGCTATAGGTAATTTGTGCTTAGTAAATTCTCCGACAAGTTAACGCGGTGGTAATAATAAGATTATTTCTGGAAGAGCATTTTGTTTTTATCAAGTGTTAAGTGCTTAAACTGTGGAGCCTGTATAAAGCCATTTTGTAAGCAGGAAGCTGAAGAAAATCTGGCGAAATGAGAATTTTCACCACCCCACTGAGGAGTCCTCACCCCAAAACAGAGTCATCATAGAAATGATACTTTGAAGGGACATCTGGAGGTCATCTAAGTGTGACTTCCCACTGGACAAAGCCAAAGCTGACCTGATGTAGTGTTAATAGGGGAGATGAGATCCCACTGCCGGCCTGCATGACCTGCTCCGGTGGTGCATTGCCTGCCTCTGGATGAAATTTTCCTCCTCAGCTTCTAGGTAACAACTTGTGGCCGTCAACTGCAGAAGACAGTGAACATTTAGAAGTTCTCTCTGGTCTCAGTCACTAAGCATAGGAACTGTGTTTTAAAAATAGCTGCAGTTAATTATTTTTATTAATAAGATCTGTGAAAAGAGATTACTGATGTGCAGTGAATACAGAAATACAATGGTTGTGGATTTAAAATACGAGCAAGGAACAGTCTGACAGAATTTACTTGATACCTAAACTTAAATGTTACTCTGGCTGATTACTGTTTTTAAGTAAACTCTGACTTGTGGTTCAACTATTACATGTAGAAAGATTTTTTTCATTCTTAGGAATTTAGCTGCAGAACAAGGATGATTTGTTTTTTGCTCGTCAGGAATTAGTGTTTTTAAATAAGACAACACAAAAAATAATTCTCACTGGGAGTTGTACTTCTCTCTGGAAGTAATGAAATGCTCATAAACATCCTTTGTCTTACTTGACAATTTGATATATTGCTCAATGAATTACTGAATATAGGGTAGCAGAACTGGTCCTGAGTTCTAAGACTTCAGAAAACCTGCTTTGATAGCTAAGGATTGCTGAGACCCATACAAAGGAGCCCTTGCGCTCTTAATTTTTGCACTCTGTGCTGCACAGTGGCCCCGTGTCAGCTTTAGGAACGAGAGTACACCCACCTGTCATACATACGCTGTGCCCTGTAGTAAGGCCCTTTTATCTGTGTGATAGCTGAGCTCATATTCCATAGGGTAAAAGTCTGTCTTTATTCCTGAATGAATTTTCTCACTGTCAAGAGCTGATACGGATGTGGACTGTCCTTTAATTTCTTGCTCTTTTGCTTCACATCTGACTGTCATGTGGCTGGCTGTCCGTTGTGAGCTGTACTGAGATTCGTTACCTGTGTTACTCAAGTGGAGCCCTTAACTACTGCATGCCCTGTCCAGCGTCAGCGGATAAGTGATTCAAGGTATGGTTTCAAACCAGTACCTCTGATGCTCTGTGGTTCCAGCTTTCAGCCCAGTCTGCCTGTCTCTGGCTGGCTGTGCACTCTTCATAATGCTTTTGCACCACCAGTCTTTCTGATAACCTAAGAATAGTATCCACCCTACTTGAGAGCAGAAGTAATTTGTTCCTTCTGCCAGTTCATTTGGCATATTGCTGAGCAAATATTGCAGAATGCAGTTTGCTTCTTTTTTAATGTGGAACATATTATCCAGTAAGGGAATGAGATGGAATTCACATATCAAATACCCTCAATTGCATTGTAATACAAGTAAGGAAATGGTTTACAATATGGATGGCTTATGTTCGTGCTTCAGTATCAGATTAGAATGTACTATATGGTATCTTGAAACCATTATACTTAACGGACTGAGTTATGCTACTTATCGTAAAGAATTGTAAATTCAGGCAGTGTTTCACTCCTCTGTTGTCCCTTCCCATCCTTCTTTCTTCTAACTAAGTAAAATTAGCTCAGCTTTATTGTGATAGATAAGATCAGTAATAATAAAAAATAATCAATCTTGAAGAAAAAAAAAGAACTATCATAATTCACCAGAGTCCATCAACTCCGCTAACTGTTTTTAATGCCAAATACAATGTTATTTAGCCCAGACTTTGCTGAAACACATACTTTTATAATCCGTCTCTATTTCTTTTTTTTTTTTTTTTTTTTTAATCGGTAGCATATATGGAAGAAAGACTCTTTTTAACTGTTCGGAGTTAGTTGGTGACCTGCTATTACGTCCTGTCGTACTTTGGTTACTGGTAGATCTGTGGTGGAGAAGGAAGAATAAGCTAGTATTGGAGATACGGAACTGAAGCATGGCATGAGTTCTCAGGGTGAGGTAGCAGATCCTGACAAAGATGGAGTTAGTTCTACAGAGCAGAACTGATATGTACTTGTAGATATTTATGGAACTTTGGTCATGTGTCTTCCAAACTTTTAGAGAAATACTAATGCATCGATGCATTATATGTAATGATTTTATCAAGCAAGTTTTTTCCGTCCCTGGTTTAGAGGTGTTTGTCACATATTTGTAGTTTCCACTGTTTTATGTGAGTCCTCTGGAATATATTTCAGCATCTTTCTTTTTCTGCTTCTCCACTCCTCTTCCTTTCTAGTCCAGTGAAAGAGAAGAAGAAAATAGTTAACTAATCCCATTCCTCTTCCTTCTCTCCTACCCCAGCCAAACCGAATCTCAGACCAGCAGATGGAATTTATCCATAGAATGGGATTTAGGTGGTGAAAAGAAATTCATTCCCTGTGTGGCTGTCTTCCATCAAGGTAAAGTTGTGTATGTGAATGTACACAGAGTCAGTGATTAGATGATGGCCCTGGTGACTGGGGTTTATACTAGCCGGTCATACACTTGTATGTACATACTCAGTTTTACTTGGTGTGTGTGTGTGCCAAAGGCAGGTTCTGTATCTGGGAGATGGATCAGAGTTAAAGTTCCTGGGGAAGGAAGGAACAGTGAAATGCTGCAATTAACTAACAAAAAAGGTGTTCTTCCCGTGTTTTTCTTCCTCAACACTTTAACATTTAGTAATCAAGTGGTCACACTTGATTGGAAACCCAAGACTGGGGGAGAAGTAAAATGCTCCTGTGCTAAACAAGATTTTGTAGTGCATGAAAGGCTTAGTACATCAAAGCTGGTAATTCCAAGTCTTGCTTTCACAGGTGATAAGCAGCGAAGGAATTGAGCTGGCTGTTTGGAAGTCATAACTCCATGAGTTTACTTCCTGAATACGTGAAGACCTTTCTTCCTTCCATTTTTTCTCTTCTGTCTACCTGCTCAATCATGAGTAGATCAAAAACACTGACTTCTAGTTAATTCTCAAAAGTGGGAGTGGTAATACTCAGTAACTTATTTTCATCTGAACTCCATGAGTTTCTTCTTTCCTTTTTCTTGGACTTCACCTCTAAAGGAGAGGTTTGTAATTACATGGGTCCACTAAATAACTTTATCAGGAAAACATTGGTTACAGTGACGGACTTCATTCTCTGGATCACAGTTTTATTCTCAATGTCTTTATTTCTCCTGCCTCAAGCCCCACTTTTTCTTGCTTTTGAGCTGGTGTGATGTATATCTACTTATTTAATGGCTGAGCATGTTCTGGGAAAGAAAAATTGTCTCTTGCCTTCTGAGCCTCCTTCATAGAATGCTGCTTTCCCCACTGTGGAGGTATCAAGGAGAGTACATCCAAAGCCATTGTTGCCAGAAACTCTATAGGCACATTTCAGAGGAAGAGCTTAGCTATAAAACTTGGCCATCTGGTCAACATTCTGCTAGAGAACTTTCTAGGAACATGTCTTCCATTCCTACCTTCAACATTTCCTTTACAAATAATGATATTTTTTTTGGGTGTGAAGTCTTTCAGAAAGTCATTTTAAATCAAGTTTATTTGCCTCCTTTCTCCCCCATCACAAACACCTTGATAACACCTTGTTATGATGCTCTGAGCCACGTTTTGTTTTCAGTCAAGTGAGTATAGAGTATTTTGGTAAATCACGTCAAAGCCCATTAAGATAGTGGCCTACACAGCTCTATATGTGTTGAGACAGGATTATTTGCAAATATACCTTTTTACCTCAGTCGGAGCTTGGTCTTTGGGCAAGAAGTTGTTCTTGCCTGCAGTAGGTTTCATTGCTCACAATGGGCAATTGAGTCAGCTGAGGCTGAAGAAGCACTGAAGGGTGATGAGAAAAGCAGAGCTTTCTAGTTACCAGTGCCACTGCAGAAATGACAATCTGTCAGAGTTTTCATTTAATATTAAATTCTGCTGCTACCCCACCAGCTCAGCACTGGTCGATGTGAGACAATGTGCTGGGAAAATGAAGCTTTTGTAAGCAGCAGTGTTACGAAGTGGACATGTAGGGACAGTCTGAAAACCTAGTTTACTGTGCTGAAAAATTCATCGGTTTCTTTTTTTGCTTCTTTTGTTTTTTCCTGCCTGTTTTACCCATACTTCCCTTTGAAATTTTATTATTTTTAACTTATTATTATTTGAGGGGACAATTTATTTTTTTCTGAATGTGTTACCTCAGGTTGTTTGTTTCTTTCTGTCACCTGTGCAGTTTGACAAGTGTGTTAACTATGTTGGCAAATAACTTATTCAAAGTGCTTGAGGTAGACTACTTACTCTTTCTGCAGGGCAGCCAACAAGGAAGGGAGTTTGAGGGATCAGTTGTCTGTTGCCATCTCTGCAGGAATAGTGCAGGGGAATTGGCTGGCTGGGCTGCCTTGCATTTCTCACCCTTTGCAGTCAGTTGTTATTCTCACATTATATGTTGAAGGAACGTATGAGCAATTGAACCGTTGGTAATTGGTGACAGGGAAGCAGAAATACCAGATCGGCTCATCTTGTCCTGGCGTTGTCTGAGAAGCATACGTGCTGCTGCCGTGGAAGAACAAAGCTGGTGAAAATATTCTTTTCCTCCCCAAACCATACTCCTTTCTCTGTATGTGGAGAGGGGCAATATGTCAAAATACTCATTACCGTGTACTGGCTTTAACTGTAGAATGTTGCCAGAGCAGAAAATACTTGTTGGTTGCTAGTTGACTCTCATTGAATGATTTATTTCTATATAAGCAAGCTTACCATTTGCACCCTTCCCCAAGCACACCTGTTGTCACTAGTTCATGTTTGGGGACACTGCTAACCAATCACCTCTCCATTTTCACGCTGCTCATTAGACTTGCTTTTTCTCTTTCTGGCTTTGTACCATTTCTTTTTAATACTGGTGAGTATCATCCTGAATTTGCTTTCAGTGTACATTGTTTTGCTTTTTTTTAATGTACCTCTGTGTTTGTGTTCTGCTTTCCTGTTAATCCCTGTTTCTTTTTTTGTGTGTAGATGTCTCCTACTTTGCTAGCTTAACACATCCCTGTTTCCTGCTGCTTCCCTTTTATTCGTGTGCTTGCTAGAACTGCAAAGCTCATGGACAAAACTTGCTTTCCATTTATCAACCCAAGAGGTGTCCATGGGGGAAGATGGGATGATGCATCTTTTTTTAGGAAGGTGCTTGGCTCTCCTCTGCTGATGGAGGGATGTGTGGTGGGGTGCTAGTCTTTGAGCCTTGGCTCCTGGTCCTATATTTAGTCATACTGAGCCCCAGTTAGTATATTACTCTGTCTGAACTGGATGCCAGCCTCTGAGGTTTTAATTTTAAAACTTTTTAATCTTTAAGTCTCTTTTCATACAGTTTTTTTGGTACAGTGGCTGCAAAGATGCCTCCTGTATTTCTTTCCAACTTACTGCTCTTGCTGCCTGCTGGTGGCTGTGGCATGCTCAGGTCTGGTACTCAGACTTCTTGGTTTTGAGCTATTGCCGTTCCGGAGGGGAGGCGGGGAGAGGAACAGCATCTGCTGAACTCCTGTTCCCTTTGCCTGGTGCCTATCTCCAATGCCTGCTTCTGCCTAGAAGTGCTGGCACCGAACTGAAAGCAGCGCCGTTCTTGTGCGTTGCAGCTGATTCCCCCAGGTTTCAGAATAGCAGCTGTGAAAAGGCAGTTTTCAGTTTGTTGCTGTGTGGGGGAATCTCTGAGCAGCAGGAGAGACAGAGTGTTTGCATGTGGGTACCAGGCTGCATCAGCTTAGGTTTGTGTTTTGAAGGTTATTTTCACAGCCATAAGCATTGAAGGCTTTACATTTTTTTGTTTAAAATTCTCTAGAACTTGATGGTACTTGCCCAAAAGACTTTTTTTTTTTTTTTTTTTCTGGTTCTTATTTATTTTACAGTGAGGAGATAGAGCATATGCTTCTCTTCAAGTGTGATTACTTGTATGGGTAAGTTTAAGAATGTTCTTGAGTGGTTTTCCTGTCAGGAAGGGGAAAAGCTTTAATTAACAGCATTGTGAAGAATGAACTGAGGTGAAGAAAGAGCTACAGTGTACTACTTTAAGTGCATGACCCGGTGAAGAAAAATTAGAAGAAGAGAAGGTGATCGTACAAGAATTTTTCTCCAGCTCTGTTTCCATTTTTCCCTCATACATTAATTATTCATTTATGTTCAATTTTCTTGGCTGTGGGGTTTTGGAAATAGAGGCCGGCAGCTTCTGTTTAATGAAAGTGCTGGAGGGGTACTTTGAGTGATAGTGTATACACACACAAAAAAATCCTCAGGATAGGACTTTGAGTAGATTTGTTTGGGGCGCAGACAAGGACGTGGAGGAAAGGACAGAGCTCAGATAGTGTCTAAGTGAGATCTCCAAAGAGATGATGTACATCTACAGAGATTAGGGGAGAAATGGAAATTGGTGACGGAGAGTTTGATGGACTGAGTTGGAGATACTGAGAAAGTATGTGGAACTGAATTAATTTTGGAGTAGAGGAACTGTTCAACCAGGACAGCGACACAGTTAAGAGGAATGAATTCGTAGCAGAGAAATCCACTGGTTGTGAGAGTTAGGCTTTTCAGTATGAAAGAGAAATGAAGGATGAATATCTTGGGGAAAAGAGTTTGCAGTAAAGATATTTGGCTAGGAAAAAGAGATAAAGATTAAGCTGGAAAAAAGCAAGTAGTCTCAATATCCATGACAGTGTAATACAGAATAGCAAGGACAAAGAGTTGGTGAGAAGCTTTGTGTTTGGAAGCTAAAGTCCATGGAAATCAGAGTGGCAGGACATAGTGCATTGGGGAAAACAGTGTTTTCATGGTCTCAGATATTTTTTCTGCAGAAGATTGCAGTTGTTTTATATGTTTAGGATTTTCTTAGGGTGTATTCACGAGTTTTCTTTAAAAAAAGAAAAAAAAATCACCTCCAGGCAGTTTATGCCGAATACTTATCTTGCTGGCTTTTGCTGAGGAGTTTCCCCAGTTTGTGCCTGTTGCTCATACGTTCCTACATTTATTTTGAAATTATGTATTCTGAGGCCTTGTAGCATGGTACTAATGGCTGTTTCTTGTTCAAAAGTTTTCTACAAATGTTTCACCATTCCAACTGTTTAATACATCAAATATGCATTAGTGTTAAAATATTAATATGGACTTTTTTTTAATCTCCTTATGGATGGAACATAAGCAAAGCAAATAAATAAAAATAAAGAAGTGTTGGTTTGGTATAGATCTAATGCTAAATCATCTTAGCAATCGGTTCCCTCTGTCTTCCTTCCTACAGTGCCATTAAAAAGCAGAGGATTTTTCAGTCTCTTACCAGTGGGACTTGAAGAGCAGCAGATAGCGGTATTATTTGGAGATGGAAGTTAATAAACTCCATTACAATTTATTTTTTTTCTGGTAATCTTCAGCTTGCAGAGTTGGAGTATTTGCCTGAATGGACACTTAAATTCAGCTTGTGGTGACTTAACCCCAAATGAAGTATCATTCTCATAACCACGTATATGCTAGAAATGGTGGAGGTTCTGAGTGTGCTAGTACGTGGTTGTGAAGTAATTAGAAGCGCTTTAGCTTAAATATTCTGTGATACAGATTCTGCCAATCTGATTTATATGATTTTGGTTTCTTTTCAGCTTGCTTTAGCTCTCAAATTCAATTACTTTAAAAATATCACTTGAGATTTTTAGGGCCAACTTCTAAAGTTGTCTTTCTCTGCCACCCAAGTTTTTAGGTACCCTTACTTAATGCTTCCAGGCCTTTTTCCATGATAAACACTAGAAAATGACTAGCTATGTTCTGTGTATATAAGCCTTCTGTTTTACCACTTGGAATGTAAAAAAAATAGATACCCTCTAAAGGTAATCTGAGAATTGGGAGTTCTGGCAGCCTGTGGCTATATTTTGCTCATGTGTTGCTGAAAAGGAAGTTAAGAATGTCATTCTTAACCATGTAATCTAAAGGTGATCTTCTCGATGTGCAGATCAGTCACCCACTAGTACCAGTCTGTGAGTATTTCTGTGTGCAGCTCTCGCTTGGACATGCTGTCTGTAGGACAGTTAGTGCCTTACAGGGCTGCTGTTACAGCGAGATGACTATTCATTTGACCCCTCTTTGCCCCCAGCTCCCACAGGCTGGAGTGTGGAATTTTTAAGGCCTCTTTACTTTCTAAATCGCAAGGAAGGACAGTGGTGCACTGAACAGGGCTAGGTATTACCTGTGGTCTTTGCTTGGCTCTTCCTCAGGGTTGCATTGGAGCAACTAGGTTACCACAGTCTTCCTGCTACTTCAGTACAGATTGATGTCTGTTGGTGAAAAGCATGATGGAAGAATGAGAAGTATTATTTATTTAAAATGGCAACAAAATTATTCAGATTTTCACTAAGCCACTAGCTGTTTTATGTGTTCTGGGCATTTAAACTCTAATAGATTATTAACACGTTAATTTGCTCACTACAACTGTTAGTCAGAACTCGGTCTGGAATGGCTTTCAGGAGGTCACAGATGTGATAAAATCGGTAAACTGGTTAAAGCCTCCATGCATGACCCTCTTGCTGTGTTACAAGCCCTATCTGTTACAAGTGCACTTAATTATGCAGAGCAGCACACAAGGGAAGGAGACTGCACAGGCTGGCAGAGTTCTTCCCATATTATAAAGATCCATTTCTGAATCTCACTGCTGTGTTTTGCTAATCGGTGCCTGACGGTGTTGAGCTGATGTGCAGTGGTCATGGCTACGGTCAGTAGCTGCAGAAGTATGATCTGCTGGGATAATTGAGACACCTTTAAAAAGTAAGACCATCCCCCAAAGGTAATGCACTTAATCAGTGACAACATCACCAGTTGCATCATTATTTTAGTGGATCAGAGTACTGGTTTGGACCGCATGAATATGACTGTGTGTGGGCAAAGGTAAACCAGAAGTTGTGTTGTGGGAGCACATTAAATCTGTGCAACCAGGCTGAGGTAAAGCCTCCTGAAATGCATTTAGAGTGGGTGTTAGGTCCTCAGCGTGAAAAGTTGCGCTGTACAGATGCACTTTCCTGGTGTCACAGTTGGCCAGGGTAGACGTGACTGCAGAGAGTCGGAGAGATCTGAAATAACAGCAGCTAACAC
Organism: Falco naumanni; assembly: GCF_017639655.2. NCBI lineage: Eukaryota > Metazoa > Chordata > Aves > Falconiformes > Falconidae > Falco > Falco naumanni. The sequence continues at coordinate 83,428,128 of NC_054058.1, read as the reverse complement.
AGAGTCAAGAAAGAGAGATGGAACCTAAATGAGAGACAGAGCACAACAGGGCAGTCTCCTTTCTGAGCCAGTAAAGCAGGACAGAATATGCAATGCAAACGTAAAAACTGCTGAAGTAACAAAGTAATAGAGTCTCTCTGTGTCTGGAGTTAATTAGGGGCAACAAACTGCCCCTAATTACTAGGAGTGCGGGATCCTCAGCAAAGCTGCCTGGGACACTAATTAAAAGAACCGATTATAAAAAATGGAATGCATGATTAATGACTGAGAAATAATCTTCAAGAGTATCTTCAGACAGCAAATAAAGTGCCCTTGGAAAATACTGTGACACCCCATGCCATCCACTGAATCTAATCCCACAGACAGACCTGAACTGATTTGCAAGAGGTCGCTGTGCTTACACTTTCTAGTGCTGATGGAGGGATTAATGGGAGCAGAATGACCTGCAGAATAGGAATAGTATTTCCATTTTAATATCAAATGCTCTTGATTTATATGTATGTCTTCAATGGAACCTGCTTATGAAATATACTGATAAACTGTACTTTGTTTGAATGCTCGGCTTTGCAATAACCTGTTGCTCATACATTTGGGTGAGGTCTTTAATGCTTGGAGAAGGCCTTTGGGCAGCATCCTCTCTGTGTTGATTAGGAGCGTGTGTATGCGTGGCAGCTGTTGGCTGTCCAGTGTACAGGCCACCAAATGGACTTTGGTTTTTCTCTTTTCTATGTTATTGAAAAAATAGCAATCTGAAAGTTACATCTGATAGAACAAAAATGGAAAGTTTAAGGATTTATCTTGCCTTAAAAAAGAAAAAAAATCCAGCCCAATTCATGAGTTCTTTTTATCTTAAACAGTTCTTTAACGGGGCTGATAAGAGGTTAAGTTTTATCTGGGCATGCGTTTGGGTGTTCCTGCCTAACTGGGCACTCCTTAATTTATAAACTTGAAATGTTTTAAATAGCCGTGATCCTCAGGTACTTTGATGTGCACATGGAAAGGCACATGGAAGATAAGGAGGTGGCTGGTGACAGCCATCACTGCTTTACTAAAAGCGAATAGTGTGTGACAAATCTGGTGGCCTTCTGTGTCGGGGTTACAGTGTTGGTGAATGAGGGAAGGCCAACAGATGTGATACTTGACGCTGTCATGCATGACATCCTTGTCTCTAAACTTGGAGAGAAACGTATTTCATGGTTGGATCACTTGACGGATAAGGAATTGGCTGGATGGTTGTTCTCAGAGCTGTGATCAGCAGCTCGACGTCCAAGTGCAGCCGAGTAATGAGTGGTGTTCCTCAGGGGTCTGTACTGGGACCAGTGCTGTTCAACATCTTTGTTGGTGACATAGACACTGATCCCAAGTTTGGCAATGATGCCAAGCTGAGTGGTACAGTTGGCACACTGGAGGGAAGGGAGGGCATCCAGAGGGACCTTGGCAGGCTTGAGAGGTGGGCCTACGTAAGCCTCATGAAGTTCAACAAGGCCAAGTGCAAGGTCCTGCACATGAGTCAGAGCAATCCCAAGCACAGACACAGGGTGGGGAGAGAATGGGTTGAGAGCAGCCCTGAGGGGAAAGACTTTGGGGTGTTGGTGGACAAAGAAGCTCAACATGACCTGTCAATGTCTACTTGCAACCCAGAAAAGCAGCTGTATCCTGGGCTGCATCAAAAGAAGTGTGACCAGCAGGTGGAGGGAGGTGATTGTCCCCCTCTAGTTTGCTCTCGTGAGACCCCACCTGGGAGTACTGGGTTCAGCTGTGGGGTCTCCAACAGAAGAAGGACAGGGACATATTGAAGCAAGTCCAGAGGAGGGTCACAAAGATGACCAGAGGGCTGGAGCACCTCTCCTGTGAAGACAGGCTGCGAGTGTTAGGTGTTCAGCCTGGAGAAGAGAAGGCTTCCAGGAGACCTTACAGCAGCCTGCCAGTACCTAACGGGGGCCTACAAGGAAAGGTGGAGAGGGACTTTTTGCAAGGGCATGTGGTGGTAGGAGAAGGGCTAATCTTTTTAAACTGAAAGAGGATAGATTTATATTAGATATTAGGAAGAAATTCTTTGTGATGAGGGTGGTGAGGCACTGGAACAGGTTGCCCAGAGAAGCTGTGGCTGCCCCATCCCTGGGAGTGTTCAAGGCCAGGCTGGATGGGGCTTGGAGCAACCTGGTCTAGTGGAAGGTGTCCCTGCACATGGCTGGGGGTTGGAACTAGGTGATCTTTCCAACCCAAACTGTGCTATGATTCTTTATAGGAACTTGGATTAGGAATAAAAAAAAGCTATAAATGCTTAGAAGCATCGAACCCGAAGTGTCATTTTCTGTGCTGCTTCTAAGCATCTGCTGGAGGCCAGGGTTGGAGGCTGGAGGTGCCCTGAAGCTTTGGGGTACAGATGGAAGCAGCCAAAAGGGACATAGGCATCTTTAAGGAATTAGGCAGTGAGACCTACCCGCTGTTGTGTGGTGTCCCTCCAGACAGGCATTACATTTAACTCTTGCTGATCGATCTGTGATCGTTGTAGTGGGTCCCCCTTTACATGGGCTTTCTGTTCACAGAGGGAGCAAACTCAGAACTGAAATATCCATATCCTCCGTAGCATCTTTTGCTTGTTCTGGGCCTCAGTAAATTGATTAGTATCTCTCTGGTCCCATAAGGCTGTGTGCTGTAACTCTGAATGTATTCATATACTGGAAGAGAGGAAACAATGCACTTGTGTGTGCTCGAAGTGAGACCGTGACCGTGCTGTGCGACTGAGCAGGGGCGTCCTGCTGCTGGTGGTGCATCCCTGCTTCCCTGTGTGCTGTGGTTCTGCCACGTTCCCTATGGGGTGTGAAAAATACATGTATGTATGGCTATTTATAAAAGAAGGGAGAGAGAGCGTGAGTGTGTATGTGTGCATGAGAGAGGGAAATAAAGCTATAGGTAGAGATAGGAGGGGAGTAGAATGAGTGCTCCATAATGTTATGGCCTGATCTGTTTTAAAGAAACTACATGTTTAGCATAAAATACTGAATACAAGTCACTTAATGCTGCTACTTCTTCAGAAACATATTTTTGTGTTGCAAAAATAGTAAAATGCCATTTAGTTTCTCTAAAAACGATCAGCACCGACTCCCCATCCACACCCCAAAACCCCAACCCAAACCTAACGTCCCAAACCCTGCAGATCTGTGTTTCTGCCTTGGCTCAGTTTGGTAGTTACTTCATGTAACATGAAACTCCTAAGCCTGGTGATAAGGAAGCAAAGATGTTCCTATGGCTTCTATTAACAGTAGAGGTTTTATTTGTTCTTAATATTGAGCTTCCAGAACTGATCTGATTCCTTAGGGCTAGCTCAGAGTGTGCCCTGTTGAAATCAGTATGCTGAATTTCTACTTTTCTGTTTATGCTCTGTAAATCTTACAGGCATAAGACTTAAATATCTGATCTGGGTTTGTGTTTGAGAATGGATTTATACCTCGGCTGCAGAAACTGGTTCTGGATTGAAACATAGCATATGTGTTCTCAGTGTAAAGGATCATTTGTTTTCCTAATTTGATTCAATTTGTATGGTTTTGCCTACAGTAGAAAAGTAATTAGTTCCAACAAGAAAACAACTATCCTGATTGTGTGGTTCAAAATAAAGTAAAGTAAAAAAATTATGCCCTGCACTGCACAACTGTGCAGACAGCTCTTACCTTTTTTCATTCTGACTTTACTGAGGCTATAGAGCAACTAACACAGCAGTTATAAGCCACTATTGGGGAAAAAAAATGATGTGGCTCATTTTATTTTTAATAGTGATGATGTTAGAGTGGAACAGCTTCTTCATATCAGTGATCGGAATCACACTGCCTCAGCACTAATAAGATAAATGTGGTAATGCATACCGATTATAATAGCTGGAGTGATATGTGGGCTGAGAGACTGAGTAAAGAGGTGTGAGATGTTGAAGCTCTGAGCAGTACAGATGGGCAGCGATTGCAAATCCATTTCAATCTATAGTGCTGGAGAGTCTAGAAAATGAACAGAATTGCATAACATCAGAAGAAGACAGGTAGCCTGTAACCGTTCCTTTCAAAAAAGGTGAAGAATTCAGAGTGAGAAACTAAGTCATTCTGTCAGTGGAGTGAACCCATCCTTGGACAGTATGTGCATTTGTGTATTGAAGGCAGGTTGTGAGGTAATACTTATTCACTACAGTCGTTCATATGAATAGTAATAAAACGGAACTTGGGGAACTATCAAAATTATAGAACTATCAAAATGCTTGTAAGTTGCTTGTTACTTTTAAGCTTAATAATTTTACACCAAATAAAACATTGAAATAATTTGATTTTTTTCCTATAGCAAGTAAATTGTGCAATCAGTTCAGAAGAGTGAGAAAGATCAGAATGGACTGAACTAATACAGTTTTAAAAAGGGCATGGCATTATTATTTTTTTTTTTTAAGAGGAGTCATAAACTTGTGGGTGCTTTGAGATGGGCTGAGTTAGGAACACCGTTTCTGATGCAGTAGCTTCTAAGCAGTTTCATGTGTGCGTTTGCAAATTGCCTGCATACAACTTATGCATACAACCTACAAACCAAAATAAAGGCTTTTTCTGAAAGGTGGCATAAATAGGATATCAGTAGGTTTCCCCTTCAGTAGTTGTGTTAAAACTAGTATTTTATCCACCTGCCAGTTCAGAAGATTCTTTCTGAATCACAAATAGTTACCAGGGAATAGCACTGCTAGTGCCAAACAGCTCTGCCTGATGTATTTGTGCCTTTAGTGGTACTTGTTTAATTAAATGCTTTGCTTTTGACACAATGGGTAGTAAGTTAGGCTAACAAAGCTACTGTGCCTCACGTACACCTAGTAAGCACCCTGGCACATATCACTGCTGAATAAAACTATTGCTTTGCTGTGGGATAGAAAGCTAATCCTGCAAAATTACTGCAAAGCTGATGAATGTCTTCCAACACCCAAACAAGTTACTGTGGATCGTAGTAGGGAAGGGACCTCCTGGGCTGACGCAGTCTCATGTCCAAAAAAGAGATCCGTTGTCTCTTTCTGAGCAGTTAGTAGGTATCTTTACTGTTTTTCATTACTCTAATAGTTGTTAGACTTCTTTTTCCTGACTGAATACATACGCAGTTTGTTTTATACCCACTTGCTGTTCTGTCAGCTCTACCCCTTAGTTAAAATAACAGCTTTTCCTTCCTTTCCTGAAGGATTTGATAGAGGATGGTGTCTCGTTCTGCTATATGGAACAATCCAAGCTCTGAACCATCCCTCAGGCAGTGGCCTCTCTCCTCCGATTATCCTAACAGCCTTTCTCTGTATGTTTTGCAGCTGGAATTAATGCATCGTCTTTCTCATGTCGCCTTTCACGTTAGCACAGTGCTGGGGATTTGCTGAGACAGTGCATCTGAGCCTTCAGCTCTGAGCAGCCAAGGAGAATGAAAATCTCTTAGAAGTTCTTGTGAGTCCTGATCTGAGGTGTGGGATGCTGAATTTCATCCCATTTCTGTTACTGCAGCTCCCACACCGGCTGTGTTTTCCAGTACAGGTTTCCTAGCCACTCTGTGTGCTAGTGCATCCCAGCCTTGAATTTAAAAATCAGTCTTCAAAGCTGGAGGATTACAATGTCATGTTCCAGTTCCCTCTGTCGTAACAGGTATGGAATACCGCATTTATGTTTAATTTGCAGGTACAGCCCTCCAGAACTGTGCAGCTGCCTTTCCAGAGGCCTGCTATTTCTCCTTTACCGCTTAGCCTCACACTTTTATGGGTTATTCCCCCTCACCCCCCACCCACACCCAACCCTTGTGGCGGTATTAACTGTTGTCTAAATAAGATCTACAGCATTCTGTTAGCCAGAAAGCAGGAATATAAAGTGAATGGATTACTTGATTTTATCATCTTTTAAATAATTCTGTGACTTTGTATGACTAATCCTCCCATTCTGGGTCAGATCTTGCCCTGTTACCCTGATAATCAACCTTATTTTTATATCCTTCTCTGGAGGAGTCTGTGCTCCTCTGAATATAGAGACCTGCTGCCCTTCTTTGGGAAGGAGGTTTCTTTGGGCGATGCTGGACAACTTTCAGACTCTTGTAAAGAACTTTCGTGCTGCCTTATTCAGGTCTCTCAACTCTTCAGTCTACGCGACTGAATTGACTTAACTCCTCTTAATGCCTTGACGTAGAGAATAAATTATCACTCCTCAGCTTCCAGGCTGAAAAGATCTTTCTGACAAAATACAGACTGCTGAGACTGGATTCATGTTCAATAACCATGCATATCAGCAAGCTCTCAAAGTAATTAAGTGCTGCAGTGATAAAGAACAAAGACTGTTCAGTGGCACGGTTCATACGCATTCAGTCACGGCATTGCTGTGTGCCGCCTTTTAAATTCATTTTAGCCCAACTGCTATCAAAAGTTCCTGAGTTCCAGGTCGTCCAATAAGCTTCTAAAAAGGCTGTTTCTGGCATTCTGCCCTGGTCACATTTGGCACGCTGCAGAGCAGAGTTTAATAAACATCTGTTAGGTCAAGGTTTTCATTGACCACAGGTTAAATGGTCAGGACGTGCTGATTTCTCTACAGAACACGTATAGGCTTGAGAATTTTACCGTGCTATTGCATATGACTTGAATGCTTGTAGCAGACTTCATGTATAATGGTGCAATTATACTGCAGCGTTTGGAGTTAATTCTTCCCTCTAAATATCCTGCATGCTTGAGCCAACATTTTTGTTTTGAGACCCACTCACATGTATATACATTGGGGTTTTCTAGGACAAAAGACATAGATTTGTGCTGCCTTCCTAACTTCCTTTTGACACCACAGCTTTGTGGTAGAATAGGGCACAGTGATGAGTGACTTCTGGGCTTACCTCATCTTTTATCCTGTCTGTGGTGCTATAATTCAGTCATCTCCCAACGCTGGAAAGTAGCAAGGAGCCTCGGCCTGTCTGCCTTACTCCTACTCAGCCCTTACAAGTAACCATAATTTTTTGAAAAGCTGGTACAAACACTGTAAATGTGAATTATTCTGAAGGTCAGTCATTATTTCTGTGCTTCGTGGGAGCAGAGCTTGCAGTTGTGCTAGGGTCCAAGTGGATCACTTTGAAATTCTGATTCTTGTTCCAGTGAGGTTTACTTGCACAAAGGTAAGCAAACCTCGTTCACTGTAACTCTCTTCCGCTTCTCACGCTCCTCAGCTATGCTGGATTTTATAGAACACCATGGGTGTTTTTTTCTTTTGGTTCAGAATTGTGTTGTCTGTTCTTTTGCACCAGAAGGAAGAAAAGCTTTAGAAAGGGGAAGAGAGGCATCCTGTCAAATTAGCTCGGTAGTCTTGGTGAAAGAGTGCCTAGCTGGGAGCTGGACCCCTCTGTGCAAAATGTGAAGGATAGCTAAGTATTGGCCCTCTACCATCACTTTGCAAATAACAGAAATATTGAAAGTTGATTTTTATCTGAAATTTGGAAAGGAAATTGCATCTCCAGAATAGCAAGACCCCCACCCCTCCCGCCCCAATTCACTATGCAATATCTATGCAGGAGCATCAGCTCTGTTCCTCTGGCATGTTCCTAATAATCATACCATATTATTTTTTTTTCTGTGACAGTAGGAGGGATGGAGATCGGGAGTCCTGTTCTGTTGCTTTTGGTTAGATACATAAATTACCAGTACAGTGTGTACTGAAATTTTCTTAAGCAGCTTTTGCAGGATAAAAGATAAGAATTTACACCCAACTTAAATGGTAAAGGCCTGTGCTGAGCATCTAAGGATCTGTAGCCCAGCCCCTCCTGGTGATCCAAGAGGGCAGGGTACTTGATAATTGTATGTGTCAAGGTTAGTCCAAATTCTTTTTTCCAAAACTGAATTGTTACTTTAGAAAAGTTCCCTTTAAAGCAGGTGGGTATTATAAAAAACAACAAACAAACAAAACCCCAACCTCTAGATTATGCAGTGTTTTGGGGAGGAAAAAAGATGTAGGTTTTCCACTCCAGCAGGTTTGACTAAGCCTTTGGTGTCACTTCAGATGCTGATGGGTTGATTGAGTACCTCACTGGAGTTAACTCATCAGAGGCTTAAATAGACATCTGGAGACTCTGCATTTTCTTCCTACGGTTTACCACTTCATTTATAAGCAGAAAGCTACAGTTCATCTGTCTCCTTAACTTGTCAAACCACCTGCAAAGAACTTAGTGGTAGCTTTATTTCAAGGTAAGGCAGTAGTTTTCCTTCTGTGTGAACTTAAATGAAAGATCTGAGGACAGAAAATAAACTGCACATAAACTGTGGCCGATGGGTGGCTTCTCATTGGATTGCGATGGGTCCTAAGCTGTTCAGAGGAGAAACCTGCAGCTTCCCCCCTACGGTTAAATATGATGGAAGGAACGACTCTGTCACCTGCCCACACAGAGTGAGAGCAGTTGGTTATTTTTTCTTGGCTGCAGACTGGAGGTGAACTGGGCAGTGAAGAATATTAACCTACCAATTAGGCACTTTGTCCTTGCTGCCTGTAGCTTTCTCCTGCTTTGTGGTGCCAAGGTGACATGCCAGCCTCTTTCCCCAGGCTCCCTGGTCACACTCCCCATTACAGCAGGGACTACTCTGTATGTGGAGACCTGTAGGGGTCCATGTTGGAAAGTGTCATTATTCTCCCTTGGGTCTGGATTTCTCAGCTTTCATTCTACTCCGGTAATTCCCCGGTTGGCCCATTTTTGCTAGGCTTGCCTTTGAGCGTGGTTGTTGTCAGGGGAAGGCTGGGAGGCTGTCAGCTGACTTCCTTTCATTGTTTCTTCCAACCGTCTGATGTTATCTCATCTGTCTTTGTGTTATTAAATATGTGTGCTGTCCTGGAATCACTTAACCTCTTCCCGTTCACGTGCCTGCAATGCCCTGCTCGGATCCTGGCCTTTAGGGAATGCGAGCAAGTGAACTTTTTTCATTTCAGTGGGGTTTTGCAGAACTAGATGCACTGTGAATATATTGTGAAGTAGTAACTAAAGTATTTATTTACAGAGAGTAATAGCTTTGAGACTGTTTTTTTCTTTTCTTTTTTTCTTTAAGAAAGGAACAAAAAATGGTCACACTGCTAAGGTCTAATTACAGTAGCTTCAGAGAGACCTGCTTGATTTGCCTTTTGAGCTCTGCGCTGTGTCAGGTAGGTTTTGATCAAATGCATTCCTGCCAGCATTCACTCGTTAGCATTCAGTCTAAGTTAGTCAGCAGTGAATTATGGTCTGTGATATGGTCCAGGTCCCACTGCTCTAGTTCTTTTTCTCTTTATTGATTTCCATTCTTGTTTTCATTATTGTCCTGGTCTCTCACTGCATGCTTCCTAGTGCTTTTATTTTATAGCTTTTCAGAATGAATATCCATGAGTCATGATTTGAAATGAAATGCTAATACTGACATTATACAACACTTTGAAATAAACATTTCTTATATTGTTCCTTAGGCTTTTTAAGTGATAGAGTTCGAGAAAAATCATACTACTCTGCAATGATAAGGCAGCAGGGGGAAAAAACTAAAAAGTGGCTGGTAGACTTTAACATTTTAGTTTAAATATTTCATTCTTGAATAAGTTTGCCAGCATCAGGCAGAGTGAGAAAACTTTATTGTCTGTTCCCTTTAAGCAGAAGTCAAGTAATTAAAACATAACTGGTGCAGAATTAAAAACACGATACAATTTTATGCTTTTTCCTAATCTGTACAGATCTGAAAATGGCTAAAGTGGCTTGTCCCCCTCCCCCAGGCTCCTGTCTTTATCAGTGTGCAAACGTCAAATGTCATCTCCTCCTAGCTGCCTGGAGGAACATAACATGGCATGGCTATGGAGCCAGTCATTGTAATAAAATAGGTAAGGAAGAACAGGGACTATTGCAATATTCAAAACTTGCTGGTTTTTCACTGGGCCTAGTGAGCCATTTGGTCTAGATTTCTAGGTTTGTTTCTGAACAGAGACACTTCCTCACTCCCCTTTATTTCACTGTTTTGCTTTTCCTTGGAAGTGGCATTTTAAAGACCTGATGAAAACAGGGAAAACTGGTAAAAATTTGTGTGTCCCTTGTCTTCCTTTTCTTTCCAACAGCTGTCTTGAAACTCAATGACATTATGAGATGCAGCTGTTTCATGATATGCTTTGCAGCAGTGCAACTCCCATCCTCACTTCTTCTAATGAAGTAATTGAGATAATGTCATCTGATTATTATAATTCTGATAATTAGTTTCCAGGAGGGAAGTCTTCTCAGCTGTGCTTGCTGTCACTGAGGAATAGCAAATCTAGCAGCAAATAACTTGCTGGACTCGGTGACTAAAACTTTGGGTAGCTTGTCTTTAAAACAAAAAACCCCAACCTAAACAAATCCTGCAAGTGGAGAAAACTATCTTTTGGCACTTACCCTGTTTGCATTTATTCGTTAGTATTTTTGCAGTGGGATTGGTCTGTCAGACACTTTCCAAGCTTTGTTCTTTTGGTTGATATATTTTGAAGGCTTTTACCCGTGCAGTTTGTTCTCAGCCGTGTACCTCGCTGTGAAATACTGTTTGGACAGAAGCCCCCTGCTTGCTGTGCAGCGGGTGCCAGGAGGAGCTTTCCTGCCTGTTGCTCAGGGCGAGGAAGGAATTTATCTTTTTTTCTAAACTTCTTCCTACCTTCAAAAAACTTTAATTTTCAGGACTAGGCTATCCTAATTTGTAATTGCTATCAAAACATCTTTCAAGGCCCTTGAACTTTATGGCTGAAGGTCTAAACTTACATCTGTTTATTACAGGATGAAATTTTTATTTAAGGCAAATTGCCTCCAGTCTATCAAGAGGCTCTTGTGTCTTCCTCTAGAGAACCTGCTGTGCCTTTCTCACAGGCAGAGTACTAGGCTAAACTGGTTTAGTCTGAAGAGGAGTGGAAATGCTTTTGACCCCTTAAATGTCGTGGAAATCAGCAAATCTTGAATTTTAAGCAGTACTGTGAGATTCTGTAAAAGGTACCTATGAACTCAATAAAAGATGTAGAGGAGGACAAGCAGAAACTGTAAAATGGCTGGCATGCGAGTTTCAGCGTGGTCGTCAGTAGCAGTCAGAATGAGAATTTTGGAGGTGAGATGCTGTGCAGGGTGATGATACGGTAGTTGTCTGGTTTTGGGAAGATGTATAGAACGTACTTTCTTACCTCTTATTGCAAGAGAGGAGTAATGCCCTCAGGAAGGGGGACAGGTTGGAGGTCCCTCAGTTTTGCGTAGAGGTTCAGTTAACCTTTGCTAGAAAGTTGATGAAACTGCTGGTGTGATTGCTCTGCAGGCAAAACAGCCCTCTTAAAGGCTGAAGGTTACAGCTCCTCTGTCCTGTGCCAGTGGGCAGCTTGGGGGTACGCTCCAGGTGCAGAAGCAACGCCTGCAGATCTCCCATTCCGGATGACTAAACGAGGAGCAGGCTAAGTATTAGCAGAGGAGTCAATACGCGGCATCAGGACAGGCAGATGAAAGGGCAGATAATTTGTTCTGGGGGAGGCAATCTGGATTTTCCCTTACTGGTAGCGATGAATGTGCTTGCTTGAATGTTTTGACTTAAGAAAACTGCAGGAGGGTTAGTGAAGGAAAATTGTCAGGCATAATTTTTTGGCATAATTGTTCAGAATTCAGTATACTTTTAGTTTGGGTGGTATAGTGTTTCCTGATAATTCACATTTTTTCAAAAATGAATTTAATTGATTTAGCCTGTTTTGACAACAGTGCCTGTGAAGGTACATGAATAAAAAAAACCCACCCAAAACTGCATTGGGTTTGCTTTTCTGCATTGATACTAATTTAGTCAAATTAGTAGGAATTACAAAATTGTTGGTGGATGGGAGCTTACTGTTTATGACTGTAATGATAAAATTGGATATTAGGGAAGGAACAGGCATCTGAAAGACTTGGATAATTTAAATACTGGTATCAAACATGAGTGTTTTAAGGCAAATCTGTTTGTTACTTGACTTTATAATGCCTGTTGAGCTTACAGCTGAGCAATTACTAATTGGCCTGTGATGCAAGAGCAGTGGGATAACCTGCTGTCCTGGTTTTGGCTGGGACAGAGTTAATTTTCCTCTCAGTAGCTGCTACAATGCTGTGTATTTGATTTAGTATGAGAATAATGTTGTTAACACACTGATGTTTTCAGTTGTTGATGAGTAGTGCTTACTCTGCATCAAGGACTCTCCAGGTTTCCCATGCTGTGCCAGTGAGCTGGTGCACAAGAAGCCGGGAGGGAGCAGAGCCAGGGCAGCTGACCCCAACCAGCCAAAGGGATGTTCCATACCACAGAATGTCACGCTCGGTATATAAACTGGGGGAAGAGGATGAAGGGGGAGGATGTTCAGAGTGATGGTGTTTGTCTTCTCAGGTAACTGTTACGTGTGATGGAGCCCGGCTGTCCTGGGGATGGCCGAACACCTGCAACTGAGGGGAAGTGCGGATGAATTCCTTGCTTTGCTTTGCATATGTGTGTGTCTCTTGCTTTACCCATTGAACTGTCTTTTATCTCAACCCACGAGTTTTCTCACTTTCCCTGTTCCGATCCTCTCTCCCATCCCACTGCGGGGGGAGCGAGCGAGCGGCGCTGGGGTTAAACTGTGACACCTGGAAGCAATGAAAGGACCTCAGTGTTGTTTGGGTGCGATTATACCACCATGAATGGGAACTGCTGCACTGAAAACTAGGTGTGTGGCAATAGCAGCTCATGACCAGATTCTAAAATACCTTCTTTGGGGTTTTTTTGTTATTTCCTTCAGTCTCCTGTCCAGAAATAGGTATTCTTTCTGACTGCTGTCAGAAATGGACAAGTTGCAAATGTATCCTTGTAAAATGTGTCTGTGAATCCGCCTTAGAGGGAATTGTTGATTTTTGCTAGGTGTGTTCATCTTGAAAGAACAGTAATGTACTATTCTTATGTTTATACAAGATTTCTGGGTGGAGAAGAAAAATACTTGGCTTTAAACCAGATGGCTTGTGGAGTTTTTGGATTTATTCTTTAACATGTGACTCTGGGACTTCATTGTGTATAAGCCACATAGTCATCAATCTTTTTTCTTTTTTTTAATTACTTTGTAGCATTTGTTCATAGGAGCAATACAGTGTGGCTAAATATGCCTGAAAGTCCTGCTTCTGGTTGTTAGAGGTTATGAGTTTAGGCTGAATGTGCATTATTCCCTTAGCTCCAAACATTAGCAGATACGGAGATCAAATACCGGGGAAAAATTCCCTTGTCAATAGTTGAGGTGATGTTTACAGAAGGCTCACAGAATCTTGGTTTCTTTCCGTATTTCTCTGTTGTTTGATAGTGTTTATGGTTAAATCATGAAATACTATTACAAAAAACCTCCCAAATTTTGGTTTACACAGAATATATTTTCTGAAGCAAGAGGCATTGGTCCTGAAGTGTTATTCCCTTTATGTGTGTTGTAGATGGATGTTGTGAGCGCGCTGCATTCTTCTTGTCATGCCAGAAACATCTGGTATTTTGGGGGTAATAAAATGCTCCACTTTCAGTGTCTTGTAACCTGCATTAGGATGGAATCGGAGGGATGTAAAGTTTTGTGTCAGACTTTTTAGTGACTGTACAATATTTGTGACCTTCATGCTAAGAATGAATCTGTTTTCATAATGCTGCAGTGCACTGCAGCTGCCTGTCTTACATTTTACAAATAAAAGAACAGAAAAATTGCAGGGGATGAACCTAATTACTGTAAATTACAAAACCATCCATACAGTAGGATTATTTCTTGTACTTGATACATGAAGAGGCTTTGTAACATCTCAAGGGCTGTAATGCTGAAGTAGCAGATACTGTCTTGGATTTAACTAGTGATTCAGAAATGAATTAGCCAATTTTAATGTTTTTATGTAACCGGAGAGAGCAGTTTGTTCATGCAAGAAGAAAAGTTTGGGAAGAGGACAGGTTCAGTAAGACTTGTAAATTTGGACACACTTGTCTGGACTCCCATTTAATTAGTGATGATCTGATCAGCTGAAGCTAGCGTGTGTCAGATCATTTATTAGGTCATCCGCTCATTTGGGCCATTTATAAAGCATCTGCTGTAGAGTGAGGTGACATGCTTGCTTGGCCACACTGACTGCACGGGTAAGAGCTCCGCTGAGCATCTGGAGGAATTTGAACAGCTCCAAGGATGAAAACTGTGACCTCTCTGGACGTTTGTTCTACTACTCTTATGGGGGGAGGGGGAAATAAATAAAAGTTCTGTAAGTCTAGAGAGGAATTTCCCACATTGAGCTCTCCGGCTGTAGGCAGCGTAGGTGGGACACAGCTGCATGGGCTGTTGGCTAGTAGGAAGTGCTGAGCTGGGGTGTGATGGCTGCAACCCAAGCCTTGGTAAGGAATATCCATGTGATGCTGTCATAAGGATGTATATCCTGCATCCTGAAGTGCTGCCAAACTGTTTACAATGTAAACTGTATTCTAGAGTTGAATTCGGGTGTTGCGTTCACTTTTCGGGTCTGCTGTGTTTTTACCACGTTGTGTTTTTCATGAAATCTCTTCCTTCAGGACTAGAGTTCATTAAATCCAAGGTGATTAGGACTCACACAACGTTATTTTGCTTGCATGTCAGGAGGTGGGGAAAGCCCTGAAAAACTTATGCTTTCTCTTAAGAAAACAAACATAATTTCCCAAAATCATGTCCCTGTATTTACTGGGAAAATCACTGGGATGAAGCTATGCTGTTTAATTTTGACCAGGTGATGGAATTTAAAATTTTCTGATCTATTGGGAGTTCAAGAACTTCTCTGAGAAGACAAATCTCTCTCTGTCAACTTGAATTTTGGTTTTTCCATGTGGTTTTTCCTTGGTTTTTACAGCATTGCTGTAGTACACTGCTGTAGACAAGCACTTCCCAGCTGGTGGGCTGGGATGCTGCAGGGTCATGAGATACAGCTGGGCTTGTTTGAAGGCACGCTGTGCCCTGTGAATCCAAGGCAATTTTACTCCAGTACAGTTGATTAATAAAGACGAGTGTTCTGTCAGTTGGACACACCCTTTTCTGTAGTGGTTACAATAAAACAGAACTAGAAAATATATTTGATTAAGAAGTATGATAAGGGGGGTTTTGTAGCTTGTCTTGTGTATAATCTTGATAATTATCTGCCTCAATTAGGTTTTTCCGCCTGTACCTCTTTCATACCTCTTGCAACTTGCTCTGTTGTGTTTGAAGAACAGAGCAGTTGTGTTTTTAACGTGGCATCAAATTATATTAAACATTATTTAGCAAAATACTTTTACATTCTTTTAATAAACAATTGTTTGACAATTGTCCTCAGAAAAGGGCCTTATTCTATAGCAGCTAACTTATTGGTTTGGGGTAGTTTTGGTCTGCTAGTTGTTTTTACTATTATTTTTTAACTAATTGCTTGTTCAGTGTTGGTTACCTGCCTATTCCTCTTTTTAGGTCTTTAGAAATACTGTTCTGAAGGAAGGAGTAATCTCTCATGCTGTTTCCCTTTTTTTCTCCTGCTGGATTGAGAGGTCTGTAGAGAAGTGGCTATCACGGAGCTGCTGTTTTAGCTTTGGCAGTAGGTATTAGTCTGTCCAGATCTTAATTTTATACAGCCAGATTTTAGGAGACAGTACTGCTTGTTCTACCCAAGTAATTCAAATTCATTCTCTTGAAAAACAGAATCTCATTCTTCATATTATTTGTTTGCTTTCTACTTTCTCAAGAGTATTACTCTTATTTTCAGTTATTCTCCTGAGAGAAAATCCTTTCAAGGTAGCTTGCTGCCTCTGAAACCTTTCATAATAACTTCATGCTGCAGCTCCTGTTGCTTCACAACATGCTATAGTACGTTTGTCTTTAAAAGAAGAACAGAAGCTCTAACTTCTTTTGGCAGTTTTGAAAAGCAAACTTTCTTGGGATGTGGGCTTTTGAAAATTAAACTTGCAGGTTTCAAGTTCTGTTTCAAAGGAAGACATAATGCCTTTATGAGAATGCTTTGCTTCCCTGCAAGCTTCGACTTCTTATACATCAGAGACGATACCTTGGGGAATCAGTGTTCCGTTCAAAGAAACAGACGTGCAGATTACAATGAATTCTATTATCAGGAAAGATCATGATGTGGGATTTCTGTATTTCAGTAACTTTTAGAGCAGAATTGTCATTAAAAACTCATTTCTAATAATTTTTCTTCTGTTTTGTTTTCAGTTGGCTAGCTCAGAAGGCCAGGTTGGAATACCAACAGGTTTTGAAATGTTACGAGAAAGACATCTGTAAAAGTGAATTATTTAATGAACGTAGCTGAAGGTACATATGAAGTAACTAAAAAGATGAAAGCTAAAATATGAAGTTACGTGCTGCCTTTAGAGAACTGGAACATAATCTGCAAGACCCAAAAGATGATGAAATGTACCTTCAGTACTCTTTAATACTTTAATATGAAGTCAGTACTTCATAAAAGCCATGTTATCTTGCTGTAGGTGATTCCTTCCGTGACCGCTTCTGGCCTGTTATCTTTGTGCTGCTGTGGAGTTCGCGGTCAGTTTTTGCCTGTTTGCTGGGAGCTGTGTTCACTTGTGTGACCCATGGGACATTGTAATAGGTATACACTGTTCCACTGGAATTTCTGGTCCAAGAAGCTTCGGAAAGTTTTTGTATTGAGTCTTGACTAACTTACTCCTGTGTTGATAGAATACTGTCTTCCATTACAGAATCTAAATGTAGCTGAGGTCATGTAGGTTTCACAATTTAAATTACACAGCTGGGTTTTTTTTTTCTGGGATTTTTATTTCCTATTTTAAAAACTATTGTGTGTGCCCCTCTTTACCACATACCACTGTTGGTGCAAGTGGGTCAGCTCTGTAAGCTTATTTTGGAGCCACGGTATAAAATGTTTTTCTTTTAAGAACAACAGAAAAGTCAGAACTTAAATGCCTACATTAATGAAGTCTTAAGCCCTATTCATAGGTCTTCACATGGCTTTTTGTTTAAAAACCAGAACAAAACTGTAACATTATTCACATTCTTTGTGAGGGGAAAAAAATGGTAATTTTTCTGAAGTGCCTTGACTATAGAGAAAACCACTTTTGGTACTAGGTTTAATATCTGTCCCTGCTTGGGTGTTTTGCAGTTTTTGTTGGCTTTTGTTTAGCTGGAATACGGGCCGGAGAATTTAAAGCAGTGACCCTGCCACAGCGTGTTCTGCTCTGGGATTGGAGCTGCCTCCTGCTTCTTATGGATGTGAAATCAGACTTCACCTATGAGGGGACTGATTTACAGCTCTGTTTGCTTAAACTCATGCTCGTAACTGGTCTGCATTCAGCACAGGCATGCCGTTACTTACAGGGGGCTCATAAAGTGGGAACAAGCACACCATGGACATGATGTAGTGTTTCCATTGATATCTCTTTTTGTTTGCCACAAATCTTGTGTTCAAGTGTAACATCCTTCTAAGAGCTGGCACTCGAGAATTCGTAAGAGTTCTCCCATCAATGTTGCTACCTGTCTCTCAAGGGTAGGAATCCTATCGATGTGCTGCCTCTTTGCTTTTGAAGAGTTCACTTAAGTGAGGGATGGAGGAAAAATAAACGGTTTCAGAGAGATAAACAAAGGTATTGTAGAGATAGAGTCTTTCAGATAATTACTGCTTGTAATACGGTGGTCTACAGCACTTCAGGTGGTTTAGAAAGCTTATGTTACTTAAAGCACAAGAACAAATTGGCCCCGTAATAGCTAAATTAGTATTTATTGGAGTCCAGACTCACATCAGACCTGAATACCAGTGGCAAAGCATCTGAGAGAAGCTTTATAAAGGGTTGTAGCTAAGAAGATGACATTGCTGGCAAATGTGGGTATAGCCCTATGGATGAAGTCTTCTAAGTATGAGAAGTTAGAAGGCTGTGGCTGGTGGTCTGAGGTGCAGTCTGGGGACACCTGGGGTACAATGTTTGGAGTCTTCACTCTGCCTGGAATAGTGTGGAGCTGAGAGGCTGGGAAGTTCTGTGCAGGAGGAGACCTGTACAGACCATGGGATGGAAGCGGATAACATTTATTTAGGTAGCTGTGCAAAGGCCAGGAACCTCGTTGCAAGCATCTTGCAGAGCATCAGCCAGTCTCTTTGTTCTGTGCGCTCCCCTCTTTTTCATACCATCTTGGCCACTCTTTCCTTGGAATAACTACAGGGCAAGATAAATGGGTTTGATACCACAGTAAGCTCCTTTAAAAGAAGATAGTAAGCTGAAACTTTTTGTTGCATTTTTTTCACATGGATAGTACAGCGATTATGTTGTCAGAAAGGCATTTTTTTGTGCAATCACTTAATTTACTGTGTCGTGGTTTTGTTTTTTTTTTTCCTAAGTAGCTCTTTATCTGTACAAGACTCCACTTGAAAAGAAAAAGTTCTAGGGGATGAGAAAGGTGCTGTATTTCAAAAATACATGAGTGAGCACAGCTGCTCAAAGGCCAAACTTAAATAGTGGTTAGTATATAATGTCACTCACAGTGATGAAAAATCAAGTTACTTGAAAACTCAAAAGGTCACCCAACAAATGTCCTTTGTCAATACATTTCCGTGGAGTCTGAATCATTAGAGGAGAAATGGAAGCAAGTGAATCTGAGGAAAAATCTTGCATTTGATTTATCATAAAAAAATCCCATCTAATTAATGGAATGGGTTGCATTCATATTTTTGTATTAAACATAAGATTTATTTGAATTATTACAGGCTATCAAGGATATTTTTTTTTAAAACAAATAATGTTCAATGCAGCAACACTTCCCATTGTGTTTACTGAATTGCACAATTTATGATAAGCAGTTTAATATTTTGGTAACTTACCTGGTTGTGGTAACATACTGGGAAAAATTTAATAGTTTTTAATAGAAAAATCTGGAACTACAAGTGGCAAAGGGAGACATTTTACATCTGCTGCAAGTTTTCATTCACTATAAATGATCTTGAGTTTATTTCCTTCAGACTGTTGGCATTTCACTGTGTCCTGGTTTAATGCACCTGCAGTGACTATTTCCAAATTATAACCTGTTATCTTGATAGTTTGGGTGGGGGTGGGGGGTTATGCTGGGAAGTGGTAAAGGACTCTTAACATTGTGTATGTGGGGATTTGGTTCCCCCTCGTTTCTCTGCTGGGGAAATTGACCACAAAGGACCACATTTCAACTTTTTTTTTTTTTTTTTTTTTTTTTTACTGTGTTACTGCTTGGAGGCTGGACCTTGGGGCTGGCTGCCTGTTCGAACCCTGCAGTTCCCATCACCATTCAGGTGCGCCCATGCTGTTGGAGCCCTCCGTGCAGTGTCTTTGTGCCCCTCAGGGTGCCTGCCGGGCAGCCCTCTGCCATCCTGCCTGGTCGCTCCCCATCGGAGGGGATGTAACAGTAATAAGAGCACTGTGCAGAACGTCATTGCTGCCTGCGGGCTGGGGAGGAGCAGTTTGTTGCCAGTGAGCACCGGCTGGGCTTTGACTTCAGTTTGGCCACGGTGGACACCCTGTTGCTCCTTGCAGAGGCTGCCTTGCAGCCCCCTGCCAGCGCCTGGGCACCAATGGCCGATGCAGTAGTTTGTCTAAAAACGGAGATTATGCGTAGGTGGCAAAATACCTTTCCTGGATACAGGGAACATTTTTTTGTCATGCTTTAAAATCCTCCCTTGGCATACAGAGGCATTATAGCCCTCACAAGCAATGCATGTGTGACAGAGGGCACTGCCTGGGCTGCCCTGCTGGCCGTTGCGGAGTTGGCTCGGGTGAGGGCAGGGGATGACTGCTGGAAGACACACATGAAGTTGCAGCATAAAAATTTGTTTGAAATATTTGCCATGTGATCCAGTTAAGGGGGTTTCCAGTATAGTGCTCTCAGTCTCGCTTACCATAGCAAAACATCTATATAAGCATGTTTAATCATGCACAAGAAGAGCCAGGTTTGTTAAGAAGTGAACTGTCCATTTGTACAACACAGTGATTGCTTATTTATTTGTGGGTTTTGTTCTTCTCTATGCATTTGGGATATTTTCTGGTAGAATAATAATCTTGATTACTTTCTTCTGATAAGATTTAAATCCATTTGCCATCCCTTTTTTTTTTTTTTTTGTATTTGAAAAGATGTAATTAACTTCTTGTTTGGATTTTTTTTTTTAGGTTTAGGTTGACTGGATATTTATTGTCTTTATCTGCCATGGCAGCCATAGAAGGGGTAGTGTTCAATCAAGAACTGCACAGTCCTTTGTCATATTGCTTCTTTTTTTTTTTAATTTTAAACAAAACAATTGGTATAAATAATGCAGGAGGAAAAAACCGTAGACATCACAGACTTTCATTTTTATTCTCTTTCCTGATAAAAGCTTGAGGGAGTGGGGGTAGAGCTTTTCTGATAAATATAGCCGCTTAAACTCCCTTGTATTAAATGTTATTGCTTCGTCTTGATTATTGCTGTTTTCATGATTTATCATTAATACTAGAAAGAGCGAGGGAATGCAAGTTGAACTTGGCCTCCCTACGCGTGAGGCTGGACCCTCAGGGGTGTGAAGCAGGCACCCTCCCGTTTTGTGGCGGCGGTGGTGGGGTTATTTTGCAGACTCTGCCACAAGTATTCATGCCCGAACTGGGTGTTAATTTTGAGGCTGGAAGACGAGAGAGCTGTTTTAGTTGGAGGTGTCTGGGGAGGCTACTTATTTTCTTTTTCATGCTCTCTCTCAGATTTTAGCTGTTGTTTGAAGGAGACAAAGAAAACATGAATATAAAGCTTTCTGTCCACTTTGATCAGTTCCAGGAGGGGAAATCGGGTGTATTGCAGCACCCTGTCTCTAAAGGTGACCCTGTACTGCTGTTGGAGATCAGAGATTGACTTTCATCCCTTGTAGCTTTTAACGTGTCAGGGAAGGACACATTGAGAAGCTGAGGGGTTTGGTGCTTTATTGCATAGTGGAAATTCTTGCTTTTTGTCGCCTTTCCCACCTGATGTACTTGAGGGAGTGCTTGCTTTTGGGCTGGCATTGAGAACTAATAGATACGTAAAGCAGGAGTGGAGGAGTCAGCTGTTAGGGCTGTAGCAGACAGGGGGGAGCTCAGCGCTTGAGACATGTGAGAACTGGAGAAGGATGGAGCTCCTGCCAGCACCTGGGGAGCTAACCTTGCTGTTACTTGTATGAGGATGCAGGCAGCATGAAGTCCTATGTCTGTTACGGGGTACCTTGGCAACTAAGTTGTATTTCTGGATTTCAGGATGCTTTCTTATTGTTCAAAATAGCAGAGAAAGCTGGCTAGGTGTGGCCAGTAGTCTGGTATTCAAGCAACACAGAAAAGTTGGCACGTGAGCCTCTGTTGATGTTTACATGCATTCTTGTACTTTTCTGCAGAAATGAAAAGTTAAATTCCTTTGAACTGAAATGTTGACAAGGGATGGAGTTAGTGTTTTACACTGTTATCTGAATAGGCAGGTGACTTTGAGACTGTTGATATGCTTGAAGGAAAAGCCGTACTGAAGTATAAGTAAATTTGCTGTAAATTCAGGGTTTTTTTTCTTAATAGCTCACTCGCTAGCACTGAGAGATCTTGTTCTGCAACAATAGAAATCCTAAGAATTATTGTAACTTCTTTCATACTACTGAGTCCTTATGCAACAACATCCCCCCCCCCTCAAAACAAAAAACAAACCCCAAACGCACACCACAGAATAAACCCCTCAATCTGACAAATGCCAAAACTTTTGGCAAGTTAAACTGTAGTACCTATCTGTAGGTGTCTAACAGAGGGGACTTCAAAATTTTCTGTGATGTAAACACATGAGACTTAATGCTTTCCAGCAATAGCCACTGCTATAGAATGTGTCATAGTCAGTTCTTAGGCTTTAATGGTAGTGCAATGTGTAGGCGCATGATGCAAGTTTACATTTTTCCTCTTGCTGGAGAAGTCACCTTGACTTTTCTAGGTTAGGTGGTCACTTAAAAAACAAAACAAGGGGAAAAAACAACCTGTGAGAAGACTACTTCTGTAAAACAAGGTAAAACTTCTTCAGGAAGAATCAGGAAGCTGAAGAAATGCAATTAGAAATGCAGTAGTCACCTACAGCTAAAACCTGATTAGCATCCAAATACATATAGTAGTGCAGCTTGATGTTAAGTTGAATTGATTGGTGAAATTTAACCAAAAAACATTTCAAATTTGTGTTTGTCTGTCTAAATCCATTTCCCACTATTGCTTACTGATGCAGATACCACAGGTTCCTTTTTACATGCGATGGTTTCAGCTAGACCTTTCCATAAGCATAAGGGGAAAAACTTTTTGGGGGATTTGGGTAAGATTGTATTTGATACTTGCAGTATGGTCATTTTTAATGGCTTCTTTAACTGAAATAGCTTTTATTACATTTTTGACAGTTTGTGAGCTGGAGGATGATTTTTATATGCAAATTACATTTACTTTTAAAATAATGGATTTATTTTGTTTTGGTTTTTCACTTTTAAGTTAGTGGTTACAGCAGGGATGAGGGAATTGGACCCTATATGGCAGAACAAGTGGAATCCATCCTACCAGATGGAGATGTCTGGCTGAGCATGTCCTGCAGGTCACTTTTTCCATCTTCAGCAGAGGAAAAGCAGGTATTTCTGGGCTGCAGCTTGTCTGATCTGCAGATACCTGCATTAGGATTAGAGCAGATTGTGCTGTGCCTGTTTGTTTCTGTTGACTGGAAGGTGCCAAAGCTGATGGTTTAGCTGTGGACATAAATATAGTTAGGTTAATTATGCCTTTGATATTGGCTATATATTTTGGGTTGGTCTTTTGGAAGAGAGAAGGGGAGCATTACAGCATGTGCTGTCACTATTGTGTAAAATTTTATACAACCAACTTTCTAAACTGCAGTCATGATGCATGAGAAGGCTTGGGTTTTCAGAGTTATTTGGACTTTCTATTTTAGAAGCTTAGTCTGTATTTACTGAGAAAAAGTATCTTAATGATTTCATGCTCCTTCTTTGTCATGCAATGTTTTTGCAAATGCATTTACTTGGTTATGATTTTTTTTTTCTACAGTACTTGTAGAAGTATTTTAAATCCTTCTGTAATCCACAAAAAACCTAATAACATATTTACAATCACTAATTTAAACACTTGTTACTGTCTCCTTTTCCTGATAGTGATTGTCTTATTTTGCAATACTTGGGTGGATCAGGGGCTTTCTACTTGTGAATTTAAATGAGTTCCTTCACTTGTGCAGTCTGGCCTCCAGATTTTATATTTTTCTCCCTACATTTCTAGCTCAAATTAAAAGACAGAGCCTAGAAAATTCTTAGGATATAGGTTGTCTATCTGAATCCCTGAAAACTCTCCCAAAATGTCATAAACTTAGAAATCTGTGTCTTGACATAATTTGCCTCCACAGATTCAGGAACATACATTATCAGTGGGAAGGTTTTGAGCTATAAGACTATGGACTTCTGGCAAAGAGATTTTATTGCCAGATAAGTTGCCATGCAATTAACTGATGAGTTGGAATCACAAGTTCTTGTCAGGAAATGAACTACTAGATCATTCAGAATTAAGTGAGATCTGTTTGCTTAAAAGCAAAGTAAATTGGCCTCTGCTTCTTGGTACTTACACTTTTTTCTGTGGTCCTCTTTCTTTAGGAAATGGATTTTTTTAAAAATTATGAATATTTGGCTTATCTTCACAAATTTGCATTTAAATTCAAACTATGACTTTCGTCTTTTATGCGAGTAGAATATAAAGAAATGCTGATAAAGACATAATTAGCTAGCACTTTCGTTTAAGATAATGGTTTGAGTGAGGCTTTATAACTGCTTACTACTAAGATACGGGAGACGAAAGGGAAGAAAATGAATAGTGTTGTGCTGTTCCTACCATACACTCTTCTTCCATAATACATTCATTGAATACCCTAAAGTTCAAATCAGCAATGTTTTCTACTGGCACGCAAGAGTTTTAAGGGATAATAGACCTTCATGCTTTCTCATCTGTGTAAGAGAGCAGTGGTCTGTGAGATTTGTGAATATATATGCATATAGAGTGTGGTGTTAAAGCACGGCAACATTTAACAAATTACTGGTTTTCTCTTTCCTCTGCTACCTTTGCTTTTCCATTATGCTAACACTCAGTTTAGAACTAAATGGTCATTCCCTCAAGTGGATTTTGTATGAATAGGCAAAGGAAGGGGGGGAATGACTGTTGTGTTCCCTTACATGCACACGCAGAGTCACCCCAACAATATAAATAGCTTTGACACATATAGTCTAAGCGTATCTATATGTGTATGAATGAAATAGCAAAGAGTGTAGCTCTGCATAATGAAAATACTGTACTATCTATAAAATATGCTCCTAATATGCACTACAGGAGCTCTGCTATGAAGTACGTGGTTTGGGGGGAGATGTAAGTGGGGGATAAAGAGGAGGCAAAAGAAATAGTAGAAGCAAGTGTAAGAAGAGAAGGTAACCACACACTGTCTTTGTCTTTGGGGAATCTTCTGTAAGCCAGGACATTATGAGTTTCTCTGTTACATGTATGAATACTTTTGGTATTTTCAGTTCCAGTAATGGGAGCAGAAATAGACTTGAATCCTGGAGACGTTGTTTGCTGAAAGGTTTTGGAGAGGGTTTGGCTGGATTTTGTTTTGGTGTGGGTTTGGTGTTTTTTGAGGTGGTTTTGGGTTGTTCTGGGTTGTTTTTTTTCTGAAAAGACAGCAGTGCCTTGAAATGTCTTAATGTTTTGGTGTTTTGCATTTATAGGGTAATATATATTTAGAGAGCAGTGGAAGTATTTGATAAGGAACCATTTCTTCTTGTCTAAACAGCCCAGATACGGATTTTCATAAAACATTCGTAAAACCATTTGTGCTACAAGGTGGTTGAAAGGGATGTAAACACAAATACATTGATGTTTCAGCTCACAGAATTTGGTTCCCTAATATTAAATTTAAAGAATATAAGTAAATTTAGAAGTACTGTAAATATAGTTTGTAAATGAAGAAATGAGTTGTTGGGATTGTCTTCACACTGATAGCTCTTTGATCAGTCTTTCATTCCAAGAAGTTGAGGAATATGAAACAAAATTAAATTGCTAGCTTAGAATATCTTCTGATTTGGTTTTCGTAGTCACCAGTGAATCTTACCTAGACATGACAAACAGTTTTGGCTGTTGCAATAATTCACTTACATATTTTTCCACCTGCTAACAGTTCTTTCTGAGAGCACGTTTTTCTTTATTTTTCTTTACCAACAACACCACCCTCCTTCTTGTTTTTATTAATTAGCTCCTTTCTAAATTAGGACAATAATAAAAGTATTTCCTTGATTACCTTTTTTTTTTATTTTAGGTTTTGTATATGTAAATGTGACACAAGTAGGATTTATCGCCATTTAAGGGAAGAATAGGAGGTTATTATAACTTTCCTGTCTTAAGGAGTCAGTTTTCCCAAGCTCACCGGATCTTTTCTCAGCTGGTGGTTTGAGCACTTTCTGTGCTAAAGACTGTTTGGAAGTTTTCTGCTTGTTGGAAGGGACTTGGGTAAACTTCAGTATTGTATTTGATAACACACAAATTGTTGGTAATTGGTATTGTTTAAAATTGTTTTATTTTAATATTTTTATTCTAAGATACGTTATCTTTTAGACAGAAAATGCTGGACCGCATTGCCTCTAAACAGAAAGAACTCATGCAAGCAACCCGTGGCTGTATTAGTGTGCCTGTGTATTTTAGCAACTTAGCTCTTCAGTATTCTAGCAGGGGATCATGCCTGTTCTCTTCCCACTGATGAGACTAATGGAATATTTTATAATTGGATATGCTGCCTGCCATCTTTAGACCACACTCTGTTCTTGGAGCCACATACAAACATCTCTTACCCTGAAAATTCTGCTGCTGTCACAAAGTTAGTGGTTTCCTGGTGAAGCATATGTTGTCCATATGGGCTTCTCTACATGCTGCTTCCCCTCCAGTCATTCCTATCAACTGTGTTGTGGATCTGAGTTTTAAGTTCCAACACTGGATGACCTACATAAGGCTGAAAAGAAGACTTCTTCATTTCTGTGGTTTTGGTTTTTTGGGTTTTTTTTTCTTCCCTACTATAATTACTCAACTAGTTGTAAGTGTTTGGGAGAAGTGGTATTTAGAAGTAAATATGTCACACTTGCGCTGTGTGCTTTTGGGCAATGGTGTTTGTTGACTCAGACCAGGGAGGTGTGCTTTATGGTCTTGGCTGCTGAAGAAGGACGTGGAAGGGCTGCCAGTGTGCCAGATGCCTCTGTGAGGGACAAAGGATGGTCTTACCCCAGCACTCCCCTTCTGCATTCGGCTTGGACACAGCAAAGCATTAGAAAAGCCTGGCTGGCAGCTGTCGCAGAGCCTGGTGGCTGGCAGGGAGTCTTGTCACCAGTGCTGACCGGAGGAAGGGAGGTGAGCCAGGGCATGGACTGAAATGTGAGCTGAGCTGGATGCTGAATTCCCTCTGAACACCAAAAGGGCAGAAAGCATGGAAAATAAGCTGATGGCAAGAATGTTACATGGGAAAATGATAAGTTAGGATTGATGAAAGGGAGTGATAGCAGAGGACTGATAGCAGGGGGAAAGACGAAGAGGCTTATTCAACAGCAAAACATAACTTAAATGAATAACTGCCTAAGCAGTTTGTATTACCAGGCTCTGAGATAATTCACCAATATAATAAAATCAATGACATGCTGCAGTTCCTGTAGCCAGATATTTCTGGGGCAAAACAAACTAATAAAACACAGCACTGAAGGGCCATCTGCTAATACGAGACACTGTATTAAAACCTGTTATGTTACCATTAGCATGTGTGCATATGTATAAAATGGGATCCTACAATTCTTTAAAAAAGAAAAAAAAATACTATTTGTATCTAGCGAAGAAGTTGTTAAAGTACAATCATTCTAATATTTTGCAATTTTCTTCATTGTTGTTCATATTTGAGATTATGTGGGATGTTTTTAAGTGAGAGAATTCAATCCTCTTTCTGAGAGGTAGAAATCGACAGCATAAAGAACTCCTGAGAAAAGACTTAGCGCCAGCCTCTGCTATTACCATAATATTCAGTAATGTGCTAACTTTTAATCTGTGTTGGCAGTGTAGAGGGGGGGAAAGCCCTTCCCTGAGGGCTCACTCTGCATAGCTCTTCAAAAACAGCACTTGTAGGTGAAAAAAGATTACTCTGATCAGGAAAATCATCATTTTTGGGGACTAGGCCTCTGACTCAACTGATTCAAATCGTGCATGGTTCTTACCATCTCCCTTCTGAAGCTGTAAGACCATTATGCACCACGTGCATTACCTCTGCTTCATTTTCTTGTGAAAGTTTCATTGTTTTTGTCATACTGATAGGACTTTATACTTAATTTCTAAACAACTTTAGTTAGTACAGCAGCCTTCTATTCTGGTTGTGGTTGTACTTTTACTTGCTGGCCTTTGTACACAAAGGAATAAACCCAAGATTTTTGTCACTTGCTCAGAGGAGTCTGGATTTTCACCAGCCCTCAGCTGTGACCTGTTCCCACTGTATCCTGGAGGCAGATGATCAGTTATGCAGTTTGGTCTGTTGTAGTGAAGGAAAAGCATTTCACTTTTTGTTCTCCTTGTGTTGCTTATACATCTTGCCTGGGAAGTTAGGCAGCCTCTCATCTAAGCTGCCCTTCTAAAGGAAGGATGCATTTGAAAATAAGCCCTGTCCAGGGCAAGAGAGTAATAAGCCTCTGTTAACACTGATTTCTCCATCTTTAGGAATGTCTCTTCAGTGACTAACGAGTCTGAATTCTTCCAAAGAGCTGTGGTATATTGATCAGCATCCTAAATTGCTGGAGGACTTGTTTCTTCACTGAGCGGGATTTTAGGATCTTGCGTAGTATTAATACTATCCTGCTGTAGGGATGAAATGAGGTGTAGAAGCTGGAGTAAAGGCTAGTCCTTTTAAGCAGTGTCTTAGGCATATGGGAGAAGATGGCAGGCAAATCTTAAATTTTGGGTTCAGTGGGTCTTTCCTGTGCTAATGTAAATATAAAGCTGGGAGTTATCTGGGCTGACGTAAACACCAAGACTTGAAAGCTGTGAAGGTATTTTTTTGTTCCCTTCTGTATGTTTCAAATCTTTTTCTCTGCAGGAAAACAGAAATAGCAAAACTCCCAACTGTGTCAATAAATAAAAAAAATTTAAAATGTAATCCTGCTCTGTGTCCCTATATGGAACAGAGAGAAGTGACCCATATTTATATCATTCATGTTTGTTGTAGGATGCACTGTCTGTTCTGTAGGTACATATCCTGATTTTCACTCTTTAAGGCACAGCAAGTTGTTTGCTCTTTTACCCAAGTGTACATTCTGTGTGGTTTCTGTACCTTTCTTGCTGCCTTTTGCTTTCCCATATCTCTCCTCTAAATGTTTCTATGAAATCCTAGAAGAAAGGTACAAACTGAGATGCCCCAAAGAAACTGGGAGAGTTACCCTTGCTAGCTTTTCCTGAGGTAGTAGTATTAGGGAATTTATGATTTCATTACAATTGCTGGTAAGTGTTGCATTTTTGGTGTATGTTGGATTTCTGCTGCTTTTTGAAAGTCGATATAGACTTTAAGTAGCTGATGAACTCTCAAATTAACAGTTTCATAGGTTTTAAGTATAAGATTAAACCTTTTTTTCACCATTTTTTGTAAGTAGTTTCTTTTGGGGGGAGGGGGTAAAAGAAAAGGAGGAAAAAGTGTATTTTCTTAAGCATTTCCTCATTTTGATTAATCAGATAAGATTAATTGATTTGTCACAATTTTTCAGTCTGTAAGGAAGAAGGGGAGGGGGACCAGTTTATAGTAGTCTGTAAAAACAGGCAATTCTGTGTTTGTTTACCATGTTAAATAATAAAGACTATGAAAGCATCAAGCTACCACGTGTCAAATGCATTGGAAAAGTACTAAGTTAGGACAGTGGAATGTCAGTGCTTTGAGACACATCCAAGATGGCAAATACTGAATCGATTTGATTGTTTCAGGAAGGTTTTTAAATACTAGTGTAAGATCACTAGACAGACAAAATTTCATTTCTTTGATAAATTTGAAGTAATTTATTGTGGGGTTTTTTCTTTAAACCTTTCTTAGAACAATTCAGTACCATGGGACCTAAAAATGAAGGATTTCTAAGCTATCCTGTATAAATATATCTCTGTTCTAGACAACTTGATTTCTCTTTGAAGTCAGCTTTATTCTGGTCCTGGGATTGCACTAAATTAATTCCAGGCATTCCTGGCAACCTAAATTTATCTATGATTGATTGGAATAACTAATATTTACATGATTATATTCAATTGATATTTCAAACTAAAAGTCGCAGGACTGCAAACATGAGTGATCACGTGTGATCACAGATTAGGCAATTAGTTTGTTAAATTTTGTTTGGAACTCATGTTTCATGTAGGTTTGGAAAGGACGATTTGACTACTCTGAAATAAAGGCAACTTTTTCTAGTTAATACCTACTGTTGTCTTAGACTCTTCAATCAGAACTGTAAACAAAGTTTCTAACACTCGGAATTTGTCACTGATTTTTATTTTTTTCTTTTTGGTCCTCTTTGGACTGCTAGGATGTAGGAAGTTCTTTAATTAGTTGTTCTGCTTCTTTCAACACCACTACGTATCCTTCAAAGTCAACGTGGCTGACCAAAATTACCAGCCGTCATCCTTTCCTTTCATTAATGAGAATACTAATGATGTTGTTTTCCCCCTTGATTTTCTGCTAAGGAATTTGCAAAGCAATCTTGCACAACAGATTTAATAGAAGTGTTTTGGTTAATAAGACAGATCTGAAAATACATGGTTCAGCTGCTTGGTTCCGTTCTTTTCCGTGACTGCTTATTTATTTACACTTTCTCTTGAGAGTCAGCTTCATCTGTGTAAATGAGATCACCATATCACAGAAAAGAATGAAGTGATGAGTTTGGATTTCCATCAATTACTTCGCTGCCTATTTTTACAGCAACAAATGGTGTAAGATGAGCATTCTTAACCTTATCCTCACTGAGGTAATCGGATTTGGGGACTGAACAACCCATTGCTTCTGTCCCAACAACTGCTCTATTTGTTGAACTAGAATTGTGTCAGTGGACTGCAGTTTTCCTGACTTAATTAAAATATCTGCTACTTTTATAAAACTTTACTGAGCCTTTGATCAAACAGCTTAAATGTCTGCACAGTGGACAGCTGAATTTGTCATTGGGGCACTGAGGTACCTCAAGATGGGAACTGTCTTCTAGATAGAAACCTGACATGCAGGGAAAGGCAAACATACCTATGTCTGCGTGTATGCTGTTTATTAAGATCAATGTCATTTGAGAAAAATACATTGTAATTATTTTTGTTACGTCAGTCAATGTGACAGCAGCATGTGTAGATATAATGGAGGCAAGTTAAGGCGGTAACTTAATGTTGTGGGTTTTTTGAGTCCTTGTTTTTTTCTGTTTTGAGTGGGTAATTTAAACACAAGTTCAGTATACAGTTCTTTATCTTTTAAGTAATAAAAACATATTCTGTAATCACTCTGTTTTAAACCTCAGAACAAGAATTCCAGTTCTGGAGAACAGACTATGAACTGCCTGCAAAGGTCTGTTACTACAGAAGGAGCGGTGGGGTAACAGAGCTGCTCTTAATGTATTGACTCTGCTCGGTCCGATGTATGGTCAAACATCTTGATACACACACATATTTTTAATTTCTACATGGGAAGCCGGGAGACTCTGAGATGTATATAGCTGCTGAATACAAACAAAGCTTCAGGGCAAGCACAAAATAAATACGAAGTCCAGGGCTTTGATTTAACTTCAAGGGTTTGCTGCAAATAATGTTGAGATACAGAGGTTCTATGGGGTATTGCGTACATCTTATCTAAAAGGACAGAATGTTAGGCAATGAAAATTGCAGATCATTACCAGCTGCTTCTTTATTTATTTGTAGGAGTAGCAAGTATTTTAAAATAGTGGAATGAGACAAAACTAGATTGGATGTGTTATTTTATGCAAGCTAAAAGCAATACTGGAATCCTGACAGCTTGCAACCTATCTAATGGGCATCAGTTCTTTCCTCCAAACTGAGGGTGTTTAAAATAGGTGCAATGTAGCTTTATTGGAGATAGTTTTGGCCAAAAAATCATAAAAATACACAATCACTTGGTCTAGTGAGGTGTTTTTTTTGTTTGTGGGTTGGGTTTTTTTCCCCCAGTGAAGAATATCAGATGCTGAAGAAAAAAACAGGAGAGTTGGGGGGAAAGAAAACCCACAAAAACAACACACCAGACTAAACCCCTGTGCCTGCAGCTTTCAAATAATCACGCTGCTTCTAGCAAGCCCCTGAGCTTTGAGATTTATTTTCCTCATTGGTATTCAAATTGTCACTTTTGGGTGGATGTTGGTGTGGAAGTGGTAATGAATGGGCAGCTCTCGGGTGGGGAGGGGCTGTAGCGCCTCTGCTTTTTGCCTTTCCTCCTTTCTGTAAGTTTGTTACAAATTGGGGATTTGGTACTGACTCCATTGCTGAGATCAGAGGGACTTGCAGAAGCAAGTGGTCCCTGCCTCTGCCACTTGTTTTCTCTCTGGCAAGGTAGCAGAGGCCAGTACTGCCAGCTGGTTGTCTTCTGGACACAGTGTCATCCTACTGATGAGGGATAAATATCTGAGGCTGCGTTTTAAAGCACAAAACCATACCATTTTGTATGAGGGCTTTTCCTGCTGTCTGTATTGCTGTAGTCCCCCTCTTATTACTTTTATCTTTTTTTTTTCTCTGTTGAAAGAGAGACCTGGCTGGGTTTGTATGAGGAAACACTTTCTTCTTTCTCATCTTTCAAGGGTGGATTCTGCCAGTGGTGAAACAGTTGGCATCTACTCTTCTGTAGTCATGGGTGCTGGAAGGCCACTTTCAAGACAAGTGGACATTTGGCCTTTGGAGTTAGGGAGAAAATCAATGTAAGTGTGGTGGAACGGAAGTCGATAAGGACTGGAAGGGGTGCGAAGGATTATTTTAGGACGGAAAGTCATTTTAAGGAAACTGAAGGATTCTAATCAATACTTCCTTAATATATTTTTCAACCCACTTGAAGGATCCAGTTGTCCCATAAGAAGCTTGTCTGCTTTCCTGTTGTATTCAGCCTCTGAATTAACTCACTTGGACTACACCAGTCAAGAACTTGCTGACTGACTTCCCACGTTTTCTTGCAGAATAAGTGGAGAAGTTGATAAGGAATTCCATACTGATGAACCAGAAAAAAATCTGAATCTGTATATGGAGAGTCTTGGCAGACATTTCTTAACATAGTTGACATATGCTAACTGTGCTGCAGATGTATGACTAAATGTAATTTGTAGTTGTGAACATACTGTGTTTCTGTGGTCAGGATGATAAATTTCAGATGTGTATACACAATATCAACTAAACCATGCTCTGTTGTTAACAAAAAAGTCCACATGAAGATTTGTAGGCAAAACTGATGCTCAAAAATACTCGAAAGAAAATATTCACCTGTTTGGCCCACAGAGGCAGAACATGAAACTTAAGTTCTTCAAAAGCAAGAATTGTTAACGCTTTCTGCCATCATGTCTAATGATGGAGAATGTTGGATTTTCGGACTCAAGTCATTTGGGAGTCTTTCCTTCAGTTCCCTTGCAGTTTGAGTGTAATCTTGAACAAAATAAATAAAATAAATGAATAAAATAAAATAAATAGGAATATTCTAGAGTCATTGAAGCCTGAAGACTCCATATTTAGCAATCCAGATAAGTCATACTTCTGAATAACTAGGCTAAGCACTCGACTATTCTGAAACAGCATGCCCCCCTGCCCTCCAAACAACCCCTCCCACCAGAAATAATAAGTCCTCTACAGCTGCTTTCCCCATGCATACAGTAAAGACTATGTTTTGACAGTCAGAACATTGCTTCTAAAATATTCATAAAGTGTTTTTTCTTTTTTCCTTTTAGGAAAAAAAAAATCACTGCTGTAAAGTAAAATTGAATTAGTAGAAACACAGTTAAGGCATCTACAGAGCAGCTGTCTGTTCTGCTGTGGTCAACGCAATAACTGGTGCTTTCAGACATGCTTTGACATTTGCTCCCCAGTGAGTTTGATCTGACTCTAATAGAAACAGGAGAATCATCACATCTTGTGTTTTTTCTTCTCTGGGTGATGCTGCAGGAATAACTAACTGTGTTTGAATGCCTTTATTGTACTTTTTGCTTTTAGTCTGAAGTTTGGATTTCAGCATAATTAACTCTGAATCTGAACTATTTGTAAGGCATAGTTCTGGAGGAGGACTGCGATCTGTAAGCCGAAAACCTTGTACTGGAACCCATAACTCCAATATACTGTGACTTTTCCCTAGTTTTGAAAATCTTGTTAAACTAATTTACATAAACATTATATCAGAAATTCAGTTTCTGGTACAGGCAGGAGAGGTGAGATTGTAGAATCGATGTATTCACTTTTAGGGGCCTTAGCACAGGATCTTCTGTCTGTGGTACCTTGGACGTGGTATCCATGTTTTCTACGATTGCCAGCGTGGTTTGGAGATGAGGAACCTCTAAAGCACGCAGGGATGTTTGCAAGATAAGTTAGCCTGCCAGAGAAAATGGAATGTGTGCGCTATCTCTGACAACTAAGTACTTAAGAGTGCTGCTACTTTTTTGGAGGATTTTTTTTGACTGTGCAAGTGTTCCCTCACATGTGCAGAAGACGCATTTAGCTATTTTCCCTGATACGTCTTCCTGTTTTTCTGCCTGGATATATTTCAGTGTTTATCTTTTTCTTTATGAATAACTTTGATATATAGAGAAATCATGAACAGTGGTCTCAAAAGCATTTTCCTGGCAGCTTTTGCAGAGGTGGGGTCAGCAGTATAGAAGAAATGGAGATTCTTCTGACAGCAAAAGCCTAAAGCGCAGAAGTCCTCCAAGCTGAGCGAAGGAAGCTCCAATGGATATCAGGAAACCAAATTTCTGATAGTCAGTGTGGATAAGCACTGGAACAGGTTGCTCAAAGACTTTGCAGAGTCTGTCACTGGAGGTGTGTAGACCTGGATTAGCCAAAGCCCTGAGCCCTGTACTATTGTAATACAGCAACTTTGATTGCTGACCTTGCTTTCAA
Organism: Falco naumanni; assembly: GCF_017639655.2. Lineage (NCBI taxonomy): Eukaryota > Metazoa > Chordata > Aves > Falconiformes > Falconidae > Falco > Falco naumanni. Next base: position 83,394,032 of record NC_054058.1, on the reverse strand, counting down.
TAAGAGTTTAGACCAGATGACCTCTACAGATCCCACCCGTCCTATTTTTTTCTGTGATTTTTGTGCATAAGCAATACACAAATGGTGTGTACTCGCACAGTGTGCTTCATGCTTCCAAGAAATTTTGGACTGATTTATTTGGGCATGTCCGTACCAACGGTATGGTGTATTCAGACCACAGGGGCAGGAAAACAGATGTGTCTCAAAAGCGTGGGACACACTGAGCTTTGGTGATATTGCCCAAAAATAAGCAACTGCTAGGAAAATCCTAGAAAGAAGTATGCTCAGGTATACCAGTTAGGGAGGGATGGGGCAATCTTATTTTATGACGTGATTTAGAACAATGAACTGAATGTGCCTGTCATTCAGAAGCAATGCCACATGCCAGTGTACTGGATTGTACAGGCTCTTGTCACAGCTGGAGTTGCAGAGGTGCTGCTGTCGCTGCAAATGACATTGGAAATAATTTTGTACTGTGAGAAGTGCTCATGGTGACAGAGTTGACTTTTGATAATGTCAGAGTATCGTCCCTGGTTAATCTCTGCCTGCTTTCTAGTGTATTAATCAGTTAAATGAAGCTGTTACGATTTAGCCTAATTACTACGTATTTTCTTGAAGTATAGCCTATTTGCTTGGCTTCAGGTAATGGTAGCCATATGGGAAACTACATGGGGTTTGGGCAAAAGCTATACTTCTGGAAGAGCTGACTTAGATTATTAAGGGGTTTATTTGTGATGCTTAGTAGACCCTTGAAGACGTAAATTTTTGCTTAATACCTTAGCATATTGGAGGCAAAATTTGCTGCAGTGTTAATTTAACCAGTAGTTTTAGCTGTTGATAGCCAAATAGGCAATATTGGTATGTATATGTTTGTTTGTTTTCATCGTGTTTCAGCTCTTCTAACTAGACAGAAAACAGTTAGCATTGTTACTTCATTCCTTTTTTCCCCCCCTTTGTTTAGGAAAATTTTGCTCCTTGTAGGGGTGGAAAAAATAGGAAGAGTGGTAGGATATTAAGACAATAAAATGCATATGGAAAACCCTTTTCAGTTTATTATGTGCATATTGCAGAATTTGTGATCAAATGTTTGGACTTGAGAAGAGAGAGGGATGATGGCTTTTTAATTTTCTCCTTTGTATTTTTATAATACCTTATTCTTTGATTTTGAAAAAGGGCATTCTAGAGGCAGAAGATATAACTCCTGTTAAGGAGTGTGCTTCCCGTGTCACCTGGAACAGCTCTGCTACCAGGGGGAGAAAAACAACAACAACAACAAAACACAAAAAAACCACAAAACACAACAAAACACCCTCCACCCTTAATTGTAAAATTCACAGATTTTCTCTTCTCCAGGGTTTTTGAGATTCTTCGCTAGATTAAAAGAAAAGATGGAATTCTTCGTTTAAACTTAAAACATTTTTTCAGGCATCAGCAGTAGTGCTTGTGTGTTTTCCAAGAGCTCTATGGTATGTAGTTTCTTCCTTCTCTTCCTAGATTACTTGGCTACCTAATTTTTATATATGTAAGGATGGTAGCAATTTAAGGGAGTGAAATGACTCTGGGAACCGTATCTTGTAATATGTTAATCAAACACATCATACAGCAGACGCTTGTCAGCGTAGAAGTAAAGGTAAATTGAGAAGAGTTCACTGGTTCCATTTCCACACTTCATAAATTTGGGAATGCATTTCAGAAGCCCGAAGTAAAAGTGTTCCCAGTGGACTTATAATGAACATTCAGGAATAACTCAAGTAGGAAACTGCGTCTCCGTTTACTTATCTGCAGCCCATGTTACTCTGAGAGCTGGTCTCTGATTGGTGTTGTACCCAGTTAGGGTTTTCTTAAAGCTCTTTGCTCCCTTTTTTCTTCATTTTTGTACTTGTCTGTGAAAATCTGGCATGGGACATTGCCCGTTGGTGCTTGGATCACATCAGGCTTTGTCCTTGCCTTGCAGCTGGCCAGTTTCAATGCCAGAAACCCTGGTGAATCTGATACTTCAGACTTCTCTTCTGCTGTTTGTTCACGACTAACCAATTTCTTTTGTGTATGTCTCTTTCCCCCCTCTATTTTTAATGTTATAAAGTAAATTGTTGTAGTGTAAGCAGAAACTGAGCACCATCTGTGATTAAAAGTTTTGTTGTCTTGTGTTAGGATGTCAGTAGTGAAGGGATTTCATCAAGTGTAAAAGCTGGTTGGCAGACTCCGTCCTCTCCTTCATACATTCAGACCAAATTTTAAAACGAGTTGTTGTTTCAGAGTTGTTTACTGTGTACATAAAATCCAAGCAGTTTAGTAGCCAAGCGGTTACCAAACCGTATTTGTAATATTATTCTTCTAGACTGTATTCCCTCAATTGCTGTTTTCTAAAGAAACTGTTATTGAATTGTAATAGTATTTCTTGTAACTGTGTGGTACTTTTCCTTGTCTATTTTCTTTAGGTAGCTCCTAATCAGAAATGTAAGACTTCTACAAAATTTATTATCTTGATCTGACTCATTTTTTTTTTTCCCTTCTGAACTGAGTTTCACAAATGAATATATCCCAAAATACTTGCTCCCTTTCAAACCTTAATGAAAATCAGTGACAAGCTGATTAGGGATATTTATAACAATTCTAGACTTAGTAATATATTTGTCTGAAAAAGTTATTAGATGCTCTAGTGTCCTCTGAACAAAGGAATGATTTTGTATGAGTTGAAATTTGGAGGTAGTAAAAGTGGGATTAATCTATTGCCGTGTCCTGTCGTTTCAGAAGAAGCCCTGGCACTGGTTTGTGATTTTAATCTCTAGGAAACATTAGAGAAGAGGAAATTAACATGATCACTTGTTGGCTGATTCCTGAGTTGAGCTGAGGGTCAGCAGAATATTATTGCTATACCGTCGTTTCCACATTTGGGTTACTTTATTAAGTGAAAGGACAGTTGTTTCTTCTATCCAAGTGCTTTTGGCAAGTGACAACCTCTACTGAACTTGGCTCAAACCTGACTCCCTCACTTGAATCTCATGCCATCTGTCCCTGCTCCATCCAGCTTGCATCCGACGCTGTTGCCTTTTCCTGCTGGTCTCTTGTTGCCTTTTATCAAACCTGATTCCACAGTGTGCTCTGGGAATTATTGCAGTCTAAATCAATAGTGTAAGGCCATCAAGTTTGCTGTCGCTTTTCTCTTTCCAGCCTCGTTCCCGCAGGCGTTACTGCACTTTCACTACCTAGCAGGGAAGTGTAGAATGTTGATAGAAGAAAGGAATACTGAGGTTTCACAGGCATGGGCTATTCCGGCAAAGATTTGTGAATCCTGCCATGAGTATAAAAAATAACACCTCTTAAAAAAAATTATCATAAGTAAATCTTCAGATTCACGTATTTTTGTAAGGAAAGTACTTGTGTTTGAAGTAATTCTTTGCCTAACCTGATTATTTGGATTGTTACCACTGCAAAATGTCTTGAGGCCTTTGTTCTCCATTATTTGATATATGGAGGCTGTACAAAAAGAGGAGGGAAATCAAACATAATTACTGTATGCTGTGCAGAGTAAGAGTGAGGACCTTAGATGTAACATTGCTGCTGGATCCTCTTTGTTGTATTGCAAATAAAAAAAATAAATAATTATTTCCTGGGGAATGAATTTTAGGAGCTGCCTGTATTTATTGTTCAGTTGAATATACATGTATAGAGTAAACAAATCTGTAGTAATATACCGCACCACCTTGTTGTTTGTTGTGATTCATTTGGTTTACTCATTAATGAGAGAGCAAGTTATCAATACATCCGGCATGGTACAGAGTCATGTTTCAGCTTGCAGACAGTCAGCTTTTGTTTCAATATTCTGTCCTGTTTAGTATTCAGAGCACGGATCAGAACGTGATGTAAAGGAATTGGTTTGCTGTTTTACTGACTGACTCGGCCATTTAACTCTGTTCCCTCAAGGCATCAAAGACTGCAATAAAGGAAATACATTTTGCTAGTAACTTTCTATGGAAATAAGTGCAGCTTAATAACTTTTTAAATTAGTGCTAATATTATTGCACAGAGGAGAACACCTTAATTAAACTTGTCTTTTGGTTTTTTGTTTCCTCTAAGTCCATATTACTGATACAGAAATCTTATGTAAATCTAACCTCTGATTTATTATTGGAGATGAGATATTTTGGGGGGGGGGGGGGGGGGAGGGAGGAGTGGTTAAACTTGAAATGTGAATTGAAAGGTGTTTTCTTCTAGTACTATTTCTTGTAGGAAAGCAGAATTTTGCTATGTCTTTATTCCTCCTTGTTTTGAAGTAGGATAAGTGATAAGCTTAAGGCCAGACTTCTCCAGACTTTTATGCTCTATTTTCACAGAATTAAATTTCAGCGCTTTGTATTGTGCATCGCAGTATGCCTCATGTTCCCAGTTGCTTGCACAAAAGGGCTGCATGGGAAATGAGTAACTGGGTTCAGCTGTAAAGGACGTGAAGTTTGTAGTTAGGCATTGTTTTGGAAACATAATAAAATTTCTTAATGCAAAAATATTAGCGATGTAACCCCCACAATTGCTCTTAATTGATTTAGAAAAATGCATCTGTGTAAAAGTGGTGATATGAGTGAATTATCTCAACTGTCTACCTTTTTTCATGGAAAAGGAAAGGAGCAGGTATTTGCAGTGGCAGCGGTGGATAATCACATCTTTGGAAGACAGTGGTACTGTGCTCCACAGGTAGAATTTGAAATAGTAACTCAAGTGTAAGCAGCTTGTGTTGAATGTAGGAGAAGTTGGGTCACAGAGATTATTTAGGAGGAAGCAAAAGTTCTGCCTGGAAGGAGGACTGAGCTGAAGCTGATTTGGTTTTCCAGTGCTGGTTGAGAATTGCAGTGTCCATCTATGATATGAGGGAAGGCAGGAAGGAAAGGGGGACTCAAGCATGGAAAACATTGTGAGCCCCTGAGGGGGGCTGTACTGGACCCAGGTTGACACCTGGGCACCATGGGAGATACCAGAATGAGAATGCAACGCCAATCCCTTTTTGTAACTGGAACCTGGGGTGAGGGAAGAAGCAAAACCAACTGTGGATCATCTGCTCAGATGAGCCTGTTGAATGAGATCTGCTCGTGCGTGTGAGTTGGTGTGAATCCAAACATGAAATCTTCTGGACCCTCTCTGAAGCATCTGTGAGGAAGAAGATATAGGAGGAGAAAGTTGATTTATGAAAGATGAAAGACTGCAAAATTTTGAAAACAGTACAAAAATGGGGAAGACAAAGGTACAGCACAGGTTATGTTGGGAAGTAAATCACTGAAGATCTTGATGAAAGCTATTCTGATACCATCAGTGAACAGCTTATACAGTTCACGTAGGGTGGGCATAGAGACCTACAGGGAAGTGCTGTAAATGCTGTTGTTTCTGCTTGATTTTAAGTAATGTATATTCAAATGTTAAAGGTACATTTTTATTCATGAAGGTGAGGGGTGGTTGTTTTTCAGGGTGTTCCACCTTTCTGCTGAGAGCATGCCTGACAGAAGAGAAGGAGAGGTGACATGGGGAGCATGTGGTCACCAAGGCTGGTGGCAGGAGTAAGGAAAGGGGAGAGCAGGTGTGGAGGCTCTGGGTTATCGCTCGAAAGGGATAATTTTGAGAGCAGTGGGGGGAAATGAAGGGGATGTTGGGGAGCAGTAGGGACGGGCCGACCCTTAAGGGGAGGCAAGCTGGGATGCTGGCAGGCGGCCGGAGTCAGGACCGCACCTGGAGGCTGTGCTCGAGGTCAGCCTCTGCCCCGTGATCCCCTGGGAAGGCCACGGTGATGAGGCAAGGCCAAGCCAGGGAGACATGTCGGTGGGTGAGGATCCGTGAGGCAGGAGACAGGGCGCTGACAGGTGCCACACAGCCACCACAGGGCCCAGGGGCGAGTGGCTCCCAAGGCGGGAGGGTCGGGACCTCCCTGCTGCCCTTCTCCACCACAGCTCTTTGCCACGAAGGGGCCAGTCTCTGACTCAGTGAGCTTGTTGTGTGGCAGTGGTGACAAAACCAGGTGTTTTGCTCAGAAATGTCAACACACTAATACTGCCCCTTATTCAAGTCTTCTGGTGTGTGTGAGCACGTGTGTGGTGGACACCAAATTAGAGCTCAGCAGTTACGGGAGTTGTGGTGGCCTGAATTGTGGGCATCAGGTGGCAGAAGGACTTGGTGAGAACCAAGGAGCATCCTTGTTGGGTTTCTTTGTGTGGCATTTTCACAAGGGAAGACCGAATTAACACTTAGAAATAAAATTTGTAGGTGATGATTAGTAGGTGGTCTAATAGCAAATTCTGAAACTTCATTTCAAATAGTTAAGGAGAAGGAATTATTTAATTCAGTACAAAAGGAAACAGAATCCAGAATCTTTATTATGAAAGGGAAAAAAAAAAACCACCACACCAACAAATGTGTTTTTTTTAATGTGTGAAGCTGCTTCCCTAAAAAACAAACAAACAAAAAAAAAAAGGCACAGGAACAAGGATGAGATGGGAAAAAGATGCACATGAACAGAAGTAAATTCCAAAAGGCTGGATGGTATGAATACTTACCAAGCAGAGGAAATGACTTGGCATAGCAAAAGGCAGCAATTTTAATCCTATTTCTAGTGCATAAAAAAAAAAAAGAGAAAGTTCTGAATCACTATCAGGAAAAGACTGACAATAAAATCTGTTAGCTACTGTTACAATTTCTCAGTTTAATATTCATGAGGATCCCATTGTTTGGAACCTCTAAAACAGAATGGACAGACATTAATTTGTGGTATTTGGGGTGGGGCATTCGGTAGTTCTCATTTTAAGGGAGTTTTAATCAAGTGTTTTCTTGTGGCTTTTAGTTATATAAAGATTTCCCAGGGAAATATAACTATGGATAGAATTAATATAGTGGTGTCTTGGGCCTCTCAAGAAATGTGTGAAGTCTGACAGATTTATTTAGAGTGTGAAAACTCTACATTTAGATTTATATACTGTGTTTTCCCTCTGTATTTTAATGTTATAGCATACAGTTCTGAGAGAAGCTCATTTTTCCAGAAAGGTGAGTGAGTTTGCACTAATTGATGAATTTACTTTACCTGTTGATAAACCTGTGGAAAAAAGATGTCAATAGAAGCTTGAGTGTTGTATGTAAACTTTTCACAGACTAAAATAATCCATCGGCAAAAGAGGACACCATAGTCATGTATGGAATATGTATGTATAACCAAAATCAAATCAACTGTGGAGTGCTCCATCTCGCGTTTTATGTATGTGGATCAATATGACCAAGTGTGTATATTTGGATACAGTGTCTATGTATTTTGGTATAGAAAGGATTAATTGAGTCCAATCTACACAGATATCTGACAAAACATGTTTGATTGTAATATGCTCGAGGATCCATGTGTTAGCTCTGCATCCCTTTTGGAAGGGTTGGGGTTTTTTCAGTTTGAGAATTTGAAACTAAGTGGAATATTGCTTAAAGCTGCAATCAGATGTTACTATAAAATCCGTATTGCTCACCCAGTAGTTTCAGCTGCATAAATTAAGCCCTGAGAACTTTCTGCAAATTGACCAGAAGGACTGTACTGATCTAGTCTGAATTCCTAATTATGTGCATGTACAAATGTATCCTGTTGTTCCTTTTTCCAAATCCTTTCTTTTTGCTAGCACATATGGTTCAGGAAGATGTTGCTTTGTACCGAAGTCTTCAAATGATGGAGAGCCTCCTGCATATCTTGATGAGCAAAACTAGTGGCGTGTTAAGAATTTTCATTCGAGTGTGTTAGGTAGACTGCTGATGTCGAATAATGCTATAGTGATCACGGCTCTTTGTAAGGAGAATGAGATGTGGTGGGGGAAATTAATGCCTCCTAGTAGACTCGTCTGTATGACTGGGGGAGGAGGGGGAAAGGGGAAGGAGATTTAGGTGTGTGAGATATTCAGTTCTGAGACAGAAGCATAAAATTTCGGAGTTAACTGCTGGCTGGGGTTGTTTGTTCTTCATTGAACTACGTTAAGGTAGATAGCTGTGGAAAGTGTGCGTGGCTATTGGGGGTGGCATGATAAAACTTTTACCTACTTCTTGGACGCTTCTCTTATAGAACTTTGTAATGCACCAGAAACTGAATTTTGGAGGGTTCATGAGTACTGCCATCCTCTGGGTTTATGAGAATTAGTTCCCAGAGACAGCTCGGAGAGATGGGGCTGGGAGGCCAGAGATGGAGCACTTTCATGAGAGGCGCTCCCTTTGCTGTTAAGGAAATGCTTGTGCGAGTTGGTTGCCATGTGCAGTTGCTTAGTTTCTTCCCTGTGGTTTTCATGAGATCATCTGCCGTGCTGATCCAAAATCATATTATGTGCTGAGAAATAAATGTATTCAGGGATTTGGATGTGTCTGTAGCAGAGGATATTTATTGTGATGGCTATGCAGGTGTTTGTATTTATTGTTCAGATAGTGTCTAGATGTTGTTTATGATAAACAGATTCCTGAGGCTTGTAGGAAAGGAGATGCAAATGTTTGAAGGCTCATCTTGAGAGGCTGGGGATGGATTTCAAAGTAGAAATTTCTCCCGCTGCAAGTTTCCAAGGTTGGAAAGTATGTGGCAAATATAATTGTAGAAGGTGAGATGATACCTAGATAGCTCGTTCAAAGCTGCAGTTTCTTTCACAGCAGCAGTGTCCTTGCCAGGTAAAAGTGAAGGTCACTTGGGTTAGTGCAGTATTTTTTTGTTTTTTTTCAATGGTCCTTAATATTGTGGCTTTTTGAGCATCTTGGTTCTGCCATACGTAGCTAAACTGGGTTGTGTGTGGTCATGTGTAAAGTATGTGTGTCTGTTGATCTGACAATGACCTTACAGGCCAGGGTTTGCCTGTGTTTCTTTAGCTTCTTCTGTTTGTTAATTGGATCAGAAGAACAGTCCATCTAGCCAGCTACACTTTTTCTAACAGTGGCCTTAATCAGATGCCTAGGTAGCGATTGGAAATGGAGTGTGTGTGGTAATTCCCATAATCATATTAATTCATGAATTTTCTGTACAAGACAGGGGGAGAGTGGGGGTTGTATTTAGTATAATTTCTCTTCCATAAAATCATCTAGTCTCTCAAGATGATTTTTGGTACTTCAGTGTTGATGTACTCTGGCAGGGTGTTGATACATATCTGTTAGTCGCTAATCTTGTTAAATTTTCTTGACATTAATTTGTTAGTTGGAGTTGAAGGCATGTAATTAATGAAATCGTTTTTAAGTCTGAATTTATTACCCTTAACCTGAAGAGTGATTCTGTCATGTGGACTGTTGGGCTCCTGTCTAGTTCTAGGGGAGCTAGAAAGGTTTAGTTCAAAGTAAACATTTGTGCTGCAGTTTATGCACTGTCAATTTATCTTTCCAATCTCCATAAAGAAGTGGTATTTTCGTATTTCTGTTGGGATGATGAACTGAGAGCGGGTACAGGTGGGTCGACCCAAAGATGTACAGGTATTGTAATCAAGTATATGATGATCCTAAAGGTCTTTTCCAACCTGAATGATTCTATAGATTGGCTGGGAAAATAGAACTGAATGCAGCCTCAGCACGTTTTCAGTTGACATCAAGTGGAGAGGAGCACTTGACAGCAGAAGGGCAGGGCTGCTGGCCAGGGGGCTTCTGGCTTCCTGGACAAATGAGTTGGCAAAAATCACCAGACACTCAGCCCAGAGAAAAGCCAAACCATGCTTTCAGGCTGCAGCCCTATGCGTCTGTACAAGCAAGGGACTGACTGGTTGGGTCTTCTGCAACCTGAGGATCCTGGTGGGGAGAGCAGGTAGAGTGTGAGTGGGGGGAATGAAGGCTGACTGCGTGTTCAGCTGCGTTAGCAAGAGTGCAGCTAGCAGCTCAAGGGAAATACGTTTATTTTCCCATCTGCTTGACACTGCTGTGACCACGTTGGTAATGCTCTGTCCGTTTTGGGGTCCCCAAGTAGAAAAGTGGTATCAACAAACTGAAAAAAGTCCGTCAGGGTCTCCTCAGATGCTTAGAGAGGTATAAGACATGATACACAAGGGGAGGTGGAAAAGTCTGGGTTGTTTACTCTGGGTAAGTTTAAGAGGTTAACTGGCATCTTGTAGTCCTTGAAGGGGACAGGGCTGTAGAGAAGATGGAGCCAGACTCTACTTAGGAGAAGAGAAAGAACCAGAAGGAATAGTCACAAGCCACAGCACTGAATTTCTGACTAGATGTTAGGAGGCTGGGCAGTAATTTCAGAAAAAGCTTTAGGAGCAGGCTACACAGAGAATATGCAGTATCTTCATCCAGGGATAGATGATGAGATGTGCGAAGCTTGTTTGGACAAGGTCCAGAACAGCATGATGTACCTTCAGAGCCAGCCTGGCTTTAAAAAGGAGATTTGACTGGATGGATTCTAGAGGTCTCATCCATCCTAAATTTCTCTGTTTCACAGCCTTCACGGAGAAGGCAGATGGAGTTTGGATACAGTTCTGCTTATTCATGAAACTAGATACATTTTTGTGGAAAATATTTTGTAAAATCACCTAGTTTGGTGAAATAAATTTTTTTAGCATTATCAGAACCCAGAATAAAACGGATGTTATTCCAACCTTAATTGTTATCCTTTCTATTCCTTGAATTTAAGCCAAACTAGTTCTGAAACATGTTGCCACAGAGTATTACAGGCATATAACTTGTATTTGCCAGGTGCCAAATGGAAATCACAGTCTCTTAGTGTTGTGGTTTAACCTGGCAGGCAGCTAAACACCACACAGCCGCTCATTCGCTGCCCCCAGTGGGAGGGGGGAGAGAGTCGGAAAAAAAGGTGAAACTCGTGCCTTGAGATAAAGACGGTTTGATAGGACAGGAAAGGAAGGGAAAATAAGAATAATGATAAAAGGATACACAAAGCAAGTGAGGCACAGTGCAATTGCTCACCACCCTCTGACCAATGCCCAGCCAGTCCCCGAGCAGCGGGACAGCACCCCCAACCAACTCCCCCCAGTTTTATTGCTCAGCCTGATGCCATGTGGTATGGAATGTCCCTTTGGCCCGTTTGGGTCAGCTGTCCTGGCTGTGTCTGTCCCCTCCCCCAGCTTCTTGTGCACCCCCAGCCTCCTCGCTGGCAGGGAGAAGCTGAAAAGTCCTTGGCTTAGTGCAAGCACTGCTCAGCAACAACTAAACCATCAGTGTGTTACCAACATTATTCTCATCCTTAATCCAGAACACAGCACTGTACCAGCTACTAGGAAGAAAATTAGCTCTATCCCAGATGAAATCAGGGCACTTAGTTTTGATTGCATTTCCATCACTGAGAAGAACAATTTGGGTTTCTTTTAAATTCTGTTTTTCAGAGAAGGGAAGATCTTGTTATCTGTGAAACCTCCACTTTTTTTTTTTTTTCTTACAACTGATAGAAACTGAGAACTGCGTGCAGAAGTTATGTGTGGGGAAAAAGCTGACATTTGCACAATCAAGGAGGGGTTGTATGATCACAGCATCTCCTTAGAAAGTGGGCTAAAACAACATGAATGTCAACCTTGAAAAATGAGAGTAGGTTGGAGGAACATGTATTTTGCTGATGCTTCTGTTAGTTCAAGCAGCTCTGCTGTAGCCTTCTCAGCTACACTTGGACATCTTTCCTGGCAAAATGTCTTGGTGTAAGGTTGTTAGCAAAGCAAGCTCTTCAGTGCAACAGTTTTGAGGTATGAAAAAGCTGTTTCTGGTAGCTTAATTTATATGTGGAGAAGTTTTACAAAATGAAAAAGCTGGTTTATTGGACTAAATAGTTTTTCTGACAAATGGTTCTGGGGGTCAGAAGTTGAAATGGGGTGGAAAAGATGATGTAGCTGCAAAGGACCGAGGCAGGAGCTGTGCTATAGAAGTGATGCAAATCCATTCAGTCCAGCACAGTTTGAACTGCTGATGTACACCGTGGGTCAGAGCTGTGTGTCTGTCTGCATGTTAGCAGCAGTTGCCTCTAAAACTTCCCTCAGTTTAATTTCTGGAAGTGGAGGGTATATCATGCCTGAAAAAATGTGGTGGCCTTCTACAACAGGATTACAGTGTTGGTGGATAGGGGAAGGCCAACTGATATCATCTACCTGGACTTGTGCAAAGCATTTGACGCTGTCCCGGATGGCATCGTTGTCTCTAAAGTGGAGCTACATGGATTTGATGGATGGACCACTTGACGGATAAGGAATTGGCTGGATGGTTGTTCTCAGAGCTGTGATCAGCAGCTCGACGTCCAAGTGCAGCCTAGTAATGAGTGGTGTTCCTCAGGGGTCTGTACTGGGACCAGTGCTGTTCAACATCTTTGTTGGTGACATAGACACTGGGATCAAGTGCACCCTCAGCAAGTTTGGCAATGATGCCAGGCTGTGTGATGTGGCTGACACACTGGAGGGAAGGGAGGGCATCCAGAGGGACCTTGGCAGGCTTGAGAGGTGGGCCTACGTAAGCCTCATGAAGTCCAACAAGGCCAAGTGGAAGGTCCCAAGCACAGGGTGGGCAGAGAATGGGTTGAGAGCAGCCCTGAGGGGAAAGACTTTGGGGTGTTGGTGGACAAAGAAGCTCAACGTGACCTGTCGATGTCTACTTGCAACCCAGAAAAGCAGCTGTATCCTGGGCTGCATCAAAAGAAGTGTGACCAGCAGGTGGAGGGAGGTGATTGTCCCCCTCTAGTTTGCTCTCGTGAGACCCCACCTGGAGTACTGCGTTCAGCTGTGGGGTCTCCAACAGAAGGAGCACAGGGACCTGTTGGAGGGCAAGGTCAGAGGAGGGTCACAAAGATGACCAGAGGGCTGGAGCACCTCTCCTGTGAAGACAGGCTGAGAGTGTTCAGGTTGTTCAGCCTGGAGAAGAGAAGGCTTCCAGGAGACCTTACAGCAGCCTTCCAGTACCTAAAGGGGGCCTACAGGAAAGATGGAGAGGGACTTTTTGCAAGGGCATGTAGTGGTAGGAGAAGGAGTAATGTTTTTAGCTGAAAGAGGGTAGATTTATATTAGGTATTAGAGAGAAATTCTTTACTGCGAGGGTGGTGAGACATGGGAACAAGCTGCCCAGAGAAGTCGTGGCTGCCCCATCCCTGGATGTGTTCCAGGCCAGGCTGGATGGGGCTTTGAGCAACCTGGTCTAGTGGAAGGTGTCCCTGCCCATGGCTGGGGGGTTGGAACTGGGTGATCTTTAAGGTCCCTTCTAGCCCAGACCATGGTATGATTCTATGAAAGCCACTGGCAGCTGAGATTCCCATCACGGGCAAAGATCACTGTCTGCATCTCTGCTAGGCATAGTTTTCAGTCATGCGCACAAGCCATCATCAGCTTTCTTGGCTGGAAGGTTTGCTTGCATGGCTTTCAGGTACGACTGGTGTCCTTGTAGCTCTGGCAGCCTCAAAAAGGTAAAGGCACAGTGCCACTGCGTACCATGCATGGGAGATGGTCACAGACAGTGGTGGCAGGAGGGACAGCGAAACATAGCACTGGTTTATCTGTAGTGTGTCTATGCAGCAACTCAAACCTGAGAGATCAGTGACGTCTGCTGTGCAGAAGACACAAACACACAAATATAAATCTAGCTGATGATTGTCGGCTAAATTCTACAGCAAATCTCAGGTAGTACGAGTAGGTACAAAGAAAATTATGCATCTGCGCTGACAACCACATCTCAGAGGAGATAGCTTTTATTGGTCTGTAATATTTACTGCAGTTAGGACAAACAAATAACAGATGATTTCTAGGGTGGCATAGTCTGCAAAAGGTTGACAGTTTTTTTCAACAATAAAGAAATATGCCATTGCTATGAGGGACTTCTAAGTGGTTACATTTTTCTGCATTTCTTTATCCTTGCATTCTTCTGTCAAAACATTAGGATTTATTTTTTTTTTTGGTCTTCCTTTCAGTGGCCAATCTGACCTTTTTGTAAGCTGTTTTCAGTTTTATGTTTTGGTGTTCAGTCTGGTACACTTGAATTCCTTCACATAAATCAGACTTTGCCTTTGCTCACTGCATGTGATTTTTGTCCCATCCCTTCTACTCCCTGAAGAAAACCAATCCACAGACTCTGTTCCTTGTGAAATGTTTTACAATCCTGTCAAAGAATCTTGAATATGCTGCTCTGGAAAATGAAAACATGTAAAGTTTCAGACATAATGATACAGAAAATATTTCGAACTTGAAATACCCTGTAATTGGAACTGAATGACCTACTCCATTATTGGTAGTGTTTCCTGTTTATAAACAAGGGGCAGACCAGTGGAAGGTAAATGCCTTGTTGTGCTTGTTTGATTATAAAGAATTGATAAATCTGTTTGGTAAATGTATTGGATGATTTTGGAAATATAATATTTGATTCTGTGAGGCACTGAATTATTGCACAATGAGTGCAAGTGGTCTGTGCTGAGTGACAGCAAACAGGATCTTTACAGACATTGTTTTGCTTGGAATAACTTCAGCTTTAAGAAAAATCAAAGAACAGCTAAGGTTGCTAAGTGACAGCAAAATATTTATCTGTTATTTAGAAAATCAAATTGGTTTATGCAATGAATAGTAAAGGACAGCATATATATTGTGTGCTACCCACATGCTGTATAGGACCATTACTGTACACAATGAAGACCTGCATAATTCAGCACAGTAACCACAGCAATCACCCTGTCTTAGTGCTGAGATTCTCTAATACTATTTATTTAGTCATCTTCATCAGTAGAAAATCTCTCAAGTAATTTTCTATAAATGAACACTGTCCATCTCTGCTCTGAAACACAATATTCTTGTGTAGGCAGATTCTGGAAGAAGAGGTACAGTAGGGGAGAAGGAGGGGAAATGGAGTGAGAATTGCTGTTTATAACTAGGTGTTTGCTTTGCAGGGTTATTCTCATCACCAATATGAGATAAAGCTCATTAAAAGCCAAAGATGTGGCACAGAAATTCTGTTTTTCTGGAAGGTGTCATGGTTTAACCCCAGCCAGCGACTAAGCCCCGCACAACTGCTCACTCGCTCCCCACGCAGTGGGATGGGGGAGAGGATCGGAACAGTAAAAGTGAGAAAACTCAAGGGTTGAGATAAAGGCAGTTTAATAGGGAAAGCAAAAGCTGTCCGTGGAAGCAAAGCAAAACAAGGAATTTATTCCCCACTTCCCATGGGCAGGCAGGTGTTCAGCCATCTCCAGGACAGCCGGGCTCCATCACGTGTTGGGAAGACATTACTTGGGAAGACAAACACTATCACTCTGGACGTGTCCATGTCATCCTGTCGTGTGTGTGTGTGTGTGTCCCCGCCCCTTTCCTTCTTCCCTCACCTTTATATGCTGAACATGACATTGTATGGTATGGAATATCCCTCTGGCTAGTTCAGGTCAGCTGTCCTGGCTCTGCTCCCTCCCAGCTTCTTGTGCACCCCCAGCCTCCATGCTGGGGTGAGAGGCAGAAGAGGCCATGACTGTGTGAGCACTGCTCGGCAGTAGTGAAAAATCCCTGTATTATCAACACTTTCCAGCACAAATCCAAAACGTAGCCTCATACTAGCTACTGCGAAGAAGATTAAATCTATCCCAGCCAAAACCAGCACAGAAAGAGGAGATAATGAACCTAGGGCTCTGTGTCCTGCTCCTGGCTCTCTCGGAGGAGGTGTGCGTGTGTCTTCCCAACATCCAGCTCCGTGCATAAAGCCCTCCCTGGCACTGTGGGGGTGGTGAGGAGCTGGGGTTACAGCAGGACTGGTCTCGGATGAAGATTTGGTTGTCTTTTGAGTCTTGCTCGGCAGAGGAGTGAGAGTTGTTCCAAGGGCTGTTAGGTGCTGTCCTGCCGTTCCTAAGGTTCTTTTGGGAAGAGGAAAGCCTGCTGTGTTGGGTTGACCAGTACTGTGTGCAGCTGAGCTCAGAGGCCCCGCAGAGGAGGCAGAGGGAGGGAGTCAGGGAGCTTGACATCCTTGAGCATGCTGCTGCATTTGGAGGATTTGGGAAGGTGGGGAGGCAAGGGAGATGACAGTTACGTCAGCATTTAACCAGCTACCTTTCAAAGCTATGTGAAATCATATGAAACAAAACCTAAAAAAATCCAACAAAAAACATGTAAACCACATGCATGCTGCTCTTGCAGGCCTGTGGAGCTTAGGTTGAAAACTTGGTTTGATGTGCGAATGGACCTGTTGAATGTGTAGTGCCTTGAACACGTGGTCTATTTGACTTGCTAGGAAATTAGTGGTAGTTGAATTTTTGTCATCCTGGAAGTGTTGTGTTAAATGAGCATCACTGTAAATGCACCTGTTGCATTGTCCAGGTTTGGTTCTGGCTGAGGGTATGGGCAAGTGGGATGAACTATTAATAGCGAAACTCAACTCATGACATCAGAAGGTTAGTCCTTGGCATAATTTTGACTCTTTTGGGGTTTTTTGGGGGTTGTTTTTTTTCTTTCCCTTGACAAAGAGCCTGGCAAGACAAGAAACAGTTATGTTCAAAGAATTGTGTGAAAAGTTGGATGTAAAAGGATTTATTTGTACCTTAATTTCTGTTCATTCAGGAGATGCAAATTTATCTCCTGACTGAAGTGGGAGAGACAGCTGTTTCAGGGCATGCTCATCAGGTTGTTTCTTTTTCCAGTTTGCTCTCAAAAAGTGTAGTTGTGGCTAAAGTTGTCCAAGAGCAGCTGCTGCTGGCCAAAGGCATTGGACAAAATGGCATAGTTTTGAAATAACAAAACTTCTTATTTTTAGGAAGTGTTTAGGGGCTTAAGTCATGTTTGGTGCTTCAGATCGCATACTCTGCCACCGAGAATTCAGGAGTGGCTCTTTGGTTGACTCCTCCCTATCCATTATTATTTTTTTTTTTTAGTCTGCACAAGAAGTATTTTATCTAGCTCCATCTGTAATTGCAGTCCTTACCTCCTGCTGTTTTCTTAAAATAGCCATACCGTCTGAGAAAGGGTAGTTTCACACGACAGTGTGGGAGTCGGGAAGATCCTTGCGTTAGGGTCAGGTGTTTGTCGGCACTTGCAAGAGGTCCCAGCTCCGAGTGGGAAGACGTGCACCCCGTGATTCTTTCTCTGCGCTATTTCCGAGACGGCCAGCAGGTGGCAGTGGCTCGGAGCGTTGGTCCCGCAGTACCAGCGCTGGGGCTGGCTGCACCTGCGGGGGGCGGGGGCACCGCGCGCGGCCGTTGCAAACCGGCGTCTGCGCTGCTGTGGGGCGGGGGGGGCTGGCTGTGACCAACACGCCGGCCACCTTTGAAGCTTTACCGTTTTGAAGGTCAAAGTTTTGTAGGAAGCACTGGTGCTGTGAGTTACGTCTTCGCCGGCTGCTGTTGGCTGCGTACGTTTAGGGCAGTAGTGAGCTGCTCCGTGTACTTCGGTAGTGAGAAGCAGGTGAAAATTTCGCTAAAGCTAGCGTCAACCTGAAACTAGGGGGTTATTTTTTTCCTTCTGTCTTTCAAAGAGAAGATAAACAGTATTACTGTTACAAATACATACATTTTTTCCTTCAAAATTTTGGAGTTTATTATTTAATGAAGTACAACGTGTGACATTGGAACAACTCCCTTAACGGCCAGATCTGTTTGGAATGCAACTTCTTCGAAAAATAAGACAGCAAATTTTGTGTAAATCCATTTATTGAAATTATTTAAAGACGTGAGTGGAGCTAAAAGACAAATGCTTCTAGGTTTCCATACCCAAGTTTCACTTTAGAAGAGACAAAGCAAATCTGTATCAGTCCTCAAAGAGGAATATATTGGGACATATAAAGCTTCTTTGAAATGTTAAATGCAAGAAGAGAATGGTTTTAATAGTTAAGTTCTTGAGGCTACTTTGATACCACTGTGTTACTCTGTAAATTATGAAAAGTTAAATTGCTACTGTAGCTTGACAAAAAGTTGTGGGTTTTTTTTAATAGCTCTTTGAGAAGTTTATTCTATTTTAAGTATGTTTTCATTCTTGATAGTCTGTTAAGCTTAGCAAATTTAAAGGAAAAAATAATTGTTACCTGTTGTGAAAGGCACAGGGATGGAGGGGAAGAGGAATTTTTATCTGTTGCGTGACAGCAATACAGAAAAATTTGAAGGCTGCTAATCTTGCTTTTCCTTAAAGGTGCCTTTTCTTATCTTCAGTCATTCTTCAGAATGTAATCAAGCCTGATATTCTGAGACGCTGGAACTTAGTTATACATTCTCCCATGAAGCAGCAGTAGTTATTTATGAAGTATCACACAGAGTTATGACAACGGATTTTGTACCGCTGAGAATGCGAAATCCAAATAAGCAGCACAAACCTGAAGCAGGTTGATGGCAAGCATCAGAATCAGTAAGGCGTTACTGTATGCTTCAGGTGATATTCAGAGCTCAGTTTACCTTTGAGGGTACAGGTAGTAATGTCAGTTTTATTTTTATTTTAGTTTTGCTGTTCATGGATCTTTCTATTAGAATTAAAATGCAGACACAGAGGCACTGACGGTACAGATGTAAAGAAGTGGTGAGGTACTGAAAGCAAAGGTCTCGTGTATGGGTCTTGCCGAGGGAAGGGTGCGTGCCGTGGAAAGGCAATCCTACTGCAGAAGGTTTTGAGCTCTTTTATGTGAACTTGTAGCAGACAGAATGGGTCAGGCTTATTGCCCTTAAGTTTAAACATTTCACTTGGGATTCTGGTTAAGCGTGATGTCCTCATCTCTTGCTCGTTGTTAACCAAGATGGACAAATTCAAAGGTAGTCCAGACGGGTAGGCTGGGCTGTTTGGCAGCATCCAAGAGTTAATGTCCTGCACAGGTGCCTGCTTCTCTCCATTTGGTATTACGACATTCTAATGTGATTAGGCTTCCCTTTTTTCTCTGCATTTCTAAGCTACTATTTCTACTGTTCCTTTTGTTTTGTTTCATTTTTAAATGCACTTGGCTACAAATTGAAGTGTTAATTAATCCATTTAAAATGACCAACATTAAAAAAAAAAAGTAAGGATTCACTGTACACTCAATATTCTGACAAATTAAAAAAAAACAAAAACCAGAGGAACTGTATGCTGCAGTAGACTACTATTAATTATTCTGTGTCTTGACAGTTAACAGAACTGTGTCTCTATATATGACAGTACTTGAGACCTATAAAATAGACTTCAGATCATCCTTAGTGTAAGGTGTAGCTTTTCATTTTTTCCATTGAAATTATTACTATTTTTATTTTTGCAGGAGAACTTTATTCTCTTGCACATCCAGATTTTGCAATGCAACGTAAATTAAGAAATGTACAGTAATCCTAAAATGCTACTCAACCCTTAGAATTACTTACTACCTGAAGTAGTGAATATGAAATTCATATAGAAATATTTTAAAGGCATTTCAGTTTGCTGAACTATGATGGTTAAAAATGAGGAAGACAGAATTAAATTTATATTTCATTGCCTTATTCATAATGTTTTTGTTTGATATGTGGGTAATAGACAAGCAAATCACCTAAAGAATGAAGTCTGCAGGCATGAAAACACATTTCCATAATTGCCTTGGCAGGAAGCCCACATGTTCTCGTGGCAGAGCTGTGAATATTCCATGGGATGAAGGAGCTGCTTGCTCGGCGGCGGTGCACCGTCTGCGGGAGTACTTGGCTCTTCAAGTCCCCTATGAGAACAAGTGCATGCTGAAAAAAAACCTCAAACCATCCTTAGCGATTTGCATTTTCCAATATCCCAGCTTTGTCCAGTATCTTTAGAAAATGAGAGAACAATATGGAGAATCAAATAAAGGGAAAGACCTGTCTTGCGTATCTGGGAATAAAATTCGATTTCTGTTAGAAACAGTTAATCTTTGTGGTGCAGGTTCTGTGCAAGAAATGGGTATCTGGCAGACAGGTGGATAGATGCCATTTTTGATGTATGTGCAGACATAATACAAATACTCCTTCCCCATTGATTTTGAACAAGCAGTGGTACAGGCTGGCAATGTGTCAGGGTTGGGCTGCTGCTCTCAAGAGCTCATGCAGGAAATTTTCCAAGTCACAGCGATCTCTGTTGAAGTTTGCTTGCCTCAACAGGAGGCCTTTTCTTCTGTAGGGGATTCCTGGGACTTGTTCTGTATAACTAATCGTTTTGTGGAGGAACTGAATTGTAATGTATTTTTAACTAGCTTGGGGTTTTTTTCAAAGGCATAGTTCTTTGGTTTTGCATTGCTACTGCCTACATTTTACCATTTTTCAGAGGATTTCTCAGATGAAGTATTTAGATGTTATCTATACGATTGTTTCCTGTGAACAGCTTTCAGGTTTGCATTCAATTTGGAGAGAGTTTTGCTGTGAACTGCTACATGTTTCATAGAAGCATGTGACTTGACAAACTTAGCAAATTTTATCTAGGATGAAAATCCCCCCTTGATATGAAGGAAACAGAAATTTTTCCAAGGTTATCACGTTATCAGGATAGTAGTAATTTTGCTAACCTTGCAACAGTGTTGTAGCTCAAAAGCGTTTACACTAGAGACCTGAAAGCCTGAGGTCACCATACTGTAGATGCCAAAAAGTTCTTTTGTAAGAAATGGTGATGCAGTTGGGGTAATGTTATTTATTGTGGGTTAGCCATCACAAATATTTTCAATGCTGTATGTTTGTTTTTTGTTTGTTTTTTTTTAACTAAGCAAAATACAACAAAGTTGAAAAACCTTTTCAATCAGTTGTGTTTGAACTTGTTTAATGTTAAATTTAAAGTTCAGGAATACCTACTGGAATAAAGGCTTTACATGAGTTTAAGTTCTGGGAATGCAAAACAACTATTTTTAAGTGTTGCTTTTTTATATTAGTATGTAAGAAGCAGTCTGCTTTGATGTGACATTCTAACTTCTCACAGATTTGATAAAGAGAAATATCTTACTGAGTATTTCAAGAGCTGATAGGAACCATAGCAAAAGGCCTGTGTCTGGATCCCTGGAGAGCTTTCAAATACTGCTTTTCCCCTTCACTTTAAACTTTGATAAAAATGGTTTTATTGCAAGGTTTAATCATATAATGTTCTCTGCCAGGACTCTATGACAACGGGACATTCTTTGACTATAGCCTGTTGTGGAGGGATACGATCCATTTGTGTAGAAGAGGCAAAGGAGTCTTTGGCTGTAGGCTGGCCAGCTTGGTGAGGCGGGCATTAAAGTGAAGGACTCGAGGGGAGTGGTCCAAAGTGGCAATGCTCATGCCATCGCATCCAACTGGGGAACAAGCCAGGGCATTCAGAGCAGTAATATATGTTCCTTAGCTGCCTCCCAGGATGAGTGCTGGAAGGCCAGCCACCTCAAGGGTGTGTGTAGCTGTGGTGGATCATCTTGCACCCCTCCTGGGAAACCTGCATGCTCAGTTACCCCTCTGAATTGCCTGCACCCAGCACATGCAGCCTGGGGAATACACAGGAAGAATTAGAGATCTGTGAGCGGTCGCAGGGCCGTGATCTCATTGCAGCTAAAGAGACATGGTGGGATAGCTCGCATGACTGGAATGCTGTCATGGATGGCTGTGTACTTTTTAGGAAAGACAGGCCAGCAAGGAGAGGTGGTGCAGTTGCTTTTTATATGGGAGAGCAACTGGAATGTGTCGAGCTGTGCCTAGGGACAGATGCAGAACAAGTCAGGAGCTTATGGGTGAAGATTAAGGGGCAGGACAACACGGGTGACACCGTCGTGGGTGCTTGCTACAGGCCACCTGATCAGGATGGAGTCAGTGGGGCCTTGTACAGACCTTTGGAGGCAGCCTCACAATCACAGACCCTGGTTCTCATGGGGGACTTCAACCACCCTGATACCAGCTGGAAAAACAGCGTAGCTAGGCTTGCATGGTTCAGGAGGTTCCTGCAGAGCATTGATGATAATTTTTTGACTCAGTTGGGGGAGCAGCTAACAAAGTGAAGTGTGGTGCTGGACCTTGTGCTAACAAAGAAGGACTGGCTGGGGATGTGAAGGCTGGGGGCAGTCTTGGCTGCAGCAACTGTGAGGTCGTGGAGTTCAGGATCCTGTGTGGAGGAAGCAGGGCAACAAATAGGATTGCAACCTTGGACTTCAGGAGAGCTAACTCTGGCCTCTTCAAGGACCTGTTTGGAGGAATCCCATGGATCAGGTCTCTAGAAGGCATGGGGGATCCAAGAGAGCTGGCTAATATTCAAGCATCACTTCCTCTAGGCTCAAGATTGGTGCATCCTTATGAGTAGGAAATCAAGAAGGGTCAGGAGGCCTGCCTGGGTAAGCAAAGAGCTTCTGGCAAACCTCAAACAGCAGAAGGACATTTACGGGATGTGGACAGAGGGAGAGGCCACTTGGAAGAATTATGGGAACATTGTCAGAACATGCAGGAAAGCAATGAGGAAGGCTTAGATCCATTTGGAATTAAGTCTGGCAAGGGATATCAGGGACAACAAGAAGGCTTCTTCAAGTACATCAGCAGGAAAAGGAAGACTAGGGAAAATGTGGGCCTGCTGCTGAGTGAGGTGGGTGCCCTGGTGACAGAGGGTGCAGAGAAGGTGGCATTACTGAATGCTGCCTTTGCTTCAGTCTTTACTGCTCAGGCCAGTCCTCAGGAATCCCAGATTGTGGAGGAAAGAAAGGAAGCATGGAGAAAGGAGGACCCTCCCTTGGTTGAGGAGATCGGGTTAGAGATGAAATTAGGCAAACCTGACACCCACAGATCCATGGGCCCCAACGGGATGCACCCCTGAGTGCTGAGGGAGCTGGCAGATGTTATTGCTAAGCCACTCCCCATCATCTTTGAAATGCCATGGAGAACAGCAGAGGTGCCTGAGAACTGGAGGAAAGCCAGTGTCACTCCAGTCTTCTCAGCCTCACCTTCATCCCTGGAAGTCTTCTCTAAGCATGTGGAGGTCATCAGGAGTAATCAATATGGATTCACCAAGGGGTAATGAGGCCTGACCAACCTGACAGCCTTTTGTGGCTGAGTAGATAAGGGAAGAGCGGTGGATGTGGTCTGCCTTGACCTCAGCAAGGCTTTTCACACTGTCTCCCATAACCTCCTCATAGGTAAGCTCAGGCAGTGTGGGTTAGAGGGGGGGAGAGTGAGGTGAATTGAGAACTGGCTGGATGGCAGAGCTCAGAGCACTGTGATCAGTGGTGCAGAGTCCAGCTGGAGGCCTGTAGCCCCAGGGGTCAGTGCTGGGTCCGGTCCTGCCCAACCTTTCCCTCGGTGCCCTGGATGAGGGGACAGAGGCACCCTCAGCAGTTTGCTGGTGATACAGAACCGGGAGGAGCGGCTGATCCCCCCGGAGGCCGCGCTGCCCTTCAGCCAGGCCTGGACAGGCCGGAGAGCTGGGTGGAGAGGGACCTGATGGAGTTCAACAAAGGCCTGTGTGGGGTCCTGCACCTGTAACCCCAGCACCAGCACAGGCCAGGGGTGACCTGCTGGCGGGCAGCTCTGCGGGGAAGGGACTGGGAGTGCTGGTGGGCGGCCAGTTGCCCATGGGCCAGCGGTGTGCCCTGGTGGCCAGGAAGGCCAGTGGGATCCCGGGGGCATTAGGAGGACCGTGGCCAGCAGGTCGAGGGAGGTGATCCTGCCCCTCTGCCCTGCCCTGGTGGGGCCACATCTGGAGCCTGTGTCCAGTGCTGGGCTCCCCAGTTCAAGGGAGACAGGGAACTACTGGAGAGGGCCCAGCGGAGGCTACAGGGATGGTGGGGAGACTGGAGCATCTCCCCTGTGAGGGAAGGCTGAGGGAGCTGGGCCTGTGTAGCCTGGGGAAGAGACGGCTGAGGGGGGATCTTGTCAATGCCTACAAATATCTCAGGGTTGAGTGTCAGGAGGATGGGGCCAGGCTCTTTTCAGTGCTGCCCAGTGACAGGACAAGGGGCACTGGGCACAAACTGCCACACAAGAATTTCCTTCTGAATATGAGGAAAAGTTTCTTTACCTTGAGGGTGACAGATCACTGGGACAGGCTGCCCAGAGAGGCTGTGGAGTCTCCTTCTCTGGAGACATTCAAAGCTCACCTGGACGCGTCTCTGTGCCACCTGCTCTGGGTGAAGCTGCTTTAGCAGGGGGTTGGACTGGATGATCTCCAGAGGTCCCTTCCAACCCCGACCATTCTGTGAGTCTGTTTTCAAAAGGCACTCAACTTCATTATGAAGTCCAGTAATTGTAATTTGGTAACAGTCTTGGAGTCTTGTGGCTGCTCTTCCCCAAGCTTAGTTGTTTCATGTCATTTGTAGTGGCATAACAATCAGTGCCCAGAAGTCCATTTTCTTCACGGTGAGCATGCTTGTTAAAACATGCCAATGGTAGGACCTTTAAAATTACTTCAAAAAATTGAGGCATCTCAGTTGTTTTTCATGTATTTGAAGGCTGAAAAAAATTGAAATATTTTAAAACTGAAGAGGTAGGTTTTATTAGGTGGTGCTGCTGCCATGGGAAAGGGCAGCCATTTTATTTGGCATATGAATATAGAATACTGCTAAAAAGTATCCAGATGGATTTACTTCTAGCATCCCGAGGACACAAGGGAAAGAGGAGAGATTTAGTTGCATGCTGTGTGCATGAATGATTGCTACAGCAACCTGGCTTGGGCATGTGGGACTCTGAAGAGCTGCTACTTCACTAGGGAGCCAGGTGGCCAGGGAGCCTCTGCCTTTTCTCCCTGTTCACAGCTTCCAAGTGTGTATACTGCTGCATTATTTTAACTTCAAGACTAACTGCATTTATTATTGTTCTCTCCCCTCTCCTTTTTTTTTTTTTTTTCTTGCATAGCTCAATAAGCAGCAGCTACAGATCCTGAAGGAACGTTTCCAGGCCTTTTTGAATGGGGAGACACAAATTGTAGCAGATGAAGCATTTTGCAATGCTGTGCGAAGTTACTATGAGGTAAGTTATGTGCTTTGTTTTCTGTATTGTTTAAGAAGTTTATAGGATCTCTTTTAATGCATATAAAAGGAAAGGAATTTAAAGTTTCAAAGGCTGTGAAGTTCCAAACCTTCTTGAAACAGCTTCCTCCTACTGCATTTTCTGTTTTAAAATTTGAAATCCACTGCCTGGGCACAAGAGATAAACTGAACTGAAAATATCCACCTTTTTGAAGAAGGAAAAAAACCCCAAAAAACAAAAAAACCCTGAAGAAAAGACAAAATGAAAAAAACCCTCTGGTGCTACAAATGTTTCTGGCAGTGTTTGATACAATCACTATCTTTGTCTCCATGCGTCTAAGTTACCTCTTTTAATCACTGCTTTAGTTGTACATTACCATCTTGAGAAATATGTCTTCTGATTTTCAGTTACCGTTTATAGTTTTTTGTAGAGGAACCACCTGTTCCCTTCCCAAAAACCAGAAACTTTCAACACAGCTGGGCCAGCTCTCAAGTTCTGCAGTGACCTGCCAGGCATGTTCAGTGCCTTCGGCCACGAGCACAGGTCTTTAGATGTGGTTTTAATTGCCTAAGGGACGGGTCCTGTTCCAAACTAAGAGGACAGTTCACTGTCCTCTTTGTTACATCAGCAGCATATGACTGGAGAATTTATTTCTTACTCTGCAAATGGTACCGTGAATTCATTTTGTCTCATCTAACTTCAGAGTTCCTCAATGAATTACAAGGGCTGTATGTTAAACTTGTATTTCTTTTGAAGGGTCTTCCTCCATATGTCACTCTACCACACCTTTGCTCAATCTTTTTGCGTTATTTTTCATATTTTATTTGTCCTTTTTCTCGGTCAGATATTCCTTACTAGTGAACAAAACTTTTCTTCATGGAGAAAAAGATATGACTTATGTCCTATAGCTTGTTTTTATCTACATTAAATTGTGTTGCACAAAAAAAAAAAAAAAGTCAGGGGTGGACAAATGATTTCCCTGTTGTACAGAAACGTGAGAACTCAATTTGAGTTTTTCCAGATCACAGGCTGATCAGTGCTGTGGCAGTTGAAATGAAGGAAATCTCGTAAAGACATTTGTGAAAGAGTGGGGGTGGGTCTGCAGGTGAAACGAGTATATGAACATTTGCAACTACGTAGGGGTGCAAGAACAGTACAGAAGTTGTTGGAAAGTGATCTTTTTTTTCTGTATAACTGATGAAGAAGTTAAGACTGGGAGGAAGGACGATTTGGAAAATGGTGCAGGGCAAGGCTGAATTAAGTTAGCTGCCCAGCAGTACATTTCAGAGGAGCGGGATGTCTCAAGATGCTGAGCATGGGGTAGAATTGAAAAGGACGTAATGTTTATGGTTCTTTCTTTCAGCAAGCTGTGTAAGAAGCTTGATGTGTTAGAGGAAGTAGCCTACTCTTTGGAAAAGATGTGATATTGAATAAAAATGATTTTAAAATAAACACCTAAACAGTAACCGTCCTGTTAAGGTTTACTTTGTGACTCTTATTAATGAGATTTTTGGACCCATCAAGAAATAATTTTTTCAGCATGTCTGCTGTTGCAATGAAAGGCTATGCATAATAGTCCAAGATAGCCTTATAAAATGGAAGATTCAAGTTCTCCAGCTATTTTCAGCCATTTGCCACTTTGAATTAAATGTACAAATGTTCTAGCTGTCCAGTTTCAGAGGTTTCCAAAAATCTCAGCATCACTGTCAAGGCTATAATGACACCATGGGCTAGTGGGATCTTCATCCCATGTTTATATACTGCGAGCTCTACTAGCTGTAATTTGGTTCTTCAGTTTTTGTTGGTTTGTTTTGGTGAGTTTTTTTGTTATCATATTCCCCACCCCAATTCCATTTTCCATTCTTTCCAGAAAATCCCTTCCAGACTTGCACCTTTTCCAGTTGTGCCATTTGAGTCAGCATGTGCTAGTCATTTTTAATTTCTTTTCAGGGCTGTAGTAGATAGTCACCAGTATGCAATATTAGATTTAATGAACACTGCAGCGATGGAATCCAGCTGGAGACCTAGCTCAAGCTACAGCACCTCTTCAATGCATTTTAATCAATTTTTATGTATTTTACCACATATTCTCATATCATTGCTTACATGTGTCTCTTGTGCCTTTTTCATTTGCTTTATTATCCATTTGTTGAAAATATTAATCCCTGTTACTTCTTTGTGTGTTGTGTTGATGCTGTGCTCTGATGCTTTCTCATCTTTGTCTTCTGCATGTGGTTCATCAAATCTGTTTGATGGTGTTTGTTAGTACTTTGAATTATGGACATCTTGTTTGTTCCTGTCATGCAGCATCTCATAAGCCTCAGTGTTAATTTCTGTGTACTTTCCTTGCTGAGCTACAGTTCAGTTTTATCTGACATGGAAGGAAACAAATACGTGGTCTGCACAGTAATTATTTTACTCTGAAAATGATTAATTTGCCTTTAATCCTATGCCATAGTCATGGTTTGAGACTTAAAGCAATATTTCTTGCAAAGCCAGTTGATTTTCTACACCCAACTCTTTAACTTTGAATGTGAAAGAACAGGTTTGTTTTGGCCGTGTGACATAAATCCTGTATCACTAGTTGCAGGTGTTTTGAGTCACTACATTTGTCTGTAATCACTGGGTGTCTTCAGAATTTGTCCTCATAAAAATTTAAGAGTTAAGTTTGAGGGATTTAGGAACTTACTATACTTCAGTCTTTGGTTTACTTTTCTAGAAATATTTGCTGACAGAGTAATTTCTTTACTAAATAAATGAATATTAATTTCAGCGTCAGTTTCACTGTGTTGTAAGAGAGTCAAGCTCCTCTCTCTGTCAGGACTACTTGTGCAAGTTTAAACTGCTCAGTTTTGTTGCCTCATCCTTCCAGCATTATGTCTTTTCTAATGCTACTGTGGTTTTTAAGACTTCCTATTAATATTCTGGCATTGTTTTTCATTTATCTTAAAAATCGAATAGGAAAACTGTTCATAGGAAGAGTTGCATAAACTCTTCTTTAATTCTCCAGAAACTATCATTTTAGTGTTATGTGTAATCTTTCCCTAGCGTTCCACCACACTTCCTGAAAGTCTCATTGAAATTTAGCAGGTTTCATTTTTGTGTACATATAGTTAAGATTGTCTTGAGTAATTATTTCCTCTTCCATTCCAGTTTTAGAGAGGGTATGGAAACATTTATGTGGATAACTGGCTAGCTGAAAAAGGTTTCATAGACATAGTCCAGCTGGCTGGACAAAAATGCACATCGCTCTCAGCTTATCTGAAGTAAAGCAAAAATACACTGTCTTTGGCTGTTCTTATTACACAACAACAGGAAGATTTCGGTGGGAAAAGAATGTTGCAGGTGGGAACAGAAAACTACAGAAGAGAAACTAGGGGCGGGCTTGGTATTTAGGCAACTAACCAATAATGAGCTTAACTTTTGTAATATGTATGAGCTAATTAAAAGAAGGCATAAAAGGTGACTGTAAGGGACAATAAACGAAGTCTGCTGATCACTCATATTGAGTGACTGTGTCTTCCCTCTGTCGCGACACATTTAGTCCTCTTTCTGTAATCATTCTCTGAGAATTAACACAGGATTTTTTCTGTGGAAAATTCCATTACAGACATTGAGCCGGATTCTAATCGGTAGAACATCAGATGTTGGTGATGCTTTTTGGATAAAGAGAAAAATTCAATCATACAGCAATTTATTATGAGTAATTATATTGGACACACTGCTAAGTGTAAAATTGAGAAAGTGACTTCTGAAATTGTCTTTCTCTGCATATTTCATCCCAGTTTTTTAATGAGTTATGAGTAAAATAGATAATCTTTCATTCATCAACTCTTGCATGCTTTTTCAAGGAGGTTGGAAAATGCTCTTGTGCAGAGCCCCAAGAGGTTCCTTTGCCACCTTTAATATACATACCTTCTATAGGGTTGTATAGATCTTGGGCTAAATTCACAGTACTAATTCTTTAGTCTTTAATTTACAGTGTTAGATACAAGTAAAATGGGTGCAAAGAACTGTAATGAATGTTTGAAATACTGTGAAAACTTTTTCAATATTGTAATGATTGCAGGTTCTCAGGTTTTCAACTCAAATGTTTAAAGCATTGTGAAGCTGCAAGAAAATTTATGTACTGATGTTTTTCTTGGTTTTCTTGCTGCTTCATTTTAAATATGTGGTTCTAAACCATAATTATTGCATGCTGCTTAAATCTGAACGTTAAATGCAGGATCTGTAGCAGTTAGCACTATGAGGGGTTTTCAGAATTTAAAATCAGGCTTAGTTTTACTGTACCAGTTTGTGATTCAGAGATCATATCTACTTTAATTTACATTTAAATTCAGGTGTTGTAGTCCTTGGCAAGTTCAATTGTTTCCTGCCACAGTCAAGCAATAGGAAAGAGCTGAGGTATGGCCAATAGCAAAAATTGATGAGGCAGGAGATTCTGTACAAACCTAGCTAATGGATCAGCACTGCCTGGCTAGGGGGAGGGTTTAAAATAAAAAGGTGAACTAAAAGTAGAAAACAAACAAAATCAGTAATAAGAGTGAGCAGAGGTCCCATGTTGTAGAATGGCTTAGGTTGGAAGGGACCTTAAAGATCACCTAGTTCCAACCCCCAGCCATGGGCAGGGACACCTCCCACTAGACCAGGTTGCTCCAAGCCCCATCCAGCCTGGCCTGGAACACTGCCAGGGATGGGGCAGCCACAGCTCCTCTGGGCAGCCTGTGCCAGTGACTCACCACCTTTATCTTAACAATGTCTTCCTTATATCCAACCCAAACTGCCCTTTATAGCTTTTGAAATGGTAATAGAAACCCTTCCCTTTCACTTTCTACAGTGGAGGTAGGTGGTACCTTTCAGCTTCTGCAGTAAGTAGAGTAAGTGTCCTACAAATACCTTCTTCCTTTGGTACCACGTCCTGAACTACCAGCACAAGCCCTTGTGTGTAACATGTAGGCAAGGGAGGAGCAGGGCATGAATCCTGGCTGCAAGTTGCTGGTTAGACATGCACCCGGTGTCTGCAGGCACACGTCTCCTAAACCTGACTGGGCTGCTCTGGTCAGTCTTCGCTTGCCGGTGTGCCTTCCCTCTGCTCTTGAGGCTGGGGACACCTTCCTTCCCTGTGCTGTGTGGCATGCAAAAGGGTTCCTCATGTGGGGTTTGGCAGCTGGTTGATGTGGTCATGGTGCAAGGCAAACTATGTCTTGGGTATATTCAGTGTTGATATTGGGCTGTTAAGGAGTTTCAGAGTTCTACAGAGGCTAAGAATGGGGGAAAATCATGTATAAAATAATCCCGTGGACATCTGCCAGTTTATTTACCTGTGATAATATCACTGTTTTGATCAAATCTGTGTTGAGCATTTGCAGGATGCCTGTAAAAGTTTTCCTTCCCCCTTCATGCAGAGCAGTTGTTTGGCCCATAGTGGGAAAATACACTAGTGTGACAAAAACATTGATTATTTCTTGCATGTGTCCTTAGAAAAGGATGAACTGTGTTTATTGGAGCTTTTCATATGAAGACATTCAGATGTTGGGTTAGTCTGAAAAAAAGTTGATGTATTTCTGTAAAGAGAGGAGTGAAGCAGTGATGCTATTTCTGCCCATAATTGTTGAAAACTTGGTCTGAAGGTGTTGTGCCTGGAAGTGAGGGACAAAAGGATCTCACTGGTGAAATTGCAGAAAGGAACTGGTTTTCTGGACTAACTGGTATTTTGGTTGCTTTTGCAGCTTGATTTTTATAATATCAACTATTTTAGGTACACAGTTTTTATTCAAGGCAACAAAAGGCATAGTTGATCCTGATATTTCAGCGATGAAGGTGACACTTAAAGGAACTAAAAAGCATTCATTAGAATCAAAACATAGTACACACAAAATAATTAAATGTTGGAATGTTCTATTGTGATATAATCAAGGCAAAATAATGGAATCAGTGGATTAATCATTTATTTAAATACATTAGGATAATAACTGTAGAAGCTAACTGGGTATCAGGACATAAATTCACTAGTTTCTGCTTTCATTTTTCTCAAAAGTCATAATTGGCATACATATTTAGTTAAGGATATGGGCTTTTTGCTCTGTTCAGATTTTCTTCAAAAACCTGAATACTAGGCCAGCTTGGGGTTTATTGTTGATGCAGTCACATTTGGAGAAGCTATTTCCACAGGATGTTTTCTTACATTAACTTCAGGATAATCTTGTGTTTTGCCTTATGAGGAACCTTTCGACAACAAATACATTTATAGTCGCACTTACCAGCACTTCCACAGTTAGTTTTCTTCCAGTTGCTTTGAAGTGTTGGCAAACTTAAGGTCAGGTAATGTTTGCACGGGGGCTGTTATTTTAGAGGTCTGGTTTAGGCCAGTTCTTGGAAAAGATCTTCACTAAAATGTTTTTAGGCCACCTCCAAGAAGGATGCCTAACAAAGGTTTTTAGGTCATCCATTTCATTGAAGAAGCTCTAATGCCTTCAACATTTTGGAACAGCCACCAAAATTTGGCATGTGATGGAGATTATCTCAGTGTTAGCAGTCTTTTTCTCAAGGAAGTGAGGGGAAGGGAAGATAAAACAAATTAAAACATGCTTTACATGGTTAGACCCCTGAATTGGAGGCTTTAGGACACGCAGCTTTCTCTTGAGAGTGGTCTTGCATTGCTCTTGCACGGGAACCCTATCAGTGCTGAAATCCTCCGGTCTTTTGCTTTACAAATAGCTACATGTAACTATATTCTTTGCATTTTTGAATATGGGAAATCCCATTTTCACTTCCACCTGTATGGTGTCAGAGAAGCAGAGCATTTTGCTGTCCATTTGCACAGAATGTAATTGCTAGCTGTTGAAACTCTCTAGCCAGTCTCTTTGGACACTGATATTTGTGGATGATCATTGTTAATTTGACTGAGGATGTCATACAGTTTCCATGTTAATGTTACGGATGTAATTACAGCAGACCTGTATTTCAAACTGCTAAAGGAGGTAGTAGTTGACAGATGGAGTTTATTGCATTAATTGTACCAATCCTTAGCTTTGCAAGTGGTGTGTGCTGATAGGAAGAGAGGGAGAAATAGCTTACTGAATTTACATGGGGGGGGGGGAAAAATCACAGTAATGGTATCCTTTTTGTTCATTTAGTGACCACTGTTGTTCTAGGCAAATAAGGATGCCATGTAGATCTGGCACTACACTGCAGCAGTAATTAGTGTTGGGTAGTGAGGTATGTCTCTACTGTAGTAAACATTACAAGACATTATTTACTTGTTTATTAGGTAAATTCTGAATGTCTGTTAATCTGAACAAACCAAATAAAAAACGAGGAATGGCTCAAATTGTTAGAATAAAGTGGATTTGGTCTGCATTGCTTAATTATTTTTCTCTACTTGGTCTCAAAGGAAAACAAAATTTATCTGGACCTTGCTTTTGCAGTTACCAGTATGCTGCACTGAGACATGGACTATACACATTTTTGTTTATGCTGTTTTCTGGGCAACTGAAGACAGTGGGGGAGGTTTCAGCTAGCCTGATACTAATAAGAAATAGGAGTTTAGTATCAGTGCAGCAGAAATCTTGCAGGAGATATTAAAATTTTACTCTCATTTTTTTTAATTTGGAAGTATTTTTATTTCACTAGATGATGAAATGATGACAACTCTTGATCTTTTTAATTTATCCTTTCTGCTGCCTTTTCCAGGTCTCAACACAGAGCTGACCTTAAGGCTCTTTGTAAGTGGAAATAGAACTGCAAAATTTTTCATTAAAAGAGTTATACTGCGAAATATTTCATTAAAAGAGTTATGTTAATGCCAGTGAATTTTCTTTTGTGCCTTTATATTTTGATGTCTGTGTGTTCCATTCAGAAGTATGTCAGGGACTCCCCAAAGTACTGGGGAGCAACAGGACACTTCTCCTTTCCTTAGTCAAACAGATACTTGGCCCAATCTCTGACCTGCTGTCTTTCTCCATGACCAGAGGGAGCCGTGCAGTTTCACATCAATAATACACTCGAAGTATCTGAATACAAGACAAGTGAAAATTTCCACAAGATGCCTATGGACTCTGAGCCAATGTTATTGCAACCAGGGTGTGTCTGTCCCGACTCTGTAGGTGGCTGGAATTTTGTCGTGTAATTTCTTTAGACTTGGAAGTTTTGATTAGTGATCCACTATAGAAAGCTGTGTAATTTTCTAATTAATTATTCCACTGAACTGCAAGATACTAGTAGCTAAAGGATTTTTTAATCTTAAAAACAAACAAACCAAGCAACCAAAAAACCCAAACCCAACCCACCAAGCAAATAAATAATGATGAAGAGTACCTCCTATTTTCCATGTACCATTAGATGTAATTTCTAGGACTCATATTTACTCTGGATATTATTTCACTTGTTCTTAGATTTCTAGATGGTGGGGAAAATAATTTTTGTTCGCATATTTTGATTGAACCTCTGTTACTGTTTTGCTTTGTGATAAAATGCTTTACCTGTCAAATCCTTAGAGATGTGTGACTTGTCAAAATCCTTTAAACTTTAAAGTGATGTCTTGGAAAAGTGGCGTTTTGTTCTTAATGGTGAATTGATGATCTCTGAGTAAACCAATCTAGAAATAACATTGCAGTAAGGGATAAAAAAGGTCAGCAAATGCATGGCTGAAATGCAGAAGTCCGTAAGTGAGGTTTTAAATTCTCACAGATCTCTCTCAACCCCATTTCATTTCTGTTCTGTTCCTGATTTGAAAAGATGACAACAAATTCTTATGTCTAGAGAGTTTTGAAGGCAGAACAATGATGATGTAAATATTTTCTTCATGATTGTTTTCAGGTTTTGATTGAACTACGCTTCCCACCATAGGGTATTGCTGAAAAGCCAAACCTGGGGAACAAGATTTTTCTCAAGCTTTTGTTTTCTGAAGTAAACTTTATAGTGGCATAGAGCTGGCTTTTTCTATTTCATGTTGCCTTAAAAAGGTTTTACTCCTCACAGAGCAAGAAAGAGGTTTCTTCAAAGTTAAATCCAGGCATAAAGTTGCTATCCACCCAAGATTCTCAACAAGAAACAACATTATCTTAAACGGAGCATACTAAGAGAAATAAGATTACCCAGTCTGTTCCAGTTAGTAAATGACTGCTTTGAGCACTGCTAGTGAACAGTAACTACCTCATTAAGGAAACTGTTCTTTCCACTTGGCCTTGCCGTCAAACCCTCATTTCTAGTTCAGTTTTTCTTATTAACTT
This sequence comes from Falco naumanni, assembly GCF_017639655.2. NCBI lineage: Eukaryota > Metazoa > Chordata > Aves > Falconiformes > Falconidae > Falco > Falco naumanni. Next base: position 83,360,057 of record NC_054058.1, on the reverse strand, counting down.
AAGCTGATTGCTTAGCTTGCTGTTTGTTAAATGTAAATTGTACAATTTCTTATTTTATTGTATTATCCTTTGTATAAGTGGGTCTTTTTTGTGCCACTTCAACAAAACAAAAATGCTAAGCAAATTACATATTAACCTGTAGTAAATAATTTGATATTAAGCACTTATTATGGGTCCCTCTTTGGAACTTTTGCTTTTCTTATTTTGAAATTAGGGTTCCAGATGCAGCCCCAAATCCTGGTGCGGTTCTGATGCTTTGTACTGCTCTGGTTTACTCCTTTAAAACTCCTCTCACCCAGCTATGTGACAGTCCTTACAGAAGCGAGTGATCAGCAGGGGTATGAATTGTAAGGCTGATGTAAAGGGAGGAGGATGCACAAGTGACTCTAACAGGGTAGGAAATACCACGGACCTTAGAGCTATGTCTGCAGGTGTTTTGGTCGGGTGTCTAGGGCAGCTGTGCACAGAGCTACCCTGTTTGTGGCACCTCAGTTAGCTAGTGCAGAACTAGCTTCTGTCTGTCTGCTTGCCAGCACGTTGTCATGGAGGTATATTTCAGTGTTCAGAGCCAAGTCCCACACAGCATGCCTGCTTGTGCGCTTGCCAGTGACTGGCAAGAGGATTCAAGATGGTGCTGTTGTCTCGTTCTTTTTCATCTGAAGTGAAATAGTCAAAAGATGCAGTTCTGCATCTGTATTTATAGACTCATGGTTCTAATGTGCATACAGTTGCTCTGGACATCTTTCTGTTTCTTGATCTTCTCAACAGTGATGGCAAAATAAATGTTAAGAGATGCTCACTGTGGCATGCTTCTAGGCCAGTGCTTCCCAGCTAGGAAGCTGCAACCGGGTCCTTAGAACTCGTGAGCATTGCATGCCTTTCAGCATTTTCCATGAGTTGGGAACGTCAGCGTGCTGGTTCACAGCCCAGCATGAGAAAATAAATAATCTCCTGGGGGTGAGACTGTGATGGTTTTGTTACATTTAAGTTTTCTGTTCTTGGTGTACCTTTCCTAAAACTAGGAAAGATTTTCCTTTGGGAGCAGCAGGCATCCTTTATTTGTACGTGTTTGTATCGCTGCGGTTTCACTGTGATAAATATGCACGATGAATAATGTGCTATTCTGCTCATCATATGCAGATGCTACTGCAGCAGAGCCTTCCGAGTCTTAAGAGTAAGAAGTGCTTTGATCAGAGATCAGATTTTATTTTCAATGAAATCCAACGTTTTCTCAGACCTTTCTTCCCGACCAGCGTAAAACTAGCCATGAATACATACTTATCTCTTGGTTTGAGTCAATTTGCTTGTGAGTCTTCTGTAATCTTCCTTTGAACATTAACAATAAAAGTATACCTTAATCAGTTTATATATGGCATTCCAGCTCAGTTTTTGGTCTTTTAGTTTCTCTCCTTCATTTGTTTATGTCCAGACAGTCCAAAATGCTGTGGTAGAAATCTGTGAACAAATTATGAGAGTCAGTATCCTAGTACTGTCTCTTGTCTGTTTTATTGGTTGTCTCTGAATGTAATTCAGTTTTTAATGCTTTCAAGAGTATTTCCTCTATAAGTAGTTGAATTAGATGGAAGCAAAATGAAACAAAGCAAAGCAAATCTGTCTAGTTCTGTACTGTTTTTCTTGCACTGTCATAATGAGCTGTGGCACATGCAATGTGATCAGTAGTATTGAAATGCCCGTGACAAACCCCTTTGGCTTTACTCTCTCATGTCATCTCTCTGCGCCTTCCTCCAGGGCAGTAGTGCAGCAGTTTGTTATTTGAGGTAGGTCTGCAAATTAGAAAATATCCTTCATTTTCACCATTAAGAAGCAATTTTGTAATTTGAAGTCTAACCTTTTCTAATGGAAAGCAAATTACCTTTTTACTTGGCTTTTGAACTTTTGGTAGCTCAACAAAACTGTGAAAAAAACACAGCCAAATCTTTTACAAATCTGGATTTTAAGAAAAGGCAGTGAACAATTACGAATTTCCCAAACTTCATAAGATTCAAGCAGCAATATTGTGTCAGGTCAAATGCCAAGGAATTCAGTATCCTTTCTCAAATACTACCAGTTCAAAGGAGATGTCTGATGAAAAATACTGGGGCAGGGGAGGCCCACGTGATAATTTCCATGAGCGTGGACCTCAGTTACAGTCGTGAGGGCTCAGGGACATCCTCCACTTGACCACTTTTCTGCCACTGGTAACAGCATAAGGCAATTAACCATTTCTTCATTTTTTTCATTCAGCAACAGGAGGAGCTTGTTACTGTGTTCATACACTGTGCAGGCAATCTTTTATGTCTGGAAAATGAGACTTGCCATCAACTGCTAAAATGTTTCCTTTTCTTGTTTCTCAGGTTTCTAAAAAGTTTGGGTTTGGGTATAAGAAGGAGGAATATAGGTGAAGTTCTAGAATCCCTGTAGTCTTAGCTCCAGAATCAAGTAATTTCCTTGTCCTTACTGTCATGGAGGTGGTTTCACTTGCTATCCATCCATTCCTTCTCTGCTTATGTTGAGAGGGAATGATAGACTTACAGAAGTGATCTTAAAATTCTTCTGGACAGTGTCATCCTGCCCTAACGACTATGCAAATATTCAATTTTGAAAAGACAAAGTAGGCTGGTCCTTGGGACCTCAGTAACTCATGTAATTTGTTTAGCTGGAGAAGAAAGCTCTTTTGAAAAACAGGTTCTGATCTGAGGCTTGCTGCAGTCATTGGTAATTAATTGTATAATGATCCCTGTTGCCTTATTCCAACTCAGCCTTCTGACTGTGCTTCAGACATGCAGCAATTACAATTGAGAAAATTAAACACGGGGGGGGGGAAAAAAAAAAAAAAAGCGGTGCTTTCTATTTAGCTCCCTCTGGTTTTCTACATGCTTTGAGTTGATGGGTCTTCTTTGCCTTGCTCCTGGCAAGGTACTCGGAGGGGAATAAGAGTGAGTGTGTGTCTCAAAGTGTGCTGGGAACCCGCAGCTCCACCGTGGCTGTGCAGCTTGCTGTGATGCTTTTAGCAGTTTCCCTCTTAGACTACTGAACACATCCATAAAGGCTCACTGGGAAGTAAGCTAACGCTTTCATCTTTCAGCATGAAAGAGATTTACCACTTTTTTAATCCAGCTAGCAGTGAGTACCTGCTTCAGAAAGTTGATCTCTGCTGCCAGTGAATTGATGAAGAAGGAAAAAGTAGTGTCCTTCTTCCCTACTTGGGGTTTTTTTTGAGCATGTGAATCACTTTTAACTGCATTTTCCCTTCACTTCAGAGAAAGGTTGAAAAAGATGGACTGCTTTCCTATTTTTGTGTTTACATTTCCATGAACATAACATTGAAATTAAAGATGAGCTTGAGACAAGTTTCTGTACCTAAACAGAAAAACACTCCTTTTGTACTCTGGGTGTAACATACAGTGTTAATTATACCAGCAGCTCTATACCTTCTTTGTATTAGTCATGTTCAGCTTACTCTGCAGCTCAGTTGGCAGTATGATGCTTTTTTTTTTTCTTCTTTTTTTACCCTTCATATGACAGCTATACCATCAAATCTTTTTGTCTCAAGTATTTTTGAATGCACAGAGCTGCATGGCTAAGACTACACCTTTGTCATTTGCTAACACACTCTGTTGGCATGTGAAGCCTCAGATAAGGTACAGGAAGGCTTATAATGTACATGTATTATCTGAATGAATACCAAAATCTGCTGTGAATCCCTTTCCCCTCAGCTGTCCCTTCAGTGCAGTACCACTGTTGGGAACCAGTTCCCACCTGAACCTGAAAGACTCTTCCAGCTGCAGAAGAGCTCCTGACACCACCATTATACTACTCCGGGTGTAGTATAGTTCAACACCGGTGTTGAACTTAAAAGCTAAGACTGAAAGGAAGGACAGAGCCAGGACCACACCAATGGCAGGCCCTGAAGAGAAGATGAATAGGAGAAGTCCAAGGTGAGTCATGACCCTTACGTGATTAGGGAGTTTATCACAGTTAGAGGAGTGAGCTTTACACGCACCAGACTTGTGGTAGCAACCATTGGCCCAGATATGTTTAGATGCTGGAGTCCTTTTTGTGGATACCTCTGTAACAGGAGTTGAGGTGTCACCCTGGGGTCTACTTGAAAAGTACTGCTCTCTCCTGGAAGGATGCCCTGTTTCTGGCATTAAGCAAGGATAACTCTACATTTTGAGGATGAACCTGGAACGAGTATGTAGCCTTTGTTTCCTTGGCAATATCGCCAGAGATGGGTCTGAGAGTTGCAAGTGGGCTGCTACCCTTCCAACATGCCAGCCTGATCATCATGACCCAACATGCATGCAGCTGGTATCTAACTGCATTCTGTAGGTCTGCAAAGAGGAGACTGAAATGTCTGCCAGAGTTACAAGACAGGCCAATGATGCAGAGGTCAGACTTCTGTAACCAAAAGATGGCAGCAAGAGAGAAAAAACTTCTATGTGAGAGTTGTCATAATTATTTTAAGACAGCCTATGGAGAAAAAGATAAGGCCCCTTTGAGTAGGAGTCACAGAGAAATTTCCAAGCAGTTGAGGGAAAGATGTTTTAACTCTTCGTGGTTGTGAAATGCAGATTTTCATTCTACTACTGAGTCTGAGAAGAATGAATTGTGTATATCACTTCACAATCAGACTGATCACCATAGGTGTCTTCAGGCTCAGCATTGTTTTCATTATTTTATAGCTCTTGATCTGAATGTGCATAGTTATTTCTCCTGACTGTTAAAATATGAAGGCTCACAAGGGCTGTATGCTTCACAATAATTCTTTCTTTAAAGCTAGTCTTCTCCACTGAAAGGGCAGATAGGTCTGTCTTTCCTCAAGTGAGACAGGAGGCAAACACTGCTTCCAAAACATGTTCATATTCAATTGTTCAGAAGTTGAGTAAGTGCTGATGAAGGTCTGGAAAAATGTGTAGGTAAATAACATGTGCTACAGGGACTGGAGTAACTTCACGTGTCAAGGAATGAGAGATTTCTTTTAGAAATAGTGAGCCCTGTCTTTGTGTATGAGCCCAGACCTGATCCTTTGAAAAAGTAATTATGACAGTGGTGGCAGGGGAATCTGCAAAAAAAGGAGCTTGCATAGACTGGAAGTTGTGTTCAGTGTAAGCAGTAATGAGAAACCTTTCTTATTACTATTAGTTTAAAGGGGGGGAAAAACCCAACTTTTTTAATGAAAGCTCTTAAAATGTGCTGAGGCTAACAATATAGAAAGCATTGCTTATAAAACAGTCTGCAAATTTGATTTTTGCAGACGGTCTTGATTTGTCTGTTAGCCTAATTTAGAATAGATGTTAATGAATGTTAAGTTGATGCTGTTAAACTGTCAGAGAAGGTTATGGTTAAACAGCAGTGTGGACATGTTAACAGCTTTCAGTAAAGACAACTTCCCCTTTCCACACAACAGACTATGACAAAGGAGTTGGTGATACGAGAAAAGACGTCTACTTTTCCTGTCAAAATAATGTTATAGCCAGCCTGATGACAGCCTGCGAGATGGTATTTAATTTTTTATCTTCAGCACCAAAAGCATGCCTCTTGATACTCACATTAAAACAGCATTGCTTCTTTTTTTATCACCTTGTTATCTGCATAGAGCAGGTAGCAGAAAGGGCTCACCCACCTGCTGCATGTTCAAATGCCATTGCTTTGTTTGGGGAAATGTTAGGACTTCGGTGTCCAGTATTCTTCTGTTTGGATACCAATGCAACAATAGAATATTTTTTATATTGAGAATATTTGAACTAATGAAAGTATTTAGTTCAGTCTTTGTTGGTTCTTTAAAACATTTATTTATTAGCCTTCAAAATTATTTCTAAAATGTGCAATTCCTTGACCTGAAAGTTGTTATTCTGGTTGAAGTCAATCGGAGAGAGAAGCCCATTGCACTTCAGAGATTTGCAGCAAGTGCAAAATACCTGAATTGCTGTGGGGTTTTGGGTTTTATTTTGTTTTTCTTTCTTTGTTGGGTAAATGAGCAAGCATTACGCTGAAAGAAGGTAAAGTGGGTCTGGAATATATAGAAGCTTTAAAATAGAGGACTGAAAAAGCCACAATGACACTTTGTAAGATGGTTTCTATAAAAATGGTCGTGGCGCACTTGAGGTAATTAACACATAGCTGTGTGACACAGTGATCCAGCTGTTACCTGTCAGCTGGATCATGGGTCGGGCAGATGCCCCAAAGTGAAATAGAATGCAGTCATGAAGAACACCTACAAGGGAGGCTGTTTATATTTGAAATTCAACACACATTTAGCTAATTAGTAGAGCTCCAGCAAGGGACTCATCACCCTATAGACTACAGAGATTTGTTTATTCTGGACTACAGCAGCATATCAGGGTACATTATGGAGAAATGCTAAGGTTCTGGTGCTCTCATCTGGGTTGACAGGGCTGTTTAAACTAGAAATCCCCCTCGACTTGTCAGATCTGTGCCAAGTTTCAACACGTTCTGTGCAAGGCCCAGAAACCTGCCTTCTCCCTTACGTGAATGTCAGCTTAAAATTTTTTGAGTTCCTGAATAATAACTGGACACGGTGTTTTAAAAAGCAGGATTTAAAATTAGGTTTTCCAATGGTCATCAGTTCAGTCAAAAGAGGATTAATGGTCCAAAACTCTGTGGGAATTTTATGTGCAGTTACTTGCAGTTCTAGAATAAAGTCAGTGTTTTACACAGAAGCTTCTGGTGCTGCCTTCCCTTCTGTGAGGGATGGGTTTGATAATCTAATGCATACTCTGTAACAGGCTCTGAACTTAAATGGCAAGAAGTAAGAGGTTGCCGTAAGCAGGGCTGAATGTTTGTTGCTTCACATTTGCATAACTAATCGACAGCTCATTTGGAAACTGAAAGTTAGGTGCGGGAAAATAAACTGTGTGGCAGAGGAAAAGTATTGCGACAGCATTTGGGTAACAGGGAAATTTCAGCCACATGAAAAAATTACCCTTCAGACAGGTAGATGGAGTGGTCTGTCAGAAGCCCTCAGGAATAACTTTCAGCTGGGTTTGTTGATGTTGCTATTCATTCCAAACAGTGGCTGTGCTTCTGCAGCATGCAGCTTAACTGCTCGAACCGCAACCAGGGCAACAAAAATACCTTGTTGCTTGTTCTGGCTTCCAGCCCTGAGTGCTCCTGTCGTCCCTCTCCTGGATCTCTGTGCCGTGTTGGATGGCTGCACTGTTCACCTGCTTGAGGCCCTGACAGCAGAGTGCTGATCCCGAGGGATGCTGCTGGACGGGCTGTGAGTTTTGTAGCTGGTCCAAGACCTCTGCCCTGCACAAGGCACCTGGTACTGCTCTGCAGGGCCCCTCGGTCTGCTAATAGCATTCTGAGGCACACTTCTGGAAAAGAAACTCTGGTCAGGGCGCTGTCTGCTGTGTCATGGTGATTAACAAACAGGTTAATTAACCAAGGGTAAGGAATGAAAGGATGTATCAGGCTTCAAGGAAAAGATATAAAAAGCAAACATCCCCACTCATGACAAACCTACCTCAAGCACCCCAAAACCAAAAAAGGTAATAATTATGTTAAAAAATAGCTCTGATCATGTGTCTTGTGGCTATGCATAATTTTTTGAGAGAGCGATAATGGAAGCAACAGTTTTTAAGATAAGAAATGCAGAAAAATTAGCTTCACACATTGAAAAGAAGGCATTTCATGCAGGCCACTGATTTAAGTTTGAGAGTGGGAGAAACTTGTTTCATAACTTTTCCCCTCCTTGAAACAGAAATCATCATGGAAAAATTATATTTAGATGGCTTTGGCTGGAGATTTCATGTAGCTGGTTGTAAAATACCATCAGCTCTTTTAAGGCTTCTTGCAATGCTTTTTCATATAGGATAGACTTCTAAAGTGAAGGAAATCTTTTGGGTCATGTAAAAATAGGATTTAGAGAGTAGAATTTCCATAGCAGCATTCTGAAACTTGTCCTGCCTGTTTAGCTGGCCCTGTGCCTTGTGCTGGGAGCATTTCAGTATGTTCTTGAGGAAAATGTTGCAAGGAGGAGGAGGTTTGTTAAGAACTAGCAAAAGTTTTGGCAGTCAGAATGCTGTATGAAAAAGATGGGCATCACCTAAGCCAGAAAAGGACTAGGTTGCTGGAACCTAAAATTAGAAAAAGATTGTACCAGATTTTTAAAAGTAAACTGTAGGAGAAAGCAATCACTTCGGGATAATACATTGCAGATGATGTCATAACATCGTTGTCTTAGAAAAAATAGGAAAAGCAGCTGTAAAAATCAATTGCTAAATAGTGAAGAGCAATCTAAACAAATGTCAGTTAAGCAGAGCATGTAAATTAAAAGCTGAAAATAGTGTCCAGTAAATCCAGGCATAAAATCCAAGTGTGTAGTTGTGCAAATGCTAGTCAGTCGAAGGGGAGAGACATGTTCAGGATGGTGCAGCATATTTTCAGATGGCAGGCACCAAACGATGATCTGTAGAGAGCAGGTGATAACTCTACAGAGGGGAGACTACTCAAGAAAAATAACAAAATCATAATTATTCTATATTACTTTAATTGCTGTCTACTGCTACATTTGTTCCATCTCCAGAAAAGGGTGTAGCAAAACTATAAGAGCCATAGGAAAGGACATCATATCTGTATATTTATGTGTATGTATGTTATTTTTTTATATAAAACAGTTTGCAGATTATAAAGGCTCTTCAGCAAGGCTGCTGGAGTAAATGCAACTACTGCAGTTTCTGAAGTGCAGCAGAATCACTACCTTCCTGAAGCTTAAGAAACGTGTAAGACTCAGTGTTTGGGAGGGGAAAAATGGATCTGGGAAATTAGGAGCTGTTTAATAAAAGTTGATTGCTGACAAACCACGATGGCAAATATGGTCAGTGAAAGCGAGCATATCCAGGAGGAAGGAAAGGCTGCAATTAAACTCAAAATGAGTGTAAAACAGCTGGAACTGGTAACAATCAGTATCAATGAGAATATATGAAGCATAAAAGATTGATAAGAGAAATATTCATTGAAAGTTTTTTTTTTAAAAAAAAAAAAGGAATGGCCATAGTTACTAAGGCAGAGATGCATGTTCTCTGTTTTTGATTTAGCACTTTGTGTAGTTCATAAAAGAAAAAATAAAAAGTGATGTAAATTAAAATGCCAAAGGCGTTCCTCCAAATCTTCTGTAATTACTACCTATAACTACTATTAAAGCAGCTTTAGTGTAGTAAAAAGACACACAGCTTTTAGCTATTTTTCTTGTTAACACAAGAAAAAAAAAATTACAGTAATTAACTCTTTAGCTTTTTGGGTAGACTTCCATAAGAGCTGGTTGCTTGGAGCCTTTAAGATGGGAATAGCTACCTCCTTTGATATATCCGTTAAATACCAGCTAGGTTTCCCCTGAGTTATCAGACTTTACACATGGTAACTGAGTGAGATTCCTTGCTCAGAAGGTCATATATTTATTTTCTAATGATGAAAACAAGATCACGTCAAGCTTGCAAGCAGTTTCTGACTTAGAAACTATAATAGCAATAACTCCTCCAGTGTTTTTATAATTTCTTTCTACTCTGTTGGCATTTAATCTTCTGTAAGGTTTCTCTCCAGTGATTTGTTCATGCTTTTGTTTATGTATTTTAGATTAATTGATCACTGGTTAAAACACATTAACATGCCTGGGAGGAGGAATAAGAATACAGACTGCTTCCTCCCACATGGATGTTGTAATATCACTAATCTAGAGAGCCAACTGCCTGTGTCTCTGCTGTAGTAGGAAGATGGAGAAGGTTCCTCGACTGAGGACAGTCGGTCTGCTCCTCATTGACAGAGGATTAATTCTGCTAGGAAATAGATGATGTTGTTTTCATTCTCCAAACCCCCATTAACTCACATTGCAGATAAAGGAGCTTGTCATCTGTATCTGAGATAAATTATTTGACCACTTCTTGCCAGGACAATGTTCAGGACTGTGAGGTAAGTTGGGTCCTCCAGCTTGATGCTTGACGCAAGCTCTGAAGAGGAATAAGATTTTTAGATATGATCCCTTTTCTCTGTGTTTAGACATCTGTGTACTGTGTAATGTTATGCCATGCCTCCTGATACACCGATATGGAGGCACCTAGGTCAGGGCTTTCCACTGCGTGGTAAATCCCCACCATCAGAGCACCAGGGTCCTTCTAAGGTCTGTCCTTGAGTTTACACAGCTCATTAGTATAGAGGGCATGTGTGGCTTCTCATGTCTGTTGCCACAATTACTTAAATAATTAATGATTTAAATAAATGTACAAAGTGAAATTAGGGTTTTGTTATGTGTATGTAAGTGTTTTCAAACATAGCAATTTGAGAATTCATTTAAGGCAACCTTAGTGAAAACTACCTGTGGGAGGCTGTCCCTACTGTATAGCCATGCTGTGAGCCAGATTTATCTGAAAACGTAACTCATGAGCATAAAGATGGAGCAGGTTGTTTCAAATATTAGCTGGTTTTTTGTTAATTTTCAGCTGGATCTGTTCCTTGGTTTATATGACTGAGTCATGTAAACAAGATCATCAGCAGATTTGAGTCAGCTGAAGGACAGCCACTGAATACTTGGTGAGGGATTTGAGCAGCAAGTATTGCCTGCCTTTTGGTGGCTGCCAGTCTCAGGTTGCCTAAAACATTTCTGCTCAGAACTACTTCTTGTTCCTAGCATTTTATTAATTTGCAGAGAATATTGAATAAGACTATTACTGGTCTTGTTACACATCATTATTTTGATGACAGAGACAGTGTTAATGTACACACATACAAGAATTAAAACTTGATCACTGGAAGAACTCTTAGTTTAATGGTATTTTGGAAGATAATTGGACAATTCCAATGCCTTTGCACCTTTTTCCAACATTCTGTAGCAGAGATCTTAAAATTCCAACCAGAGATTTTTTTTTAATGAAAGGTAACAGCACACACACGCACACACTTTTTTGCTTTTAGATACAGTTAATCACAGCTCTGTTCTGTGCTTTAATAGCGTATGCTCTGTGTAATGTGTAGCTCATAATTCTTATATGAAGACACAAGGTAAAGTGCACCCACTTAAACACCTGCAGGAATAAAAAAAGGAAAGGTCAGGGGAGGAGAGAAAGCCACCTCTCTGTGCTTGGGGTACACATCTGTAGTATATTTCTTTCCTATTCCTGTTCACAAGATTAGAAGATAGAACTTCTTTTTCTGCGATGTTCCCAGAGTTACCAGCTTGATAAAATGAGAAAAACTTAATTACTGTCCTCTGATCCTAATTGAAATACCAGAAGATGTCATCCAAAAAGATGAGAAAGTCAATAACTCAGTTCCATTGGGGTTTAGATTGATGACATTGATTTGTTCTCTACGGCTATGTTGGAATCAGAAATTCATATTGCTTACATAGTATTTAGACTAAAGTCTGTTCAGTATAATGGATTATTTTGAAGCTTTTGCCAATCCTTCAGTTGTTCCTTCTCTGGATAATGCTGCAAAATGGAAGCCCAAAAAAAACAAACAAAAAATACTAAATTAAGCATACTGAATATGAGCGTAATAGCTGGAACATTCTAGCAAATTAGGATTCTTAAGCTACTTTTGGACTGGAACCTTCCAGTATTTGACAACATAACAACCAAACTGCCTTTTTTCTCACATTATGACTTGCTTACCAGGTAACTTGATGGGCAGAATGTTCAGAAACCGGCACTGTTCATCAACAGTGATTTTGGTGAAGAAAACAGTGGTGTGGAGGATGTATCTGGTTAACAGATAAACATATCTGGTTAATATCTGGTTAACGCCTTTGTTCCACTTTGTGGTTACTTCTGAGTGTGCCTGGGCAGGCAAGAGAAAGGGACCTGGCTGCGTTTCGGTGGCTGCTGAGCATTGGGTCAGGGGAGACCTCTGATGAGGGGAACTTCATCTTCCTGGATGGAAGATCTTCTAGGGATCTTCCAGTAGGGAGCATATCCAGCCTAACAGGCAATAAAGAGGAAATTGGCTTTCCTGAGGACCAGGAAGCTGTTGAAAGTTTCTAGACTATGAAACAAAACTGTGGGGAAAGGGGTCTGCCTTGAAAGGCTGCTGGACCGGAGATTAAGTTTTGAGTTCAAGGACTGTTTTATCTGGATTAGCCAATGGATCTGAGTTCTTGATATTCAAAGTTTCCTTTTTCTAGATTACAGTTTCAATTTTTTTTTATAAAACATAGCTGTAGGATTTGGAAGCTTTGGTATTTTCTGATGTACTCAATTTAAACTGAACTCAGAACCAAGTTGTTAGAGTCTTATCTCAAATGGCATAGGTGAAGGTAGCTGCTATAAAAGTAATATCTTTTAATTAAGTACGAGGAAGAATTGCTGGAATGCTATCATGAGTCTTTATTGAAATTAAAGCCAAGATCTGGTCAAACTTCAATATAAATCTGTTTGTGTTGTGACATTAAGACATAACTGCCTTTGCTGAAGTTTTAATTTAGGGTTTGTTCAAACCTAGCAGTGGCTGCTCAGCTGGAGGTAGTTTTATTTTGGTGTCAGTTATTCTTTGCATGTCAAAAGATCAAAGGCTGAGAGTGACAGTGAGGTTCTCCTCCCTTTTGGCTATGTGTATATAAGCTGTGTGTATAATCATTTCACTGCCAGTCTTTTACTTGACGACATTGTAGCTTTAATTGCTTCCTGATTACAAGAGTGATGCTGCACCTTGCTCTGTGCCTGGAAGCTCCAGGTTTTTTGGTATTATTTAATGCAGACAGATTCCAAATGCAGCCTGCCAAACTATGTGTTATCTTGGAAGTTAAAGATGTTGAACTTGGCCCTGTCAGTGTGTGAAGAAGTACTGGCCAAAACCAATTGGATGCGCTGAGCGAGGAGAATGAGGGCAGCTCCAGGTAACGCTGAGGCAGCTTTCTTGTGTTTGCTGTAGCTTGCATGCATTGTTGTAGATGCGTGCATCTTCCTAGTTGTGGCTGCTCAATTAACATGTGCTCTGGGACGTGGCAGCGCTGCTATGCAGCATTATTCCAACATGCTGGGCTTTGTAGTTTATATCTAACATTCTTGTAAAAACTCTTTCCTCCTTGACTTGGCAGTAGAGAGTTCTTCACTTTTTTTCTCATATTGGGCAACTATGGACTGACTTTGTGACAACAGCCAGTATTAGGCTTACCTTCTAATGGGCTGCCTCCTGTTACAGTCTTGTTACTTCTCTTAAACTTTTTCTGTTACCTGTTCAAATTCACTAGCCTTTTGCCTGTCTCATGATGAATGGGCTCAGTTCTTAGTGTAACAGTGAGATAATCTGAATTGTTTCACTGGGTGGAAGCATTAATTCTTCAACAATACCATCAATACAAATTCTAAACACGTGGCTTACTGCTTTTTTACTAACTTGATTTTTTTCATTATTTAAATAGTGATTTATATATGCAGAACACACAGTAAAATCATCTGTAATCTAAGTGTCTTGGAAGAGATAATCATTTGTAGAAGTGACCATGATATGAGGTGGTTTTGGTTGTCATAAAACTTATAATTAAAATTAAGAAACTTGAGAGATTATTCTGGGCTTTTCAGACCATCAAATTAGAAAATCTGTGTTACAAGATGTCAGAAGGCTCTTCGTATGAGTAATGTGTTTCAGAAGTTGGCAGATGAAAACTGCAAGTGTTTCAAAAGAGCCTGATGCAGGATTTAGTTATCTTTTTTTATGAAAACTACCTAGATTAGGGCAAGTCAGCTTTTTAGGTAAGTGGGAAATATGTTTTCAGAATAGTCTCGAAGAAGCTGTAATAAAAGTGGAAAATCTTATGTATTAGTGGAATTCTGAGTAGAAATTGAGTGGAATAACAATACAAAAACTAAAATGAGGAGAATTCGTGATCAGACTTTGGATTTGCAGTGTTTAGGATTTAGAGGTGACAAGAGATGCACGCTGTTCTCTCTGCACATTAAAAATGCATTAGGATGTTGACTAATAGGCTAGTCACAATAACCAAATAACTTTGAGCCTTATCTTGTTGTAAGTAGCACTGTTTTTACAGCAGGAGGGTAATGTTTGTTTGTTTATTACATTTGACTTGTATACTATTTGCATTTCTTGCCAAAGTGCTTGACTGGCTTAGCTTGAAAATATTTTGGAGTATCTGTATAGTTACTACTGGTATTTAAAAGAAAAAACTAAAATATAAGTATACCTTCATGTATCTTTCTAGTTTATTGAAACCAGTGTCCGTAATTGCAGAACAGAGAAAGAGATGAAGTCTTGTACTGCAAATTTGAAACCAAACTAGGAGCAAACTGCAAAAGGAAATCTTTTCAACATCATGGTGGTGGTGGTTTTCCTTTCTTTTTCCACCCTCAGTTCTCTACCCCGTACTCATTGCTGGGAACTGTGAAGCAAAAAGGTGCTGGGCTTTGGGGTTTTCAGTGCAAGGGGGGCTCAATTGTAAGAATTCTATGAAGATACTTATTTTTCCCCCTGCTTCTGTGTGTAATTGTCCAGCAAAACTGCAGGATCTTGAAATACACGTGTTTGATAACTAGGTTTTGTCCCTTGGTAAACAAGCAAAGTTATCTCTAAGAAAGAGGTTTCTCTACTCTGTCTTAATTTCAGGCAGCCCCATTAAATGCAAAGAAAGTTTCATATGTCGTTCTGCTATTACCAGCACCTCCCTTCAGAAGCACAGAAAAGGAAAGGCATCAATGTGGAAATGCTGAAGGAGGAGATCAAAGCCATATGGGCAGTATCTTCCCTGTTGTCCCAGCCTGGGTGCAGATTTCCTTACCTCAACTGTAGAATTCCTTTGGACTTTATGAACAACGAGGGCACCACAGAGGGCAGGGGCTGTGGGAGCTTGGCCGGTGCCAGTTGCTTCTATAGAAGGTAAAGGCAGTAACTGGCCAGCATGGCTGTAGAGAAGTCTGCAGGGAAGTTACTGTTCACTCTTGTGTCTTAAATTGTTTGCTCAGTTAAATCCTTGCCATAGAATATATTGCTAGCAAGGCAAAAAACTGATGATGATACAAAATAAATAAAAAAAAATTGAAGGTGATTCTGACTTGAGATGATATATTGAAAAGCAATCTTTAAAATGGTCTGGAGAATACTGTAGTGGAGTGAATTACTATTTTCAAAAACTTAAGTACTCTAAAGAGAGAGCAAACTATGACTAAGAAGCCTCAAAGTTACCATTAAAGCTATTTGGACCTTGACATATAATTGGAATGCATAAAAATATTCTAATTTATAAAAGTTTGCACTTTGCATGCTAAAATCTAGAGGGATTAAACTGCAGACCAAATGTTCATTAATCTTCCCATTGAAGCGTTGCTGTCTGAAGTGTAGCCAGCTGGGTGATTATTAAATCTAAAGAAGGATTTAAGATTCAGAATGCATTTTGAAGCTTTTATGTGTATTATAACTTTTCTACCAACACCATAAACTGATCACCCTTGTGAAAAATTAATCGAGGAAAATGTATTGTTGTTTTCTGACACACAAAGATTACACTTTATAATGGGGGTGAGAAGGGAATGTATTTATGATAACAGCTGACTTTTTAAGAAATTTGTATTGGAATAAAGGTATTTATAAGACTACAGTAAACAGCTAAATCCTACATGCCAATGGCTTGGTGTCTAACAGCTCTCTATAGCCTCTGTATCACTTTCCAGAATAGAAATGCATTATAATGAGTGATGAGATGGTATTGCTGTAAGGGAAATGTCCAGACAAATAATAATGCATTTTAAGTGTAAAAACAAAGCAAACAATTCCCCAAGCACTCCAATTTTCATGATGCATTGTCCCTGCCTGCCGTTGCACTCCTACTTCGTTACTCATGTCTTCCTCTTAAAACAGAAATATTTAAATTACAGATTGCCGGGGGGGGGGGGGGGGGGGGGGGGGGCAAGGAGGCAATTTCTATAACACCAAATAGGTTGTCATCACAAAGCAAGTATTATCTATTGCATCAGCTTGCAATTAAAATTGATGGTGGTGTTCTATCCTTTTTCTCCCAAAAGTATTCAAAGTTTTCTGTTTAACCAGTTTAGAAACTTCTGGAAAGCATTTGCATTACTTGCCTTGAGATGCTTTGTAAAACAGTCTGGACAGTGAATCTTTGTGAGCTTCTCTGCCCTCATTGTGGAGAGAGAGGTGCATCCAGTGACTGCTTCAGAGTAGAGCCTGCATTAAGTTGTCCTCTGGATGAGCATGCCCTTTCCCAGCACATGGAAAGGGATCTAATATGGGTGAGTTGCATACTACACATGGGTTGTAGGACTGTTTGTTCTTCTCTGAATGGTTCCTTTCTCTTAGTGCACAAGTACAGATGGAGACACAATACTAAGACTTTTCATTTTTCTCTTTGCTGAGACTTTAGCGATTGCTAAGTTATGAACTAGATGGAGTTTTACTCCTTTATCTTTTGATTTGCATCTCTTCTTTATTTACTTGTCTCCAGTCACAGCTCTTGATGTCTTGATGTTCAGCTTCTTTGTTCTTACTTCCATCATTTTAGTAATGATGGGATTTTTTTAAAATAATCATACCAGATTATCCTAGCAGCTGTTGGGTCACACAGGAGCCAACAGGTGCAGACAGCCTTTCTTTTTAGTTTTGGGGTGGGAAGTACGCAGCTGTGGTTCTGTCTTGGAGATCTTTCTCTCTGCCACTTCTGCACATGACATCTAATTCTCAGGAATACTGTTAAAATGATGCCATCTGTTATGGGATCCAGAAGAAGTTTTTTTCCTTGGATGGAAAGGGGCTGCATTTTCCCACGTATGTATTGCTTCCTTGAACCTTGGGGATCATAGTAGGAGAAAGATGCTATGTTAAAAAGTAAGACATCATCAGTAAAACTTAAGAGGATCTACTCTTGTCTTTGTTTTCCAGTGACTATCCAAGTTTTGCAGTATTTATGGTATGTCAGTTCTTTTTTGGTTTCCTTAGACCGCAGAGTGAACGCAGTGCTTTAACCTTTCTCTCCACCCAACAGTGCCCCTTCTACCCCACCAAAAGATAAACCACCAAAACTAAATAGTACATGGAAAGAAAGGGACAAGTTAATTGTGACACTTTTTCGGTTGCTAAAGCAGAGACACACACAAAAAAAAAAAAAAAAAATGTTTCAGGTGGCTTCAGCCCAGTTTCTGTTCGCTCATGTGCTTTTGGGACATTCATTTGTACTGGCAGAATACATAAATTGGACATGAAAAAGTGATCTCGATGAGTAAAAAATTCTATCCTGAAACAGTGTCCTTCTAATTTTAAATGGAAGTACTCGGGGAATGTGGAATAGGGACCGAAAGGATCTCAGCAAAGCTACGCTGACTATAGGCTGCCTGGTAGTATTATGTTTAAAAATAGAGATATAGTAGTATGTTCATTCAAACTAATAACTATTAATCCATACTTAGGTGAAAACTGTTAACACAGGAGAACATTAATGATAATAGGGAAATGAAATAGCTAGTTGTTTTCATCTCTGACAAAATGAGCCCAGTGCAATATCAACGATGAAAACTGTCACTTACATAACTTTCATTTTTCAGGCAAGTAGAATAAAAATTAGAACAAGTGACTCTAGAGGAAAATTCAGTGAAGGACTGTTTTCCCTTCTTTATTGTACTTGCTCATTTACTTCACTTTTTCTCAAAGTTAATGCAAGTAATTGGATCTTATCTTTAGAAAAATTGTATCCTAAGAGATAAAAACTGTCATAAGAGATGAAGTGCTAGTTTTGTTGTATTTTGTACTGCATTAAATAAACACCAAAAAGTCAGCAGACTGAGGAGTTCCTTAGCAAGGCAAATGGAAATGTGGGCTGTTGATTTTGAACAGCTGTGTGTTTTGCTCGCAGTTGCAGGTACCAAAGGAGGTAGTTATGCATAAACTAATCATCATCTGTGATTGTGAAATAAATACACTAAGTAAATGTTTTTTCTAATCTTTTTGGTATGACCATGTTTACTACTCATTATTTTTGGGTATATATGTTTCCTTTTTGAAGTCTGTTTCTTTCAGTCTTCAGTTTCTTCTTTCTGCTTGATCATTTCTAGCTGCTTTTGTTGTCCTTCACCTTCTTCCCTCATAATCAGGGTTGGACACCTTCCTTCTGGAATTTGTTTGCTGGAAAACGAATGGGACCAATACTGCAATGAAAATAAGCCTTTCCTCAGTGATATCTCTGAGGCATGCGGTGTTACGTGTTCAAGTTAACAGACTTTTTCTGACTTGCGGTAGCTAAAATAGACCCTTTGAAATTCTTGCCACCTGGAGCTTTCTGTTGGTCCCCAAAGGGAGGAGTCCTGGTCAGGCAAGATCATACTGGGGAGCAAGTTTTCAGGTCTTTTGTAAAGAGGGAGGAAAATCTGGAAGTGTTGTGTTGATGGGCTCCTAATGCTTGCTGAATTTCACCTTACTAACCAAGAAAATGCACTTTGGCAAAAAGAGGCTTTGCAAATTACTACTTTAACCAAGTAGATAGTGACGGATACAGCCAAGGACAGTAAGCGTGTTGCAGCCTTACGCAGTGGAGAAAGAAATTTTTTATGTGGTCAAGGAAAACCTCTGCTTTGTATCTCTACTGAAACAGTTTCATGTCAGCTTTAATTGCCAAGTCTTGAATAAACTGGGAAGACAGCATAATAGGATGTTGGCAACTTGTCTGGATTGGTGACAAGGCAGCCCCTTCATTTAAATTGCAAGCAAACAAATGTCTGCTTCAAAGCATAAACCTCTTCTCCTTCCCTTTGGTGTTGTGTGGTTTTCAGTATAAAATAACTTTCACTTCGGTCTGTATCAGTCAATACATTAAAAAGATAGATGCTGAAAACATCTCATGTCTAGCATGGAGTTTGGTTTCTTTTGCTGGGATGGTAATTAGCTGGAGTACCTTTTCTGTTTTGGAACTATTGAACATAATGATCTATTCTAGACCCACTCTGTGCAGTCTCTTCTTTCTCCTGTATCTGAGAAGCCTCTACAGAGAGAGCACGGCTTTTCTAGCAGGAGAGAGCTGTTGGATAGAAAAGTCTAGGGCTGTACAGAAACTGCTGAGTCTCCAGTGACATTTACACATTTATTTCCACAGTTAAATAGGAATGATGAGTGGACCATATAGGTGAGAACTTCAGAACTCATGGCATTGTCTGCATTAGACTTACAATATCCTAGCCAGGAGGAAAGCAGTATGCAGAGGGAACAGTGCTTTTTCCCTAGCAGCACATCAGATATCCCACTCCCATTGCCGAACACAGAATTACTAAGACTTCTAACAGCAGGCCGTTTCTTATCTTCCAACAAACCAAGCATCACAACATTGTGAAATATGCAGATCTGTTTCTGCTGTGCTTTTACCTGTTATCAGCTAATTCCTCCCTGCCATAGACAGCTGGAAGATGAGAAATCATTTTTGTAATTGCATGCTTGTAATTGCCCTCATGCAGCATCTAGCATGAAGGTACTCAAACCTCATCTTTGGGGAGGAGGATTTGCCTCTTTCTGGCTGTCAGTGTTTAATCTGTAGCTGTGGATCAGTCTGCCCAGATCTCGAACCACATTGCCTGTGTGAGCAAAGTCCCTCGGGAGGGAAGTTGGACCGATTTGGACTGTACATTTGAGATGGTATTTGGAGAATAACTCCTCCAGTGTGTGGGTACCACCTGAGGGCCAATGCCACAGTGCACAAAGTCCCTCCCCACTCTCCAGACATCCAGTGAACTCTGGGGCTTGCTGGAAGGGGAGACTGTACGAGGAGGCAGCAAGCAGAGCTATTGCTAAAGTAATCCGCAGCTATGCTCGTACAGACAACGGTAGATAACTCACTGTGTTTCACCAGGGTGCAAAAACTATTGTTGCTGTTGTCAGCCTTGAAAGGAGGACAAATACGCTTGTTCCAAAAGGGCATCTGGATAACTTTAATAAATGAACCCAGGAGAAAACCCTACTTCTGGGTGAAATAGTTTTGTAGATTTTTTTTTTTTTTATGGTGATTGTCACTATAGCTCTGTTTGTTCTTGTGCCCAAGGCACAAACATTGCAGTACACGAGTCTGTGTAGCGTGTAGCCTTCAGGAACAGAAACTGGGTAAGACTGGGCAATCACTTGTGCCAGTTTGAAAAAGGAGGTGAAGAAACAAATCCCAGTACACAGTGTTGTGTTGTGCAATATGTTTACAAGCCTAGACAAATAGCATGCATTTTAACTTTCAAGAGTTTGGCTTTTGGTGTATTTTTACAGATAGCCGGTTGCTAAGCTGTAAGAAATGTCCAATGTGTATCTGTGATATTGCCCAAAAGACTTGAAGAAAACAAAGTAAACCTTCTAAAGATTTCAACTTGTGATGTTTTCTGAACCATTACTCTTGATAAGAAGAAATCATAGCTTAATATACTCCACAATGGTAGTAGATATTTTATTTTTTTTTAAAAAGGAAAAATATTAAATTAAGGTCATGCCTCTTCAGATGATGGTGGTTTATTACTTCAAATTTTATTTCCTTTTCTCACCTTAACATAATGTGATATTTTAAGGAGGTTTTAACAGGAAAGTATTTTTGTTTCGTTTTAACTAAAATTTAAGGAATTTTTTACTTCAGCATCCCCACCCACCCACCCCTACCCCTCCCTGAATTACGGAAAACTGTACAGTGTAGTACACTTGTAGGAGAAGAAACCTGTAGTTAACAAAATTATGACAGAAATACTTAAACAGAGAACTAGGACTTTGTTAGTATGATCTCTTAAAATTTGAGTGTCTTTTGCTTTTACTTGAAGATAAAGGACTCTCTTCTGAAGATTTACACAGATAAAGAAAAATGGCCCTTTAACTCTGATAATTTCATAGAAAAAAAAATCAAAATAGTGCCTGGAGGATGCTTGGATGTTTCTAGGGGGTGAAAGGGAACAGGAGAGGAAGAAGACCTGCAAGCCAGTCGTATTTTTTTTTCTAAAAACATTAAAAATATTTCTTATTTCAAAATACTGAGCATATCTCAGTAAGTAGCTCAATTTTAACTCATGTTCAGCAGCCAGTAGTTGTTAAACTGCATTGGTAACTATTGGTATTTTCTTAGAATATAAATGCTGTTTCAGTGGCTAATGCAGTAATTTGATTCAACTAGCATTAAAATAATTAATATATACCAGTAACAGTAGTAGCTGCATAAGGTATTTATTTTTCATCCAAAATGATCTTGTTCTTCTGATCAGATTAGACTAAACCTAATCTAAGCATCGATTGCACATTTTTTGGAGGGTTTTTCTATTTCTACCCAGACTCTCCTAAGTGCAGTGGGAACATCGTATCTGAAACAATGTTTATTTTCTGCAGCTCCAGAGTATAGCAGCAAACCGCGTTGGTTATAATATATGTTAATTCCTATTAGGCATAATCCTTTGTTCTTAGAATATGTAGTTATGGCAGCAGTTCTTGAATCTGTCAGGTTTCTTGCACCTTCATCAAACTAGCCCCATCCTTGGTGCGATGCATTGTGTGATTTCAGAATACAGTAGAACTACTGAGGGTTGTGTGAGCTGATCCCAGAGAACGTTGCTCATGCTAGCGATTGAAATGGGGAATATTTTTATTCCTGTGGAATGGGAAAGACTTTAAGAAGTGGATGAGAGCTGTTGACTGCAATGAGAATTGTGAATGAGCTTTTGTATGAGAGGCTTTGAGGAGCTGCTGCAGTGGCAGCAACAGTGCTGTTTAATATCACACAGTAAATGTCCTATGCTTTGTTTTTCATCAAGTAATGCTTCTAGCACAGCATGATAATGCATTTCACATTGAATTTTTAAATAAGAAACTTATTTCAATTCCTTTTAGTTTCTAGAAAGATAATTACTGTCTTCTGCAGAAATTTTAGAGCTCAATTTAGGCCTGAAAATTGCTGGCTATTCTAAAAAATTTATCCAGTGTGTCATAAATTTCAAGTGTTCTGGTAACTGTAGAAAGCACATCAGGAGCTTGAGTGGAGAACACATCAGAAAAGCACATCTGAAAAGCATTCATAAACTTGAGTGTTACTTAGACTTCTGTCAAAATCCTTTTTGCCCTTGTTCAGTCTTCATCAAAGAGGTACTTAGGTTCATTTATATTTTTTTATTTTTAATTGACAATTTCCAATATGACATAGTTGCCATTAATCTTAATATAGTTCTACTTTTGTTTCAATCAAGCTTAAAGTAAAAAATAACCTTTAATGCAAGAATGATTCCTTAAGGACAAAATGCAGCCCTTGGTAGTTGTGTATCTGTGTCTGGTTGATGGGGTTCTCCTGAAGCATCTCTCCAAAGAGAAATATCTGTAAGCCTTATCTGACAACCTGTTTTCTTAGTTATAGGAAAAAGTTCAATTTTAACATTAGTACATTTTAAGGATGCCCCAAACATCAGTTGCAGTTGTATGGATAATTGTGGAGACCTACGTAATTAACTAGTGGGCTCATCAGTCTTTGTGAGCCAGTGTAGGAGAGACAATGTTTGGCCCTTGTATAACTATACACTCATGATTTGTATGGAATATGGTTTGATAGCTCTGGAAACACTTGCAAGGTGGAAATGCATGATGTTGTCAGAGGCTGAATTTTCCTTATATGCCTTACAGTGAAATTTGCTCTTTTTTTTTTTTTCCCCTGAGAGAGATTAAACTAAACTTTAAAGGTTTATATGGGGGCATTAATAATCAATGATTGAATGATTGTACAATGAAATTATTGTGTAGAAAGTAACAATGACAAACGGGTGAAATTGGGGCAGTGGTTATCTTGGGGACAGTGCGTCTACCCTCACATTCACCAAAATCTTTTGAGTCTTATTTCTCTGCAGTGGGCACAGGAGATTGATGTGGCAGCACTACAAAACATGGGAACTGAAAGTGTATCCCACCTGCCCAAGGAGAATCCCGCTGGCTTAAAGGGCAGTAGTGCCTGCCGTTGCTGGCGGGCATAATACAGTGAAGCAACACAACTCACAGCAGACTGAGCCTCTGTGACAGCCTTCAGCTCCAACTGGGAAAAAATGCACTTAAAGTGTGTTTCTTCATGAACAGGGTGTGACTGGGGCTTGGAGAAGCCAGATCCTCCCAGTCGTTATGCTTTGCAGTCTTGATGGTGCCCTGTCTGCTTTGATCACAAGCCCGTGGGTTGGGAGTTGTTTGCGTAAGAGTTGTTCCAGACTGGGAGGGACAGTGTGGGAGTCAGCATCTGGTGGAGTCTTTGGAAGAACTTCACCATTAAAGAACGTGTCCAGGTTGGTGGTGCTACCCAAATGACCACGCTGCAGTGCTTGCAGCTCCTTAGCAAGCTTCAGGAGGCCAACAGAAAGAGAGCTGGATAGTCCTAATTAGAAGGAGATAGAGTACTTTCACAAGCGAAATAAAGTTTGCAGCATCACTTGGAGCAATTGGTGCAATCATTTAAAAATGACCAAGCGTAGGTAATGAAGCATTTCCCATGTTCTACATCAGTGCAGAGGATGCTGTTACAGCTGTGATTGATAGTCTGGAAGACAGGGACGTTTTATGCATAATTCAGAATGATGTACAAGTAATCGTAGAAACAGAAGTAGAAAGCTACCACAGCTCCTGGGTGAACTATTACTTAGAGGCCCTCTCTGTGTATAAGGACTGTGGTGGTTTATTCCACCTTGTTCCAAATGGGTGATTTAGATTGCTTAAAGAACCACCGTCAAAAGTATTAGCAAATGTGGTTTTAATATGATACTGTAAAAGCGTGGCTTAACAAAGTTTGATTGTAAGATTCACGCTGTTACTTTACGGCACAACCACTTTGAACAGTGATTCAGAACTACCAAGGCACAAATCAAAGTTACCAAGACCGAATCAAAGTTAACATATTACAAAGTTATGCGCAGTATCGATCTCTTACCAGTAAAAGCCATGCCGTTGGTAAAAGGTCGCTCTGCCTTGAGGAGCAACCTTCACAGGCATCCCAGCTCAAGATCGCTGCCATGCAGCCAGCCTGCTTAGCCAGGAGAGCCAGAGAAGGCTCACTGAGGCTGTCCTGGTCATGGAATTAAGTGGTTGGCTCCTAGTCAGTTCACATGCGATGGGAAAGGTATACAGGGACTCCTTGTACTCACAGCTTTCTTTGTTCCTTGATGAATGAGTCTTGGAAAAGCCACCTGCTATTCATCTATTAATCACACGGTCGTCGTTGCAAGCTCATACAGGTAAATGCTCATGGAGTGACTGATCCTTTGTGGGTTTTCAGAGAACAGATTGGAACTAGAGTTCTTGGCCCAGCTACGTATGGTTCAGGCCTTTACCTCCCCTGCAGCCTGCACCAAACTATTGCTAGTTTGGTTAAGAGGTCAGATGTGTCCATTACACACCTATTACTGTGCTGGAGTACGCAGGGTGCCAGGAATTTGCATCCAGTAATGCCAGAACTTAAGTGAAAAAAGCTGTTAGGCATCTTGAACTATGTGTTGTAAGGAAAGGTGATAGGGAAGCTGATTCAGATAATGTCTAGTATGTATAGAAATTTACTGTCCTAGAGACTTAGTATGCATTTTGAGCCGCAGCCATCTTTTCCATGAGACATGCATTGAGCCCTGGTTGTTAAGGCATAGGACGTTTCTCAACTGTAAATGTGATCTTGTGTAAAACGAAGAATCTCTAGCTGCTCTTGTGGCAAATGAAATTCCTAATGCTGTTTTGCTTTATGAAGAGGAGAATGTTGGTGCAGTTGCACTGCTAGAAGGTGCACAGGGGCCAGATGTGTAAGGAGTTTTCTTTTCAGCGGCTGAGGGATTGTTTCTGTGGTCCTTCTGCCCTTCTCTGTACCTGTTTGAATTTAAAAAAGCAAACATTTTATCAAACAAAATCCTCTGTTACCACACAAAACTTGTACTCAAAACATAAGAAGCAATAAGTCATAGTTGAATTGAGTGTCTCCAAAATGGTTAATGGATGAACATCACTGACTGCAATGCTCTTCTCTGTGTGTGTGTATATACACATGCATTACATTCACACATGTGCTTATATATATATATATATATATACACACACATACACACACTTATATTCCCTGAAACTAAAATTGCAGTTTTCACGTGGTTAATAAGAAGGCAATTTTATGTTGAAAAAAGTGCTCCATTATAACTTATTACTTACAAGACCAAGGATTTTTATTTTCTAGCACTGGATATACCACAGATGCAAGTGGTGTTCTGCAAGAGATTTGTATTGTAGACACAACATTTTTGCAACAAATAATTTGGGGGGGGGGGGGTGGTGGTGGTAGTGGTGGTGTGTGCTTTCTGTGTTTTAATTTGGAAGAGAATGTTAGTATGAAAGTGAGATTCTGATTAAAAATCCTAACGTATGTATATTTTTCCCCTTTGAGGTAATGCACTGTTTGGAGCACACGTTTTTGTTTTCTTGGTTTTGCAGTTCTTTATTTAAAAGGGGGGATGGGGTGTGTGGCTTAGTTCACAAATTTTCTCTTTATCAAATCCTTTTGCAAAGTTTTCTCCCAGAGAATGAAAGAACTTGTAAAATAATTTGGTCAGTGCAAGCTTAGTGTGTTGCCAGCTGGTGCTGTGCCTGCAGCCGAGTCAGGCACTGCTAGAACTGATACATAAGCAAGTAGCTGAAAGGTTGTGTTTTACTGGTATGTGTAGCAAAATTACAAAATGTTATTTTTTTTTGTTAATAACATCACTTATACAAACTGCTAGAAACATTACAGATATTTGTAACTGTTGTGTTGGATTTTTTTCTTCCAAACTGGCTGACCTTAATAGAAAACTCTCATCAGCCTGTGTCTTTCAAATGAGAGAAGGAGAGAAAACATGTATAAAAGTCTGTAATGCGTGGCCTGATGGACCTCATATTTAATCCCTTTACAAAGACAAGGCGAAGGTTATCTACAATCGAGTTTATGCAAACTCTTTTGCATATTGCTTATGTTTTTTCTAAGCTTTACAGTACTAAATGAGAATATCCTGTTTGTGTTACCTGCATATATAATTAAATTTGGTGTGATGATTGATAAATATAAATGTTATTCAAGGGATATGTGCTAGAAGATGTAAAAGCAGTTCTTTGTTTAATATTTTCACTACTTTCTTAAGCTGTAAGCACTGCTAAATGATGATTTTTCATCTTTAAACAGAAATACGGTTTTAATGTAACTAGCTAGTGCTGAAGATGGTTTTGAATTAAGCTTTTTACTACTAGCATTTGCAACAAATGAAATCGTGTATGTGTAATGATTAGAAAAAAGTTAATTTAAACCATACTCCAGGACATAAATGCAAATTATAATCGTTACTGTAATTATAAGGGAAGAAGAAATTAAGGAATTTTGGTTTTTAAAATTCTTTACCTGATCATCTTTGACCAGTTATGATGTGAGAAGAACTTTATCCGTCGAAGACTGTACGTATGGCTCAGTCCAAGAGTATATAGAAGGGCTCTAAATAACGTGAACTGAAAAAGATGCTGACTTAGATTCAAGGAATCAATAACGATACTAAAAGCTCAAATGCTGACTGACAAAGAGTGTCACTCCATGATTTCATTGAAAAGTCCAGAAAACACTGGCAGAAACAGGGAAGCCTTCATTAAAAATACTTACTCTTATCAAATTATTTCTAAATAATACAAGGATTTCCAAATGATCACAACTGATCTGCCAAATCTAGTTCTCTATAGAAATAGATTTCTTTGTCCCCCCAGTAACTTCTTCAAGTACATTTTACATTCAAACCTCTTAATATTCTTTTTTCCTCTCCAGTTCCCCCTTAGTTTTGTGAGACATGAGATAATATTTTAACACTGAAGGTTTTAGAATGCTTATTTAATTAGATCTAAGTCTAATGAGCAGACAATCCAGATACAGGAGTAAAGGGAAGAAGAGCCGGCAATTTAGTGACCGTATTTAATTAGTATTTTGCTTTAAAGATGGATAGCAACACAAACCTTTTCTCTGATGGGGATTATTGGGCTGTGCGTATAATCCATATTGAAGAAAAAAATATGGACTACATTCAGACTACCTCAAAGGCTTATATATTTCAGTGTGAAAATGAATGCTTCCAGGGAAGTGCCACCAGTGTTGTAAAGCATGTATGTGTCCCTGAACTCTGGGCCTGCAGATACTTAGCCAGATGGGCTTTCTGGAACAATAGTGGAAATAACTGCTCCATTGGCATGAAACTGGTGGCAGACCAGTCTCCATATAGTAGCAATTCCCATAAACTTCTCTTTCGATTAGAAAAAGGAGGAGAAAAAAAAAAAAAAAAAAAAGGCACCATAAAACAGCTCAAAAGAGCTTTGAAACTGAGAAGACAGATCTCAAGAAATATAACTGAAGCAAAGGATTTTGCATTTAACATGAAGTGTACCATATGTCTTTCAGGAACAGGAATAATGAGACATTTAATAGCTTTTTAAATGCATCTTACAGTGTCAAATTTGAGGCACATATGGTACACTCAACCGAATTTCCATTCTCTTATGGTTTTCTGTTGCAAACAAAGCATTAAAAATGGAGTCTTTCTGTTCAGATGTTACTATTACTTTTTAATTATATCAAGTACAAGTAGTTAATTTTAAAGATGATGTTACATTTTTTTTCCCTCAGGAAAAATTTTGGTAAATAGCCACTCAAAGAGGATTCATACGCTAAGAGCTTTAGGTCTGACGGATTCCTTTTCAGAACCAACCATGTACTTTCTGTAGTATGTTATTTGCACCTTGGGTTTATATTTTTAGTAATTCCCTTTAATACCCACCATATCTTTTGTGAAAGAATTATTTGGTATAATTTTTGAAAATTTAATAAAAATACAGTTTTGCGACCCAAAACACTCAGAAGGGAACATTTTAAGGTTAGGGCTACATGCTCATTGTATTTTGTATTTTTATTTGTTGTTTTGCCCAGCATGAACTTGCCATCGTTTTGTCAATGTTGCAGGCACCAAGTGTTAAAATAGTGCTTCCCTTCCATAGGTGAGTGTTGAAAAAATGAAACGCTTTTTTCCTGCAGTCTCCTAGAAAATCAACTTCAAAATCAGAAATAAATTGTGAATTAATCTGTTTCATAAGTCATGGGAGGCGCTAGCAGCTTTTCAGCCCCTGCATTCTGCATTAATGGTTTTGAATAACATGACTGAAAGAGGGTGATGAAAGGTGAATGATATTCTGATGGCCTTACAGTGTGTATTTTGCAATATTTTAAATTATCTTTTAATTAGAATGATCCAGTTATATTAGCAATACATACAGTCATGTAATCTTAGATAAACATTAGATTTTTTTTGGGGGGAAGAGCCTATAAATACTCTTAATGTCACTGTTTCCTGTGCACCTGCTTTCTCTCATTGGTTGTGCAAACTAATGTGATGAAAGATTTAATGTTGTTTACAAACAGTACAAAGTAGCTGAACTTGGTTTTAGGTCATCTTTTTTAATTGTTTTTTTTATTTGCTTTCTAGTGAAGCTGTTGGAATGAATCAATTGTAATTGCGGACTGTTAAAACAAGGAAAGGTTTAATATCCTTGTACCTGTTTGTGTTGAATAGTTTTATTGCTGAGTGGAATTTCTGATTATTATTTGTTTTGAAATGAGATTCAATATTTGTGTAGCATTTTGAGGAAATTAATATCAGCATTAATTGACAGTAACCATGTCAGGTCCCATTACGGATAAGAATTTAACTTTGGATGCTTATGTTTCCAAAAAAGGAGATTCATCATGGTACAGTTAGAGCATAAAATGTGATTAGCAGATATTGGTGATGTTTTTTTTGGAATAATCTGTTTAGGCAAGTACTTTTAGGCTTAATCTACTGCCTTCTGTACGATGTCAATTAGAATATCTGTTGAAAGATGTAATTTGTGAGTAACTACATTTTAAAATATGCTACAGGGAAACATGCATCAAGCAGCACTGGAACTGGAAGATAGTTTTGTGATCTCTTTCCACCCATGTACTCCCCTCTGCTCAGCTTTTTAGCTCCTCTTCTACTCCTCTGCTTTGTATTTTCTAAATGAAGCACAGCAGTATTTTAAGTCGGTTGTTAGGTGCGCTGTCTTCCAACACACGGCAGCACATGGAGTCAGAGCTCTGCTGTGCTATCATCTCCATTCGTTGTGTTTTCATAGCTCTTGGTGATTAAAATGACTATCTGAAAATGCACAGTTAACTCATCTTCCACTTCATAGTATCAGATTGAAAAGAGCAAACAGTCAGAAAGGTGACGCAGAGGAAATCTGTTCGGACTGCATGGCATCACATCTGTTCTTGGCAGTTCAGCTGTGCTTGGGGTGTTTATGTGGCAGTCAAGCAGCCTCCCAGCAGCCAAGCCCTGCAGGGTGGGGGGGCCCTCAACCCATCTCCCCCTGCTGCAGGAGGCCAGGTGGTTCACCCCAAGTTATCTGTTCATGAAAGCGTTTATGCATGATACAGTTTATCCCTTGTCCAAGGCACACATCAGTTGTTTACAGGGCTGATCGTGCTGCAGTGGTCCTCTTTTTGTTAGCTGAATTTTGTAGAGGAACGGTTTCATGAGACATGCTACTAGAAATGAGCTGGCCACGCATTGTGGCTGGAAAAATGAATTTTGCCAAGTCCCATGTTAGAAGAAGAGATAAATGCAACCATCCTTGAACGCTGAGAAGTTGTTACAGTATGCTGATGCTGATTTAATGGGTCTGTTGTTGTAATTTGGATGTCATATCTTAAAGTACGGGTACTTGGGAAGGGTTTTTTGTGTTGGTTTTTGTTTGGGTCTTTTTACAGAGAATCCCATATTGTGTCTTCAGTGTTGTATCTGCAGTGGTAGGTAGAACCAGTTTTGTGTCTTTGAGTCTTTCTCCTCTCTGTTATGAATATTGATTGTAGTATTCTTTTTTTCTGGATTTCTATCTAATCTTCCATGACATTTTTGGCTGGCTTCAAGATCATATTTTAATTCATGCTCCAGAGTTTTGAGACAGTGTAAGAAAGTTTTAAATTAGCTGCTGTTAATTCAGACTTAATTCTGGGTTAGCTATGTGAATTTGTGCATAAATACTTACAAAGCTGCTTATTTTAAGTATGTAATCAGTGCAGAAACTTACTTCTCCAATGTGGTCACTCGTTTCTTCATGAAAAATATAGCAAACTTGGCCTGTATAACTCTTCCATTATAAAGCAAACTCACACAGAAGCAAAATAGTAGCTTGTAATGCTTTTATAAGGGATTGTCTTGTGTTTGTGTCCGTGCCTAACTTTTCCTTTTTTTTTCTCTTCTTTTATTTTGAAAGGTATTTCTCAAGAGTGACCGGGTTGCAAGAATGGTCCACAGTGGAGGATGTTCTGCAAATGACTTTAGAGATGTTTTTAAGAAAAACATAGAAAAGAGAGTCCGAAGTTTGCCAGAAATTGATGGATTAAGCAAAGAGACAGTGTTAAGTTCTTGGCTAGCCAAATTTGATGCCATATACAGGGGAGAAGAGGACTTTTGCAAACAGCCGAATAGAATGGCCTTAAGTGCTGTATCGGAGCTGATTCTGAGCAAGGAACAGCTTTATGAAATGTTTCAGCAGATTCTAGGGATCAAAAAATTGGAACACCAGTTGATATATAATGCCTGCCAAGTAAGTATTGGTGTCACTCGGTTCTGTTGTGTCCAAAATATCTTCTCTCCCGTCCCCCACCAAAAGGTCAAGTGCTTCCTCCCTTTGAGTAGAAGCCTTCAGTTTTAAGTACATCTCCACAGTCTGAGGAGATGAGACCCCCTCAGAAAGGAATCTTTGCATCATTTGGTTGCTGGACAGCACTAGGAAAAAGGGTATGCCAGAGTATATGGTAGTTATGCTATGGATATCCTGAGACCTTTTACAGTGTCACAGCTCCAGTGATACGGGTGATCGGGTGATCTTCGCAAACTGTGCTATGATCTGTGTACCTGCATACCCTCACACAGATTACGTACGTATGTGCCGACATTTGTGTATGTGTGAACATCTTTAAAAGAAATTTGCTGACGTAAATAGATATGTGACAGGTGTCTGAATTGAGGATGCTCTTGGCGATCTAGTGTCTAGAAGGTCGGTATGGTAGAACTCAACGTGCACCATTTCAAACACTATCTACAAAGCTAATTTGCACATTTTTACTTTGTTATTTTAATGGATAAAAAATATGTTCCCCATAAATTGCTGAGGCCAAGACAAACAGTCTTTTCAGAAGTTGTGTTTGGATTTATATGTATAATCTGTGGTTAATCAGTAGTGTAAATGGTATGTAAAAATATTTTATCTGGCCAGTCTTCACAGTGATGCAACTATAAATTGGCAATTACTTAAGGAGGAAAAACCTGGAAAAAGCAAGGTGGTTTTGAAAGTCTTGCAACGAACCAGCATGGATGTAGCATTTAAACTGAGGTCACACAGCTTTCTGCACTGTCTATAAAATCATACACCAGACTACAGCTAAGCTGTTTCCCATACATTATGCTAAGATGGGCTTGTAGTCATGGGCCATCTTAATACAGGAACAAATGAGGAATCTCGGACATTGTTGTCTACTTCATTTATGGATTAATGAAGTCATGTAACTGTTCTGTGATTGAAACATCTGTGCTGTTTAATGTTTCTCAGGGTCATAGATCCAACTTTCATAATGAGAAAGTGTAATACTTTATTCTGCATCCAATTATGAGGACTCCCTGTTTTCATTGTGAGCTGTTTACTAACAGGGTGGAAGGAAACTTCCAAACGAACAGTTTTGAATGGAAAGAGTTAGAAAATATTGCTTCTTTTTTTCCTGTTTGACCAATCTTTTTCCTTTTGCCTCTTGTAAATCGTGAAGCTAACCTCTGGGATATGCAAGTTGGTAATGAAGTGAAGCAGCACTGAAATCCTGGGGGATAATCCTGCCTATTTGCATTTTTTTATATACATTAGAACATAGAAGCATGGGATAATTCAGTCTGGAAAAGACCTCAGGAGATCATTCAGTCCAACTTGCTGCTCAAAGCAGAGTCAACTGTGAGAACAAACCAGGTTACTGAGGGCTTTAACCAGTCAGGTCTTAACACTTCCAAGAATGGAGACAGATTGCACAAACTGTCTGGGCAACCTGTTCCAATGCCTGAAAACATGAAAAAATAGCTATTTTCTTCCCCAAAACTAGATAACCCATTGCTTATAGTAGAAGCTCCCTCCTCTGGTGTTTGATGGTTGCTAAATCTTACTTTATACGTCACTGTGAATGGTCAAAATCTGCTGTTAGTCTGCATTGTGCTAGAGGAACACAAACAATCATCAGTATAGAGCTTTGAACAATTAAACAAAAAAATAGTTCCTTTAGTCTAGAAGTGGTTCTGATGATACCATCCACTAGGTTCTTGTATCTGTATACTTGAAGGCTTCTTTATTTTCATTCTTAATTGTAGGACTGTTGATGGAACAAAACTGGTTGGCAAATATCAACAACCTGTTCTTGGTTCATAACCTACAGAAAGACTGAAACCTCACATTGACTCATTTTTGTCTTTGACCATGGTAGAATTTTGAGCATGGGATGATTTTCTTTCCAATTTTTTGAATTGCCAGTTAAAGAGGAAATAATCTTGTAGGCAGGTAGGAAGGGAGAAAGACTGACTGATCATCCTGATTTGTGCAAAGATGACTCAGTGGAATTAAGGGAGGACTTACCTTGCTCTTCCTGGTTGTGAGCACTGAAGGTTGTAAAATCTCCTGTTTGTGTCTCCAAAGTACACATTGTTTATTCTGGATTCACGGAAGTATTGGAGGACAGGAAGAAAGGGAGACTTACTTCTTTGGGTGCAGATATAGGAGCACCTACATATTCCAAACTGGGAAGAATGGAGAGTGAAAGGCTTCACGCCTGTTTCCTTCTTGTTTGGGGTTCCAGCTTTCTAAAGTTTTTAGTTTTCCAAGGCAAGGATGAGATTACTTTGCTAAAGCAAAAACTTTCATTATGTACTCCAACAGAGTTGCTACCAACCATACATTTCATATCCTGTGCCTGTGGTCCAGTCAAGCACATAATACGCCAAAGGTATGAGAAGGCATCTGTTGCAAAGAAAAAGACAGCAATCATAGCCTTCCCAGGCAGTGTATTGCAAGCAGCAACCAATCTCTGATAACGTCATGCATTTTCTTCTTTGGCAAAACCCCTTATTTCTCATTATAGTTTTAATAAATATTTTAGTTTGGGCTGTATCTTATTCCTTTCTATTCACTGTGTATTTATAGAAGATGAGATGAAGTTGCACTCAAATTTCAGTCAGCACCAGTAGTTTTTATTCTGCCCTAGAAGCCTTTATCCATCTTCGTATGAAAATGCTCACTTTCATTTCCCTTTGCCACTGCTGTTTAGAATACTAGAGACTTGCAGATAATGATAATCAATAGTGTCTGGGAGCAATGAGATAAGTGAGAGTCCAAACAGATGTTAAAATTGTATTTTTGATAGAGGTTTTGATGAGTTGGCTTCTAGCCTGTGCTTCTAGCAGAGAATCAGATATATGAAATTCTGTATATTTTGCAGCTCTGTCAAACAGCTGCCCTTAACAGCAAATCTGTACAGTTATAATTTGCGCAGAAAACTCTGTCTTTTTCTTTCTCCCCCCTTTTTTTTGTTCCTTCCAGCCCTTTGGAAATAGGAAACAGAAAAATGTCTTACAATGTCGATGATAAGAGTAAATTATCCTGTACCTACAGGGCTGCTAAGCAGACAAGGATGCTATTTGTAACAGCAGGAGGTATTGTCTGCCAGCCTCCTCCTTGTGACTTTCTCTGCATTTAGAAACTTTTTTATTGATTTTCAGCAGTTTTTGCTCCCCAGCCTGTTCTAAATGGAATGTTCCCTTCAACTCTTAAACCCTTGGTATCTTGCAGCAGCTCTGCTAGGTGTGGGTTACTGTGGGTCCCACAGTTGCCAATCTCCATCCTTTTTGTGATAGCAGTGAGAAACTGCGTTTGTTTAATCAGCACAAGAACTTAATAAAAAAATAAAGGGAATAGTAATAGACCAGCTTTCTGACCTGTGGACATGATAGTCCACATAGCTATGAGAATTATATGCATTTTTCTTTGAAGAACTTTTTGTCACAATCATGTAACATAGGCTAAATGCCTAACATTGTCCTTAGGTAGTGAACGTTAACAGGAGGATCACATTAGAATGTTGAAGATTACTTCTATGATCTTGTTTTCAACTTTACAGTTTAGAGCAAGGCCAGCAACTGCTGCCAACTACCTATATCTCTTTGTGATTAAAAAATTCAGTTTTGTAAGTTTTGTAAGGTAACGCTTTCATCTGATTTTTATTTACGTTGTGTTACCTTGAGCTGTATTTTATGATAAAGAAGCGATTTCCAGTTAGTTGGGACTTAATGAGCTTCTTGAGTTCTTTCAAGATGCCTAGCCGCAGTATGCTGTTACAATTTCTTTGATTTATAGAGATCAAACATGATACAGGCTTTTCTTTTTTTTTTTTTTTTTTTTTTTTTAATCACTGGTGTAGAGGATAACTTTGGCACTGAAAGTCAAAGTCAAACTGACATGTGGTAATGTACTATTATTACATCACTCCACCAGTACCAGAATTTCTGTACAAGGTAAATCGTAACTGCACAGAGTTTATTGTATTTTGAAAGTACCTTTATAAGGTTGACTTTTTTGGCTGATCTAAACCCTTTGTCTTGGGTGTGGGGAGATGAGAACAACACTGATTTTCGTAATGAAAGAATTCTTGCAAGTCACATGCTCTTTTCTGACAGGTGATAAACAATTTTGGGAATAATGTAATAGTTTTGAGGAGAATTATTTGCTAAGTCTTCTATTACTGACTTTTTGGGAATCAACCACAAACTAATTCTTCTGGAAATAGCTTTAGATGGTACTTCACTGCAAGATATAATTTTCTGTTCAAAAGCCTTATATTGCATCTGGTTCACATCCTTTATTATCTTTAGCTTTTACAAAATGTAACTCTTTGTATAAATGTCTAACATTGAGAATGGTGGACTATATTGTATCTTCCATAATAAATTTTTGTATTTTTAATTATGAGAAAATTTTTTGTCAAGAATTTCTCCTGAAGTGCAGTCTGCTTATGGTGCTCAATACAACTGGACTGTTTCACCCAGCACTTCACTGAAGTCCAGTTAATTATGCAGTCAAATTAAGGGCAATTTAATTTGCAGCAAGGCCTTCATGACTTTTTAAATGGTTGTAGTTCTGAACCTTTCCTCAGTAAAATAATGGAAACTAGTGCAGTTATGTCACAGAATTTCCCATACTTCTGGATATTTTTCTTAGAAACTTTCATACCTTATACAAGTTATAAGGACAAATGCAACTTTATGAAGCACAAAGAATAACGATATCTTTGTACAGACAGTTTCAATGTGCAGTTGATAATCATCTTGAAGTAATTAAAGAAGTGTTAAGATCCCCTTTAGTAGATAGACCAAAACTTAAATAGATTCATTAACTCTTTGAGGCAAGACACAGGAAAAAGAATTGGTTTGGGCTGTAAACTCTAGAATACATACTGTTAAACAATA
This sequence comes from Falco naumanni, assembly GCF_017639655.2. NCBI lineage: Eukaryota > Metazoa > Chordata > Aves > Falconiformes > Falconidae > Falco > Falco naumanni. Next base: position 83,324,520 of record NC_054058.1, on the reverse strand, counting down.
TGTATAGCTGAGTCTTTTTAGTCAAAAATTATACTGGCTCTGTGTGATGTTATAATGTGACCAGGGCTTCAGCTAAGACAGTATCTTTCTGATGTTCATCAGTGAGCATCGTTACTATACCTGATGCAGCAAAGTAACTTCTGGAAAATGTTGGCAAGATCCACCGGTGTATTTTTCAGGTAGCATCAGGTGTTAGATAAGCTACCCACTGATGTCTTAAGCATCTCTCTGGGCTGGAAATGTAGTTTTGCCTGTCCAAAGATATTCCTGCTCCCCTATATAGAGTTATAGTTAGTATTCAGGTGTTGACTGCATTTTTATATGATAAATGTGAGTCTAGACAGTTTCTGCAGCTATGATGCAATTAACAATATGCTTCCTTTACAGAACAGGTCATTGCTTTAAAATTGTCATATGTATCTGTCAACCTGAAAAGTGTTTCATGCCTTTGATACCTGAAATATTCACATTTCAGGTTTCTTCACACACAACTCTATTAGTTTCTAGTATCTGTAAATACAAGAATGTATCTTCTCTCATGCCACCACCCTCACGAAAAAATCTGCTTTCTGATTGATTTTTATGTGTTCTTCAAGAAAAAAAAGGGCCAGCTGTTGTCTGTTCTTGGGTTAGAGCAGAATAATTCAAACACTTCAATAGATAAATAAGTTGTCATTTCTCACAAGATTTTAGATGTCTCTTCTTCAAGAGATGTCACTCTTGATTACACGCACGGAGGAATTTAATACGAAGATATTTCAACAGTTACCTTTTTTCAGATGTGGGGTTTTGTGGTTTTTTTTTTGCTGAGGTGCTTTGTCTTTTACATCCATTCCAGACATCTGGAAAGGTCTTGCTCCAGACAAAAGTTTCAGTGTTTTGGAAAAGAGTGCTGCAAGCTCAAATATTCCTCTTAAGGTTACTTCTGTAATGATATTGTGAGAAATCCAGAGCTAAGCTGGACTGTGTGTGTCAGGCTGGTTTGGAGTTTCATCTTAATAATGCGAGTTCTGCTGAAAAAAGAAGTCTTGGAACCCCCCAAGTGATTCAGTTCTGTTAACACACACTGATGGCATTTAAGTGGGGGGCAGGGTGGAGTTTTAGTTCCTGTAAGCAAGTGGTTTTTCTCTAATGAGTTTTCTTCGGGAAAAAAGTCTCTGATTGCCCCAAAGGGTGTTGATTTGTTCTCATCTACTCTAATGATAGAAAAATGATGGAAAGAATATTAAAGTTCTCCTGCGTGTCACCTTCCTTGTCACAAGAGGTAAGCCAGGCTTGACCGAGAATCAGCAGAGAGAAGCTGAGAATTGCCCATCTCCCTTGCTCTGCCTCACGCCTCCTCTGAGGATTTAAAAAAGCATTGGGATTTTGACTGCGGATCTTTCTTTCAAGCTGTTTTGTTTTCTGAGACTCTCTTTTGCATTCAGTGAATGCAGGAAAACAGTAGCAGAATGGGCATTTTAGGAAAAAAAATAAGGAAATCGGTTTTGGCTTTGTTAAAGCAGATCGTTTTAAGCTGCTTCTGTTTTTTACCTTTCCCTGTGTTTCCTTCCTCTAAAATATTCTTTTGGAGCTTCATGAAGTAATTAACGCTGTTTTGACATTCTCTTGAGTTCCAGATCCAAGGGAGTGTAAGCTGCCTCAACACTTGAAGCCAAATATATCCAGCATTTAACTTGCACTTATATTAACATCACCGGTGCATTTGACTCATCATGTTTAATATTACCAGCCGAGGATAAAGTTCCTCTACTTTGGTATTAAGCAATAAAAATAAATCTTTTCTCCCAAAGGCTGTTGTATTAATTTTTTTTAACTCTTGTTTTTAAGGAGAGATTCTGTGTCTTCAGGTAAATAAATACAAAACAAATAATTTTTACAGCCACATTTCCAGACTGATGTATAAGTTTATTAATGTGTCTTGATTACTGGTTTATATGTGCATTTGAATGAACGCTTGTGAGCAAGCTGAATAAGTTAATGACCCTTGGCATGAATTTGTAAGACATAGTGTTCTGTATTCCCTCTTTATCAATTCAAAGCAAAGCAGTCTTGCTTGGAACTGTCATTTCCATCCCAAGGATCCATTTGTTATTTAGGTTTGTCTGCTTCAGGGTTTGTCATCCTGAAGTGTCTTCAGCAGCCAGTGTGAGAAAGGCACAGGAAAAGAATGAGTTTATGTTTCTGTTTCCCTCTCGCTCACTGGTACTGAATGTCTTGTTCTGAAGCTTAGCTGTCTTTTTCCCCCATACTTGAAATTTTTAAGGGAGAACCCTTTTAGCTTTCCCTTCTTGAGAGGAACCTTCTTTGCTGGATAAGGTCCATATGGGTTCCTGCACCACAGTCACTCAGAAGGGAGAAATGAAGGTAAATTTGGAAATGAGCTGGCTAATGTATATGGTAGATAGATATTTTAAACAGAAATATCAAAGCACGGCCATAATAGAGGATAGATAGACTGTCCTCGGCAAGAGTAATTAAGTATGTAAAATGGCTGAGATATTTGCAGCTCTCTTTGAGTATGCTATAATTCGTGTGTTTATTTTTCATCTTCTAGGAAGGTGATTTTGTGGTTGTCCTAAAAATGAGAGAACTCTCAGGTCACCTTTTCAGCTGTCTCCTCTGCTGAGGCTGTTTTAATCTCTCAGATCTAATCTCTCAATCTCTCATCTTCTAGGCTGTCCACCCCAGACACCCTCTCACCCTCAAAGAGGATTGATTCTCAACAGAAGAGCCATCATGCTCCTTGCCTGTCATTTATTCTTGTATTTTGCATTACAGGAGACAAAGATAGTTGTCCATATAATCCAGATTCAGTCTGGTGTCAGTGCTGAGGCTGTCTGCTTTGTGATTAGATGTTCATCATTTCAAACTTCTGACATGTCATGGTGGATTTCAGACACCTGCCACCAATTTGCTGGGAGGTTAATGTGGCATTGTGCAAGCAATTAAGGAAGCCTCTAGACTGTGTTGGTGACAATTTCTGAACACAAATGCAAAAGGAGCGGTTGGGATTAGTGCTTTATTCGACCTGCTGCTTACAAACAGGGAAGACTTGGAGGTGGATATGACCACGGGTAGTCACTGGGCTACAGAAATCACCAGTAAACGGTTCAGGAGTTGGAGGAAGGCTGAGAAGGTAACCTGCGAGCTTCCTCCTAATTTAAAGAATGGCTGTGTAGAGACCCTTAGGAACTGCAGTGTGGGGAAAAGAGCAGCCCAGGAGTTCACTGATTTCCTAAGAAAACATACTAAGAGCTCAGGAGTAAACCATCCTGTTGTACAGAAAGTTTGAGAATTATAGGCATCACCTTAATCCCTGGAAAGACTGGAGCACAACCTCTTACAATCCATTTTCACACATGTAAAGGTAATGGGTACTAGTTTGCAAATCATGCCTGACCAACCTGACTGCTTGCTTTCATGAAATGACTGACCTTGTGAATAAGGAGAGCAGTTAATGGTAATGTTCCTTGGCTGCAGTAGGACTTTTGACATCTTCCACCCCATTCACATTTGTAAGTTGAGGAAGTACGGTCTGGACAAGCGGACAGTTGGAGAGCTTGAAAATTGGCTAGGTCACAGTGCTGAAAGGCTGGTGGGCAGTGGCTTAAGAGCCCAGCTGGCAGCTGGGAACGCGGTACTCCAGGGTTCAGTATTGTTATTGACAGCTTGGGTGGTGAGACAAAATGTTATCTTCAGCACATCAGCACTTCAGCATTAGTACAGAACTAAAGGGGAGGGTGGTGCAGGTGACATGCCGAATGGTTAAGGGTGATCCTCAGCGTTAAGTTAGCAGAAAGCCCATGAAGTTCGTCAAGGAGAAGTGGGATTTTTTTTGCGCCTTGTGCAAGGTAACCCTGGGTGTGATTATGGATTAGGAACCAAGTGGCTGAGTTCCAGCTCTGCTGAAAAGGATGGGGTGGTGGCAGTGGGGTTTGCAGGATGGATGCCAGGTTGAGTAAGAGCCAACAGCGTCCTTTCACTATAAATGAGGTAATGCTGGGCTGCGTTAGAAGCAGCATAGGTAAGAGACTGAAGCAGTTGTTCTTCCCCCGGCCTGGCAGTGGTGAGGAAGATAGACTTGTGCAGCCTGGCGAAGAGGAATCTAATGGGTGGTCTAATAGCCCACCACATGCAGTTTGGAGGGAAGTTTCAAAGCCAGAGATGACAGCACTGTTACTGTGTAGCAGCAGATGGTATAACAAGAACTAATTAGCACAAGCTGTGACTTAGGATACTACTTAGAAATGACCATTAGAGGAAAGCTTAAGTATGAAGTCAGTGGAGCAAAGGAACAGATCAGCCAGAGAAGATGTGGACACTCCATCTTGGAGGTTTTCAGAACTTGGCTTGGTAGAGCCACGGCTGACTCATCTACTGTTGTCAAGTGGGAGGCTGGAACTGACGATCTCAGAATTGCCTATCTAACCAATGTTTCTATAGTGCTGTGTCTTGTATTTAGATCAAAACTGAAGAGAATGTTCATAGGAGGTGCTGACAGTGGTATGCGGTTCTTGATGCAAACACCGAAATATTACTGTTCATATTTTTGCTAGGAATCAAAGCCTTGTTGTAGTCAGTTGGGATCTAGCCAAGCAATGGAACCTAGGGAGCGCTGCCAAGTACGCCCTTCCTGTTCAGCTGAACTCTGTCTGAAGCTTCTTAAATACTGGACTAGCATTTAACTGGAGTTGGCTTAGAATATGGAGTCTATGTCACTAGAGGTGTTTTCAAGTAAGTTACAGGAATATGTTTCTAGGCTGGACTAAACAGAGTTGGTCCTTCTTTTGAGATAACTGATACATGAGGTCTCTGATCTATTATCTAAGCTGTACATTACCAGTGAAGTGGTTTGTAAACACGGGAAAATTCTGATTACAATACTCTTTCGGAAGAGTAACAGTTGTCATGGAAAACAGATGTTGGCTTTTTTCTAGCATCACCAGAAAAATAAGTTCTCCATGTTGAAGATGTACTAGCTACATGCTCTTAAGCAATATGTTTTCATCTTCCTTGTTAAGGTCTTTTTTCCTCATCATTAAGTAAACAGAATATAGACTGAAGACCTATAATCTGTTTTCTTTTGGGCCTCACTCCAAACATTAGAACCTTCATAGATATGGAAGTCAGTTTTTCATGGTGCAACATAAATCTGTAGATGAAGCTTGGTGTCTTATACATCAACCTCTCAAATCTATTTTTTAGTCCTTGCTCCACTATTTGGGATTTTTTATTTTTAGGGGTAAGTGTGTACTCCTCACTAACACTACTGACATAGAAAAAGACAGCAATACGGAATGTTCTCCAGCTGATGCTACATATTTGAACAGAACGGGAGAAAACGGAATTCTGTGTCTGTCATCCTCTCGCTTCTCCCCATTGTATTTACAAAAAACTTCAACAACGTTCCTTTCTATCCACTGATTTTGTTAGTTTTTCTTGATGAAATTATTAGCTATTTTTTTAAAAAAATACTAATATGCTCAGATATTGTATATGTTTAAATACAAACGTGGACTTTCAACTAAATAGAAACATCTTGCCTATTTGAAGTAAGAACTGTTTATATGTGGCTGAGTGTTTTGGTCTGGTTTGAGGGTATTTTTCATGGTGCATTTTGAAAGCAACACCATCTATAGCTTTTGGAAAATCTGTGATAAATTAGTGCTTGAATTGTGAATTGTCAGCCTGAATTTTGAGTTTTCTATCTAGTTAAGTCAGCCACATGTAATTATTTTGGGAAAAAATGTTGGCATGACCTTCAAATTGCTTTTTCTTACTGAGTGCAACACTCATTAACATTTATTGTCCTAATTGCATGTATTTCCTTTGGTTTCAACACTCTAAAGAAAAATGTAATCAGTGATTAATAAGGCAAGAGAACATTCTGTATGGTATTTTTGGAGAGTGAAGGGGGGTAGGCAAGAGGAGAGGGGATTTCCTTCCGAAGCAAGGCTAACTTCAGGAAAATACAGAACACTGTTAGCCTATTTAGGACGTAAATCTGCCTATATTGACAAGGTTTGCATGCTCATCTTTGAGTTGTCTTGGGTATGGTAATCTCTGTGCAGGGGGTGGGAGAGGAGGAGGGTGGAAGACTTTTTCTAAGGAGGATCAGGACATGAGTCATAACTCATTTAAGGCCCATCACTTCCTCGTTGGGGTGGGTGTGGGAGGGTATTCCCTAGACAGAACCTAAAAGCAACCTACATTGAAGGAGACAGCCAGTATCTACTGTAGCAGGGTCTGGGGGAAGGTGAGACAGAGAGTAAGAACACCCGTTTCTTTGATCGTCTTAGTCATCAGAGATTACCAGTGCAGCTGGGACCTCCACAGTATTTGTGGTAGGCATGCACAGCACTGCTTAAGTGCTTTTAATAACTCTCTCGAGGCTTCTCTGTCTCTCCATTGATTACCTAGGGACCCTACATTTCTGACTTAAAAGATACTTTATTTGGATGGTAAAATAAGCTCTGTGGATAGCTCTGAAGCTTTTTGCACTGCCTAACTAGGAAGAACAACCTTACAAATAAGAAGGCAAATGCTTGAGTGGAAAACAAATAAAAATTAAACTATTTTGCGTGTGGATACTCATAATTTTGTGGTGACAAAGTTGGGGTGGAAGGCATTTTCATAGATAGCAACAACTGAAGAGTTTGACTTTTACATTGTGGAAGACATGCTGTGATGAGTGCATGGAGTCTGTCTTGACAGTATCCCTGAACTCCAGTGTGTGGATGTGAAAATAAAGATACAGTTAGATAAAATATGTTTGCAGCATGACATATTACAGATTTTAATTTTTCCATTCCTGTTAATAAAAAATTATGCTCTGCCTCCACATACTTGATTTATCTGTGGGACACGTTCTTAATATTTAGAGTGATTGCATCTTTAGTAAGAGCCTGCCGTTATTCTCTTTCCTTCTGTCTCAGTACAACATGTTTTCGTTGGGTTTTCATCGCGTCCAGTAGATGAGGTTGAATATTGTAGTGTCAGCCAGTACAAAGGGCAGACCTGGTTTTGTGTATTGATCTGTGCGATGCCAAGAGCATGAGAGGCAGAAAATTCCATTGCTTGCAGTGACACTTTGGACCTGTGCCAGCATTTTTTTTTTCTCCTCTGTAATCTACTGCTGTGCCACTAATGTGGATTCTAATCATACCGGAGTTTAATGTTAATACTTGTTGATTTAAAATCAGTGCTGTTCTTAAATAGCCAGTGGGCTGTGTCATCATCAGCCCATGACACTTTTTTTCTGAATGACAAGTTCTGTAGTAAACATCGAAGTCTTGATGGTACTGTCTGTATGGTACAGTCTTGATATTTTAGAAGGAGGTTTGGAGGGAAGGTTTCATTTGTTTTCCTTTTGATTAGTTCCTAGAGAATTTGAAGTGTGGTTTCTGTCTGAGTCGCTGTTTAGAAGTGTTGCATCTTTCTTCAACATCTTCATAACGTCCTGGAGAAGGCAGCATAAGGGAAATCTTTGAGTTTACAGATGATACTGTGTTGGGTACTCTAAAGTTGCTCTCGTTGCAGGGAGATCCAGAAGGACCTCACAAAACTCCATGGGCAAATGCGAAACAGATAAGCTCTTATCTAGCTAAATGTAAGGTAATACATCAGCAGAGAAATAACCTAGCGCGTGCCCGTGGGATGCTGAACTGAGCACGGGCAGTTACCGCTCAAGGCAGACACTTTGGGTTCCCTGTGGTGCGATCATTAGTTCTGCGTGCAACAGTAGCATCGTTTTTCTGCTGTATACAGCCTTCTTATTTGTGCCCATGCGTGGAGTACTGTGTGCAGCTGTGGTTTCCCCATCTCAGGGATGTAGGAGAGGTCAATGAGGACTGGAAGCTGTCGTTGAAAATCATGGAACAACTGCCTTTTGATGAGAGACTGAAAGGGCTAAGGCTCTTGGGTCTGCAGGTGAGAAGGTTGACAGGGAGGAGTATGGTTGTTTACAAAGTTACGCAAGTAGTGGCCAAGGTGAATGTGTACCTTCACTCAGCAAATGCCGCACCATTAGAAACTGGGACCTTCAGGGAACGTTTGTAGGAGATAGAGATGGATGCAATGCTTCCGTATCTGGCTCTTGGAGATGTGCCAGAACTTTTTGTGGACAGACAGCAGCAGGCGATTCAAAAGGGTTTGGACAAGTTCCTGGAGAACACGTCCATGAAGTGATGCTAACAGGACTAGGCCTGGATGCGCCTTATAACATCCCTCACGCTTCTTTGGGCTCCACAGCTATCATCAGAGTAATGCACTCTGGAGAACAACTGGGCTTCAGTATTTTACCTAAATAACCTCTGCTGTCACTGGCACAGCCACAATTTGGGGCTGTATGGACTTTCTGCCTGATCTGTGTGTTTCTTCATGTCTGTTGCATGCAAGATGATTGTATAACCCAGGGAGAAAATAGGAAGGTTATTTCCTTCAAAATTCAGGGAGTGAAACAGGAATTATGCATCTGTGTAATTGCATATTTTGTTGTTAGAAGAATAGCATAAATTTATGAGATTGGTCAAAATGCCAAAAAAGATGTAGAACAAATAGTTTGGAAAGTGAGCAATTTAGAGGAAAGCACTATTAATATTTTTTTAAAAAAAAAATATCTTAGAGGACTGATTCGTGGAAGTGGAATGGCTTCTGTAAACTAGATGTTCTAACAGTTTCCAAGCCTCAGTTTCTTTCAGTTGTCTGTAAATGAAGACATTCAGGCTTTAAAAGAAATAATCCGTCTTGTTTCATGCAGGCTTTATTGCATCTCTACCCATTGTTTCCTGGGGAGAGCCAAGGCTCTTGACTTGCATTGAACTTAAATAGATTCTTCTTGGACCTTTTTTTTTTTTTTTTTTTTTTTTTTTTAACAGTTTATGAATGCAATATAGGTACGAATTGAATTGGGTTTAGTTTTATTATTTAAATCTTGGTGGTTTACCTAGTGGAAAGTGCATTAATATAGTGCTCATGAGAGCAACAGCCATATTAGTTTCAAGCATGCGTAAGAATAAGTGCTGTGGGTTGCGAACCACTCTTTGACAACAAACAAGCAAGAATCATGCTGCGGGTTACATGTGTACTATTTTCACTGTCCACAGTGGCCATTAGATATGTACAGCTAGAGGGGTACTTAAATTTCCTGCTTCTGCGTCTCTGTGAGTAGGGGCAATCAGTTGTGTAACAGGGGAGTTGTAGTTGAGTTACGCAGACAACTGGAGGTACAGCTAAAACCAAACCATTACTGGAGGAGGCACGGTTTGCAGTTTTGGGGCTCAGCTTTACCGAATAGAACCTTTGCTACAAAACCAATTTGAGGTTAACGTTCAAGGAAACTAAGCAAGATTGAAGAGCCTGTTGTTGCAGAGAAGGGCATCAATGTAGTGAAACTGTTCTTAGTCAATATTCCAATTAGTGTATATATGGCCATGTTTATACGATTCGTAAAACTGATATGTCTTTACTTGAGTCTGCATTGCGGAGAAAGTCAGAACAGGACCAGAATCATGGAATTTGTGGACAAATTTGTGACAGTGTATCAAAACCGATAAGAACTGGGAAGATATTTAAATAGCAAATCAAATAAAATTCGGGGGGGGGGGGGGTGTTAATGTTGGAGTTTTCTTTTTTAACTTTATTTTTATTGGCGTTTTCCCTTTCAGAATCTGCTGGTAGTAAGGTCCAAGTACGATAATGATTCCAAAACGATGTAAAGAATCTGTAATACAGAGAACTGCTATAATGAAAATACAATCCAAGAAGTGCTAGCTAATTGCAAATCAATAACTGTTTAGATACCTACTGTTTGATTTTTCTCTCCTTGATGCCTAAACAGACTGCTGTGCATAAATAAATATTTAAAGTATTTGTATCTAGGTCAGTGTATCTTTTTCACTAAAACCCCATATTGCATAATGAATAGCTTCTGTGAACCAAATAAAGCTTCGGCTTTTATCTTTGCATTAAATCAGAGGAAAAACTAGTAGCAGACGCAGGATTTAGAGTGATTTCCTCTATAAATATCATAGAACGGTTTGGGTTGGAAGGGGCCTTAAAAATCCTCTAGTTCCAACCCCCCATGCCATGAGCAGGGACACCTTCCACTAGACCAGGTTGCTCCAAGCCCCATCCAGCCTGGCCTTGACACTTCCAGGGATGGGGCAGCCACAGCTGCTCTGGGCAACCTGCTCCAATGTCTCACCACCCTCACAGTAAAGAATTTCTTCCTAATACCTAAATCTACCCTCGTACAGCTTAAAACCGTTCCCCCTTCTCCTACCACTACATGCCCTTGTCAAAAGTCCCTCTCCAGCTTTCCTGTAGGCCCCCTTCTAAGTATCGCTAAGCTGCTATAAGGTCTCCCAGAGCCTTCTCTTCTCCAGCAGACTTTCTTCAAATGTTATCGTCCAAATACCTAGACAAAAAGGTGATTTGAGTGCATAATTTAATTTATTTTATTTACATACCACATGTCAAGATTTGGCCAAGAAGAGGTCTCTTAACTCTTGGAGTTTAGCCTAGCAGAACACCAGTTTTATTCACAGTTCAGCAATATAAAATAAAATTGATAAAATGTTTCATTTGGGCAATCGATGCAGAGCAATATGACAGTGTATTGTGGAAAAGACTGTGTATAAATTCCTGAAAATCCTGGCTGGGAAGCCCTACTCTCTCCTCAGCTCATGTAGATAAAGAGAGTGCTGGGGTCTTTTCAAATCCAAATAGACGAACAAAACCTCATTCTTCATTGTGCAAAGACATTTGCATTCCTTTTCTGAGTGTCCTGGTCACAAAATACCAGTTTGAGTCAGTAGATGAAAATATGTAATAAAATATTGAAGACTATATTTTAATTTGGGCTATGAAAAATTTTGAACCAATAATTTCTTTTTGAGTTTTCCTCAGTAAAGATAGTATTAAGTAGAAGAGATATGTTGCATTTGAAGAATCCTTTGAAGAATCCTTTTAAAGATTGGATTAGTCTCTACTGTTTAAGACAAATCATTTTGTCTAAGGTTGCCTGGCACTTTTTAATCAAGTTAGCTGTTAATAAAAGGCATTTAACTTGTTACAGTTTCTCTAAAAGGTTAATAGCAGTCAAATATGAAAGATAATTGTTAGGGAAGCAATCACTGAACGAAGTTGCATCGTACATCTGCACGTTGCTGTGTAAAAGAAACTTTGCTAGAGATTTTCTCATTAATACATGGTGCATATTTAATTCTTCAAATGTCTTACCACTTTAAAGTGCTGGCTAAGTACAGTGAAAGTCTGACCTATTTACGTATATTTTATGTGAAGCTTTGAGTGTTTGAGTGGAGTGGACTTAATACAGATTTTTAACTATTTTCATTACATATATTGTGACCAGCTGGAATGCTGTATGTGCTTCCTTTCCTACTTATTTTCAAGTCTCATTGCAGACTTTCCTGGGCATTATGGTGTTGGTAGTCACTGAACAAACTGAAATCTAATTGTGAGACACACCTTTTCAGCCAGTGTTGAAACTCTCCAGACTCCTTATGTTTTCAAAGCCTCAGTGTAAGGAAGTGCCGTCTCAAAGTCTCAGGTTTGATTATTTTGGAAATTGCTTAAGTGTCTGTCCAATGGTTGATAAAAAAAAAAAAAAAAAAGTCAAAGATTTGTATAGTTTTCAGTTCTGTTTTTGAGAACTTTGAATTTTTTTTTATTCCATTGGATGAATTAATGTAATCTTGACTTTAAATTTTGTTTTGGTTTTAGTATTTTTATGATAACCATTTTTTACAAATCAATATATTACTAGTATAATTGATGAATTCAATTACTATAAATCATATCTTCTGCCACTTTAATCAGTCATACATATACAAATCTATGTTGAAATCACAGGTCTAGAACTTTATAAAAATATTTCAGAAAGCAAAAGCTCTCGAGATCTGTTGCATCAGTGTTTTGAGCTTCTAGGGTTGTATAGAGCTTGTAAGAAAATACTGAATGAGGTGTTGTATCTCATGGACTTATCGAGGGTAGTCAGGCACAGCTTCTGAGAACATTGATTTAATTGGATTTTCTCTTTTTTATCCAACTGAAGCCACTGTAGAGCATTTGACTGTTGACTGGCCTTGCTCTTCATTTGCATTGTTACTTGTTAACAATATTGGCGACAGGGAAAGTGATATGCTAATTGCTTGCTCTGTTCATCTATACCCCCTTTCCTAATTTCAGTATTGATATTATAGTAAAACTGCTGCTTCCCCCCCCCCCCCCCCCCCAAAAAAAAAAAAAACAAACAAAAAAAAAAACCTGAGAAAAAAAATACTAGCAGTTAGTAAGAATTTGTTTTAAAACAAATTAATTCAAACTGATTTTTTAGCTTTTTGCTGACGCTATGTTGCAGGAAAACTGAGTGATCGGCTTGGCCAATTGTCTGAAAGGCAATATTCTTGTGCTGTGTAGAGCAGAATCGATAAGAACAGGCTGTGAGCCCTGATGGTGCATTGTGAAAAGTTGTTTGAACACCTCCTGTGGGCTTTGGACATGTTAGCTTTTGTGAGTGTGCTTGCTGTGGACAAATTGAAAGTAGAAATGCTTTCAGGGGTTGCTGAGTTTGTCTTTTGACTTAGAATTAGCTGAAAGGATGTATACTGGTATTCCACAAGAGAAATAATTTCAAAAATAGGTGCTTTCCCCCCCCCCCCTCTTTTTTAACCATTAACAGATTTTGGCTCTCTGACATCCTTCCTCTGACATTTCACTTTGATTCTGCATTGTACATATTCTTAAAACATCTCTGAGTTTATTTGTCAAAACTAGCAATTTGTTGTTGTCTCTGTGTGTTGACTGGGAAAAGGAGTGAGTTGGGAAGAGGAAGATTTAGTAACTGAGTTTTTAAAGTTTGTCTTTTGCAGAGTTCAGCGGCAAATCTGCAGAATTTCAGCATCGCTCAGGCAGGGTCAGCCATCAGCACAGCCATTTGTGTGATGCATGATGGGGACCTTGCAGGGTGCGGAGAACATCAGAGAGTTTTTAAATACCATTTTATTGATCTCTTTATGAATCTGAATTAATCCTCTTTATAATGTATACGCAAGGAAGATAAAAGATTTTAAAACTGCAGCTAAATGGCATAGCCTTCTCTGAAATAGAGGAGTGACTACATTTTCTTTTGTTTTACAGCCGTCTGTGTCTTGCTGTGAAACAGGAGGGAGAAGGTTTATGAAAAGGTCCAGTAGAAGCCAGTCAGAAAGCATCACACATCCTGCCCTTTAATCAAATCTGTTTTTTCCCTCCTGTAGGAAGTGGAAGCCATTTACTTCTGTCGTGTTTTCGTTCTTGAGAAGTTTAGTCCTGTTGAAATCATGTCCAAAACTGTCTGCTGTCGTAGACTGGAGTTGAGCACTCTGTTTTCACCCTGACTTGGGAGTTGTTGATCCTTCTGCTTTTACATATTTAGCTGCTAATCTTGGCTCACAAGCTTGGGAAACTTCAGGAATCTCCGCAGGCTGTTTGGGTTCAGCACGCAGCACCTCCTTCATGCTGCAGACACCTTTAATCTCTTCCCAGTCTGTTCCTTTAGAGCAAGTCCGCCTGTGTAAAGATAAGAAGGGGAACAAATCCTGCAGGTCTTAGAGGCAGCAGCTCTGTCTGAAGCAAAACTCCTTTTTTTAGAGTCAGAGATAAGAGCAGCAAGGACAACGGCCTGAAAAACGCTGGTATTCGCATCTGCTACACCTACTGCCTGCTTGCTGCTTACTTGATTGACAACCAAAACTGAGCACTAGGACTTCTCAAGCCTTTGCTTTCTCTTTCAGCGTTGCAGCTGGATGCCATTAGCTACTTCCAGAATCCATTTTTTCAGCGTTGCATTATCACACCACTGGAAATCCACGCCCTTTATTCCATTTGGTATATGTTGACAGTTTTTTGCCTTGACTGCCAGGCAGTCGTCAGGGATGGCCCCTGCAGGTTACCTCACACGGGCATCCACAAATAACCTGTCAGCTCAGCAGGGTCCAGACTTGGTTACGTGTGGCAAAAAGTGGCTATATGGAAAAAATTACCATTACTGCAACACAGTGAAAAGACTTTGGATTTTGTGTGGCAGACAGAACAGCAAGTCCTAAGATCTGTGTACTATCCATTTAGTCATTAAATGCAGAGAAATTTATCTTGCTGTGGGCAGGTAAATGTAATTTCACATTGATGTTACTGTGAATTAAAAAGCTGCGGGGAAACTAACTGAACGTTAATAAAACAGTAATTTGGGGGAACTATCAGTCAGCTTGAGCACTTGTGAACGTCAAGAACAATAACTTGCAGCAGGTCAGTACTCCCCCGTACTCAGACTTGTCTTGTTTTCTCGGGCACAGGCTATCGGTCTTACTCTGTGTGTAGGGGAATGCAAAGGAGTGCCGTGGGCTTTAGTGCAGTACCTCTTGGCAGCATTAGCAGTACCTTTTTTACTTTAAGTTGCTCTTGCGCAGATTTTTTGCCAGTGTACCATTTTTCTTTTGCACCAAAATACACAGATATGTTACAGCCTTTTTCTAAAAATGTTATTATATGAATAGGAATCATGAAGCATGCAGTTTTTTCCAACCTGTTAAAATATGGAAACATTAATTCACTCGGATATATTTCTGTTCTGTGATGTTTAGGCACACAAATTAAACAACAGTTTGGCAAGCAAGATACCATGCTGTTGATCCAAACAGTGATTTTTAACTCTGATAACCTTACAGTCTTTCTTAAATGAGCAAATAATCTGAAAAGCGTAGACTTCATGCATATTCAAGACAGAGAGAAGCACGACCTGCTTGAAGATGAATGCTGAATCTGATTTAGCCTCATGTGGTGGCCTGACTGCTGCAAAGTTGATTTTTCAAAGGTTTGTAACTTGGGTAGAGTTCAGCTGATTTTCACAAACAGGGCCTGGCTAAACTTCAGATTCTCATTTCAAAGCAAGGTGGTGGAGGAGCTCGTTGACGAGATGGTCACCATTTTTCTTACTACGGATTGTGGTGGGCTGACCCTGGCTGGATGCAGGTGCCCACCAAAATCACTCTGTCGCTCCCTCCGCAGCTGCACAGGGGACAGAAGATACAAGGAAAGGCTCCTGGGCTCAGATAAGGGCAGGGAGAGATCACTCACCAGTTACTGTTCATGGGCAAAACAGACTCGACTCGGGGAAATTAGTTTAACTTATTAGCAATCAAGTCAGGGTAGGATAATAAGAGATAACCCCAAACCTTCCCGGGCTCGCCCGAGCGATGCAGGGGCCGGGGCTGGGGTCAGTCCCTCACACGCTGCCCCTGCTGCCCCTTCCCCCTCAGGGGGGCTCCTCACACCCCGCCCGGCTCCAGCCCGGGGTCCCCCCGCGGGGCGCAGCCCCTCAGGCACAGCCGGCTCCAGCCGGGGTCCCCCGCGGGGCCACCAGCCCGGCCAGCAAACCTGCCCCAGCCCGGGCTCCTCTCCCCGCGGGGCCACAGGCCCTGCCAGGACCCTGCCCCAGCACGGGCTGCCCACGGGGTCACAGCCCCCTTCGGGCACCCCCTGCTCCAGCACCTGGAGCTCCTGCTCCCCCCACTTCTGCACTGACCTGGGTGTCTGCAGGGTTGTTCCTCTCACGTGTTCTCACTCCCTCTGGCCACACTTGCCATTGCACAGGGGTTTTTTCCCCTTCTTCAGTACGTTATCCCAGCGGTGCTACCATCACTGATGGGCTCGGCCTTGGCCAGCAACAGGTCCATCTTGGAGCCGGCTGCCATGGGCTCCTTGGCACATGGGGGAAGCTTCTAGCAGCTTCTCACAGAAGCCACCCCTGGCACCCCCCGCTACCAAAACCTTGCCATGCAAACCCCATACGTGGATGAAGCAGGGTATTGTCTTCCCCAGCCTCTTCGTAAGCAATGGAGTGTTCTGGTTGAAACTGTTAAAGCAGCAATTTGGATTGGAAAGCTCCAGCCTGCCCTTTAGACGTCAACACTTAGATAAGCAACTGAAAACATCTTCGAGCAGGAATTGTCGAGCAGCTGGCATATTGGGGGGGGTCGCCACTCCACTATTAATAAGGAAGTTTGTAGTAGAAGTGATTGCCCTTTTCAGAGTGAGGAAAAAATAAAGGCAACTTCAAGCATTAATAAATAAAAACATTTCTGCATGAATAGCTTGATGTCTAACAGTGGCGGGTGTATTTTAGTAGGTTGTTTTTATATAACACCATTGGGGGGAAAAAAGATGATGAGCTTCCACATTTTATTTTTTTTTTAACAGTAAGTAGCTTCTTATTCACCTAAGCGTAGTCATTCGTAGCTACTGAGTTTTTCTGAAGAAGCTTTTAAAATCCAAGTAATCATCTTTGCAAAGAGAAAGGGCACAAGTGACACAGCTGTCTTATTCACACTCTTGCTCAGTGGGGAATTCTCCTGCTGAATTAACTAGCCCTCAAAGGGGGAGTCACTGTCTTTGCCGAGGTTTTACAAGTTTTGGAGGCCAGGTATATGGCATTCAGGGGAAACATCAGTTTCTTTGGTCAGGACTTCTAATGTATTTTATGCTGAAAACAGGCCTCTGGCGTCTGTAGAGTCTTCTGTAGTGATGTCCCCTGCTGCTAAAATATGGATTATTTGGTTATGTCAGGTTTAAGCGACATGAGGAGCATCTGTAGTGTTGGTGCAGTCAGTAAATAGCTATGGTGTATAATTATTACCATTGCAGAAAGCTGAAATGTTTGTATTAAATGGAATTTATGTGTACCCTCTTTTAAAATAATCTCTAAGGCTTTAACTTTTTTTTAAAAAAACATGCCTTCATATTTAAGGGTGGGAAGTACTAGGTGATGCCATGTAAGTGCCAATTATTCTTCAAAAGAAAAAAAAAACAAACCCCTTTTGCTTGAATTCTAAGTGGTTACCAATTAGTGATCTGTTTTAACAAAATTTTAGTTACAATACTGAGAAGAATCTGAGTTGTTATTCTGGAACATTACATTTATATTAATTTCTGTGCGTAGTGTCGTATGCTTTTCTAGTTTTTATTTAACAGTTTAAAAATTAGCGCAGTGGTTGTCATAACTGTGTATTCCACAGATACCCTGGGTACGGGTTTGATCCACAAATAAGAAAAGGGTACACTTGCCGTTAACCCTCGTCACCATTTCCCACCTGTACGGTGGGTTGTATCAAGTGTTTTCCCGATGTAAAAAAGTGGACAGAACTCACAGATTCCAAATACCACCTATATTTTCAGAATCGGCGTAGTCTTACTGTTGTCGCTTCAGATATAAAGTATGATTGATTAGGCATTCATAACCACTGACTGCTTTGGTTGCAAAGTTGTTTTTCTTGCATTTTGTTGAATGTAGAATAAAACCAAGTAGAATGACCTTGCATGGAACGTGGTATCAAAGTTACTGTTTTTCTCATTGCCACTTCATTTTGCATGCTGCAAAAATGCTAACATCAACAACTTCTTATTAGGACAGCTGTGAATGACCTACAGTCATTCTCACTCTGTCACTTTTATCTAAGTAAAGCAGTACTCTTCAGTTTTTCACCTCTTCAGCTTCTTTTCATACCTTACAAAACATCATTGCATACATACATCAACAAAATCATTAAATCTACAAGTCTTTCAGGCAGAAGACTGAAGTTTAAAAATAAGTAAGTAGGGAAATTAGCACATTTTTAAGCACTTGAGTGCAATCAGATAATGGGAAGTAATGCATACTTAAGGAAAAAATGCAACACCAGGTTACACCTTCAGTAATTGAATTATTATTTTGTGCATTTTTTAAATGGAAAAATAACTAAATATCAGTCTTTAAACAAAAGCTTTTGCCTCTTCAAATGAATTAATAATAGAGGCAGTCATTTAAGTTGTGCCTTGACACAGGAAAAAGTTCTACCTTCGTTCAGCTCTCCCACACCTTCCTTTTTGCAGAAATCAAAATTCAGTCATCAAAATTACCTTCAAGCACGTATTTTACAAGCATGTATTTTTCCAGCAATTGCCTGTCATTGGATATGTTACTAAAGTAACGTCAACCTTCTCTTAGCCCAAAAAGGAAAACAAAATTCTTTTTCATGTTAGGCTGACATTCGTACTGATTAAACAAAAATAATTGCAAAAATTATGTGGTTGTAATACAAAGGAAAATAGAAATTAGAAATATTCTTGGTGACAAGTTCAATAAGCAGTCTCTTGTTCTGTTAAGAAATGAAAGAATACAAATTTGGGAACTTACTTGAAATACTGTTGTTGTATTCTGAAAACCTAAAATACTTGCTTTCATTGAGAACACTGTTCCCATTTATGCTCCCAGTCAAACTAGCAGCAGTTTTACAGACACGCTTGGTGGGAGGACTTTTCCAGTCTGGAACATGACCCATCTTTTACTCTCTAGCTTAAACTTGAGCCTCCTTTGGGGACACCATCAGCTTCTGTTCTCTTGCTTTCTGGTAGTCTGGATCAGTTCCTGCAAGGAACTTGTGAGACGCCAGATTGCACAGGTGACAGATTGCATGTTCTGTCGTTGCTTCCGTACTGGTGGTGGAAAACTCTTCATCCTGTTTCTAAATGTGGTCAGATTTGCATTAAGCATAATGCTGCAATTGACCTGTAAGCACTGGATAGTGTCTTTTTAATTATCCCTTTTTGTAAGTTGGACTTTGAAAGAAAAAAATGCCCAGTTTTCAGAAATGCTTTAGTTCAATAAGATTTAACAAATTTAGTTAAGGAGCATTGCAAAAGAGATGGTTTATGTATTTGGCCTGATGCACTAAATAGCAGTTTTACTTAAAAACCTTAGTTTTATGTAATGAATCATTTACCAAACTAATCGTGCGTTCTGTAACTGAAGATCTCATTTAATTAGAGAACTAGTTTTTGCCAGTTTACATCCCTAATCAATTTAAGGCTTTTTTAGTGACGAGTAATTCAGGTATCCTTAAACCTTGGCTGCATACTAAATGCACTGGAGTTGTATCAGCATGTTGCATCGTGTCTGTGGTTAGCCCTAGGGGCAGAGAGAGCCCTCCACTGGGACTCTGTCCTTGCTTGGCATTTTTCCAGGTAAGAAGGCAGGTTGTGCTTGATCTCTTCCAGAAACATCCATCTTCTTCCTCTTAACTGGCTGTGCAGGTCAGGGCACTGAGGTGAAGCCCTGCTTCTGCAAACTCCCCACCGCTCCCTTAATAAGTAAACAGGTGGGAAATGAGTTGGGGAGTCTCCTTTCTGTTGAGACCTGGCTGCTCTGTTGAGATGAAGAGATGCATCCTTCCCCTTTACCTCCCTGATGGAAGTCAGATGCTTAGCCATCACTGTTCCCTAAGTATGAAGATACTGGAAGCTCAAAAACTGGATATGCCTTGATGCGAGTAGTTGGCCAATATTTGGGGAAAAGAGCTATGCAAATGAGATAATACCACACTTGGAAGGCACAGCCACACAGCTTTCCTTCACTATACCTGTGTATTCCTATATAGGAACTCGTGGCACCAAAAAGCAGATTTCCTTGCAAACATTTTCTAAGCTAGTCTGCCAGTCCAGTTTTCTGCTTCATGAAAAAATGTTTTCAGCTGCTATTTTCATAAGGAAATAATACTACTTCTGTTTTGCTTAAGTATTAAAAATTCAAGGGAATGCTGGCTACCCTTCAGGGACCCTGACTGCCATGGGTAACTGGTGGCCCAAACATTCTTTTCATCTTGGTAAGACTCAAAGCCATGTATTTACTTAGTGTTTCACTGGTTTTAAGATGAAAAGGGTGAAATTAATTTCGCTTTGTTTTTTACTGCATTACTTGCTATAAAGTTAAAATATAATGCACGTTTCTCACAGTTAACTTTTTGTTCCCTGTCCAAGTTGGATAATGGAGATGAGCAAGCAGCCCAGATCAGACGTGAACTAGATGGACGACTGCAATTGGCAGAACAAATGGCAAGGGTAAGTGTCTGCTTTCACATACCAAAAGCATATCTTTATATGAGATTGAGTGGGATGATACTTAGTGCATGTTTCCAGTCTCTGTTTTTAAAATTAAGCAGAAGATCATTTCAACACAGTCAGGCAGATGCAATTCTTTCTGCTCTGAGTATCTGTATCGACAGGGGTAGGGAGAAAGCATAACTTGGTTTTGGAAAATCATATGCTGTGTGATCCTATGTTTCCTTCATCAGCAAGAACAGTGGTGAAGTAAAGGGTATGTTATTTTCACATTTGGGTTTATGTATTTTGGAACTAAAATGTCATCTTTTATATGCACAAGTGCTTTGTGCTTTGCTTAGGGTATAACCATAACGTTTATGTCTTACTACAGGTTATACATGATATACTTTTCAAGTATATATAATATATTTTACTTTTACAGATTTAAGTTCATAATGGTTATATTAGTATTGCAGATAACAAACCATGAGTGAATCTTGTAGGTCAAAGTAGTGATGATTGGGTAAATTAAAATTTTTTTTGTACATTTTTGAAAGTCAAGCCTATTTTTCTCTCCTACAGCTTGCATTTTATTTGAGTGGACAGGATTATGCCCTTCTATATTAAACATCACAGGTGGTGTTGGCATTGTCCCTGGCCATATCTTACTAAATTTTGGGGAAAGACTCCTTTGTCACAGAAGGGCAATCTCAAGTCTCTTCAGTCTTCTGTGAAGCCTGGGCTTACAATCAAATTTTTCCAATAACCCTGTGTTTGCTCTATTGTCCTCTTGCTTTTAGCTCCAAAAGTTACAAAATATTGGAAGGATGTATGTTATGCTCTGTGTGCAGAAAAAAATTGTAGTATATTAATATAATGTCAATTGTAAAGCAGTTAAGATTTGCTTGTTTCTTTACAAGGAAAAAATTATCATTTACGACTATGAAGTTCATAAATAACAACCTGGAGGTCTAATCTTCCTCAAAAGTAAAATGCTGTCCATAATAGTTTCAAATTAATTTTAAATAAAGTGAAAATTATGAGCACTATTTAAACCATATAAATCTTGTTCATTCTGTCTCTGATGTACATACACTGCACAGCTATAGATTCTTTAAAGAAAAATTTATTAATCCATTTTTTTACCCAAACCTTTACTTGAAAATTTTCGTGGTTGCCACAGTGTCAACTGCACAGTTTTGCACAGAATAAGGAACTCCATGTCCTGCATGGTACATCCAAGTCACAAATCAGAGTTTTCATATATCTCTTTTAAACTACTTAAGATGCAGGGGGGTTTGTGGTGGACTTTGACAGCTAGTCCTAATTCTAGGGTCTGTGAGAATGATTAAGGTCATTTAAGTCAAGCAATCAAATGCTACAAAATATGAACTTTATTCTTGGAGATCAAAACCAAGCTCCTCAAAAACCTTTTAGATCCTAGATTATGTTTTCTAGTATCTTTGTGGGTAAAGAATAGGGTACTCAGTATTCAATAGTGGGAGAAACTGCATAAAAGTGGCTCTGTACATGTTCATATATATGCATTATGTATGTTTACATGTTCCCTCTTTGTTATAAAGACAGTAATTAAAAAATATTATCAAACTCCAACAGAGAAAAAAAGTTATTTTTAAGTTCTAACAGATATGTTTAAAATAATCCCATGTGTAGTAATTCAGTGTTACTTTCAAAATGAATAGCCTATTATTAAAAATGGAAGTAAACAATGGCAGGAATGTCATGTCATGGTTGTAGTTTAACAGCTTTGTGTTAGAAGCATGGATATGATTGACTTCCTATTGGAAGCGTGGGAAATGATTGAAGTAACAAATTTGTTAGTGTATAGTTTGTTTCATCATTTTATGAAACATTTGAAGGTAACATCAAAAGTATATTATCAATTGATACACTTAAAACGCGTGTATTAGAAATATATGTACATATACAACCTGGGTTTACAGTTGAATGATTCTAGGGGGCAGGAGGTTCCATTTTTACAAATGCCTTCCCATTACTCTTTTGAAGATATAAAAAGAGACAGTGGAATTAAGACTTTTCTTTTTATTCAATATCTCTTAACTGAGAGCAAATCATTGAATTAACACGATGTATTATGTGGGATGATATTTTTTTTTTCTCCCTAACTTTTAAAATATATCTTCCAAGGAAAGAAAATTCCCAAAATTTGTAACAAGAGAAATGGAGAGCATGTACATAGAAGAGTTGCGGTCTTCAGTGAATTTGCTGATGGCAAATCTGGAAAGCCTTCCAGTGTCTAAAGGTGGGCCGGAATTTAAACTGCAGAAGTTAAAGCGATCACAGAATTCTGCATTCTTGGACATAGGAGATGAAAATGAGGTTCAGCTGTCGAAGTCTGATGTGGTCCTCTCCTTCACATTAGAGGTAATCAGATATTTCACAGAAAACCTAACAGTTTGAATTACTAGAACATCTGTCTTGATACTCACTTGTTATTAGTCCTTCCTTTATAATTTGAAAATTTATGTTAGAGAAGTAAATTATTCTTTGTTCCTTTGGTAATTAGGGGTTAGAATGCAGCTATATGATGCATTTTCCTCTTGCACTGGTAGTTGCATTTGGACCCACACAGCAATGTGGCCAGTTGAATCTCCCACACAAATGTAACTTTAAATGAATACCAGTACATTAAATGCCCAAGTGTATTTTTGAACGTAATAATGAAACACTGTTGTTATCAGGAACTCATTAATAGAATTTTACAAACAAATTGTGTTTTCTCACTGAAAACATTTAGAGAAAAACAAAACCAAACCAAAAATTTACTGGTGGTCATAGCAAGAGTTTTTAAATTTCTGCATTTTCCTCAAGAAACTAGCTCGTGTTCACTGAGATTATGCAGCAAGTCTGGTGTACAGGTGTGGAGTCTTAAACCATATAGAGCTCAACTGACCTCAAGAGGAAACCACAAACAGTGCTAGTTACTTAAACATAGCTGGTGACAGCATCATAACTCAGGTCCAGTTCCGAAAATGTTTGTATCAGGGAATGCTGATGTCTCTTTCAGTAATAGAATCAAAACATTTCCAGAGTGTGTATTGTGTATTTGTTGATCAGAAGGTGCCACGCTTGTGCTGTGCACTTGAAATGGCTTTAGTTTATTTAAGACAACAGCTAATGTTACAGAATAAATATTTCAACTGTTAAATGACTTAAAAAAGCTTTGTCTTTTAAACAATGCTTTTTCTTAAGGGAGACAGGCATCTGCTTTTTTCATGTAATGTTGAAAATTCAGATCAATTTTTGTCTCCCATGTCATCAATATACACATAGAATTTAAAAAAATGTCAAAAATGGACAGATGAAAAAGTTTAAATCCTTTGTATAACAGAGAAATTACTTATACCTCTGTATGCAATTTTATTATAGGAGCTAATAATGTGAAAGCCCAACATCAGATTTCGTAGGAAGATCCATCATTCTATACGCCAAAAAGTATGAGTTCATCAAGCATGTAAAGCTGGAGTGCAGGCCTTAGTACCGAAGTGCAGGAAATGATATTTTTATAACTCTTGTGCTGAATCCTGTATGTCTCCATCACATGTGCTGTGTCTGCCTCAAGTGGTATACCAGCCCTGGAATGGCCCATAAACAGCAATACCAAAAAGCAGTTGTGAAGCACCCAAAAAGTACCTAAAAATTTTTTGTTGATAATGTTTTCTGTCTTCAAGAAAGTTTGCTTGGTGAGGGATGTAAGAAGAAAAGCTTTCGCTGTGCCTCTAGAGAGAAATACTAAGTGTGTACTAAATATCATGTGATATTTGGGGGAAAAACAGATTAAGATGGAAACAATGATGAAATGAAAAATGACAGGAGATACAATCTGCAGTGGATTTGGAAAATTTTGCTTTGTTTACAGCCCTTCCCCTCTCATACCAGAAATGTAGACTATACGATTTGGTGAACTGTGCTTTTTTTTTTCCACCCCTGTCCCGCCCATCACTGATGAAGAAAACATAAAATGTTCTGCAAGGTTGGTAACGTAGCGTTCATCCTTTGCAAAGCACAGAATTAAAGTCTTACTCTATATGTAGCAGTTTTTACAAGGGCAAATTTTCATTTTAAACATGACATTACCCACATAAGTTGAGTTTCTTGCTGGACAAGTATGTGCCTATCTTACTCTTGGGAAGCTAAATCTCAGAGGACACAAGTGCAAAAGGAAACAGCTGAACTGATAACTCATTTAGACTGAAACGTGGACCACCTGCTTTCGTTCTGTGCAGATGTGAAATAATAAAAGCTGATTGCATTTCCTTGGAGATAGAATACTTGATTTTTGGAACATGTGAGGTCATGTGTGCACAATTCCGTATTTCTTGAACATGTGACATATCCAGGTCATGTCTTGTGTGGTGTGACTTAACTAAGTTGTAGAGTAACCAGCAAAATCCCAGCTGAGGGTCGCTGCACAGGCACATGACATCTACAATATGTCTAAACGTTAGGACAGAGTATAAGAACTCAATCGTAATTTCTTGGTAGGGGGGAATGTGGCTGGAGTTTGTGCTGGCACTGCATGTTATTAAGACAGAACAGGAAAAGTTGTTAGTAACATTTACAATGTACTGGAGGGAGTGGACCTTGCTGGCTAAGGTCAGAGACCCCCTTGCACATTACTGCAAGCAACAGTGACTGGTTTTGCAAGTTAGATGTTTCCTAACCGTAGCCTGTTGCAGAAATTTCTAAAATAAATAAATAAAATATCAAAGGAGTAGGAGAGTCTTAATCACTTATGATGTTCAGCTGTTGGACAGCTTCAGAAATAGACGAGCAATATTTAGGAAGCTGTTTATCAGCTAATGAGCTAGTAAGTCAGCTAGTGGCAGTTTCCTTCCCCACTAAATGCAACTTTTTTCCATTGCTGGAATCCAGATTTGCTACCAAAGACAAATATACTGTGCAATAAAATTGGAAACTCAAGGAAAAGAAGTAACATGAGAATGAATAAACATGAAGGCTGCATTCAACAAGGACATAGGTTTCACATGTGGGAAGACTGTATAGGCAGTATTAGCTGGAAGGATCTCTAATGCAGTCTCTCAGTGATCATTGATCATTATAATAACTGCTTGAATTCCTGGACCACAAAAGATGGGGGAAACAGATGATTATGTCATCCTCCCTGAACTGCTGTTGTTATTTATAAAGCATAATAGGCAGTGTTGATAATTTATGTGTAATGTTAAAATGTTTTAAACTATCAATGACTGTCATCTCACTGTAATATTACCAAACTAGCAATTTTACGAGATATCTATTACTAAGATTCTGGGAGTTTTAAAGTACAAAGGATTTTATAACTAGGGGTAAAGTCTGGCTTAACATACTTGAATTGAAACAAACAGGCAAATATGCAAAAAGTTTATTAGTGAAATATTTTAGTAGTTCCTTGCTGACTTAAGAAACCAATTGCCTCTAATAAGAATAAAAGTAGTCATTACTTTTGTCACCTTTAAAACAAACAAATACTGGTTTTCATGTGTAGTTTAGCTGAGGACAGCTTCTCTGCTATTTAAACTAACTGTGTTTTTCCCAGTTTCTTCTCATAGGCCCAAATGGGTCTGGAAAGAAAAGCAGCTTTTCCAAAGCAAGCAGGGAAACCTGACTTTCTTCTCAAATCTTCTCTGAATTAGAAACATCTGAAGTGTAAAAATTCCAATAATTTCACACTGTGACAAACTGTAAGTCTTATAAAAGGCAGAGAGCATTTGAAGTAGGGCTGCATTTGGCTCGTATGAGCTATAACTGAATAGTTTAGAGGAAAAAATACGGGATCTGCCAAGCTCAGAATTTCCCTGGTAAGGATGTTTCTCAGGGTGCAGATGGTAGAGGTGGCTTTTTCCCTTTCTCTTCCCCCCTGTCCCCATATGCATGCTGAACCTGACTGCAAGTACTGAGCCAGGAGAAGGGAAAGAGGTAGGTAGTGGGGAAAAAAAAAATACAGCAGCTGATAGCGATGCTCCGACCTGCCTCATGCTCAT
The DNA here is from genome assembly GCF_017639655.2 of Falco naumanni. Taxonomy (NCBI): domain Eukaryota; kingdom Metazoa; phylum Chordata; class Aves; order Falconiformes; family Falconidae; genus Falco; species Falco naumanni. The sequence continues at coordinate 83,298,580 of NC_054058.1, read as the reverse complement.
CACACCACCAAATCGCTTCTGAGATTCAGGGGTTGCAACGTCCAGTGCCACAGCACCATGATTAACCTCTCAAGATGTGATCAGTGTACTTACTCGTCTTGTTTACATCCAACTTGGTAACCTATTCATTCTATAAATACATATTTACATGATAGTTTAAAAGATACATTTCCTCATGTATTAAGATTTAGAATTATATTTAGACATTAGTCTCAAATTCAACTACTAGCATTTAAATTATGATTGGAGTGAGGTGTTGGTTGTTGTCCAAGTAGAAACAGCAAAAATTTCAATTCCTACTATATGTTGTTGAAAGTGGAAAAAGAAAGCAAAATTAAAACTCTTCACCAGCTGTGAAGATTTGAGTGAGTGGGGTTTGGGGGTATTATTTATTATATTTTTTTTTTTACCTGTGTGGAGCTTAGTACTGCAATAGCTGTGCTACGTAATGTTTTCTGAAGGATAAACTATTTGCTTTCTTTTCATCAGATTGTTATAATGGAGGTACAAGGTTTGAAGTCAGTCGCTCCCAATCGAATAGTCTACTGCACCATGGAAGTGGAAGGGGGCGAGAAGCTTCAGACGGACCAAGCAGAAGCTTCCAGGCCACAGTAAGTCACTCTGTTAATGCTGTATCCAGCATCTCTTTCCTTCATACCATGGGAGAACCTACCTATCTTTACAGTTTTTACAATTAAGTTAGCACTAGGTTATATGAAGATTTGTCCTGGGTAGTTATCTTAAATTGTTTCTGGAAAATGAAAATACAAATAATAGCTATTTATGGTGAAGTAAAGTACAAAGTGTGAGTGCTGTCCAAATGAATGTCATTGAATGTATGTGTGAGGAAAAGAGCTAGAGACTGCATCCTCTGAAAATACCAGCCTCTCGATGGACGATAGCCTGAGGTGGTTTTATGTATCCTAGGTTAATGTGCAGGTGGCCTTGTGGAGTGTAACTTGTCCAATTGGTGGAAAATCAATACTCAGTAATCAATCTTGAAAAAGCTTACTCACCTGCTGAGCCTATTTCATTTTAAATTATAGGATCCACTTCTTTCAATTAATTTTTGAGAGAGGCAGTCTGCAAACTGACTTGGAGGGAATAACTCTTGTCATCTGTAGTTGAACTAGTCAGAGTGACAGAGAAGAAGAAAATTAAGTGTGGGGGTTTTGGTTGATTTGTTTGACCTACACGCTGAATTCACACTTTTCTCTCTGTTAAAATATCATTTGGAATCTTTTGTAGATAACTTTCCAGACAGCGTGCTGGGGTTTCACTAGCACCATAGTGTGCCTTGGGAAAGACAATTTAAAAATTGCAGTTGCTACAGTCTCTGAGAAAACATCTTCAACAGAGTTGGGACGGTAGTTTGTATTCCATTCAGACCACAAGTACAGATTTCTGTTAGGCAAAATTATAAGCACAGAGTTTTATCTGTCCCTTCTGGGGTTGGGAGGAGGAGGAGGAGATCTAATTTGGTAGACTTTCTCCTAGTTGCAGCAAATTTCATTGGCAAGTAAGCCAGCAGCCTGCTCCAGTAACATATTCAAACAGCTTTGCAGAAATCTGAATATGTGGGACAAGATGTCGAATTCACTTGCCGCAGTCCCTGGCTGTGTTCCTTCTCTGGGACACAGGAATGCTCAGTCTTGTCATTTACACGTAGTACGCAAGGAACTTCTAAAACCAACAGCAGCGCAAAAGACATACAGATGTGTGCGTTGAAGCAAGGTCATAAGTGTGTGTGCAACATCCCCTGCTCATTTGTGGACCTGTCGGGGCATTCTCTGGTGGCTTGGAGTCCCATGAGACTCACAAGGTTTTCTCATGGAGGGCACATCTCCAAGCTGTGCTTTGTCTTCATGCTCAGGGTTGCTCTCAGGCTGTGCCCTGCAATGAGTGCCTACAACCTTTGCCTGCTGTCACAGTCAAGGTTCCTGTTTCTTCTGATGGTGTGTCTCTCTTTTTCCTCACCCTTGAACCTGTTAGCTTGTGTTTTAAAGACTCAGTTAACCTCTGATGTCATCGGTATGGGTCTTCAGATCTCCCTGAATCACATAGAATACACCAATTCTTGAGTTTCGGGCACAGTTATTCTCTTTCCAGAATTCAGTCTGTAGATGTTAAGGGGTTTGTTTCTTTCTAGTACTTCCAGATATGGTGAACAAAACATGGTAGGGATGGGTCATGGTCAGTTCATGGTTTACTTATCACATACTGAGGGCTGCAAGTTAAGGTAAGGGTCGTAAAACCAGTCAGAAGGTATACGTTGTGTGCATACATCTGATAATAACAGATTAATTGATTTTCCTACCTGACAAAGTAGAAACTTTGTGAAAAGGAAGTTTCAGAATAGATGGAGTCAATATGAGAGCAACTGGAGTGTTTCTAGGAAAAGGGCTGATGCTAGGACCTGCTTTGATCTTGTAAACAATGTAGTGGGTTTCAGGCTCCATAGGTAGGAGTTGATTGAATATGGGAGAAAGACAGGTTACGGGCTATTCCGTGTATGTTGTATGAAACAGATTTATATGGATTTGTATGGAAAAAAAGTATGCATCTTTAGGAAGTGGATCATTGAGAGATGCCCTGAACCATACACTAGAAGGACAGGAATGGGAGTTACTGGTGCGGTTTACCTGCTGTCCTGCAAAACAGTGTCCCTTGAAAGGGCGCAGCTGATGGAGGTCTAAAATCTGTCTGGTTCTTGTGCTCTTCTGAGTTGTACTGCTTTCCATTTCTGGTAAGAGTAAGTATGAGACACTGGCATAGAGCATGATTATGAGCATATAGGGACATGTCGTTTGTGAGCATATACAGAGATGTAGTTTGAGGCAATGAAGGAGGATATTAAATTAGACAAGCATGAAATTGGCAAATTATGGGCAAACAGTAAAGAAGATGGAGGAAGCTGCCTATGGAATGGGAGATCCTTTACTCCACAATTCAATTCTTCTGTTAGGGCCAAATCAGGTTTTCTTGACAGTAGCAATATTGCTTTGTTTTGATTGGTGGCAGAAGGAACTAAGAGGGCTTGGCAGGGTTTAATTAGAAAACTAGACTGGTGGAAGAGAGCCTAGGAAGTAGTTACAGGTGGGGAGGAGTCAGAAGGCTTAAGGTGTCTCTCTTTCTTCACCCCAGCCTGTGTCCAGTCCCTCTGAGATCTTTCTTACTTTCATGACCAACACACCCCTTGCCCCACACAGTCATCCATCTCCTCTTGCCCCCCCCCTTCTTCTTCCAGCACTCGTCAATCACTGTTCTCTGATAAGGACCTGCTGGGATGATGGGGAGGGAGGGTCAGTCACTGGGTGAAGGGTTGGATGTTCTCCTGCAAAGAGGAGATATGGGAAGAGGTGGAAACAGAAGTGACTTTCTGCTCCTGTTGATGAAGAGAGATGCCTCCTTTCCCCCTCCATCGTTGGCAGCAATGGGCAAAGTCATCTAAGTATAGACCAATGACCAGCTGGGCAAGCACAGCCAGTCCACCTCTTGTGTGATACAGGAGAAGAAAGCTGTTGGCTGCCCTAGGCTACTGACTACTTTGCCTGCTGCTGGAGCTGGCTCCTTACTGGAATAATCTTCAGTACTGTCATTCTGATATGAAGGAAAATAATCAGTGAAGCTGGAGGAGAAAACACAAAACTCATTGCAAAAAAAAGAAAAAAAAATCAAGAACTGTAGTTCAGTCCAACTCTTCAAATCACTAGCAGTAACATATTTGCACTGACAATCCCAGATAAATGAGAACATAACTTCAGGTTTTACATAGGACGTGCAGCTAGAAAAGTGTAGCAAAGCTCTCATACTAAGCGTAGAATGAGACAGTGATGAAAAGTGAATGATTACCACCAGCCTGCTGTGGGAGACTGCTGGCAAGAGCTCCAAATCATGCGCTTGTCACACACATTTTCTGTAGTTGGTTTATCGTTTTGAACTGGTAGCTGCATTTGTGAGAAGGAGCAGTATAAAGAATTATTTATGCCTATTTTTTGCATCTGTGAAACATCACTGTGTGCAGTGCAATGCTGCTACTCAGAAGTTTCAAAAGCTTTGACAGTGAAAGCGAGGAAACAAGATACTCGGGCAAATGCTTCAGAATGGAGTGCAAGCAGTGTGACCTTAGAGTGGAGATTAATGGAAGCATGAGTCAAGTGGAGCCTTAATTCAGAGTTTATCCGCTATTCCAAAATGTTGAATATTTTCTCAGTTATTTTTATGGATATGTATTTAAGTATTCCTCTGAATCCCTGAACGCTACTGTAAGAGTAATAAGGAAATTAGAAACAATATTTTTTCTTGAAAGGGAGAGACCTAAAGAGTCCCAGAGAAGAGAGCACGCTTTTTATCAGTAAGGAATATTTTCTAGTTTCTTACAGCTTTTAACCCCTGTCTGCTTTCTCGTTCTTTGAATAATAATTTTGTGAGTTTACACTGAAGTGCTTCATTTTCTTCTTTGACAAGCTAAATAAAGCACTGTTTATATATATGTTCCTAAGTAGCTAATGGTCATTCTAACACGCAAATGCTACAGAGCAATATAGTTTGACTGAGCTGAAGTCTTAGACAATTTTACAAACAGATCAGTTATACAGCTTTGCTTGCATCCCTATAAAATTTTTATTACTGCCAGTGAATTATTTCTTCATTCCTTCCAACTGTTTCCTGCCTTTTAGCCCTGCTGAAAATCCCTCCAACAAAGCCTGTGACCTTTTCTGCCAATGATCAGTAAGCAGAGCCTTCAGAGGACCCCTTCAGTTGTGTGAAGCTTTGCGTAACTTTGTTGCTGTGACACCACAGGGGTCATCTTGCAAAGTCCAGTGCTAATTTCATTTTTCAGACATTACTGACGTGGCTTAGTTTTTAGTCTTGTGGAGTTTGGTGTCCACATGTTTTCTTACCATTGATTTTTATTCATTCTGATTATTAAAATAATGTGGTTTCTTGAAGGTGTCATCTTTCGGGTATGTATAATCATGCCTAAAGATAAACGACGGGACTATGCCATCTTTTGTCACTGCAAGTGACATTATGTTGTCAGATACTTATGCAATAGAAAAAGATCATATCTTGCATAATGAGAAAATTTTAATGGAGCTGGGATATTCTTTATGTAAACAAGACAAATAAAATGATCCTATTTTGCTGCCAGTGATTGCATAACCTTACAAAAAGGGCTATTATATATTAGAAGTATGTGAAGAATGCATGATTAAATATCTGACCAGAGGAAGCAGGGAACCTTGGTCAAGATTGCACAAATAAAGTAAATGCTGATTGCATTATTTTTATGCAATATTCTACCTTTGTTGTTTCCAGTATTTCAAGTATTTGAAGTATGAGTACTTGTGGATAAAGATTACTTAGCAAACTTTTTATAGAACAGTTTTAGAAAAAAGGCTTAACATCTAAAATGTAGACCTGCCTTAAATGACATGGTTGCCCATGAAAAAAGTAATGCTTTTTTAATAGAATGTTTTTGAGGATATGGCCTAACGTGACATTTCTAAGGAGGAAAAGGATAGACAACATTTATAACCTGTGACAATCATGTTCCAAGCATCACCCACTTTTATTTCTTCAGCATGGCCCTTGCAACTTTCTAATTTTTATGTTGCATTAAGGAAAACAGATGATCATACCTACAACTGTCCCCTAACGTGTGGTTGCACAACACAGATGTACAGTATTTAAGGAAAGAGGAGGCACACCTACTCTTGGTTGTTTTTTTTCCCCCCACTCGCTACTGCTCTGTCAGATGCACCTGCAGAAATGAGATTAATTTTGGTCAGTAGTCCATTAATCATACTGTTTTCAGCAATCATTCCTTATATCATTTGCATATGTAGGAAATCCTGTTACTGCTCTTGCACAGGAGAGAAAGTAGAACGACAAAGTAGTCCCTGCCTCTCATTGCTTCAAGTATAAAACTGGAGACTAAACACAGGGAGAAACGAGGGACAGAAACACAAGTGTTTGCTAATCAGATAGGCAGTAATCAAACTAGTCTGTTGCTGGCAAGCCGACCAGCTCTCCTTAGGGTGTGGGATTTTTTTCCGTTGTTCGTCTGGGTGCTTTTTTGTTGAAATGAGTATATTTGCACATGGGATTATTACAAAGGGATAATGAGATTGCAGTTTCATAGTGCCAGATCTAACCATGCTCAGCTTGTTGTTCGTATGCTTCCTACTCTATCTTCTGAGGATAAATTCTTCTCAGGATTTAGCTTCTTGAATGGAGTCTTTTACTTGATGGATTTTGCCTGTTCTTTTTACTGTTACCTCTGGAAGTGTATTACTTGCAGATAAGCGCAGTGAAATCCAGCATTGGTCTTACAGAGGATAACAAAGTAGAATCGTTCAGCCTATTTTTGGCATCTGGACTTTTGGGCTTAAAACATAAATACTTTTTATGCAACATTTACAAAAGTGAGGTTGTATGTTAGAGAACCTCCGTGTATTATTAGTAAGATCATTTCAAAGGCTAAGGCTGAGAGACATAATTATGTTGATATGGCCAATGCTGAAAAGTTGCTGAAGCTGAGCATGATCCTTTAATAAGTATTTCAGAATTTTACAGAAGCCAGTGGGGTAATGATCGTGTCAGGAAACAAAGTGTGTCTGCTTCCATAAACTAGGTTTGATTGAGTTGCATAATTTTTATTCTCATTTGCTCTAAGATTCATCTTTATATCTGTCCTGGTTTCAACTGGGACAGAATTAATTTTCTTATTAGTAGCCGGTGCAGTGCTGTAGTTTGGCTTTGGTGTGAGAACAGTGTTGATGGCACACTGATGGTTTTGGTTGTTGCTGGGTGGTGTTTATACTAAGTCAAGGCATTTTTAGTTTCTCAGGCCCTGCCAGCAGGAGGGCTGTGGAGGGGCATGGGACATTGGAAGGGGACACAGCCAGGACAGGTGACCCCAAAGTAGCCAAAGGATATTCCATACCTTGGGACATCACGCTCGGTGTATAAACTGGGAGGCTGGCCAGGGGGGGCCAGTTGCTGCTGGGGCACTGGCTGGGCATGGGTCAGTGGGTGCTGAGCAGTTGTGCTGTGCATCACTTGTTTTCTTTTCTCCCTTCCCTTCGGATTTCATTCCTCTTCCCCCTCTCTCCTTTCCATTACAACTGTTATTATTATTACCGTTCTTTCATTTTTATTTTTTTTTCAATTATTAAATTGTTCTCCTCTCAGCCCCCGAGTTTTACATTCCTTTCCAATTCTCCTCCCCATCCCTCTGGGTGAGGGGGGAGTAATAAGCAGCTGCGTGGTACTTAATTACTTAATTACTGGCCAGGGTTAAACCATAACTATCTAGTACACCACTATGGTAACTTCATCCCAGGTCCCATGGAGAGCAAACAGCACAACAGGGAACTGTAAGATGGTGGGGATGCCAGGGATAAAATTTAAAGGATAAATCCCATTATGGCTTTCATCTTGCTATATGTCAGTAAGTCTTTCTTTCTTGGATTGTCATGATTGGAGCAATTCACAAAACAGGGTAGAAGAAATTACCTTTCAACAAATTGCATGCTATGAGCAAATATGTCAGTCTAGTATCTAGCTGTGAAAAGGTAAAAAGAAGTTGCCAGTAGGAAATTATCTGAGGTTTTCTTGGTTCTGCAAAGGAAAAGATGGAAATGAAAAAAAATACACATTTTTCCCAGCCTGTGTTCTGGATTAATGATGGAAGAGTTTCACAAAAGAAACATGAATTCAGCTGAAAATTTACATGACAGTTTTATTCAGTTATTCTTGGTGCCTGATCAATTGCTTGGTTCTTTAAAAAAAGGAAATAACATCTAATCGGCTCAAATATAATGAGCAATATGATACCCACAAGAAAAAGAGACAGGAATTCTAAAATGAGTAAGTTTCTATGCTATGTTCTGTCATTGGTTATTGTTTTATATTGTCTAAGAGATTTTTCACCTGTCTTATTGCAGAGAAATAGGAATTACATACAGGCTCTTAATATTGAAAGGAATTTGAAACTCAACTGAGGAATAACATGAGCAAGCTGACTTTAACTGGCCTTGCTCTGAGCAGGGTCTGAACTAGATGACCTCTAGAGATTCCTTCCAGCCTAAATTTTTCAGTGATCCTATGATTAACTCCCAGAATATTATCTCTTAAGTCTATTTACCTTAAGGACTTGTGAGAACCACTGCTATTAGAAAGGAATAATCATTTGTCAGATCAAGACAAGTGTGGCATGGAAGAAACTGGGATTAGAGGAGGAAGGAGATAATTAAAGTTGGTTGTAATCTCTACTCTATTTGCATAGCTAGCAATAAACATAATCCTTCTGCCACCAGGGCATATCTTTTTTTAATTTTCTTCACCTTAATCTTTTTGATTGTTCTGGCTAAATCCTGGTTGTTCTCCTTGCTCCTTTGTGCTCAGCATGCTAATAATTGACTGAAAGCAACCCGGATATCTGCTGTGTTGTGATGTTTGCACTTCTGAAGTCTGCGGCTTTGGTGCACCGCCTTGTGCTGCAGCACTTAGACTCCCGGCAGAAAGCCGGTGGGATGAGGGCTTCGTGATTTATAGGTTCCCTGTTCAGAGTCAGGATGTTAGCCCTCCTTGTCCAGTGTCACTGCTGGAAAGGATAGCTGCTGTGGGGTGACTGTCGTCTTTTGAAATGTATAATGACATTACATGTCTCTTGCAAGACTGATACCAGTTTTATTTCATAGTGCATTTCGGAAACTAGGGCTTGAAGATGCTTGTCCCACCGTTACCCATTTCAGTATAACAACCAGGGCTTGGAAAAGACTGTTTACATGCTGCTAAATGTGCATGATAGATCTGTTTCCATTCTCATTCCCACCTGATCCACAGCAAATGTGACTTAATATTTTGCAGACAGATATAAGCTTTTTTCTAACATAGCACTAAAGCATCTATCAATGTGTGATCCAACTTCAAACTGGAATGCATTTGGATACGAACAGTGTGGTGTTGATCCAAAGCCAGTTGAATCCTGCTTAGAAGAAAATGCTTTGGATCAGGCTAAGCCTCATACTAGCGCAGGTACCTGGTCCCTGGGTGGGTCAAAGTGAAGGCAAAGGCAGCCTGTGAGGTGTCATGTAGAGGGATGGTGGTCTGTCAAAAAAAAGGAGAGGTTGGGAGGGTTTTACCTCAAATTTTACCTCCGGTCTTCTTCTGGAATACTCTAGTGGAGTGGATTTGAAATTTTTTATTCAAAGTGGTCTGCACCTGCCTCATCATTGGAAAATTTAATTGTTGTTTGTGGGCAGTAGTTGACATGAAAACAATTCCTTTGGATTTCTCTTAAATTTTGATATGATCAGAATGCCCCATTTTACGTTTTCAAAAAATACCGTTCTTGTATCTTGGTTTGAAGAGACCTTTCAAAAATTTGCTTTTATTTGTTGTATGCAATATAATACAGGTATGTTCAAAATAATTGCTAAACATTTGACTAGATACAGTGTCTGAATTGGAACAAATTTTATGTTTTGGCTTGCTGTTTTGGGTGAAGAGAAAGGTTGAGGAAAAGGGTTTAAAAGGAAGAAGTTTTTGCTTTTGAGTCTTGTACAAAATATTCATAGCCTGAATATCTCAAATGCTCATGACACTCAGAAAACTGGTTTTCACCCCACCATGGGCAGACTCTTCCTTGCTGGTGCTGTATTAGGATGTGCATTGATCCTCAGCAGCGTCAAGCAGTCCAGTACTTCTAGAATACGGAATAGTCCACTGAACAGACGACAAAAAGAAAATTAATAGGTCTTGAAATTTCTTACTAACTACGTAGCCTGTAAGGTGTAAGTCTACGGGTTAATGTGTCTACTTGAAAGCAATACCAACAGACTGAAGGTAGGAGGAAACAGAAACAAAGGCAGAATAATGTGGAGAGCTGAGAAGAATAGTAGGAGTCAGAAAGAGGCGTAAAAGGGCTTTCAAAATAGAAGTGATGTCATGCTAGATGGAATACTGAAATTTTCTGATTTGATTCCTGGTTCTTCCCTGATAGACTGATAGGTAGGCTTAGATCGTTCAGTCTTTGTGATCTGTTTTCTCACATCTTTAGGCTGAGATGACAACATCTATCTGCTTCATCAAAGTACTGTCAGTTTATCAACATTTGTGTAACATTTTGAAGGTTTAAAGTGTCACACAAATACTAAATAACGTGAAATAAATAGGCTTTGTAACTTTTAACGATGTTGTGATAGATTCGTGATTGCCTTTTGCAAGGCAAAATTGAAGTAAATATGCATATTGAAATTTCAAGAGCATAAGTGACCAAGTCTTGCCTTTGTGTCCATCACTAGCCCCCATCCGGGTTTGAAACTCGGTGGGAAAGAGGAGTTAATGTCTCCCATGAATTCTTCACACAATATATAACAGTGGTGCCCAGCACCTGGCAGTATGTCAGTCTTTTTACGCACCCTTGAAAATCTTCACCCTGACTTGTCTTGGTTGCCTGTATTGAAGGTGAGATGGAAAAGCAAAACTAAGTAATAATTTATTCGTATGGTTTTAAGTTTGTGATGACAATACTTGTCATAATAGCATTCTGTAGTGTTAGAGTGCACTTTTCTCACTTTCAGTGTAGGAAGCCTAATGAGTGGTTTTACTTAGTTGCTTATTATGCATGAACCCCTCTTTTGGTTTTCCTTTCTGGTTGTATTAGACACCTTTTTATTTAAAAAAAAAAACTATTCACAATTTTGTATTTTTTTAACAAGGTGAGGGTTTTTTTCAGATATAAAGAATGTGTTTAAAAATAAATACACAATTGTGTCCAGCTTATCATTAGCTCTGTGATAAATGGTTAGTAGGTTTGAGCTCTGTTAACTCCTTTATTTAAAACAGTTATTATTTTTACCAAAAGCAAACCCTGAAAAAACCACTGTATGATCAGATTATTCTTCTTTTCCTTTCATATTAGACTAGTTGTGTAACGGGGCTTTACAATACAGCATATCCATCAAAACACTGTATCCTTGCTTTAGCCAAAGTGAGGATCCAGTTCAGAGCTTTCACTTCTTCAGAGCGAAGTTCCAAGAAGCAATTGCCAATGTTTTGTAACAACCACCCTAAAAGCATTCAATTTTGCTGCTGAATCCACAGAAGGACAAAAAAACCCCAACGTTCACTCTTTCTGAGTGACTATACTAGATAGTGACTGGACAACACACGTAGCAATTGAATGCCAGGCTACTTCGTGTATGCAGCTACAGGTGCTGAGCATCCACCTTTTCTATAAGGGAAGGGTTAAGATATGTCTTGTTAGTCTACATTTCAGACTGCTAGCATGCCAAGTCAAAAGTTCCCATATAGATGGAAATAAATGTAAAATAATAAAATAAATTTAAAAAAAAAAAAAAAAAAGAGAAAAGTAAGGGACAGTAGTGTAGACCCTGCTTAGGTGAAATCAAAGGTGACACTTAAAAGGCAATTGTATGACTTTCCATCCTTATACCAAAATTTCCCATTTGTCTGTACTTCTTCCTACTGTCTTCTGTCTCTGTAGAATTAATTATCTTTCTCATATCTGTATTTTGTAGTTTTAGGAAGATTTTGGTGGGAACCTCGGGGTTAAAATAGTTTCTGTTGTAATGCTCCTTCACTAGCTGACAGCTCTGAAAGTATTTATGCGAGGTACCAGTGTTTCTGTAATAGGGACTGTAAAACAATGAATCTATAGTTCTCAGCAAGATTTCTGCATAAAATGGTGGAATCACAGTAGCACAGGGAAGAACAGAGTCAAGACACATAAAAGATTCAATGAGGTTATTGGTGAAAGGCCAAAATACCTGGCCAAGCTCGTGGTTTAGTTTGCCTGAGCACAGGGCTTGTCTGTGCTTCTACTGTAAAAGGGCATTAATTTGTTCAGAAGTTTCTTTATGCATTGCCTTTCAGCTGCAGCTTAATGTGCTTGCTCTGATGGAAGGAGCTATGCTCCTTGTACTTCCATCAAAATAAATGAGTAATTTTCAAATAGAACAAGAAGAAAATAGATATTTCTCCCCCCCCCCAAAAAAAAAAACAAAAAATATTTGCAACCTAAACCGTATTATAGAAAGGTACAATCATACAAACTCTTTCCACCGCATTATAGAAAGGTACAATCATACAAACTCTTTCCCTTGTGGTTTCAAACATGAATTGCAGATCCCACTGATGTAATGGAGTATATATAAATAAATATAAATATACATGAAAAAAATAATGGTTGTAATTTTGCCTATAGGGAACAATCATTACCCTATTACATCCTTGATGCTGCATAATAAACTTCTGTTGGTTGTGCAGTAACATTTCAGCATCCTTTTTCAAGAACTTTCATGAAAGGGGGAAGCTGGAATGTTCTTATTATTTTGTAAGGCATGCAAAAGGCAGAAAATAAACATGCCTTTGGATTGTATGAGACAGCTGTTAGTATTAAGGCCATGATTTCTAGCGTACCATTGCAGTGTCGGTCATTGCCAAATGCATGGGTATTTCTCTGCTCAGAAGAGCAGATACTTGTCCATTTTATTATTAGTGGAGAAAAACTAGCAGCAATTAGTACTAAGTAATCCTGTCTTTGGGAGTCTCAGTAAAATAGCCAGAATCCAGTAAGTATGGATTTAACTCTGTTTTCATTTGGCTGAATGAAACCTGCTCATCAAATTAAAGATTTATTGTTGGATCGCTGTGGGGTAACTTGCACTGCTGGTACAGCGGCTTGCTTGGTCTCTCACATTGTTTTTCTCTCTCTCTCTGTACATATGCAGCTGTAGTTAGTAATATGCAACACTTCATAAATTCCACATTCACTCAATACTTCACTAACAACAGAACGTTTATCAGACCTGGATTTATGGTGTTTTGAACTAGATTAAAGTATCAGTGTAGTCAGATGTGACAGGGAGGTGCTAAATCTCATCTGTCTTTTTTTTTCCTGGTGTTTCATCTCACAACTTGCACTGTGAATATGACTTCTAACCTGAAAATTCGAGATACCTATTTTTCTACAGTTAAAGTACGTTTCTAAACAAAGTAGAAACGACAAAGTTGGTATAAATTCTTGAAATAGCTGAGACACGGAGAAGTTGCCTGAGTATTGTACTTCCAGTCCAGCTCCAAGATGTACAAAGATGAAGTGGTAGCGAATACCTTGGTCCTGTGGAGCAGCTGGACACCTACAAACTGGTTTTGGTGGTTCTTCCTGCTCATTCCAGCCCTGTAGCACATCCCTGTGTGGACAGAAAAAAGGAAAACCCTTTCAGAAGACCTCTTAAAGTGATTTAACAATTAAGAAACCTGTTGAGGTAGATTTATGCAGTAGATTTAAACCAAAAATCAAACCTAGAAAGATGCAAAAGGAGGGACCAAAGAGACTAATACGCTCTGGTATTGGTTTCGAAAAGGAGATTTCCTAATTGCTGAGGAAAATCAATTCCTGATGGTGCAAAATTCTGTAGACTTGGTATTTTATCAGAAAGGAAATGTTCCAATAAATAGGGCTAAAATAAAATTTCTAGATGTTTGCTTAGAATAATAAATTTCACAACATTCACTCCAATGTAAGACCGGAGATTTAAGATCTCATAAATAAAAGTTTTGACTAACAGAGACCATGGTGAGAGTGGGAAACCCAAGAGAGAAATTTGCTGCTTTTTCCAGCGTACAAAATGTCTTCCAGAATGAAGTAGGAAAATAAATTTGCTTAGAGGGGGTTCTGTGACACAGTGATAAATCTTTACCTGAAATAAACAGCCACGTCCTTGCTGGTAGTGGGTCCATTTGCACTGAAGGGAAATCAACTTTGGCAAAGGACTCTGTCACCAATTGCGGTATCAGCCCACACACCTCTGACAGCAGTGTAAATACGGTGAAAAGACTGAGGCTTATGGTTGAAGATGATAAAGCATCAAATCATTGCAGTTCCTATAATAAAAAGAATGAGTAGGTGAAAGCAGAAAAGTTATGTATACAAAGGAGAATGATGTGGCAAAATGAGAGCCTGAAGAGGCAGGACTGTGGGGGTTTTTAAGGCTTGAAGTTGGAGATTTTAGAGGTCTCATGTACGATACACAGGTTTCGGCTGAGAGTGCAGTGAGCGACACTGCAGCATCTAGCACTGAAATTATTGTTACTTTTCTAGCAAGATTTAGAAAAAAAAATAATCAGACCATAATGGGATTTCTTTTTACTTAATATGAATACTGCATGAGATCCACACTAGTTTGGACAAAAATTTTGCACTTCCCATCTTGACACATTCCGCACTAAAATTGTTCACATTAGCAAAAATAATTGGACAGGCATTCATAAATCAATGGCTCCTCCAAAGCTGTGGCGATGGCTGATTTGCTGTTTCTGTTGCTTACATACATTTGGTAGTTAAAGTGTATGCTATTACAAATGTAAAGGAGTACATTTTTCTATTATGTTAAAAAATATTAAAAATACACTTTTTGTAAATAGCAATTTGAGAAATTAGGTGAATTAATGTCCCTGTTGTTCCTTCTCATTCTTCCTTCCACAATTCACTATCTCAATAGCAAAGCAAGCTTGAAACAAATTATCTGCAACATAGTTTGACTTAAATGAGATCAAAACGGTGCATACCATTTCCTTCTGTTTTCTCAGAAAACCAAGATACAACCTACAAGTTCACCTGCTTCCCTGTATGGAGAGTAAAAGTCAGCTGTAGGATTTATTTTCTTGCAGAAAATATTTCACTGTTATTGCTGTTGAAAGTTTTCTTTATCCAGTGCTCAAATTCCATAGGCCACATTGTTCGTTCTTATTTTAAAAGAGTCAAAGGGTTGTTCAGTTAAACAACTAAAAATTTCTTCAATCCTACAGATAATACAAACAATCCTTTGTATGGTGGTTGATTTTTAATCTGTGGTTCAGAAAGACATTTCTGAGAAGCGCTGTATTTTCTCCAGGAAAATATCAGGGTACAATCCCAGCCTTAACAGAAAAATACAGATTTGTCTGACCTACACCTAGCAGCTTAGATTTTAAATTTAAAGGAAGTGTTCGAGAACAGGTATTAATAAATGCATTTGACAGAAGAGAAATGTGTTTTGGAAGAAAAATGTAACATTTTTGAGAAACCAAGTGGATATAATTATATTCAGCACATAAAATCTATAAATTGAAATAAGAAAGTACAGTAATGGTGATGAAGGTATGCATCATGATAATTAACTGTTTGGGTATTGATTCCAGGAATTGTTAGGTATCCTCCTAACCTATTTTTCACCATTAACCTTAACAGCTCCTTCAACAGACATATAGTTACAGAATAAATAGTCAAAACTGTGGGGAAACTTGACAGAATTTTACAGTGGAAATTACAAGTGAGTCAGTCAATTCATATTTACTGGCTAGGAAAGCTACATTTCTGATCGTGGCGTTATATATAGGATTATGCAATTTACTTGCACAGTTCTTAGTCACAGATGATGATAGGACAGTAGCTTCTCCAAAGTTATTGCTTGCAATTACATTATAGGTAATTTTAAGATGATCTGTACGCTGCAAATGTCATCTCTGTTTTATCCTCTCAGATATAGGAGCTGAAAGTGTGATATCCATTTCAATGGAATTTGGTTGAACTGAAATCTTATTTATAATCAGGAAGACTAAACAAATAGTTAATTTGTTGAATGCAGTCTGACCAGGTGTCATGAAAGAAATAGCCAGGGGAGAAGAAAAAAAAAAAAAAAAAAAAGGGTTGAAAGCTGTCAGATCTTGAGAACCAATATAATTTGATTTCAGAACTGTAAAGCCGCATTTCAAAATAAGCTAGCTTATGTCCACCTGCATGCTTTATTCAATCTACCCCTTGTTTTGGATCACCCTTAATAAATGTTGAGTGCCTGGTATCTCATTATATTCCTGGCACAATCTTTACAGCTCAGAGTTTTATTTTTAACAAGACAAAAGTTTGTTAGCGGCTGCTGCAAAATACAGACAGTAAGGCTACTTTTATAACTACACTTCATTTGTACTGACAAAACAGAAAAATGCAAATTGCCAGTTGTTATTAGAAGCAGTGTTCATATGGGTTAGCCTACAGCTGGGAGTTCAATATTATACATTTTGATTATGCTGTAATTTCTGACTTCTGCTTCACTTAATGCCTAATCCATTAACAGCATGCATAATAGCATAATAGTGTGCTTTTAAATGTACAGCATAGAGATAAACTCGGTTTCTGTCTGGATTATTGGGTCTCTCATACCCATGTTCATTATTGGAAAAGCATACTGAAATGAACGTGATACCACTTCTATTTCGGTTGCTTTCACCCAGCTTCTGATTTCAAACGGTATGAAGCAATACCTCTGCAACAACACAAAGCTCCAAAGAAACAGGGCTCGTGTTCTGGTAATCCACAAGGAATAAAAAGATGAACTATGAGCCTTGTGTAGTTCGCTGTAATATTGTTAGCAGAGAGGAATATCAGATGCCCGCAAGTAAGCATAATGCTAAAGAATACGATCTTGGATTTGCCTTTTCTAACAGAACACAATGCCTCACGTGCTGTTTCATGAGGAATGATATTAAAGTCTAGGCAGTAAAGTCTGTGGCCGTCTGCTCTACCAGATAATTAACTTCCAAAGACATGGTCTTAAGAGACTATGAGAGTCAGCTGAAGTCCTGATCAGCCAGGAGTGTGAAGATCAATGCGTGGAATGTTTCCACTGTGAGCATTAAGCTTTAGGAATTGATTCAGACCATTGCTTTTTAGCCCAGTATTTTCACTTACATTGCAGCTAGAGCAATGGAACAAGTGGGAGATAGATTTCAGTCAAGGCTAGTGATCAGATGTGACGTTAAAGATCGTTTCTAGCATGACATGATTGCCAGCAGGTGGATGACACCGTGTTAGTCCCATCCACATAAGTCTGTCACTGTGCATCTAAACTGGAGAAACAACAAATTCTGCCAGGCTCCCTGGGTGAGGCTCGTGTGTGCCCTGTCCCTCCCTGCTGCGTTCTGCAGAAAAGGCGCCTGGCTGTGTGTGGCTCCAGAGGAAGCTGCACCACTTCTGGGGAGGTCCTGGGACCAGATGCTAGGGTGTGCAGACCCCAGCGCACGCAGCGGTGCGTACCTGCTGCTCAGCTTGCAGCAGCTGAGCTGGCACCAGTAATGTTCTCTTTGTTGAACAGGCTGGGTCTCTTCCCTTTAGTCAGCGTGATTTCTTCTGATTTCTTTTCTTCTGTCTGTGAGCTAATGCTGGCGCTAGATATTTGTAGAGAGGCTTTTGTTTCCTTTTGTTATTTCAGTAGTTTCTCTTGAGTATTTGGGTGGTCCTGTCCTTTGCAGCATGCACCGTTCAAGGCTTCTGGAAGCTCAGGGACAAGTATGTCGTGGTGCCCAAGAGAGAGTGTGCAGCTAACAAAGTGCTTAGCTCGTGTTTGCGATTGCAAGGCAGCATTCTTCCTGGATAGTGGGATCCAGGTGGGGAGACTGCAGCTACAACTATTTCATCTTTTATGCAGATGCTTTCTCCTTGGAAATCTCATTTCTGTATTGTGACAAAACCTACCTTTGGGACCACTGCTGGGAAGAGCAGCAGTGCCAGGCATTGTCTTGTCCTGCAGCTGCAGCATCGATCATCAGGTCACAGAATAGGTTTTCTCCCCCTCAGGAAGGTAATTTCTTGTCAGAGCCCCTGTTTCAGTTACCACTTTGGCTGAGGCTGAGGCTACATCCTCCACAGACAAATAGAGTGAGCATCTATCTAATGGAGACAAAGCAAAGGCAGAATCTAACATGAGATTTGGTTAATTTTCAGTGAACCCCACTTTCATAGTCCAGCATGTGTTCAGCCACCTGTAGGACCGGTTTATACAGAACCACCACCTTCCTAAAACACTTCGGTTTCAGTTACATATTACTTCCTAGACTTTGTCTTAAAGCCTGTAACTCACATTAGTTGAAGGATTTTCTTTTACCTGTTAGATTACTTTGCTGGAGGATTACTACTATATGTTTATTTAACAACAATGGAGAGACTGTGTAAATTATTCTTGAACATGGAAAACAAAATACTGCTTTTTGTAAATGAGGCCCTAAGATTTTATCTTGTATAATACATCCTTTTCTAGAGCATACTGTTACGGTCGCCTCTTTTCTTTATTTGTTTAGTTTCTACTAATGGTAATATCTCAAGTAGTGGAACACAATTAAGAGAAACTGGAGCTGCACTTACTTTTTGCATTTTGTTTGTGCCTAGTAGCACAAACAGAACCAGTATCATCAATGCAATGAGTACCATCCAATTGTTTAAGAAAACGGAATAGCTTGTCGGAGGAAGTTGCAATCTAATTCTTATAACTTTCCTTTTTTTTTTGCAATCTAATTCTTATAACTTTCCTTTTTTTTGTACCACCGACCTATCGGGGACAAGGGGGGAGGCTGACAAATAAGTGTCTTAATCGAGAGAAGAGATTAACAACTAGAAGTTTGTCTGCCTAATTTAGGTTCTCTAAAAGCATGAAGCCTTGTGGCAGTAATTATCTTGCAGAGCTATAGTCACACTGATAAATAACA
Source organism: Falco naumanni (assembly GCF_017639655.2). Lineage (NCBI taxonomy): Eukaryota > Metazoa > Chordata > Aves > Falconiformes > Falconidae > Falco > Falco naumanni. Next base: position 83,280,025 of record NC_054058.1, on the reverse strand, counting down.
TATTTTTTTTCCATTTTTGCATTTGCGTTTACATTTTTCCTATGTGCTTGTATTAAGTTGTAACATCTCATAAAACATAAGGTTTTTACTCTGCTCAAGTCTCTCACTTTCTGCATAGTTTGGTCTCCTGAAGTTAAACATAATATTTATTTATTTTTAGAATCGAGACATGATTCTTTGTTGTATTAAACTTGTATGCGCAAGGTAGTGAACATCATATTTAATAGAAAAAAAGATCTCTTTGTGCTTTGTTGCTTGGTTTTGCTTTCTTGCTTTTCCCTATAAGGACATAATTTGAGTTCTTTCGGGTTTGCCATTAGCAAATTTGTGATTGATTTTTCATTACAAAAGCCATACAGAAAAATCCTGATTTGTCTCATCACAGAGAAAAGCCAGTTTTCCCATCTATATATTTACTCTTGGATGCTCAGAAATGTACCTCCCCTCTCTCTTCCACCCTGGCCCCCCCAAAACTTTGGAAGTTAAGTTCTATTAGTGCATCAATAAATACAGTCCTACCTCGCTCAGGTCTGTCCTCAGCCCCAGTTAAATTATGTTCTTTTATTTATTGCAGATGGGGAACTCAAGGGGATTTCACCACTACTCACCCTCGGCCTGTTGTCAAAGTAAAACTCTTTACAGAAAGCACTGGGGTGCTGGCACTTGAAGATAAGGAACTGGGAAGAGTGAGTATTACGTGTAGACATGAGAAATATGTGAGAAATTATGTGCAGAAATGTAACTATTGATAAAACATGCTATAGAATGTTATAAGGTATTCGGTATGGCACCTGCTCTGCCACAGCTGTACCAAACAGTGCTTTTTCTTTTAAGGGAGACTTTTCCCCGTGTTCGAGATGTGGTATGTTGTCAGTAAAAGCTAAATCTCCCACAATGACCTTGAGTACAGCACATGGTCCTTAGCAGTGGAAAATAACAGGAAAAAGGCTACGCTGGCTTATGGGGTGCATCAGCCTGTTTGGGCATCTGTCCTGCACCTCCCAGGTCCGGCAATACCCGGGGCTGCTGGCAGACACCTTCCTGCTGATGGTGGTAGGTGATGAACTTAGGAGAGGGGGGAATCTGCCACCTTACCTCTCTGGTTTAACCACAGTATTTGGGAGTGGTGGTTGCTCACTCCAGGAGAGATTGGGAGAATATTTTACAGAGTTTTAACAAAACAGTTTTAAGGTACTGTGTACTCTCATGGTGTACGTTTTAGCTTTCAAAGGCTTGTTTTGTCGTTGTCTTCATTTTCAGGTTTGAGAGATTTAAATTCAGGTAGCCTTTGGAAAGATGCAGGATCCCACTGGATAAGTTTAATTCTAATAAAGTTTGGCAGCTTTATGCCTGGTTAGTACACTGCAGTGACTTGCAGGAGTGCAGCTGATTCAGCTGGGTTTGCTTTTGCTCTGAAAAGTCCTGAAGATACTTCTGCTGGTATTTTTCTGTACTTAAAAGTTCAACTCAAACCTGCCCCTTCTGAGGTATGCCTACTGTGGGCATTAATTCTCATCTGTCAAGGACTTTCTTCAAAGCATGTGTCTTGACCTGATACCACTTTTCTACATTATTGAAGCTTGCATTTCCCATACCCTGCAGTTATTGCGCAGGTTTTGTTCTGTTTAATCTTTAATTAGAAATAGAAGGCAGCATCAAGGTACATGATCTGAATTTGGAACTTCCATCACATACCAAAGGGGTTTGTTTGGTACTAAGGGATCAGCTTTTTATGAAAACACGTCTAAGGTGTGAAATGGGGAGCCAGCAAAGGTTTCCCCAGACCTGTAGAGGAGAAGGTGTTTCCACTGCTACCGTCGGTGCATGGCAGTCTCTCACACTTACGAACTTCAGATGTAGACCCTGATCCCAGCACTACAGATCCTCGGTTTCAGAAGACGCTGCTGATTTCCAGAAGTAAATAGCTCATGGTGAAGCAGAAGGGATGCAGGCTTGTGCTTTCAGTAGAGAGGGCAGACCATACTTACAGCTTTATAACTCCCAGTTGGGAAGCAGAGGCTGGAGGCTGCTCATCCTCTGCTGCACAAGTCACTAGGTGAGGCACCAAGTGACAGAAGGGTTGTTGTCTGCACTTAACATCTCCCTTCAAGGCCTTTAAGATGTGCTTAACTGAAACGAAGTAGTACTTATGTCGATTGTCTGACATTGCTCTCTTCCTTGGAAAAAAACCCAAACAAATCCAGTCATGAATGCCAAGAGAAGATTTTACATGCTGGGGGATATTCTTCTGGCTCACTGCTGACCGCTTGAAGTGTTTTCAAACAAAAAACAAATCTTAAACTTCATTCTCTGTTCTCTACAAACTGGAGGAGGGTTGGACAAACCCAGTTTTCCACTGAAAGAAAAAACAGAGATATGTGCTGCGCAGGAGGGGATAGGATGTTATTTGGATTTGCTTTCTGCAGAACGTGAGCTTCTGGACTTGTGGTCTGTGTCTGTGGTCATGTAGACCTTTGCATACAGTGAACCACTGAATTTAACTTCTATAAAGTGAGTCAGGCTGCATCTTCGAGGTTACGTCTCTTCTAATGAGGAAATGTGAAGAACTTTATTTATTCAAATACCTTTGAAAAGTGTGGTACAGTTTTTATGTGACTGATGCTGATCTGGCCACTTCAGTAATTGTGCATACAGAATGCAGAGTTGGTGTTTGCATTTGTATGTGCAACAACTAAGGAAGCGTGAAGAAGCCTTCAGAGTTTGGAGTAAATACTTCTGAAACATCAGCCTGGTGGTTTCTGAAACTCAAGGATCTGACACCACTTTTTCTTGTTCAGTACCTTGTGTACGAAGATGTTCAAACCTAGTAATTCAAAGTGACAATCATTGTGCTTGCTTAACACGCATGTGAATACAATGTGAGAACAGCAAGTGGTCTTTGCTGATACTTTTTGAATATAAGAATATTTCAGTCTTGTCGCTCTGACTATTCAATTAAAAGGGAACTGTTGTCTCACAACCTGCTTGTCACAGTCAGCTGCAGCCAGCAATAATTAGTTGTGCAGTTTCATGGATTGTCTGGGTTTTTTTTTTCCCTTTGTTGCTGTTACTCAGGGTTTGATTTAAAGACATTATAAAATAGCTGTACCGGCTACGTACCCATACTCGCAAGATTGCCTAGTTTCTGAATTCCGACTGCATAGGGCATTTTGTTTATCTTCTGTGCTGTGTTCAAAGAGCTGCTGAGCAGAGACAATTTCATACTGTGAATACGTTAATTTAAAGCCTGCATCCTGGGGAATGTGTTTTTCCATCACATTTTGAAATGACTGAGGTTTTGCAAGTCTGAGTTTTTCTGTCTTTTTTTAATTTTGGAAAATGGTAAGAGATTACTCCCATTCCCGCTTTTTCTCTTGCTCCCAGAGCAACCTGCCCGTCAGCACCCTGCTATATCTGGCTGAGTGTTAACTGTTCCCACACTAATAGGGGTTTTCTCAGTAGCTTCTCTGAGATTGCCTCTCGTCAGAAATTCTTGAGAAATTTATTGAAATTTTTCATTCAGGCATGTGTGCTGTCAGGTTTGGGAGAGAGGCTCCTTGGCAAGGACTTAAAAGACAACTTTTATCAATTGCTAAGTTCTATTAAGGTAAGTGTTCAGCTGGCAGCATCAGCAGAGGTCCATCGATTGCATAAATTGCAAAGTCTTCCCATTTTTTTGGCAACAAGTGTTTTAGGTAGCTCTCTCACCGTGCACCTGTTCAGTTTTTCTGTTTGGTATTTGTTTCTTTTTAAGCACCTGTTAACCAAAGCCTTGTCTCAGTTTTTCAGCTGTAATACAGTCATAGCTGAAAAGCAAGAGATCACTCAGTAGGTGAAATGATGGAACGCATGTAGAGCACTTATAAATTCCCTTGCTGATCAAGCTGTTATTAACCCTTTCTTTAGGTGCTCCCTAGGTGAGAACTTTTCTAAGGGAGTTACTTGCAAGAGAGCCATCTCCTTTTCCCATTTCTACCTCCAGCCTTGTCCCTTCCCTTCTTTTGCCTCATCCTCCCGGCAGCAATGCATCATGACTTAATGCTCAAGAGGACATGAGTGCAGTGCTGTGCTGGCAGGCTGCTGCTGGGGTGTTCAAGGGAACTTCATTTCTTGTCACACTGACACCAACTTCTGGCTTTCTGACATTAACCTGTCTTTGGGCAAGGTGCCGACATAGCTCAGAACAGCTCCAGACTTTCAAGTTAGGGGAGAAGGTGACCTGAGTCAGTAGACATTTCTGTCAAAAATTATGTAAGTGTCCCCTAAGTAAAGCTGGGGCCAGAGTTACACAAACAGCAGAGCATTAAAGGGCCTCTATGCTGTTACTAGGTATCTCTATCCTATCCCAAACCAGCTGCGATAATTTTTGGTGTATAAGCCTATTTTAAAATCAGTATAACAACACGTATTTAACTAGGAAATTCTCCTGTGATCTTTGCTCAGACAATGACCAGCAGCATAAACTTGCATGTGCCAGTTAATGGGTGCTTGTTTCATAACAGAACATCTGCCTGGCTGCTCTGCTTGCAGTGGTGTTTTTTCAGATTACTGCATTTTAAAACATGAAAGAAAAAGCCTTCCATAGAATGGATTAGTGCTGTTGCCCGAAGCTTCAAGAAACGCACTTGAGGGAGCGTATGATCTTACATGTTGGGTGCTTGTTGGCTTACATAGTTTAAAATAATTACAAATTGAGTTAGAAGTGTCTCTGGTGGAGCACGGGAGTTAGAGAACTGGTTTCTCCAGTTCCTCCTGGGGTTACTTGCATGACCATGAGTGTATTGTTTATTCTGAACAGAGCTCACAGTGCTGTTCACGATCAAGGCCGTGTGACATAAGATTCAGTCCTCAATTGCTTGTAACTTAGGCAGACCTTAAGTGTTGAGGCTAAAATTTTTCATCCTAGTAGGTATGAAATAAGATAAAAAGAAAATGTGTGTTGGGTCAATGGCAGAAAACAATCTTTTGTAGCACCATTTGTGCTCCCCCGGAGCACATCAGGTGTGGGAGCTTTTTTCTCATAAGATCTTGGTGGCTTTCCTGTTGGGGGCCATGTGGTTGGAAGAAAGAAGAGGGAGCTGGGTGCCAGAAGCAGCAGCGGCTCCCTAGGGCTGCAGGAAGCAGAGCAGGATGAGGGACAACAGGGCAGCCCCAGGCACCGGGCACCTCCCAGGCTGAGGGTTTGGTTTGCTTTTGGAAGATAGCCCAGACTGTGTTGTGAAGAAGAGGTTGTTGATGGGCTGCATCTTTTATTTCTTTTAAAGTTCTGTGGTGTAAGCTATACTGGAGAGAGAAGGGTTTTTTGTAATAGCATGTTAAGTGTCATCTGCCTCCCAGTCAGGGCGTTAAGGAGCAGCTGCAGACCTTCACTTTCATCTTTTTTGCTTGTGACAGTGAGCCAAAACTCAGCATAGTCTGCTCAGACTTACCATGTTTACCAAGGTCTGGTGCCCAAGGTCTGAGATCTCAAAACATGTCTTAGACCACCACAACTTGTAAAATCTATCTCGTTTCAAATACTTGGCTCAAAAGAGTGGGTAACTCCAGCATTTGGGTTCAACTCTTGAACATCATGTTTGTGGGTGGAAGTAGGGGAGGGGGAGCAGCCAGGATGCAAGGACAGGAGTTGGCTGAAACTCAACTCAGCCACAAGTGGGGACTGGGGGGAAAAGGAGAGATTATTTTGACTTTTCTCAAGTGTGCTTACAGCTTACCAGACTCCTTGCCTCTTAGCTTTGTTTGTCCCTTTTGAAGGCTGCATTTTCTTTTGACAACAGGACAACAGCGGCCAGGGATGGTTAGCTTGAGAGCTTTATCTAAACATGGGGGTGCTGACAGGAGGTATTTCTGCACAGTTGCTTTCGACTCTGAACCTTCTGCTTGGATATCTGCTCTGGGAAAGCAAGATTGTCCCACGTTTGGTTTGTTGAAGCCTTCAAGTATTTTGGACAATTCAACTTTTCTTTCGTATCTTTAAAAGAAGGTGTGACCAATGTGCCAAAAATAGAGGAGAGTTAGTAATTGCTTGGCTGGATTGACTTTTGGCTCAGGTGTGCTTCAAATAATTTCTTCTATTGTGATCCAGCTGAAGACTTAAATACATAACTGAATCACAAGAAATGATGGGTACTTAATTTGTCAAATGGTATTAGTTTTGTGTCTTTCAGCCTGTCATATTTTAAGCCCAGGAGAGAAACATTTTCAGTCATTCACAATTAGGAAACTGTGTTTTGAGAACATCATCTTGCACGAATCCATAAATGTGTTGCTCTATAATATTAAAGATTTCTGTTTATTTTACATCTGAATGAGAAGAGGCATCAAGTGAGCTTGCCACTTTCTCAGTTACAGTTTGGTCTGAGGAAATCTAATACCACATACCATCAGACCACATGGTCAAGCATTTTTAATCATCGCAAGTTGATTGAATTTACTGAATTATTGCAACTCACACTGTTCTGATACTATTAATTTGCATTAAGTCAGCTGAAGCAACGCAATGCACAGCAGCTATGTTTGTTGTGTAGCATTCTGGTCATTAATAGTTCGTTACGGTTTTTAATGTAGATCAGCTGTTAGTTTACTTATTGGAATCATTGGCCTAGACTAACAACTCGGTTCTCTGTGCTGCTGCTGAATAATCTACTATGGTGATATTCACAGGTATAAGAACAAGATAAGGTAAATTAAACAACAAAAAAATAAAAATCAATTAATAAATGTATGCTGTAGTAGGAATTTTGTGGAAGATTTTAGCAGTTTTAGGCATAGTGGAAGAGTATATCCCCCAGAGAAGACATATGAGTTGATACCATTTTATTTCTTAAAGTAGATTATAGAAAAACCACTAGAAGAATTAAATCCCTTAAGCAGTGCTAAAAGGAAATCTGAGACAGAATAGCCTAGAAAATTTCTCCATGGACAATAGCAATGACATTGCAGTACAGTGCACCATAGCGGAGACAATGCTATTAATATAAATTTCAGCAACTTTTTACTTTTCCTATCAAGGAACATTTGCCCAGTATTTTGGTTTCAGTGATTTCGTGAGAGCTCACAGTTTGTGCCACCCGATGATATGGTGCACAATGGTTAGCATTGCCCTTAAGGGCAATTCTAGCATGAAAGTTGTGAAAGTAATAATGCCTGTCAAATGCTTTGTATGCATGTGTGTACGTGTGTTTATGTGTAACGATAAAAAGTTTGACGACAAAACTCATTTAGCTCTCATTGTTTAGAGCTGGAAGGCATGACAAAGTGTAATACAAACACAACACAGTGCATACTTAAATATTCTGCTAGATACTTACACATTGTGTGAGCTTTGAAAACAAAGCTCCAAAATACCTCTTTAAAAATTCAGAAGAGGAATTGTCAGTACTGAATTAATGATATACTTATCTGCTTGTATTTTCATCAGCATTCTAAAAACTCAAGAAGTTGACAGGAGAAAGATGTCACTTGAGATACACGAGCTGTAATAAGCTGTTACAGGACAACAGGAACTGCAGCCTGTAGAAAAGGAAAAATTTGTAACATCACCTACAGTCCTATGTGAATGCCAAGTGATTAAATGCAAGAAATGAGTAATAATTATGTTTATATATTCTTGCATTGAAAAATATAAACAAGCTAAATATTTTTTTCTGTCTGATGCACCAGAGGTTGCCATACTCATGCTTTTAAATGTTTTTTTTTTTTTTATGGGAAGGCTTTTACTCAAAATGAAAATCAGATTGTTTCTTGGGAAAGAAGGAATAAGCTCTGTTATAAATGGTATTTGCTATGCATTTGCAAAAAGAAAAAGAAAAATAGCCTCCTGATTTATTAAAACCAGTATATACCAATTCTTCTGTTACCCCTCCAAATGGTACTGAATGTATTCAATGGATCTGACAGGTTATTTCTCCCAATGGTGTTATAAAGGTTACACACTTGATTAGGAGCGATGCATCATATTTCTCTGCTTCACTAGAGCTCCTAATATTAACAGGATGCAGGAATGTGTTTCTGCAAAATACTGAGATGAGAAACAAGGCCTTCAGTTTACGTCATCTTTCAGATGATTAGATCTGAATGACACTATTGTAATATTTTTGGCTTAATAACATCTGTTAGATTTATGCTCGCTTGGAGATTCTTACTCAGATCCTTGATTTAACTTTGCTAATAATGCAGAGGAGAATATATTGTTTTATAGACGTGACACAAGGCAAAAGTACAATGTATAAGAAATTAACTTGATGGTTAACATTATGATTAATTTTTGTTTTCAAGAAATAGAATATGAAGAACTCTGCTTTATAGAGTGTGGTTACTTTTGAAAAACTGCTTCATGATAGTGGTAATTCAGAACACAGTAAACGTTATGACAGTCTCCCAGATAGCACGTTTAGAATATTTTAGAGTCTAAATTGATTCAGAAGTAATGCTTATAATAACAATGAAAGGAAATCATGTTTCAGCAGCATATAACTGCTGAATGTGTGACTGTGTATAAGAATTTCATGAAGTAATATTTAATTGTACTGTCTATAAACGGGTAACTTTCTGGATGGTAAATAAATAAATATTTAACAGGTTTTGACTATATTAATCTAAAATAATGGTTACCTAGTAAAACTCTCAAGAAATTTATAGCAATTTTCTTAAAATTAAATATTGAAAAATCATTGTATCTTGTATCTTTTCATGTGCCTACCACTGTAAATTAAACAAAAGGTTTGTGTCATATCACATGTGAACTGCATACAGTATCTTACATTTATTATACTCCATTTGCAGCAAAGATGTTTTGAAATCCCCAATTTCTGTGATTTTTACTATAATTGGCTTTTATTAATGCTGTTGATCAAGAAGTGGGGTTGGTAAGAAAGAGCATGTTTTGGTTTTCTTCCCTCAAGCTATGTCACTGCTGGAGGGGTGATGCTGCAGCACCTTGTTTCAATTGGATGTTTCCAGCAGAACACCGAGTAATGTAAAAATACAGGTTCTTGTTTGATTGTACATGACCATTTTCAAGTATCAACTATTCCTTTTTGTTTGAAACTGTTAATTCAGAATGAACAGAGGAGGGAAATTTTATTAACTCATAATAGTAAAATGTAAAAAATGGATGAGTTTGTCTTGGAAATTCATCTATTACAATAAGATTGAGTCAACTTGTTTATTAGATTTCTGAAACTGTTTTTAGTCATCTTTCAGACTGGAGGAGATGCCACAAGAATCTTCACTGCTTAGAAGTTTCCATTAAAAACTACCAGATTTTTTTTTGCATCAACCCATTGAAGTTTTTATTTTATGACTTGCAGGTAGTGTTGTATCCAACATCCAATAGCCCAAAGTCACCTGATCTGCATAAAATGATAGTTCCCAAAAACAGCCAGGACAGTGATTTGAAAATTAAACTGGCAGTGAGAATGGATAAACCACCTCACATGAAGCACTGTGGGTAAGTGGCTATTTCCTGGGTGCCTGTATTTTATTATTTTGTCTCACTGTGTGTTTAATCATATGTATCTAAAAACCTTAAGTTTGTAAAATATTATAAATGTGTACAACAGTTCCTATAGTACAGCATTGTGTTATATCCTCACTTTATACATAAAGCTTGGAATAATCAGGAATAACATTCATTTCAGTTGTTCAGTGACGAGTAAAAACAGGTGATGATCTAACTGAAATGCAGAACTAAGAGTACAGTGTCATCTAGAAACTGGTTTTGAATGTTACAGTTAATAGCACTTTGGAAAAAAAAAGTTTATATTTAGGAGAAACGTATTTTTCCATTAAAATAGGGTTAATTACATACCTAAATGTGATGGTACTTGCAACATAGTCTCCCTTTTTCTTTCTGTCTGTTGTATGGTATTTCTCTTGAAAGGAATTTTGTGTATGACTACCAGTTCAAGGATGTTTTTTCTGTCTAACACTGAAACTATATGGAATAGTCTATTCATAAAGACAGCTCCTCTAGCCCACTGCCACCACTATTCCTCAGCCCAACTGCAAAAAGAGGTAGTGTTGCACACAGTAAGCAATGCTGTATCTGTTGTTATAAAGCAATCACCAGGACTGTTTTCCATCCTTCTATCTTCTTCTGAATTAAGTAGAAGTAAAAAAGAGGAATATTCAACATGTTAATGGAGAATTAATGTAGTGGCCATACTATTTAGATTGCTTTATAATCTCCTGTTAATATTCTGCTCATTGTATACAGCCAGTAATTGCCAAAATTGCCTATATTTGATACTGTGGGGTTTTAAAAAAAAAAAAAAAAACAACTCATTTAAATTTTGGCAAAGCAGTAATTGATTCAGCTGAAAATTCCAACCTCAGCCCTCATTTTGGTTTTGGTAAACTTGGACACAAATGATCAGGACTGTAGCAATGAGATTTGCTGGCTGGAAACCTGTGGCTGGTGACTAGGAGCTGCAAGGAAAGAGGGGGAGACCCGTCATGGAGCCAACAGGGGAACCGGAGGTACTGTGCTGGGAGACTGGGACTGAGATGTGAAAACTGAGAAGTAGGGTTGCAAATACATTAATAAGAGAAATGGGATAATGTGGCAGGAGAGAGCAGGAAGACCAGGCTGACGTGAGTAAGCTGGAGTGGAGACAATGCAGGGAGGAGAGAAAAGTATTTGTCTGTACTAAAGCATGATGTTCTCCTGTCAGTCCCCACGCCCTGCCCCATTCATTTCCACTCATCAAACACCTCTGAAATGGTTTGGTAATTGTGGCACACCCTTGTCTAGATTCACTCCCCTCCCATGGTTTCAGTCTCCTGCTGCTGGAAGGTACTCAGCCGGCTGAAGCACCGAATGCTGCAGGGGTGGCAGGATCTGCCTGCGTTCTTCAGAGGTTTGTCAAAAGGCAGCCATGGGGATGGGATGACTTGAACAACATCGGTAATTAATAATACACAACAGATGCACCTAACTAGCACATGACCTGGCTCAGGTGCGTGCTCCACACTAGAGCTGCATCAGGGATGTTGTGCTCCCATGCACCTATCCCAACAGGTGACTGGGAGAAGTCCTTATTTTTATATCAGTTCACTGGTAATGTTGCTGTCTGCAACCCCAGTTAGGGTATAGCATGCAAATTATTTTGACCGGAGTCCAGCAACAAGGACAAGGCTCCAATGCTGCCTCCCCTCGGGCTCCTGCTTTACCCAGAGGCTTTCTTAGCTGGGAAATGTTCTTCTGGGGTCTTTAGAGGGTCTTCCTAACCTCCAGTTTACTTTTCTGTACTGGTTTACATCACTAGTCTTCTTGTCTAAGCAATAAATGGATATGCACAATCAAATATTACTTTCAATAATTTAATACAATCATTATCGCTTTCATCTGCTGCTGCTGGTTACTTTCTCACATGAATCTCGAATCCTCATCTTCTGGCACCGTTGTTTACTTCTTCATTTTACTTCAGGGTCACTGCTGTCACTATTCTCCAGGCAAATACTGTTGTTCTTCCCACCAAACATGCTCAAGGTCAGTCGTCATTTCCCTGTCTTTATAGCCATTAGCCATAATGATCATTACCTACACATTTGTCATGAAAAGTTAGGGCACCGGGGAAGGGCTGTGTGGAGTCCTCCACCATAAATACATGTGAAATGAAATAAAAGGTTAATAATTCTTCCAATAACCATTGAAGAGGTTGATGAAATACTGTATGATGGCACTGGAGTTGCAGCGACAGGAAGGAAGAGGGTATTTGTTTGGGGAGAAAAAAACACGTGCTAGAAGAATCATTGAGGTGTACAGTCAGGAACCATCGATGTTGTGAAAAGCCATCCAGGCACTCTCCGCAGCCTTCTCTTGACTTCGTGGGTGCGTTTGAGTATTAAGTGGCTATTTGCTATTTTTCTGAGAGGGATTCCCACTTGCTTCACCACAGAGATTAAAGGTATTCTGGTTCTAAACTAATACTGTGTTGTCAGATAAATCCTCATTTGTGAGGAGGCTGGAAACATGCAGTGGGTGATAGACAGTGTTACAAGAAGGCAGAGGAATATGTTGTGGGGCGTTATTGATGCCTGGAAGATACTGGCTTTTGTCTCCATTTGTTCTACACGGAAGGACCTGCCTGTAAGAGACTGAAACGTTTTCACCTGTAGTAGCCGGTGGTCTGTTATTTATTTCCTGTGCCCAGTTTGATAAACTGGAGTCTGATTGCATAGAGGCACCCAACATGAACAGCTATGAGCTGAAATTCGTGGAAACTGGGCTGTAAATATACATGGTGCTGTTAAGAGTCCAAATATCGTAAAAGTTAGATCTTAATACCTGAAGCCTAAATTTTTTAGTGCTTCAGTACCCCTGTTATCAAGGGAGAATAATACCACCCCCCGCTGCTGTACGCCTTTGAAGGTAGATCTCAGGAAGCAACTGGTGGCAAAGGTTTCTACACACCTCCCGAGCTGGGGAAAGTGAGGCATGGTCAGTTCTCTCACTCAGGGCATGGCCAAAGGCTTGTGCTCTGCTGGGCAGCGTTATTACAGTGCCAGGCTCTGCAGCTCCCTGGTGAACCTGCACGAGGTAGAAAAGCAAACTCTGTTCTCTCTATAAAGCACTGTTCGTATAACTTGCAATGAAACACACTGTAGGAGCAAACAGTGTTGAAGACCTGGATAGCAGCTGCTCCTATCCTGAACAGTGAAAAGGGCTGGGAGGTTTTTGTTTATTATATTTTATTTATTTTATTATTTCATATTTTATTTTTAGTATGTGGCCAGATATTTAAGCACAGTGCCATATAGAGCACAAAAGGAGGGGAAATGAAAGGACAAAAGAATGTATTCATCCTTACTGCTGGAGTTTCATCATGTTAACAAGTTGAATTTTACAACCTTGATAACAGACTTCCAATGTAGTTAGTGTGATTATGCCAGTTAAGTTCTAATTCTTCTTTTCAGAAACATCGCATGCTTAATCTTTGCCTGATCTTTGAACTAGACAACTTACATTTTCTATGTCAGTCTGAGTTAACAAGCTAACGTGCAAGATTCGTATTTGTCTCATAGGAAAAGAAGGCAATATGTTGGCATTAGGTAATGCCTTTCAGCTGAGAATCTCAAAATTTATTCAAAGTTGAATTAAAATTTTCCCCTACAGACAATTGCAGAAGGAGAGGTTTTATTAGATTAACGATCTAGCATGATTTAAAATGATAATAACGAGAACAAGAGACTGTTTTTTCAGATACAGGAACTATGCTCAAATATTTCAGATTCTACAGGGTCAGCCAAACACACAGGCCCAAGTTAATGGTGGGTTTGCAATTTTACTCCTTCATAAAAGTTTCTTCTGTTTAAGACTGACGTTACTTACTGACGCAGGGGGATATGCTGAAAGACTTCAAAACCTGCCTCGCATTTATGCTTCAGGAGTGTTCATTTTTACAAATTATACTGTCTTGTACTTAAACTGAGATTTTTAATTCACAAATAGTGTTCTGGACTGCAGTATCTTCAGATCATGTTCTCTCTTTTGGTTTCCACAGTCATAACAAATAATCGTATTTCAAATAAAATTATAAACTTGGGGAGGGGGTGTTTCATTATAAATTGTAACCTCTCTAAGAGCCAGAAATAAAAATCCTTATGACTCAACACTACTGTGAATCTCATTTGCAGTTCATTTGTACCTCTGGGGAAGGAGGTAGCTTTGCTAACCACATTACTTTTACATTAGTGCTTATGTGGACACATTCATTCAGCTAATCTGGTTTCACTCCACTAATGTGATTTTTTAAAAAAAACACTTGATCAAGGAGACACTCTGAGATTTTCCTATGCATTCTGTTATATGCTTAAAAAATAAGGAATACTCATATACATCTTACAGTAGGTGTAAACCTATTACTTATTTTAGACATTTTTAAAAAGCCCTGGCATGAAAGGCTCTCAAAGTATGAAATAACCCAAAGGATATATAACCATCCCATTCTATTTAAAACTTGTCAATAGATTACAATGGGAAGCATGGACAACTGAAAGTTCTGAGTAACGACAAGGTAAACATCACTTGTTAATGGGAATTTGTAGAACAGTTTCAATTACTGGCAATTCATAATAATTCAGATGCTTTTCTCATAATTTGTAACGTATTTGTTGTCTTCTCTTGGAATATGTTAACCTTTTCCTTGTCTAAAATGCAAAGCACATACGAGATATTTTTTTAATCTTCTTTGTTAAGGCAGTAAAGCCAATATCCATAGGGGTTTTTATCCAGGAGGGTTTTTAACATTTTAATCAATTTCTTCTGTTGCAATCTTGAATCTGAAACAAATAATCTGAGGAAATAAGCAAAATTTGACCTAAAAACTTCCTTTATAAAATGCTAAAAGCATGTTTATTTCTGTCGAGTTAGAACAGCAGCCTTAGGGAGGTGCAAACTGTTTGCTTCAGGAAAGCTTCCTTGGCTGTCCTTAACCCATAATTAAATTAGGGTTGAAAACCCAAGCAGGATAGGCTAATCCACTCAAGTTACGTGGGTTATGGTAAATACCTTTTCTAACGCGTGGGGTCTTTTTTAATGTGCCTTTGCACATCTATGTGCACTTAAAGCAGGCATTATTTTTAGAAGCACATTATTGTGTCAGTTAAGTTGTCTGTTAGCATAACCTAGTGGTTACTAAAGGGTATTATTCTGTTGCTTCCACTTTAGAAATAAGAAAGGAATACTGAGTTTTTCAAGTACTTTGCTTTAAAAGGATTAGCAATGCTTAATGGTCATACCAAAAAAAAAAAAAAAAAAAAAAAAAGGAAAATAAATAATAATATAAAATGAAATTCTTACAAATTGAACAGCCTGAACAGAACGATATTTCAATGTGGTATTATTTGGGTTTGACTTCCAAAGTAAAGCTTTGCTCTTTTCCAGAACTTTTTCCAAGATTTGAAAGCCAAAATTCATTCTTTTTAAGTTCTGTTCTGGTTTGTGCTATGGCTTGTTGCATATAGAAATGTTATACCTTTAATTTCTTAAACTTTAATGTTTGGAATATACATTCTACAAGCACATGAGTATGTACATGCCCAGATTTTCTCCCTGTGTCTCATCTTTAAAGCAATTATTTTGTTGAATTTTCAAACTTGTACTCTGAAATTGTGAGGAATCTGTGTGAAATCAGTTTTCTCTCACAACTTTTATTATTATTATTATTATTACATAGTCAGAATGTGAAGATCACCATGAATTTGCTAACTTTTAAAAGTTTTTTCTCTTGTGCACTTGGAATTGACTGAAATATTCTTAGAAGAATATTGATAAACAACGAATGTAGCTATGGGTTCCTGTATGTGGCTGAAGCATCACATTTTTCCTGCTGCTGCTGTAGTTTTAGAGCTAAAGAAAAAGTCTGTGAGATGAATGCGTGGTTAGCAGTCTTCCAAGATGCAGAACTAGAGGATAAGTAATTTTCCTCTCTCATTTTTATGGCACTTGTCACCCATTGATAAAAGAGTTCGTTGGAGAGGAAGGCAAGTGTAATTACCTGCTTTACAGGTGAGTGAAATGAAGCACAGGAACGAACAGAGATCACCCAAGGTCACAGGCAGTTTGGTGACAGAGCTGAGGGTCGCACTGGGGTTTGTTGGCTTCTCAGTGGGTAGGACTGCAGTGTGTGACTCACCTGGATAAACTGCAGCCGTAGCTACTAGAGAGTTGATAAGTCAGGTAAGAAGAGGCACAGAAGCACTGAAGTTAGCCAGAGCAATGGTGGTGTCGGCTCTTACATGCTGCTTGTCCATGATCACCTAGCAAAGAAGGGCAGGAGGAGAAACGGAATGAGCTTTATAACTTCAAGATGTGTAGTCTGAAGGCTAATCTGAAGACAAGATCTGCTCCCGGTATCATCATTTCAGAGAAATGTACAAGATGACCGCATTGAAACGGCTCTATTTCAGTTCTGGGTTACTTTTACAGATAAAGTAAGATGTGAGGAATACAACCACGCTTCTCTTAGCAAGTACCGAATGCTCCCTGTCACAGGCAGGCCTTTGTGTTGCATATAATGAATTGGAAACAGGTTTCAGACATTTCCCTGAGCCAAAATGCAGATACACGTCAGAATAATTCTAAATCATTTGTTTTACCAACACTAAACAGAAGGAAAAGAAACAAATTTTTGCTAAGCTAAAATGTCAGGTTTAGTTTGTTTTAGAACAAGTCGATATGCAGTTGCGTCAAAGTGAAGAAAAGTGTTAGAAGCATGTATGTATCCAACATCCTAGAAAATCCTTACTAATACTTGTTATGATATGATAATATGTAGCATAGACATCTTCAATTAGTATTATTTTCCATGCAAAAACTTTCTGCATTACTTTTCAACCATTACTGAAAATACTTTTCTCATTGGTGAAGACAGTAACGTTTTTCTCTTACGAGAGGGGGCTACTGGAGAGATTCCTGTTGCTCTTTTTCATTTCTTCTCAACACAACACCATTGCCTGAACCAAACGTTAAGTAGATACTTACCTAACTATAGCATTTCTTCATCTACATACATAAACTCTTCTGTATCTCTTTGTAACATTTGATTTGTCTATGTGTGCACGATACGTCTAGTTGTAACCATAAAGTCAGTGTATTAGCACCATCTAGCTTTCCGCTTCTTGCTATTGCACTTTGTCTTCTAGCTTAAAAAAAGGGGGTACCAGAGCACTGGCTTCAGCTGCTGCTTCAAAGAACAGGGTTCTCGCTGTCCTTTGGTGGAAGGCTTAGTTTTCAGTTTGTGAACATCAAGAGTGGGAAGCATAAGGAAAGGCAGATGAAAGAAGCTTTTGAGTTTGTTCGAATTATACAAACTGTGCATAACATCAAATAGTTTGGAATCCTTTCTATATACTGCATTCAGAAGAAGTATAGACTGTCTACTAAATTAAAATAAATGCCTAATCACCAAACAGCAAAGCTTTGGAAAGATGAATTACCAGAGCAAAATGCGGGCTTCAGTCACGTCATCTTTTTTCTTCTGCCTGATTCACAGTTTCTCAAATCTAAATTCAGGTCACAGATAAACTATGCATAGCTGCTTAAGTGATTTTTAAAAGCGACGTCTCCTTTTATTTTAAATGAAACTCAGGCCACTTTGATTGATAGATAGTAAGACAATTTCACTGCTGGTAACCATGAGTTAGGAGAAATATCTTCGCTTCTACTGATATTTCTTATTTTTCTTACTAGTTATAAATACTGATCTTGATAGATAAAATAGTGTCTGTGTGTATACTCTTACGAAGATGAATGAAATTAAATAGATATTTTATTTGAACTAAATGTTATTTCAGTTAATTCCTGTGACGATATTATATTTGCAGTGGTGGTAGTTTAGGGTTTGTGATGTCCTCAGACACACAGAGCTGGCCCTACTGGACAGCAGACATGCTTGATTTGTATTTTTAACAGCTACGGTTTTGTTCAAAGAATTTTCTTATCCTGTTGGAGGAACAGTAGAGTTACTCGTAAGAAATAATGAGTGGATTCTACCAGTGTTCTTTGTCATTTCTATTACAATTACTCCTAATTAGTCTCAGATACATTTAGGAGGTAAATCTTTCTACAAATGCCTGACAGTGCGTTCCCACTGTCATTTCTGTCATTTGCATCAGGCCTTCCAGTATTTTGAGATGACCTGTAATCCATATACAAATGGGAAGTTATTAAACGTTCTGCCATTGGTGAGGAGACAATCTTCTGCCACTTATTCCTCATATGTAGGTAAAGGGTGCCTGCCATGAGGAGCGCCTCGAGTCTTGATTCAGTAACGATATAGCCAAAAATGCTCCTCTTTCCTGAGGCTTTCTCAGTTGTTACCTTGTGAAATCTTGTTATAACATGTTGAGACACCGTGGGATGCAGCAGTCTGCTGCAAGAGGATCCTATCGCAGGAAGCAAGTGTGTATTCAAGTCAGCTGGGTCTGCTCCCTCTAGGTATGATTTTATAGTGTGCACAGCTTTTCTTGTCTCTCACATTTACTGGCAAGTGGGACAATGTTTGCTGAGTGTAGCTGGTCTCAAAATTAATGCCCAAGTTGTCCTAAGAATCTCATTCTCATCTGCCCCTGCAGATGAACTCTTTTCCAGAGTTCCTTATAAGCTAACGGCGTTGTCAGTAATACGGAAGATGAACAAAAGCAGACTTATCTAAAGGGAATTCTCTAGTAAAGAAACTACTTATGAAGCAAAAGTGAGTTAGAAGTTTCTTTTTAGTCTGTTAACAAAGTATTTCAGATATGGCCATTTGAGGAGGTCATGGAACTTAGCAGTGAGAGAAAGAGAGGGAGAGGGAGGGAGATGATACTTAGCCAGCTCTCCACCCTGACCAAAACCTGATAATGCCATGTCAGCACCTACACGGCAGAACTGTTGGGGTTGCCAACATGACCACAACACTTTTGAGTTAGAGTTGGCTCGTGCTCAGACTCAAAGCGTGGACAATGTAACCTCCTATTTGCTTGCCATATACAGATGACCTTTGAGACACTGGGCAAAATATTTCATTGTCGTCTGTGAGAGGAAGGCATAAAGAAGCATCAGAGTTTCAGTTGTTTCATTGGCTTCAAAGACAGAAGAGGTGTGAACTGCAAAGGTTCATTTTCCAATCCATATTCAACCTAGACCTAACGTGTCAATCCAGAATCTTGGGACTGATGAAGACAAGCGCGGTTGCTGTAGCTAGTTCTGCAGTGCTGAAGCAAACTGTGTCCATGGCAGTTCTTTAAACACCACTTATGGCAGATGTGCTGTGTAGCTGATGAAATGGGCTTTGGTTGGATTTCACACACAGTTGACTGTTGAAGAAAAAAGTGGTTTCAGTAAAAAATGTGAGCCACAACAGTATACAGCGACAGCTAATACCACTCCATATTCAGGAATATCTGCTCTTCTCTTTACATCAAGGTGTGCCAAAATGTTATACAACATCCAGCACCGTATACTGTTATGTGTAGAGCGTATTTTCGATACTCAGTGAATTACTCTGCAGACGGTTATGTCAGAAACTACTTTGAAAAATATCCTGGCTGCATCTTCAGAATATTTCATGAAATGTGATTGATGAATACCTTGAACGGGAAAGGACTGGCATTGCTGATTGGTAACTTAACTACTCTTCCTGCTGCCTAAAGTTAACATGCTTCTTTTGAAACTACAAGAACTTTTTACTAAAACTTAGAAGAGGATATTGTCTTTCTTTTCAACAGTAACTCTCAGACAGTTGCTGACTCCAAAGATCCAAAACTCTGAAGACAAGTGTGTGGGTATCCCTTTCTGCAAGACAACGACTCATAAATCCCAGCCCAGAGTAAACCCAAGCGTTTCAAGAACTTCTGACACATGGGATGAGATTACTGAGAAATTAACACAAAATTTGAAAACTGCAGCAGTGACTTTACAGTTGAGCAGAAATACCGGTCAAATTTTGGCCCACAATTAGTAAAAATTTTTTAAATTTGGATCCAATAGCTGCAGTGTAATTTTTCTGTTTAGAAAAGTATCATTCATGTAGCTATAATTATCTTGTATTTCTTGCTAAATTCTGACGAACGTGTCCTCATTTTTACCCTCATAAGGTAACATATGCTTGTATACACCAACATAAAAATTTCCTGTGTACATTATAAGCAGCATGATAGAATGGCTTGATTCTTAATTCACTTTTAGTGATGTATGGATGCCTTGCTATTATTATTCCAAGGTGTCTCATAACAATATTTTCTGTTATGGTAATTTAAATTGTGCTAAATGCTAGTATTTCATTGTACTAAATGAATGCTAACATTCTGCCGTGGAGAAAAGTGCTAATGTGTTAACTGTCTTCCTTTAAATGATTTTAATGTTACACACTTTTGAAAAATCATTTGACTGTAATCAGTTACTTTTAAAAAATGAAAATTGAACTTCATGAAAAATGACACATTGAAGTTACATAAATGATTGATTGAATAATGATGATGGGTTAATGCAAAATTACTATGGAAGGAAGAAGCAAAAGTGTTTATCCTGCTGCTAGATCCTTAGAGAACAGATTATAGCTATGAGCCTGATTTTCAGTGGCTTCCCACAGTAATTGCTTCCGAGGAGGCATGGGGAATCTTGAAAACCTTAATGATATGCCACTGTCACTTTAATTGGTAAGAGAAGCCAAGAGAATCCTAATTGCCAAAAGAAGCATTACTAATTAAAGTGTCATTCTTCATTCGTTCCATAGTAATTAACCTGAAATATTTGTAAAAGCTGAGGTATAAATTTAGATCCAAACTCAGCTTAACCACAACAGGCTTTATGTGAAAAAAAAAAATATTCTATGGGTTAAGCAAGGTTAATAGCCAGAAAACTTAAAATACAATTTTTTTCTTAAAAAAAAAATTGCTCTGGTTTTACTCATTACTTTTTAAAAT
Organism: Falco naumanni; assembly: GCF_017639655.2. Lineage (NCBI taxonomy): Eukaryota > Metazoa > Chordata > Aves > Falconiformes > Falconidae > Falco > Falco naumanni. Next base: position 83,259,613 of record NC_054058.1, on the reverse strand, counting down.
GTGTAGTAAAAGAATTGAGAGTAGATTTAAGAACCTGTTTTCATAAATATGTAATTTATATTTAAATCATGATTATACTCTCACATTAAAAAAATCATTAAAACTGTTTATATAGGATATTCCTTTTTCTTATATTTCACTGGAAAGCTACATGCTTCTGAAAATGTTAAGATGGGTTTTCTTCAGCTCTGTGATGAGCAAAATGATGCAAGTTCACTTGTATATGTATCGTCTTTAGACCACAATTTTAACAACATCCATTCAATATCTTCCTGCCTTCACTAGGATTGAGTATGAGTAATTGATTAGGTATGGAGTACCTAATCATCGGTACCCATAGTCAGTACTGCATGTGTGTCAAATCCTTCTTCGGTTCATCTTTGATAAAATCTTTATTCAGCCTCACAAAATAATCAGTTGGAGTGAGCTGGTCCTGTTGGCACCAGTCCATTTCCTGCACACTGGTTTTTGTACCTAAACTCTCATTCTTTCGGCATGCATTATGTCTTATGGTTTACCTTAACGGTGCCTTCCACCTAGATGTAAATGCCAAATTTTTGTTCTTATGTAGGATCTCAGAACCTATAACCGAGCATCTCAGTGACCCGTAGAACAGCTAGGTAGTCTTTTCTAGTCTATACTATCAAATTTCTGTCTGCAATTCTCATCTTCAGATCTCTCCCCATCTAAACTTCCTGGTCTCTATGTGCCTTTGTGAGGGGAAAAAAAAAGAAGTGAAAAAAACCTTGGCAGCAATTTTCAGCTCATCAGGTTAGAGAAGAGGTCACTTTCAGACCCTAAAGATGGTGATGAGCTGTGCTGCAGCATCACTGAGGACTTGTCATCACAGTTTATGTGACTGACTCCTAATTCATAGTCCTACACTTGAGCAAATTTGAATGCAGCATCATTGCCTGAGAGAGACTGGTGCCCGAGTAGCTTCTAGCAGTAGCCCCTTGGAGCAGCAGTGGGGTGAGATTAAGCCCTATACCCAGATAGCAGATTGCATGTGATGATCCTACCATGGAAAGAGAAGAATTAAAGGATGAATGGTGCAAAGAGCAGTAACCTGGAGTTCTCTGAGGCACCTACGAAGGATTTTTAGCCACTGATGGCTACCCAAATTATGCTACCCAATACAAAGAGGTGGAAGTCTGGAAGACTGAATTATGTGCTGCCTTCTTGACTACAAAGGGAGCCAAGTGTGAAGCGTGCCCAGACAGATCTGTAAAGTGACTCAGTGGTTGCCGAAGACTTGATAATCACTTTAATATGCATTTCTGAGGATTTAGTTCAGTCTCTGCCTGGTCTTGTCCTAGACTGACTGCCCTTTAGTGGCTGGCATATGAAATGCACTAGCTGAGTGCTGCATCTGATTTCTTTTCACATGCTCTTAATCACATGCTCTGAATCAATTCTGCAATGTGAATCAAGGGCTGCAACTGGGGGCGATGGAGAGATTTGCTTCAAAAGCACACTCCTTATTCGGACTGTTACCAACGTAGATGCATCCTTTTTTTGTTTAGGTACTTCATTTAAGTACCTGAAGGTAGTGGGGCAAAAGTGGGCAACAGCTTTTATTCATGCCCATGTCAAAGGCTCAAGCAAGGGTTCAATCCTGAAAATATACGAAATACATGCTCCTGTGAAACCTTACATTTGTGCTTGTAAATCTTTGCTTTATTGGATTTTTAAAAAAATATAAAAAACAAAATCTGAACAGAGTCTTACCTGTTAATGGTAATGCCCAAATCACAACTGCAGAAAGCTATTAATGTGTAAAAAGGAATTTTTTTCTATATTTTAATTAAAAATAACAAAGCTGGTGGTAACTTAGAAGGCCAAATGATGAACTAATGTTTAACTGAAAATAGACCTTAAGGTCATGAAATTGTAGATGAGGAGCTGAGAAAAATCTAAAGTTTAGTGTGACTTGTAACTGGTTTTTGTTCTGAGCCACTAAGTAATAACTTTAATTTACTTATAAGTGGTTTTCATATACAAAATAAGAATAATAGATGGGTTGACCATTCAGTGCTGTGTGGGTTGAAGGTAGTATTAAAAACATTAAATGTCGTTATGTTGTAGAAAAATACATGTCTTATTAGGTCCTCACATGGAAGATCATGACCTGAGCAGTTTAGTCACTACACATACATGAAGAGAAATATAGGCAGGTCATTCTTTTTCCTGTGCGTCATTTTTCTTACTCAAATGAGAGCATAAAGTAGGCTGCTTATTTTTACAATAAATGTTGAACAGCTAAAAAAATGTTATCACACCAGAGGTGTACTAAAATTTGCAGTAATAAGTTCAGAGTAGTGGGAACTTCCCAGTAACTGTACATTCTGATTGAGCGGAATCTGGTCTTACTGAAATGTTAGGTTGGCTTCTGTATTTTAAATTTCCTTATGCTATTGTTATACAGTTCCCATAGCTTTGGAAAAGTATCAATTCAGTACAGCATCTGACTTTTAGTTTTGCTTAAAACTTGAGAAAAAAATTACTAAGCTGTAAATACACCCAAAATATGGCTGACAGTATCTTTAGAATGAAGTCACACGCAAGTATCCCTGCTTCATGACCTATTCCAGAATTATATACAGCAAAATATATACATTTATTTTGTATTGTATTCTTATTTATTTTATATTATCATTTTTAACTTTTTTGCTAAGTTTCTTTTGAAAGTTGTCAGCAAACTTCTCTTACGTGCATGAGTCTGTAGTAATGAAGATGTAACTGACTGTTCTATTCATAACGTTATTACTGTACCTAGTCACCTAAGCAATATTCTTATTTTTCCCAAACCACAGGACCAAACGTCTTTGAAATAGTTGTTTTATCTTTTGTTTATATTGCTTATTCTACTACAGATCAGCATAGGACACATCATGCAGGTGAAAGATTCGGTTTGTTTATTAGCCTTTTTTGTCAGGTGATCTGACTTGTTTCTTGGTAACGTACGCTGATCTGTGACAGAATTTAAGAAAGTTAATTCCACCTGACACGCATTGACATTGCATATGGCCTTGCATGGCCTGGCATTATTTCTATACAGAGAGTGCCAGTACTATTAGCTGCGAGGATGGGGGCATGCCACCTGCCCGTTGTGTCCTTCTGTCACTTGCGCTGTCCATCTGTTACTTGTAGGAAAGTAAAATTCACATAATTTTTGTCTTTTGGAATATAAACCCTTACAAAATCAAAGGCACTTATGACAGCAAAATTAATTTTAAATGCTAATAGTATGTAACCAGTCTAATCCTCTCCATTTGTCAGAATGCTGGCTTAGATGCTGTAGGGTCAGTTGTGCTATACTGTGTCTGAGGGTGGATTTCAATCTATAATACACTATTCTGTATGAGGAAAAATAATTTTAACACAGTACTGCTTCTAATGGCAGAAATAACATTTTATAAATTCAGTTTAGTGGGGTTTTTTCTCCACAGCATTATAATTTCAATGATTACAATATTGCATTTAATTTTGACACAGTAACAGAGTCCCCAAGGCCCTACACTACTGCTGTTTTGCCCAAATACTATATTCATCACAGCCAGCTCCCTTTAAATAGTCCACATCCTGTTAAATGTCAACACAAATGTGTTGGCAGTTCAATACTGTACCATTTTGTCAGGGTCCCTGAGTACATCTCACATCCCTGAATAAGCAATGTGATGGCATCACCCTGGTAGGCTGGTGGTTTCTGCAATCTCACCAGTGTAGCAGTGCTTTCATACAGAGTTTTGCATTATTAGCTTACACTGTCTTCTTATTTAAATAAAAACTGTAATGAAGCATTCACCCTACGCTACAAATAATCTTTTTAGCATGCTTACTATCACAAACCTGTTTTAATGTAATCCCATCCTAAGTTAACTTTGTGTCTGTTCAGCAGTGTAGCATCACTGTCTTTTTGTAGTGTGAGAGGCTGGGGGGTTTTTCACCTTATGCTTAAATGATAAAAGAGAGCAGGTAAGTGAAAAATGCATGTATGTTAAATCATATGTATGGTTTCTCTTTGGAGCAAAAGACAGAAAGGACTTCTTAAGATTACCTTTCATGCTACTTGTGTGGAGTAAACTGGGGAAAAATTGGCAGGGGGAGTGTTTTGGTAGGTGTAGGTTTGAGTTCCACAGCTAAGTCCCCACTGGGGTCAGACCAGGTTCCCTTGCTTTACCACGTGGAGAGCTCCTCTGATAACACTGGAAGATTGCCAACCCAAAACTGCCATCTGCTTTTCTTACAAGTTTATTACAAAGATGGAAAGCTGTATGGTTCTCGTGAGAGAAGTGAACGCAATCCTAAACACAAAACTCGTAACGCTTGCTCGGCGGCTTAGAAAGTTACTATTTTTATCATGTTCCTGCATTTGTGATTTTGACCACTGATTTACATTTTGAAATAATTTCAAGTTCGAAGTAAGTGGAATGCACCATGCCAGAAGAGAATAAGAAGCTTGGCTCCATTTTTAGTAGTGCTGGTGTGGAGAAGTCTACCTGAGCATGCGCTCCTCTTGTCTCAAAAGTAAGTTACCCCATGTGCAAAATCAAAGTATGTTGCTTGCTTACCACCGAGCCGGGGAGGAGAACTGATGGAATCCCCAAAGAATCAGGTCAGTGCGCTCTGGAGACCACTCAGTTCATCCCCTCTGCTGGCTGAAGCAAGCTGATCTGGGCAGTGCCCCGTCAGGGTCACCAAAACTGTCATCTCAAAAATGAGTTCGTTACCCAGTGTGCAAAATCAAAGTCTAAGAATACATGATGCTGCCTTTAATACAAAGTTGTGCAACTTTGGGTGCTAGGCAGACCAGCACACCTTGGTAGTTTCTACAATTAGATTTATACACGATTACATGAATATTAATTTGTTAACTCCCAACCCTTTAACACCAATTGGATGGAAATCTACGTAATGGTTACACAATCTTATTGGTTAACTACGCGTGCTAATTGAGGAAGGCTGTGTCTGTGGGCCGGGGTACCTGGTGCAGGGGGTGTGATTTTCAGTATTATAGTGAAGGTAGTTCACTTAAGGACACATCTGTGGCTATCTGTCCAATAAGTATCAGATCAAGAGTCTTGTGTTGCCAAGTTTCCAGGATGTAATTGTTCTTCAAAGACGCCTTGCCCTAAGCAGCAATTACTTGGTAGTTCTTCACATGGACCATTCTGAGTCGAAATAATGTGTGCATTCTGTTTCTTCAAGAATATATGCAGGTTGTTAAACAAAACCATATGTCCATATAGTCTGGTTACAAAATTTGGTAAGATCCTCACAGCTGGACACCTGATGGCCAGTCTCTTTTCTAAAACTGCATGATTGTGGCTCTAGCCTTTTTCATCTAGTTGTAAGTCCCAGCCTTGAAGGGCAAGCTGAAGTCTGAAGCAAGGATCTGAAGTTTTAGACTATGGAATGATTCCCTGTAGGTTGAGGGCAGTGTGCTGGGAACAAATACCACATTATATGGGCATGGGATGTCATTTTTGTGGCCAAGAAGGCCAACGGGGGGATCCTGGGGGCATTAGGAGGACCGTGGCCAGCAGGTCGAGGGAGGTGACCCTGCCCCTCTGCCCTGCCCTGGTGAGGCCACATCTGGAGCGCTGTGTCCAGTGCTGGGCTCCCCAGTTCAAGGGAGACAGGGAACTACTGGAGAGGGCCCAGCGGAGGCTACAGGGATGGTGGGGGGACTGGAGCATCTCCCCTGTGAGGGAAGGCTGAGGGAGCTGGGCCTGTGTAGCCTGGGGAAGAGACGGCTGAGGGGGGATCTTGTCAGTGAATGTAAATATCTTAGGGTTGAGTGTCAGGAGGATGGGGCCAGGCTCTTTTCAGTGCTGCCCAGTGACAGGGCAAGGGGCAACGGGCACGAACTGCCACACAGGCAGGTCCATCTGAATATGAGGAAGAACTTCTTTGCCTTGAGGGTGACAGAGCACTGGGACAGGCTGCCCAGAGAGGCTGTGGAGTCTCCTTCTCTGGGGACATTCAAAGCCCACCTGGACGCGTCTCTGTGCCACCTGCTGTAGGTGAAGCTGCTTTAGCAGGGGGTTGGACTGGATGATCTCCAGAGGTCCCTTCCAACCCCAACCATTCTGTGATTTTTGAGGATCTTTCAGTCACGCCATTAAGAAACACATTCTGAGTAATGAATGCAGTCAAATGAAACTGGAATTGTTATGCAAGTAACGTAACTGGGGCTGTTATTAAATATAACAAATATTGCCAGTAGCTCAGGACATGTGCTAGGCTAAGATTTCTAAAAATGTAACACTTGCCTTTCTTTCATTTACTACTTAAGAAAAAGAAAAAAGAAAAAAAAAGGCATCACAGGAGACAAACAAGCAATTTGTGTAAATGCAGCTTTACCATCTATCTTGAGAAGCAGCGGATACATTTTCAAACAGAAAATAGCTCTGATCCTTAAACTAATATTGTATGGTTAACCATTATGAATGTGAATGTTCGATTTAATCCCAAATGCTACATTCATTTTTAATTGAGCTGTATGTATTCTACTTAATGGAAGGCTTGGGTTTTTTCCTTGCACACTCAATAAATTCTAATTGAACACCTGATTCCTGCCACCAATATGTTAACATCTGGACACTATCTATCTTTTATGCATATAGATTCACTGATTAAAACTCAGCAGAATAGCAGATAATAGGAAAACAAAAATACAACATTATGGAACACTTTCAGCCATAATTTTTTATTATATATTGAGAAGCATTCAATTATCTTATTTCATTTAATTAACCCCTCTACTTAGGTCTTTTTTTTTTTTTTATTGATATGGCATGTTAGCAACTTCGCTAATTGGCACCAAAATACCATGTGACTATATTAAATGTCTTGTCCAAAATAATCCCTTTTGGTTTTTTTGCTTTCCTGAGACTTTTTATTTATTTCACAGTATTTTCAATAATATATAAAATACTTTGGCAGCAAATTATTTGATTTAAAATTAAGCATTTCACTTTCATGTTTCTTTCTGTGTTAAAGGCAAAAAAGATTGCAAAGAAAAAGTGTTTACTTTCTAACATATTTTAGAATCAGAAGGCACCACTCTACCTTTTGTAGTGTTTAGAAGTGTTAGTCTTTCTTTGGAAAGAAAATGTATTTTAAGCATTCTTTATCATTAAGACTTTAAGCATAATCTCTCGGCATTTACAGATTTAGTCTAGAAGAAAAACAGCAGCATTGTGTCACTCCAGCTACTGTACTTTAGTGGGTTTGGTACCTGTTCAGTACTGATCTGTTTTAAACCAATGATTAAGAAATCTGACAACTCTAACAGAGTATAAATGAGCTCAAATTATATAAATGTTTTAGTGTGTAATATTAATTTCCAGTTAAATAGTAACAGCTTGTTAGAACCGAGACTTTATGGAAATGTAATTGATCAAGATTTTTTTTTCTGCATGAGACCATTTTTTTTAATAATTTATTATACCTCTCCTTTAATTTTAGGGTTTTTTATTCCAAACGATTTTTTGTATTCTTCTTTAAAGATGTAACTTATTTTTTACTCAATAATTCTTCAATATGTATTTGGTATCTCAGTACAAGGAAAAAAAGATTACAGTTTCTCCAGTTGGCACTTTTTCAGTTTACCAAATACTGATACTTTTGCAAATTATTTCCATGCCTTTTGAGTTGTTGGATAATCTGTATAAGTGTATTGGCACTTCAGCGGATAAAGTGACTCGTCATTATGCAATGCATGTTGTCCCCCTAATTTGAGAATACATGTATTATTAATATATATGACTCTGTGTTCCCATATATACATGATTTGTGGGAAAATAAGACATTCTGCTTATTTAAAATATTCATTTTAAAACTATTTCAAATATAAGTTTGATAGTCCTTACCCTGGAGTTTAAGTTATTAACTTTTTGTGGTTACTCAGGGGCATTTTCTTTCCTCTTCACGTCAGACTCAAACAGGTAGCAGGGATCAATTTTAAACTTTCAATTTAAATTTTCTTATTCTGGGCCTTTGCGTTACACGTATCCTGGCATCCACGGGAGGGCAGCATGGTTAAATTAAGGGAGAACATGGGACTAGGATTATAATGCAGCTAAAAGAATCTCACTTTTGATTGTTTATATTGTTTCGTGAAAGCTTTTATAATTGAGAAGAGTGCATATTTTCCTAGCCAATATAGATAAAGCAATTGCTTGTTAATTTTAGAAGAAGAGTAGCTTCTTTAGTAGCTACAAATGTGGAGTTTTTCTCTCTATATATACAGTCTATTTTAGAAGAAGGTTTGAAAATATTTAATGTGGAAGTTTTTAAAGCCTAGTTGGAAATTTAGCTCTGCAAATTCCAATAAACCTGTTACAATATTTTGGTAAATCAAATATTAGGAGAGTAGAGGTACCTGTTCCAGTAGGTTTTTGGGACACTGGAACTACTCTGCTCTCAACTCTTGACTGAATTACAGCAGGAAATGATTCCTTTTATATATGTGTAGGTAAATACACACACAAGTGCGTGAAGTTGTGTTTGGGGAAAGAGATTGAAAAATCTCAATCTCAGATTTGAACAGCAATGAATGAGTGACACTAAAACGATTAATTATATTTTTTTCATTTAAAAAGACACCGAAACACTTACAGAAGGCATTTTACCCTTTGTGTTATATACAAATGCGATTTTTTAAAAGTATTTCTAAAACTTCAAATGAGGAGAAACCACTCAAACCTCCCCTCACATCCAAATCATCAGTGTTACAATTTGTTTTCTCTTAGATCTTATGTTTTGCCTTTTGAAATCATTTTTATGTAACAGCAGTTTTACAGCTGAATATCACTTTAGTATTGCTAATTTGGGGAGGCGGTTGCTTGTCAGAGCAATCCTGTATCCTGTGCAGCAGGAATGGGCTGAGCCCAGCAGATGGCTCTGATGCTCCCTCGCAGGTGGTAAATTCTGTATCCCTGAAGTCCTTCTACAGCTCCAAAGGTGAATCAGCTCCAGTTTAGTAACTCTAGTGCAGGGACAGTGCATTTGAATGCTTTGATTTTCTACGTATTTGTTGCGGTAAAGAACTTCGGACAAAGAGCAAAACCATGCTGTTTTCATAAGCTTGTATCTTTCTTGTATATCACTGTTTTGTTTTTCTCTAGCCAAACACCCCAAACAAAAATATTTTCAAGATACTGACATTTCTTTAGGACTTTTGTTTTCCTAGTCATGTTAATCCATTGTAAAAATCTGGAATTCCATGAAGGGATACTCAAGTTTCTCATAGGGGATATATTTCTCAGTGATGCAGCTCTATCGCTTCCTAAAATGACTCCTGGGGAATTCAGTTTTAGATACTTCGCGTCTGTGTGGCATTTCCAAGTATAAAACATCCAATCATGGTAACGGTTCTAATGCAAATTATTGTACGCTGAAAGCTGTCTCTTCCAGTGCCACAAGACAATTGCTAAATAAATAATACTGGTAGGTGGCAGTTTCAGAGCAAACCAAAAGAGCTGCCTCCAGGCACAAGTAGTTGAGATGTAGAACTGTGCTACTAGGTGTAGATTTTGAAAGCTTTAAAGGTTGAGAAAGTCATTATGGAAATTCATTAAAACAAAACCCCATTCACAAATAGTAAATACAGAGACACCATTTCCAGATTAAAAATAATAATAATAATAATCCTAGAGTCAGCAGTAGCATGAATATAGGAGAAAATTCTGGGGATGTATAACTGCATGCTTCCATCCAGTTGCTGCTTTCCTCCACATCCTGTTGGGGACAGGGTACGGGCCTGAATGTGCTTTTAGGTGGCCACTTCTACGTTCTTTCATAGAGCATGTTTCTTCAAAAGAGCCAAAGTGACATTCAGTCAGAAGTCTTTTTGTTTCGTTGGCATCTTTAAAATCCTCTATGTGTTCTGTATAGGAAAGTTTCTTTAAAATGGGTATTTTAACAGAACAGATTGGCTGGGTCATACTATGAAAGCTTTCTTGTTCTTACTCCTGTATTGTCATCAAAAGGTGGCCAGGAGTATAAAAGTAATTTTTTTGACGCTTAACTTTTAGTGAAGGGGTAACCTACAGTTGTTGTTCTGCACTGGTAGGTTTTCCAAGGCAGAATGTCTCTATCAGAATGTTAGATTAGCTTTTTGTCTGGCTCCATCTAACCTGGTATCATGTCTTCCATTGTGGCCAGCAGCAGGTGACTGGGAAGGTTTATAAGTAGTCTCAGTAGTCTTTGACACTCCACCTGCAGAGCGAGGACTTTCTGAGCCTGGTATGGTTCTTTGAGTATACTGACATACAATGCAATTGAATATCTCTTCCATAAACCTGTCCAAGAATGCCTAAAATGCACAGTGAAATGTAACTCGTTTGAGTTCATGGAAACAAGACGTAGCAGTTGCATAGCTGTGTGAAATTAATGTCTGGCACTGTTCCTGCGTTCCTTAGAGGTGCTAGGGATGCAGCGGAGACAGTCTGCACTGCTGATCCAGGCAGCACCACGTGTTTTTCTGCTGCTGTGTGTTGGATGGAAAGAGAAATGGTATTCATTGTTTCCAATGTTTACCTGAAGTCTGGTAGATTAAAGGGGAGTTTTCTAATGTATAAGAGCATAAAGTGTCAAAATTTTAATCCAGAAGAAAATCACAGAGTTCCCAATAAAAGGCTTTTTATTTCTGCGATGTGGGGACAGACTGCTGTTTCAAAGATTGTATGTGAATTCCAAGAAGGTAACTGCATTTTCTGAACTGTTGCTTAAATTGTATTCTAGCACATTTCATTCTAGACTACTCTGTAGTAGCACAACTAAAAATACTTTTTTCTGCGAAGTGTGCCAAACATTTTGAAATCTTTACAGTCAACGTAGTCTCTGTTCATTATCAGCTAAGTTCAGTCATTGCATCCACAGAAGCTTTACCTCATAGCAGTGACTGAAAAGAGCAAACTAGTATATATTATTCCAAGTTCTGCTTTAGGAATGAGTACTTTCGTCAGACTGCAGACAACAAACATTTTCCATGAATGTCACATTATCTACTTTTCATGATGCCTGGGTACAGAAAGCTTCCTTCATTTCATCTGTTTTCAGGCAACTAACTGCAACATGTAAGTTTGGAGTCTTGGCAATGTAGGGATCTCTTATAGCCAATGGATACTATAGAAGGGTGGTTCCAAAGGGTAATTTGCAAAACTCTGAAGATGAAATACACCCTGAGTAGTTTACACTGGATCCATACAAAGTACAAGGGAAAAACATGGTTGCTGAAAGGGACACAGTGGAGCTGCAAAGACAAACGTATTTGATTTGCTGTTTTCCTTTGGAACATTTTCTTACACATTTTTTTCAATTCACGAATGATTTGCATGATTTGACCATGGAGTGAAAAGGACGTTGCTTTGCAGGCTTCTGAAATGTATTTTCCAATGTCTGGAAGATAAGGGCTGGTGTGAGGCTTTCCTGAATGTTTCTTCTGCTGTGCTAGGACCTCAGGTTCTGAGCAGCTCTTGCTTTTCTCCACTTTCGTTTCTCTCCCACAGAAGCTAATGTAATAACGCTAACCTCCCCTACTGGACATGTTGTAAGGAGTAATTATCTGGCATTTATAAAGCATGACATAAGTGTCAAGCAATGTTCCTATTAAGAAAATAATGATAAGTAGGTAAGTTAGGACATGTTAAACTGATTTGTTTCAAAACTTTGGTGATGTTTTAAAATAGTGGGTTTAATTGAATTATTTGGGGGATTTTTTTAAAAAAAATCCAGCTGTCAGGAATTCTAAGAAATATTTTGAAAACATCATAATGTTCTGAATAAACATCTTATGTATGCAGAAATTGAAGGAAGGTAATTTCTTTGTGTTATTTTAAATCACAAATAGGGATACCAGGTGTAGCATACTTCCTCATACCTTTGCTAGCAGATGTACCTCTTTATACTAATTCATAAGAACTTTAAAGTACCTACTAGTGATGATGAAAAAAAATGTTATGAAAATACTTAGAACTGATAATCTTTAGGATGGAAATGTATTAATCTTGTTCTGTTTATATGTTTTATTACCAAAAAAAAGTACAAAATTAGCTCTGCTGAGATCTGTATTCTTTAAAGTTCTAACAATTCAAAAGTAGCTTTCTGGACAGTGAAAAAACATACAGAACCAGCCAAAGATAACCAAAGGCATGTATCATTCCTGTAAGAGTTCACTGCTCTTGCTAGCCTCCACCACTCCTCCCAAAAGTAGGCATTTTCAGCACTAGGACTCCAGAATTGGAGTTGCGTCAGTTGGCAGCTTAGTACATTGGTTTGTTTTATACCAGTATAACAGTGATCAGGGTGTTTTGACTGATTCTATCAGTGGCAGCACATGACCTAGAAACTAAAGTAGATTTTTCATATTAACAGGTCCCCGTCCATTTAGGCTTTCTAGATCATAAATAATGTCACTGCCTGGCTGGAAAAAGGGTCATCAGTTTTTCTATCTAGCTGCAGTGTCATGTGCTTCCAGTGACATGGAGAGATGTCTAGGCTGGGTGCCTGGATGCTTCTGGGTGCTCAGGATGCTTCTGAGTTGATTTCAGTTCTGACAACGGAAAGAATTGTTTCCACAGCCAAACTGGATGCTCAGGGGAGAGCAGTGTGATTGAAACTTGTTCTACTCCATCAGCATTAGCATTTAAATTCAGATTTTCACATTTAAAACCAATCTCTTAGTTGTTCCTGCTTACTGTGATTTCTTTCACATCATGGAACACTTTATGTTCACAGACTTATCTTTTTAGATGAAATTAAACCAGGAGATGAGCTCCAGGGGTATACCCATATATGCTGCACTGGTAGCTCCTTGGTCCATGGGGTCAGACTAGACTAGTCCAAAGCAAGCTGCATCAAAAAGCACAGAGAGACAGTGTCTGCTTCTCAGCACCAGCCGTTTCACAGTTGTGCTGCATTACCGGTTTACATGACAATTACACTACATTAGAATCGGAGTACTTTCTACATTTATGTTGCATCTGAAGGATTTCATTCTTTTGTTGCGTGGAATTCTCTCAAGGCTAAAGGACGTTTTTCTGTCTTGACAAACACTCCCACTTTACATACCAAATAGGTTTTATGATATGACATAAATTGGATTGATAATTCTCAAGTTGCCATTCCAGTTACTTCACAGGTTCTGTGAGTACTGGCATGCATATTCACAAATGTTGAAGCACTCTGGAGTGCAGTAAGGTATCACTGTTAAAGAATCTAGGGATATCTGATCTTCCAGCATACCAATAACCATTTATACTGTAAGTGAAAAGTTGTTGGGGGGGGAGTGGATGGTGGGGGGGACAGGACGTTGGGGGTACACAATGACACCCATATTTTTCCTGTTCATATTAGGAGTGTCTTGCTCGTTGGAATAAATGGAACTGTTTTCTATGGCTGTGGTATTTGTATTACTTGACATTCTTCAACGTTTCGTTATCCTTAGCAGGTATAATTACAGTAGAAGTTTAGGCTGCTTTTTTTCATTCCATCTGTTGAAGGCTTATTTAGTTCTCTTTCTCAAGAGCACAGAAAGTACTAAAATGAATCCGAGAATGTTTACAGCTAGGTTTCTTATGACCCAGGTCATATTGTTGTCTTGAATCAGTTTTCTCTCATCCTCAACTGAAGACAAAAAAATGGCTTAATCTTGCGGGGTTAAATAAAAGGAGGAATGCGGTACAAGGAAGATTCCTTTTATGCAAGCGAGCAGGGATGACTGAAAGTGCCTGTGGGCATTTGGTCTCCATTGGCTCTCACAGCGAATGCAATGATGCCCACAGATAGCCTGTATTGTTGTCAGTTAAATGGGATCATGAGTGTCTGAAAGGTGTTTGAGAATGAACTGAAAATCATTTTCACAAGTGGATGATTACTTCTGCCACATGTTAACCGAACTCTATCAGAGTGGCCCAGATTTTTGAGACTGCATTAATTGCTCTTTCAACCTTGACTGAGGTTTCTCTTTAAGAAAGGCCTTTGCTGGACTAAACTGCTACACGTATTGATTTTTCTTTCTATATTTTTTTCATTGTTTGTGATAAATGAAGCCTTTTACAAGTAGAGAACTTACCATTCAAGATGTAGATAGATTGCTTCATTCCTTAGAATAAAAAGGCTGGTCTAAAAATGATCTCTGTAGAAGTAGTAAGTCCTTTCTCATTTCTCCAGCAGTGAATAGCTCCAGTATTCCACACTCAATTATGTTTTTCAGCTATTCATTAGTGCTGATTTTTTCATCAAAAAATATAACCCTGCACTCTCGCAGCATGGACTTAGAGCAAATAAGCCGCTCTCTCCTTTCCTGTGTGTGCCATCACATAATTGAAAATGAACTATAATATTTAGCAATAAGGTTTTGCATTTTTATAACACGAGGAAATTCACTTTGAAAAATATTCAACCTTTATGTATTTAAAATATAGTGATGCTTGGACTTTTTAAAGAAAATGGTTGTTCATTTTGTTTGTTCTGTTTCTGGAGGAGAAAATTATACTGGCTGAAACAAGATGATATATAAGACATTTTTATCCAGGTGTTTCTGTGTTTTGTAGTGGAAATGTAAATTCTAATATTTGTATTTGTTTTCCAGGAAAATGAATTTGAAATAGTAAATGTTTATTTTTCTATCATACTATAAGCATTGTGAGGTATAATCAGGTAAATCTGTGACTTCATACAAATCAAATTTTTACCTTTTAATTTGGGAGTGAGTAAAGAGAAAGTAATTAAATTATGTTAAAGAAAATAAAATTGTAGAACTGTTTTTAAGAGCAAAGTCTCGGGAAAGTGATCATGGTTTGTACGTTTGGTTGTGTTTTCATGTTACAAAACTGTGTTAGAAAATCTTTACATTGGGGTAGCACTTAATGACTCAACGTGTTTGATCAAGCTCCTATTTTCTACGAGCTGTGTAAAAGCAGGTGTATTAGTCTTATGTTATTGGAAATTATTTAAGTAATACAGAAAGACTGAAGAAGGCAACCAACATATACATACTAACTATAAATACGCTTTCTAATGTGCACATGTACAGATATAGATGTTATGTATACATACTATATTAATATATTTTTACAGAATTAAAGTCTGCTGTCTATATGTTTCTATGTACATTAGAAACCAATCCTTCCTGACTTATTGTCAGTCTACTCATTCAACACACTCAAAACATGGTCTTAAAGAGAAGTCAAAATAAATCTATTTAGTAATAAGTAATTACTATCCAAGTGCTCAGATACAGTGGAACCATTTCAGCATTTTCCTTCTCAGTGCATGGTTGAACTGTAATAATTCAAGAATTATTGTAGATTTTCCCAACTCTGGAATCCAAATTAACATGAGAAGAATTGTAGTAAATGGTGAGGTTAGTTTTTAGAAACATGGAATTGACTACTGCTGAATATCAGCTTCTTCTTTGTTATCGCACAGGATACTTCACCTAAAGAAAAGTACAGTGTTTGAAGGAATGACTGTTTATTGTTGCTGCTGAGCGTATTTGTTTAAAATAGCCTGAACACTTAATGCTATGCATCTCTGCACGTTTTTTTGGATGGAAAGAGTGAGTGGGGCTTGTAGGTGAATACAGATATACATATGGGCAGAGAAATAGCAGGCTGCAGCTCTGTGAGTTTGTGACTGAGGATCTTTGTGGTACTGAGGATAGTTTGTGGTACTGACATTTACCTGAAACCTGTGAAAAATGATGCAATTCCCCATCTTAGAAATAAAATATTCTTCAGCTTAGCTCTGGGACTTAGTTCACTTCTGAATCTGTTAACCGCTTAATTTTCTGCACCAGCTGTGAAACTCAAGTTCATTTAAATCTGGAAACTCGCTTTTGTAAACTTTTTCTGTTGTAGACATCAACAGCAGTTTCTACAAATCCTAGATATTATTGTCCAAATTTAACAGTGTTCTTAGGTCCTTTGCTTCCGATTTTTTTCAATGGAAAATAAATGGGGAACAAAATGTTCAAAGAGGACTCTGGAAGTCTAAGATGTTTTTCTCCTCCTGGGTATAAATGTTAGACTCTGGAGTAAGAATTAATATCCTCATCTTTCAGGAGCTTGCACACTAAAGATGAGCACAGGATATATCCCTTGTAAACGGCTGAAACTTTCTACATTAGAAAAAACCTGCAACCATTAGAGGTGGCATTGGAAGATGGATTAGTAACGTCATTATAACTGTGTGTTTCTAGTGATTTGTAAAATCAAGTCACATAAGGCTTTGCACTTCTATACTAAACCCCAGCTCTGTCTCATGAATGCTACTTTGTTTGTTACCTAATCTTATCTAAGACCAGTGGATTTTAATGCTATGCAGTTAATGTTCCACCCCTTTGTTTCTTAAGGAAGCTCTTATTTAACACCTTAGTTGGAAGTGATTTATAGGAGGAATAAGAAGTGCACGTTACTATTGAATTTCTTTTTTGTATGCTTTCTTATTTTATAATTATGACTTTACTGTAACTTGTGATAGTTCTGCCTATACTGCAGGACCATATGTGGTATATCTTACCTGAAAAGTAATTTAAAAAGCAACTGACCCTTTCTCTGATAGCAAATGTTCTTTTAAGATCTCTTATTTTAAAAGCACCTTTCTATACCAGGCTCAGTTAATAATGAAAAAGAATTGATTAAACCTGGCATCTCTAAGGTTGGGTTACTCATTTTCTGCCGAGTTCCTGTTAGAACGTAAAGTCACGTCCACTGATGATACCAGAATTACTCTCAAGTAAGAAGAGCTGTGTTATTCTATGGCTCTTTTACAGTCATTTAAGACATGCCAAGAGGGTGGAAATGTGTCAGGATATCTTTGTATTGTGGAATTTGAGGACTGTGTATTTCCACAGTCCGTGGGGCAGTTGTCCTCTGACAGCTAAAATCAGAGATACATAAAGGATGTTCTGAGGGATGTGTTGGCAGAACCACCATGAAGAACAGGACAGGTTTAGGACTGAGAGAGCCCAAAGGCCACCTGTGGACCCTTTTACTTTTCTCCCCCCAGTCATTAATCTTCAAGGCTGAGTGAAATTCATCGGTCATTCCCCCCTTCACCCTATGGCAATAGCAAAGAGATGAATGGTGGCAGCAGCAATGTGGTATGCTTTGGGGAAAGTAAACGCTGTTATGGGGTAACGTGCCTGGCTCTTCTGAATCATATATGAAGAGCAAAGCAGTTGGGGGGGGGGGGGGGGGGGGGATAGGGATATGGGAATATCCACCTATCAGTCTGTGAGATAAATGCTTCCTTAGTTGCAAAACATTATAAATTTTCAAATAAACCCCAGTAGGCCCCTTTTTGGGTACCCTTTCAGACATAACACTTACTCCTTTCTCTTTATTGAATTTATAATAATCACAGAATTAAGAAGTTTAAAAGAGTGTGGCAGGATCTGGACCATTGAAAGCAAGCTACATCAACTGGTAATGGTGTACACAAACCTGATTTTCCGTACTCTCATATGAATAAAAAGCAGAGTAACAAGTGAGGCAGAGTTTCAACGCAGGTGCAGCAGGAGTTGAAGAAGGGCAAGCCGTCGGTGTCGTAGTAATGACGGAGCTGCTTGTGTAATCTGACAAACCACCGTAGTTAATAAGCATTATGTGGAACATTTATGTTAGACAGAAATTTGTCCTTTGTAATACCTAAAGTTGCGAAGAATGTGCCTGAGTATATGCCAAGGACAGGTGGAAAACAATGTTTTGCCTGTATCTTACTTGCCAATTTCACGAGATGTTGGTTCATTGCTCTGTTTTTTTTACTGAGTTAAAAACCACCAGGAAACAACCCCCAGAAGCGATCAAAAAGTAGAGGGCAGCAGACCCTATCCTCTCACCACAGAGGCACCTGTCCATCTATCATCCAACAAACCATCTATGATTCTGGTTATTGCAACAACTTCATAATATACATGCCAGCATCCTCTGAAGAGTGGCCTGTGAAGCCAGCATTCACTGGTCTGAACAGTTTGGCTCTTGGTTCTGCCTTTGACCCACGTAGTTGTACTAGATGCCTTGATAAAAAAAGCTGGCCAGCCAGAAGGGACGTAACATAGGTAATATTTTGCTCTCCTGTCAGGTTTTAAGCAGTAGGTCCTTACCAGTCGTAGCCTCTTGCTTGTAATCCCAGAGCTCATCCTTTTCCTTTTGCTGTCCTTGTTAACAACAGTGCCACATGACCACAGTGACAGAAAAAAAAGTGTCATTATAATGCCATAAAACTTGCTGCAACTTCTTGGGAAATGAGGGTGCTTTCTCTACTGCCAAAGAGTATCAACAACTGTGGCTTTGCATCTCAGTAGTTGATACTGCTGATTAAATCATCTGATTAAAAGCCTGGAAACTGCCAATGTGAGACAAGGAGTTTTTAGTAATCTCACAGTCTTTATAGCGAGGTATTTCTGTTTGGTAAGTTAGATTCCATTTACTCTTGAAGAAAAATTAATCTTGTGTGTCTCCTGGCATTTTTTGAACATTTTCCCAAACTGCCACTGTGACTCACAGACTAGAGAAACAGAGAAATACTAGCAAATCTATGGAAACCAAATGGAAAAAAAAAAGTGTTGGGAGTTTAACTTTTCTAACGTTTAGTATTTCTGTGTAGTCAAGTGTTCTACTTTAAGCTGTTTTGCCTATTTTCAGATGCAATTGGTGAAATAGAAGTGATAACCAAGTTAGTCATCTCAAACAAGGTCTTTTGTTTCTGCTTTTTGTCTTACTTTGAATGAAAAGGACTATAGCTTTGCATTTCTATTGTCTGAGTAAATAGGAAAAAAATACCTTCTTAGATATGACAATAGTGAAGAAGCAGCTCAGTAGGTAGAGCAAATTAATACACTGTTTTGTATTGGGTCCTCCTAATAAAATGCTTCTTATTAATGGAAAAACATTCACTTTATTTCCTTTGCAGATATTTGTACGCTCTAGGACAGAAGGTTTGGAAGCGGTGGAAAAAACGCTACTTTGTTCTTGTTCAGGTTAGTAGTCTGCCGTGAAATCATTTTTCTTATGTATGGTGTCTGCCCCCATTAGTAAATCAGTATCTTCATGCAACGCTACTCCAAGCTTCTTACAGCATAGAGACATCCAGGGTATTTTATTTTTTTTTAACATATGTAGTAAACAGAAATGTCACTGAGTTTTACATATATATGAATGAGTCCCTACACTAAGCAATGTTTCAACTGAAACCTAGACATTTCTGAGTGGAATGTTGTGACCTTGAAACGTTCTGCTGACAGCCTTCTAGCAGCACTCAATTTAAAATAAAGTTATATTTCACAAAGTGGATTGTACTTGCTGTTTCATTTATTCTATCTCAGCAAAGATTTTCTGCCTTTAAAATTAAAGCAAGCATAGTTACTATTAAGAACTTTTTCATAAATGTTTTTTGAATAATGCTATTTCTTGTTCTTCCTTGCAATATTAAACTGAGTAAAATTATGTATTTGTTATAGAAAATCTAGGGTAGCACTTGGTCTTGGCCACAAAAATGTGCTGCACTGATTTTTCATAACTTTTTGTCCAGACCTTGGACTGTATTTTCACATCCTAGTGAATGGTGACATTAACATGACATTAGAATAGGAATAGAAAAGTAGATTCTGAGTGGTAAAAACTGAATGATTTCTGTGAGGTTTTGCAATTATTTTGTCTTTGTGCTTGTCTTCAAATTGGAGTTACAAATTTTATATTCTTCTGCATCAATTCAGAGAATGCTATTCTTCTATGTCCTCTGTTTTGTTGACAGAAAACTGTTAGTGTGAGTCTCCATAAACATCATACAAAGGATGCAGCCTGTTAACAAGGCTTTTTTAAGAATGAAGGTTTCTAAAACTACTTTACAGAAAGCCTGATTCCTTTTTCTACCACTCTGTCGGTCACACACACCTGGTCTCCTCCTACTCCTAAATGATGAAAATTGTAAGGATGTAAAAAAATCCTGAGCAGGGTCTTTAATAAAGTAAAGTTAAAAGCTGAGAGTATTTGCATATTATTCTTGCCAAGCTTGATGTCAATACAGTGTTCTCCCTGGCTGCAGTGGGAATTGGCTTGCGTATTGATAATCAGTGGGTAATCGTTACAAGGTTGAACAGGATCTTCTGGAAAGTTTACTGAATTCATTTGAGTTCTGATTTTACCAAGGTCCTCCATGAAGAGATGAGGCCTTTTTCTGATTTTATTAAGATTTGTTGGTTGGGAAGATGTCTATACAGGACAGCTATTAAGGCATGGATGTGAAAGGAAAGGTACTTCAAGTTGCTGGAGAGAAAAAAAAAAAAGAAAAAAAAAAAGAAAGCCTAGATGTTCCCTTGTCCATACTTTTCTTCAGCACTCCTACTTTGCAACCCCCATTACACTAAAGGAAAGACTTTGTTCTCTTCCTCTAAGCTACAGGTGTCATCTGAGTTTTAAAGTGCACATCTAAGAGACACATAATCTTTCTCTGTGTGTGATATGGAGCTATCTGGGAGAACAATTTATTCCAGCCAAATGAATTTTAACTATCTTTTGCTTTCTGTGCTGAAATTGCAATACTGGAGGGGAACGTTACAGGAGTTTTCTGACTGTGATGGGAATTAGACATCTATTTCATTTTAAAGCAGCTATCAGTTCAATAAGACTATGTAAAAAATACCATGTCAGATCAATATTTACTGTCCAAACAGCTGTGGTACGTAACTTGTCAGTAAACTGAAGTCAGTATGTGTGAAATAAGCATTCATTAATTAATATCAATCTGTTGTATTGATATGCTATTGACATATTGATGAGTCTTCATCTATAAATTAGCTTCTAGCTTATATTAGTAAAACATGAAGGCCATGAAATTCAGTTATAAGACAGAGGCTATCAGTATGATTTACAAACATTTTGGAAATTTAACTCAGGAGTGAAATTAGATGAATCATGTTGATTTTTCAGGAGTGTGATGTGAGAAATGTGCACCTTCGTTATTGTTACACGTATTAGAAGTTGTTTGTGCTTTCTGAAAGAACAGCTCAATATTATAGGAAGGTTACAGAGTCTGGAGATTTTAACCTTTTCATTTTATTCCCTTTTCTTCCTTTTACAATCCAGTCACATCTCTAAAAGGTTATTAATTTCAAACTGGAAAAAGACAGGGATGTAACATGTTAGGTAAAAAGCCTCAGCTGGACATGCTGTGTTTTACTTCATTTACTGTCTGATAATATCTTCCTCCAGTAATCTGAATGCATATTCACTTCTGTCATTTTAATATGATCTGTTCTAATGTTTTGAAAGCCAGTCATTTGTTTCATGGATTTTTTTTTTCTAAACACACCAACCACACAGGCTAATTCTTGCTGTTGAGCTCCTAGAGTGGGCTGCCCAGTGATGCCCTATAGAAGGGACCACTGTCAGCCTCCAGGTTTGCAGTAACAGTTCCTCCCAGCACATTAAACAGGGTCTTTCTGCTCCATGGGGACTTCCCCTAGTGACACTGCTCATAAGTCATGTCCACATTTCTGTGCCTATCTGTTTGTCATGCATGCACAGATTCTTGTTTTTCCACTTTGTTACAAAGTAGGTAGAACAGCTGGTAGTCAGGTGTTTGGACCTCTGGAAAATTATGAAATTCAGGTCGATGCAGTTGTAGGAAGAGGATTGACTTGTTTTCTGTCAATAACTACTTGTTGAAAAGGTGGTTTGATTCTCTTTTTGTTTGAGAATGTGTGGTACATAGTCCTGACTTTTGAGTACAAGTTATGCTGTGAAGTATTGATGCTAATTTGCTGAATTCTAAGGAAAAACTACCTACAGGTCCATTAACTACTAACAATACACTTAAACCTGGTCATAGATCTGTATTAAAAACTGTCATTTCAGATTGTGCTGGTGGTTCTCTCTATAATAACTGATAGCAGACACTGATAACCATAAGGAAAAGCTTTTAAGAGATCACAAGTGTAAACAAATGAGGCAAATTCTGTATTTCTTTATTTTCTTGAGACTTTTTTCCCCCAACAAAATTTTATGGAGTTTTCCTATTTGTTTCTTTGTGGGAGAGGCTTTAAAATGTCTCATTTTCAATAAAAAGATGAAGTATAAGAGTGATTGTGAAATTAATATCTTTTAATAAACTGTTCCTTTAAAGTAAGAATATGCATTTGAAATACATTTGAAAAAGTAAAATCAACAGGATTATAATGTCATAGAGGTGAGGTTACAAATGAACAAAGACACATAGCCCAGATCTTCCACAAGCTTATCTTCAAAAACATTCAGTGGCTGAAGAAATCTGAAAAAATAAATGGGCATCGTATGCAATTTCACGATCAGTGTCTGCTAGCTTCCTTTTTGATGGCTTAGTTTGCCCGTACAGTGTGGTTATATGGAGTTGTAGACATGTGGGTGCTTGCCATGTTGTTTTATTTGACAAAATAGAATAACTTTAAAAATGTTTCTACTGCGGTATCAAAAATTAACTCTGCAAGGTTCAGTTCACGAGAAGAGGAGGGAGCTTCCATGGGATATGATTCTAATTGCAAAGGATTTAGTGGCGTGTGACTAACCGACTTGTGACTGTGCTCCTGCGTGAGGGCAAATACGGTTTTTGGGAATGTAAAGAGGGGACTACCAAGCAGTAAGAGAGGTGATACTGCTGCTGAGCCTGGAGCAGAAGACATGGCACAGGGGCTGAGCCTTGTGTCGGCCCCCAGGGCCCTGTTACCCCCTATCTGGGGGGTGCCAGGTGGGCAGCTAGCCACCTCCTAAGGCACAGCACAGCTTTTTTATACACTCCGTAGTCACACTTAAATCTCACTGGTTCTTACAAGTCTCATCCCCATTTAAAGCTGCAGTGTTTGTGTTTTTTTTTAAAGGTACGGTGAGTTGTTTTTTTTTCACCAGCATGTTCTGTGGGGAAGGGGGCTTTGTTAGTAGGGGGCTCTCTGCTCTAGGGTGGATCTTTTAGTATGCTAATCGCAATAGTTCACACGTAGTTCCAGTAATTTTCTGTTTAGTCTCATTAACCTTTTGGTTCTCCTTGAGCTTAGCTTCTTTTGCCCAGGCTTCACCTATTTACGGTGTCTGTTCTCTTTCCCAAGGCCATATTTTATTAACTGTAAAGATTTAACGAACATCCTCTGTTTTCCACGTATCTTTCTTGTTTTTCACTATAGGTATTTACTTTTTTGGCTTTCCCTCTCTTTTTAAAAGTAAATAATTCTTTTATCAGGACCCACTGGCCCTGACTGTCCCCGCTCGGCCCCTGCAGGCCCTCCTCACCCTGCCCACAGCCCAGGACCCCGTTTCAGCCTGCTGGGCCCATCATCCCTGCCCCAGTGTCGCCATGACAGGGCTGGTCTGCAGCTCCCCTCAGCCCTGCCGGCCCCACTGGCAGGCCCATATCCCCCCCTGCCAGCCCAGGGGTAGCTTCAAATCTTTAAACCAAAATACAGCCATTTGCTAAAATAAATACTATAAACGACAGCAAAACTATGGGCTCAATGCACAGTGAGCTGATACTGTCGTGTGTTGTGCTGGAGGGCAGGCTGGCTGGTTGTAATAGTCCCCCCTAGCCTGAAAGTCTGAATACTGAAGGTGACGGCCTGTATTGGTTTTGGTGTTTATTTATGTTTAGCTCTCTCCTTCTTACAGCCCACTGAAGTGAATGTAGTAAATTTTATGTGGAAAGCTGGCACTCTGTTTTAGTTGCCTGACGGTGTCTCTCAAATTCTTTTCTCCTATAAAACTGCCTTTGCTTAACTAATGTATTAATTATACTGGAATGCCTACTTTAATTTCTGTCACCTGTAAACTTCTGCTGTGGTTCTGGAGACATGGGTTCAGCATTTGAGGCCTGATGGCAATTTTGCAGAGAGAGCTGTTGCACTTGTTCCTTATGCTTGTACGCACTGTGGCAGAGGGTGTTCAATCACTTTACACTGCACACATAGCACTGCATAATCCTGGTTTTTTTTTAAAAAAAATACTTAAAACAATTAAATATTTTTAGATCTTTATGCAGATAATACACCTTCCGTCCTTATTTTCCAAAAGTGTCCATCTTTTACAGAGAGTCAAAAAATCTTTCGTCAGTAGCAGCTGAAGTCACTGGACTTGGAGGTGAAGTGGTGTACAGCTACAGCACCAGCAAATACATGAATTAAACTGAAATCAGCTATCAGAATTTTACTTCAAAAAGGATCATTCCTGAAGCTGTAGGCAAAGCAATGAATCTAGGTAACAGCTAACTGAGCAGTCAGCAACTGAGAGAAAGACAGTCCATCATCTATCAGGCAAGCTCCTTGCCTATCCTTAGATCTTTGCCTAATTTTATGAATATAAGAAATGATATTATAGTTCAAAACAAGTCAGTTGGCCAGGTATCCTACAGTCCTTGGAGGTGAGAGTTTCAGAGGCCCATGTAAATTCAGTTGCCTTAAGTTTCTAGTTGTCACAGATTCACAGGCTCTTCCTTCCGGTCACCTGTTGTAGTCTTTCCAGCTTTTCATTTAAGGCTGGGAACATCTCCGTTTTGTTTAAGTGTTTGCTTTTCCTCTCCAAGCTGTTGCATTCCTTTCTTTATCTTTCCAGTCACTTTTTCCTCAGCAATCCTTATTGCATTCTGTTCTGGCTAGGGAGTCTTAAACCATGTGGTGACAGATTCTCTTCTCATTGCTTTATCATTTTTTGTAATACCTGTACTTGATGAGAAGTAACATGTTCATGCCAGCTGCAAGCTGCTTGGCCTACACAGTACTATATCCAGTGAGCCAAGTAACCTGGAGATGGATGTCAACAGAGGTGCGAAAGATGCGGAAATTAGACAATAAAATCAAACTGAAGGTTCTGGTACTTACCATCTTTAACTAAATGGGCCAGATTATGTGTTCATCTTTCCAGCTGCATGATAATCATGGCATTCCATCTGCAAACAGTACTTTTATACATAAAAGTCCTTTTTTTCCAGGTTTTTAGAATACAGGAGGTTTTTTTTCTTTCAAAGTAAACTGAGCAGTTTGGTCAGTACCACAGCACCAAGCATTTTCCCTACCAGAACCTAATTTTGCTTCCTTTAATTTTTTTGTAAAGCAACAGCCCAAAATACATTGTATTTCAGGAAACTGCAGAAAGATGTGTTTATGGCTTTCTAATTTTTTTTCCTTCCTTTTATCTGGAAGGGGAAAAAATGCAAAGTTTTTCACTGTAAATGTTTCTGGGGGAAAAAATGGGGTTTATTTCTTCAGCACAACCAAAAGCTAATTTAAACCATGGCACACTGGCTACACAATTCTGGAATGGAATTCAGCAATTAAGAAGTCCTTTCTTATTCAGGTTAGCCAATACACGTTTGCAATGTGCAGTTACAGAGAAAAGAAATCTGAGCCTCAGGAACTGATGCAACTCGAAGGATACACTGTGGATTATACAGCTCCTCACACAGGTACTTCTCTTGATTTTGAAGTACAATATGTTTGTGCAAAACAGCTGATTCAATTTGCTCGTTTTGATATAGCAGCAAAAAGCCCAAGGTTCTTTGGCAATTATTCCACTAGGATTTTATGGTGTGAAAAATCATGCTTTTACAAAGAAGCTTGCTGTGAAAAGATTGAGCAATAAACTTACCCTAAGGTTGTCTGAAACGTTGTAAGACCGTATATGGTACAAGGGAAAAATTATGAATTCTAGTCAATCTTTCCCTTTTCTCTCTATTTTTGATGGTGGAGGCACGTGGCAGTGTACTTTGAAGTGTATTCATAGATGATTTAGAAAAGAAGGTCAATGATGGCAGTGCTTCTAAAGACAAATTACTCAGAGTAATCAAAAAAAATTTTGAAGATATCAGAAAAATCTGCAGAAGTTAGTATTAAAATGGCAGAGGGAAATCAAAGCTACACATGTAGTGAGAAACAATTCTACTCTACATAGGCAGTGGAGGGTCATGAATTTAAGAGACTTGTAAGATATTGAAGACTGATGTTTGGAAACGTTGGCTCAATGTTTAGAACAATTGAGAAGGCAAACAATGCTCAGAAAATGTTTGGAAAGCCAAAACAATGTCGTCATAAAAAAATTCCTGGCACAGCCATGTTGGCTGTTGTGTGCTGTTCTAGTTATGCACTTACTCTCAGAACAAAACACTCAAATGAGAAAAAGGGGCCAAGGAAGGATCAGCAACACTCATAAGAGGTATGGAGCTGCCTCTCTTCAGGCGAGATAAAGTTGATGGGAATTTCTAGCTAAGAAAATGATGCTGAGAAGGAGGATATGTTAGCAAAATGCAAAATGGCATATAAAAAAGAGAAAATAAGAAATGAATTGGAATTTAATTGGAAATGGAATTATGGAAATATTTTCTCCTGTGATTTCTATATTTATTCTACGTATATGTTATTTACATGAATTTGATCCTTATTCTACATTTTATCATATTTCTAGGTCATAAATACCTACAAAGTGTTTTAATGCCCATGCCCCACCCCCTACACGCATAGAGGAAAACAATAATGTAATAAACACTGACGGTGAGTTAAAAGTAACTTGTATTTCTTCAGATTACCTTCCTGTTTCCCTCTCCAGGTCTTCAGGGTGGTCGAATGTTTTTCAATGCTGTTAAAGAAGGCGATACCGTGATATTTGCCAGTGACGATGAGCAGGACAGAATACTCTGGGTTCAAGCCATGTACAGAGCCACAGGTCAATCATATAAGCCTGTTCCTGCAAGTCAAGCTCAGAAGGTGAATCCCAAAGGAGGAAATGTCAACACAGATATATCCCCACTTTGTAAGTTGGCCTTCTTTTCCTTTTGTGGCTTTCTTTCGGTTTTAGTTGGTAAATATGTAGCACCTTCCTCGATGAAGTTTAATTAAGTAGAACTCATTCACTAGGGAAATGTGCCTAGCAGTTTATTGTTAGCCAGAAGCTCTTATACTGAAATTATTATTGCCAGCGAGGGAAATCCTGACTTGCAGGTCATTATTTTTATTATAATCCATGAAAATATAGCAATTAGCTTCATATTCATTACAGTTGACCCACATATTACCATGGAGATGGTGTTTGGTTTACATTATATTTCTCAGTAGCCAGCCAGTGTAGTGTTGAATAGAAAAGCATCAATCTATTCTCAGAATTTTATAGATTTAGGTCAGCTTTATCATACATTGTATATATTAGTTATCTGAAAATTACTATGCTGTGAGTGCATTGTGAGCTGAAAGGCACTAGAGGGGCTGCTGGATTTTTGCACCTCTCTGTAATTATAAACTACTTAAAAAAAATTTAAAAAAAAAACAGGTTTAAGTTTTCTTCTTTCTTTGAGGAAAATAATTGTTTCAGTAGAAATCAAGGTAGATAGTATATATTAACCATGTGCTGAAATTTTCATATAATCTCTTTGAAAGTATTCTGTCATGTAGGTATCTGCATATAGGAAGCATGTATGATTTGTTTGGGTTTTTTTTTGTTCTGGAGGCTGAGTGAAATCCAAGGATTTTTGTAAGAGCCGTCAAATTTTTACAACATCATATGACTGTATAGAATAATCCTTCTTCATTATCATATATCTGTATATGTAGAGTGATAGAAGGGAGATACGTGTTTTAGACTCAATTTGGTTTAATGTCTGAAGTCTATAGCAGGTTGACCCAAAACCATTCTCCTCCATCAGTCCTACTATCACTCTGTCTCATGCCCTTCCATTTATCCTGTAATCTTTTATCACTTTGCTATTGGAAGACAGTAAAATGTGCTTGTTAAACTCAGTAATAGTTATCTAAAATCCAGACTGGGCTGCCAAGAACCTTGAAAAAAACCATAGTTTAATCTCCCAAAAGCACTGATATCTGTTGAACTTTTAATCTGAAACGATTTGGAAGGGTGAAGTAACCATTCGTCATGGGAGGTTTTAAGATGAAGTGTTTTGTAAGATGTAACACTGCAAAAGCAAAAGTGGGGCAACAGCTGAGGAGTGCTTCTGCTCACCTCCTCCCAGTTACCTGGATCTGAGCTGGGTACTGGGAGTTGACAGTGTTCCCCTCCTAATGTTTCTACTTTGTGTTCATCAGTTAGAAAGTACAAAAGAAGTGACTGTAGTCTGTAGTAGCCAAGGAATTACTCTTCTTCTTGGACATAAGGTTTACATGGAAGTGAAAGCAACTAGAGAACACTGACAGCAGGGCAGGAAAAGTTACAGAAAGAAAAAGGTACAATGAGCAATTGCAAGTTTTGATATTCTGAAATTATGTTTTCCGAGATAAAATTAGTTATGACGGTAAAGAATTAAAAACCAAGAGTAACATGTCTTGGTATTATCTTAGACAGGGTGAGTACAGTTCTAAGGTGTAAACCATAGGACAAATAAGGTTTATTTTAAAGATGGCTTAAGGGAAGCTCAAAAGCCTCAAACTATCATGTATTTTTCTGTCAGGCTTATGTATCAACTTGCACAAACTGATATGACTGAACTGTATATAAATCAAAAATCTGTGGTTAAAATATTATTTGCCTTTGGCTTTAATACACTTCAATGTTGCTATTTTGTAATTAGTTCGTTGAATTCTTTGTAATAGAGTAACTTGTGAAAATTAACTTAATGTGAGGTTTAATCTTAAAAGAATCAATGTTTGATTTCTGTAATACCTCCAGTTCTTTTGACATAAGGTAGAAATGGGCATCATCAAATTAATCAGTTTTTAAGGAACTGCAAGAATGAGCATTTACAGGTATAACCATAAATAGTTTCCTAAGAGTCCTGCTTCATTTACATCTACTCTGCTGATTTTCTTTTGGCACAGTTTTACTTCTAAGAAGAATCCATAGCTGACCTTTTGTCACACTTAAATGTGTTCATTTTGTTTCTCCCTAGAAAAATATTTGCATGAAGTTAAGAGTATTTTATTTTTAATCAAGGTGTGACACCCAGTACTTTAGAGGTAGTGGATATAGTAAATGAAATTAATTTCCATGTTTTTCTTCTTGACTATGATAAATTTTTAATATTAGGAAATATATTATGACCGGAGTATTTGTCAACTACTTTTTTATGTATCTTATTTTTCAATTAAGGCATCATGTAAGCATTTCCAGCCAATATAAGATCAATTGTTTCAGTTTTTAAAGTATATCATACAATGCATCTCCACATATAGAAAGTAGAAACCAACTAGGACTTTGTAAATAATAAAACTGTCACTTAATAATATTGAAGCTTTGAAAGTCTATCCCCCATCTTCCTGATCCTCTAGGAAGATAAGGAACGCAACTCACTTGTCCTGACAAAATGTAAAAAAAGAACTTCTGTAACTAGGAAAAATCTAAATATTTTTAAACTGCTGGATGTAGAAAAAAATTAACTTAAGGAGACACATTTCAACATTTTTATATGTTGTATGTATAAAATATCTTCTTTAATCCTGAAATTCTCTTGATAGATAGGAAAAACAACTGAAAGGTGTCATTAAGGAAATTAAAACATCAGATGATGATTAGTATGCCACAGGCCTACCTGTATTAAGGTTAATTTTTGCTAGGAGTAAATGCCAACATTTCCATTTCCCATTGCCTCATAGACAAAATTCTACTTCCAAAGTTATTGCGACATTATTAGCTGAAAATGAAAACTTGTCAGATGCAAATATATCATTAAATGTTTAACTTTTTTAATCAAGTGATGTGTATAAATGATAGTAAATGATACTTCGTTTTCACAGCCTCTACTGTTTTCTATATTCTCAAGTTTTAAGCTCTTTAATGTAAGCTGTGGTGCAATTATTCCTGTGATCTGTACTATGAACTCCTTTTATATAAAAGAAAATTGTAGAAAGGAAAGAGTAAGAGACTTCTTTTGTATAACAAAGGGTGCATTTTTTTGCAGTTATTGGTGGTTTGTTCCAGGTAAGAGAATTTCTTGTATAAAAGAGTGCTTAAAGTGACATGAACAAAATCCAACCACCTCATCAGGAACTCCTGAAAAGAAACTAGACATGTCATTATAATAAGACAGCCAGGGTCTGACTGACCTTTACAGCAATTATCACAAATGCAGGAAATGGAAATGTTACTCTTACATGTGCAAAGCAGCAGCACTCGGAAAGGCCAGCGTACAGATCTCTAGCTGATCTGAATGTGCAGTCTCTTCTTGTTGATGCTGTATAGCAGTTTAGGATCATTCACGCAGGGCATTTAGAAGAAATTTGTTATTCTATACTACCAATGAGGCAAATACACATTTAAGTGTGGCACTGGAATCAAACTACTATTGTACCTGTCAATCTTCTAAATTGAATACTAGCTGATTTCTTCATTTCTAAGTAAAGCAACATGATCCTGCACTCTTGTAGTATTAGATATCTCCAAAACAAAAGTGAAAACACACTAATGTCAGGAACGATCAAGAAAAAGAGACTGCTTTTTGGTCACACTATTCTGAATAAGCATGTAGTAATACAGAGGACAGAGGATTTAAGGATGCATGATTGTAGAAAAGCCAGAAGTTTCCCAAGGACATGACTGTTTCAGGGAAAGTGTCAATTAAAAATAGGTTCGTCTAAGTCATAAAGGTGCAGGAGGCAATCCCTTTCTTAATGAGCAATGTATTAGTAGGCCTTTTAATATAGTTAGAAAGGCTGCTTAAGTGATGAACACTGTTAATAACTTGGTCATAAAAATGGAGTAACAGCAGCACATGAGGGGATTGTCATGTCTTAACAAAGCAACACAAAACCAAACATCATTCTCATCCTACACCACCATGGCTTCAGATGTTATCTTTGTCATATTTGCAGGGAAGAAAGGAGACATATTGGAAAAACAAGTTAAGTGAGGAATCATTTATCTGAGATGTATAGCTTTCCTCACCTCACTTAACAGAGCAGCTGACAAAAGGAAAATAATGTAGGATTTTTCAGACCAGTTATAACAGTTGTCATAAAAAAGTTTAGAGCCCACTTACAAAACATCAAATGCTATTTATGAAGTAGCAAGGGAGTAGCAAAGGTAGTCAAATACATAAGCCATACGTTGGTATTACAAGACATCGATCCAATGGCAGCAAAGTTGAACACATTTCTAAATGAAACATCCATCTGACCGAAAAAGCATCATGAAAAAAGTCTGTGTGAACATTTAAATCATCCAAGTGGAGCAGTCAGTGTTGTGTAATCAAGAAGAAAGTGCAGACAATTTGCCAAATGAAGAAATGCTTTGGGATTAGTCATGAAAATATAACATTAATATTTTCAATCTATTTGGATATACTGATGATAAACACTATAAAATTTCTTTCCCTATCATAGTTCAATGACATGGGAATAAATTATTAATTTCGTATGTCTTTTAAGTGTTATTTATATCACTCTCAATCTTTGAATTGGCTACATCAGAGACTCTGTGGGAAAACCAGAATATGATTAATATTAAGGTGCTGGTATCATAATACATACACACAAGAAATACCACTGCTTAACCGTATGGTGGCTTTGATCATTTGGAATAATTGGTAATGTTGCTGTAAAGCAGTTCTTTTAAAATAGTTCTGAGATGTTTATGTGTTCAATTAATTAAATCTTTTAGAAACAAACAGAAATATTTTTCTTTCATTTGACAGTTTTCTCAGAAGGTTTGGCAGCTTTATATCCATCATACATTTTGCCACCTGAAAGAGTGGAGTAACTCCTCCCTTCCTACATGTTCCCCCATTTCCCCTCATGTCCCATTCCTGCTTGCCTCCAATTACCGCCGTCTTCCTTTCAGAAACAAAAGGTTGACTCTGGCCTCTACCACCTTAGGCAGTCAGTTAGTCACCTTTGTGCTCTGTCCCGTGCTACTCAGAAACATGCAAAAACTAACTAGTATCCTCTTCAAATCTGTTTTTTGGCAAAATACTGGCAGTCCATCAGTGTGCTATTTCCAGCCTGACTGTCGGCCCATATGTGCCAGCTGCTTTCTCATATTCTGCCACTTTCTCCCCATCTGTTATTTCATTGTCTGATATTTAAATGACAAGGTTCTGGGGGCATAGATTTTCTCTTTGGCCTGTGTTCTTAAGCATGTAGCACTTCGGAGTCCTGGTCAATGATCAGGAGTCAAAATATTCCTGATGCAAGCTGTCACTTGTAATCTGTATGTATTAGCACTTACCAGAATGTAATGCATGTCTTGCCACTGTCTTTTGCAAAGAGCATGTGCAACTTCAGCTTCATCTAGGCAGTTCCACCTTCTGTGTCAGTTATAGTTCTTACCCTACTACTCCTAGTCTTTAAATCTTTTTAATCCCTACAATACTAGATTTCTTGTCTCTACCCACTCTCCTCTCCTGCCTGCCTGAGTTAGCTCAAATTGCTTCCATGATGCTTCAACTCAAGCAGGGAGGTCACTGAGAGCCACAAAAGGGAGGAGATCACCACTTCGCAAGGCCAGTTCCTGTAGTAGTTCATCCTGGCACAGAGTCAATGCTACAGAAAAAATATTTGCTTCCAGGCTGGAACTGGCCACAGATGATGCCTGGTGATTGGTTATCACTGGGAACCACTCAAGCATGTGCCATAAACATGGAATTCTTGGTAGTATTATTCACTCAACTCTACTGAGTCACTGAGGATGTGATGATTTTTATAGCCTATGCAGCTGGACTAAAATTGGAGGTTTCTTGCAAAGATGGCAAAGGGCATATTCAGGATGCTATTCTGCCAAAATTAGTGTCCTTGTCTAAAAGAACACTTAAACAATTTATTAAAACTCTTGCAATAGCTTTTGTAAGTTTTTACAATGGTTTGAAAATATATATGTTTGTCCTACCTAAAAAAAAAAAAAGGATATTTTTTGGCTAAAAATTTGGCTAAAAATTTTCAAAAGATGAAATAGATATGCAGCCTGAAACAGACAGGGTAACATGGAAATAGAGCCAAAATAATGAGTTTGAGTTAAGAGACAAATTTAAAGCAGGACAAAAATTCCATTAAGAAGGGAAGAAAACTAACTATGAAAAAGCAGTATTACTGCTTCAGAGTTCTCCCCAAATATCTTCCCAATATTTCCCAAGATTGAGAAAGTGTAGAGAATAAAATGGAGTTCTATTTTTTTCTTAACTGTATATCGCAATATAGCAGTCTTTATGTCTTTTCCATTTGCATGTAGCTTCAACAGGACACCTAAAGCTCATTAGTTTAGGAATTTGAAAACTAAACACACTCTTAACAATTTTTAAAAGTTGGATGTTAAATAATTTTTAAATCACAGCCATATAACATTTATGAATTTCTCATAATCTTTGATCAAGTACTTTTAAAAAAAAATCCATTTTGTTTCAAAAAGATTTACCAGTTATCTTGTATGTATATCATAAAAGTAAAATAAAATATAATGTATTACACTATTCCATTTTTCTTTTATTTCTTTTTATTTCCTGCTTGCCTACAGCTGGCAAAGGTAAGTTCTTAATTCTATTTCTGTTGCTAAAATATATCTGGGAACAGATCTTCTGTTACTATTTGAAATGGTAGTTGTACTGTTTGATTCACTTGAAAAGGTGATGAGCAGTCATGGATCTTTCTGTAGAATTACATCGAGCAAGTATTTATATTTTTAAATAAATATTTTTGCTTATTTTGCCCAAATTATGTAATAGCAGATTCTGCTTTCACAAGCTGCCTTATATTCAATAGGTCACCTTACACATGCTGATCACCTGAATGTCTGCATCAGAATGCTGAATCCATTTCATTTGCAGCATCGAGACTCCTGATTTCAAAATACTTAATTACTTGTCAGTACTTACAAAAATTTTCTTTCAAAATAGAGGAATCTTTTATGGTTGTGTGGTTAACCAGAGGGGGAAAAAAAATCAAGCCAGTTAATTTAAGAAAGATTCAGCTGTGTATAACTTGTACAGGAGACCAATGGCAGAAAGAAATTTTCTTTTCTGTCATCTTCCTGTCAATAATGGATCAATAAATCAGATATTTGTATAAGAAGGAAAACTTACAAGAAATGTAGAAACCAGCCACACATTAAACATGCTGGTTTCGGAAAACTTTATCTGCATGTGGATCATTTTGAAAACTATAGGTAACTTCACATTGTAGTTTAGTGCTTTCAGTAATGTAGTGTCGATATCAAGTTGTTTATCTTTGAACTGATGTGTTTAATTACGTTTAAGTTGCACTAATTAAGAGACAGAATTTCATGTACATATGTCAAAAATATGAGCTACATATGTCATTAATGATAGACTACTCTAAGGCTTATGGAAATATTGTTAATCTATGTAATC
This sequence comes from Falco naumanni, assembly GCF_017639655.2. Taxonomy (NCBI): domain Eukaryota; kingdom Metazoa; phylum Chordata; class Aves; order Falconiformes; family Falconidae; genus Falco; species Falco naumanni. The sequence continues at coordinate 83,225,353 of NC_054058.1, read as the reverse complement.
ACGTATGCTACTGATCCTTAAACCATTAAAAATATATGCTGCTGTTTCTCTGGGATGATGGTCTCATACCTTACACCATTGATGTACTGTCATACTGTTTATTTGCTACATCCACCTTGGTGAAATCTGTCACATGGATGTGACTCTTGCTTTGACAATGCAAAGCCAAGTGATATGAATTAGTTTCTGCATCTTTCTAGGATGTGATGCTGCAGATCCTTCAGCTTGAATTAAATAATTCTCCCATCTACAAATACAGCTGAAAGTTGGACTTGACATGGATCAATATGATCTGGGGCTAAATTTCTAAATGTGACTGATTATGTTAGCATCATGCCCACAGATCAATATTGAGTTTTATTATGAACCTGACTCTATAATTGGGTTTAATCAATAAACTTTTGTCTCCTTTTCTTTAGAAATTTTAGATTTGTACTATGCAGGTTTTCAAAATTGCATTTAGGATACACTTAGGTCTGTACTTTTCTAGTAACGAATATAAAAAGACCTTGGTTTGAATTTAAAGGAACAAAGAGCTAAGACCCTATTGAAAGGGGAAGTCAATTTTTAAGTTGATAGGACTGTTCACCCCAGTACAGTCTATAGAATCCAAGACAGCTAATGTGCTAATACATAACTAGTCCTTTTGGGCACTGTAAGGCTTTTTCTGTCCATATTTGATAGATAATTCACATTGAGGACTTTGACAAAACATAGCATTAATGAAAGCAATCGCTAGAGCTTCTCTTTTGATAAACCCGCGGGGTTTAAAGGCGTTGAAAGATGCAATCTGTGAAGAACAATAAATTTGGGCCTTTGATTGAAGTGCCATTTGGGATGGTATGTTTTCTCGATGTATTTACACAAAAATGCTGCTCCCTTTTTCTCTACTCTTTGCTGGAAGGTTGAAGGAGCTCTTTGCCATTACTACATTAAGGTTTGTCTCATTAAAAGCTGAGTACAAAAAGAAGGCTGGAAATGACCTAGCTCAAGCCAGTGTGTTCATTTCTGCTCCAGTTTGCCATTTGAGAAGTAGGCTTCAAGCCATGATGAATATTTCTATGAGTGGTACTTTGATCTGCAATAAAGATGCTCTTTCTTATCTGAAGAAATAAAAGCATAAACCTTTTTTTTTGCATTGGAGGGAAGGATATTTATTTGGTTATTTTGCTAAAATTAGAAAGAGCACCACACAAACCCAGAAAATTATAGAACACATTTTTTTTTGTATTTATAACATTGTTTTATAGATTGTAATATTTGAAGAGCTCTGCTAGAAAACCATGATTGAAGAAGAACTATTTTAATGAACTGTGTTCTGTTTTCCAGCAGCCTTTCTAAATTTTGATTAATCTCTCAGTGGTTAATAACTTTAATTTTTTTTCACTGTTACACCTCATAAATTGGTATGATAGAAAATTAATTCAGTAACATTATGTTCAGATTAAGAAACAAGATTCTGCAATAAGTAACCTGCAAGCATCTACTTATGTGACTTATTTACTTGAGGTATTTTCAAGAAAGTTTATATATTGAGACTTATATAGCATGTATACATTTTTGTTAGTAAATCTGCATACACGCTCACATGTATTGTTCTGTACATTTTTCCTTTGTATGAACAGACACAGACCGTGGCCAGAAACATGGCATGGATGAGTTTATTTCTGCTAATCCCTGCAAATTTGACCATGCTTCCCTCTTTAGACTGCTTCAGAGGCAGACCTTGGATCACAGATTGAATGACTCCTATTCTTGTTTGGTGAGTACTGGCTGGAAGATAGATATAAAGAAGTGAGAAATAGTTGTTACAAAGTAGTCCTTTCTTCCTAGTTCATTCAATAGCTGCAGTTGTGGTTAGAGTTAAAGGGTCCAATCGATTGATTTCAAATTTGAAAATTATACACTTGAAAGCTGCTGCTGTGCTACTCAGTAGAAAGCAAAGAGACCCAAACTGTCTCTGATTTTTTCAGCTGGAATTTATCATGTCCTCTATGGAGGTCTGAATAAAACAGAAGGGTTTGATAATGGTAAGAGCTCCTGTGGTAGGATTTATTGACACCTGTACAGGCATTTTAAGTTACAAACATAGTCACCTCATGTCAGACAATTTCACCGATCTTGTAATTCTTCATTCCACTGTGGTGTGAAGAAAGGAAAACACCAAAAGAAGGGAAGCAAAACCACAGGCTATATATATATATATATATATATATATATATATACACACACATATATATGGGTATATATGTATTACCTGAATTGCAAATAACAAATGGCAGTATAATTATTAAACAAGAAAAAGTGAAATGTGATCTCTGTATTAAAATGAATGTTTTTCACATTCAAAGACAGCTATAAAAAGTAAGATTTTGGCATAACATGCTGCTTATTTGTAGCTGCAGTTTCCCTTTCCTACAGAACATTTTCTGTTCTATGCTTTGGGGACTAGGAGTTCAGGATGGGGCTCCTTCATGTTTTGCTTTCAGTAGGGAAAACCAGCAAAAATCTTGTGGAAATCCATCAAATTATATGCACTTATTAAACAGGTTTGTGTGGGTTAGACCTCATAACTTCCTGAGGTTTTATTTTTCACCTGATACAGTATCTGAAACGGTGATCTCTCACTAAGAACCTAAAATGCCTTATAGCACTTTTTTTTTTTTTTTTTTTTTTACTTTACTATCCCAACAGCAACAAAAAAGGATAACTTTTTTTACTTCTTTTTTCCATTGGTCTGACTAGTCGTGTAATACAGATAATGATGGGTCATTTAGGCTTTGTTTGCAAGTATAAAAAAAGGGGAAAAATTATTATTTGATGACAGTTGCTTCCTTTTTAAAATACTACGAGATAAGTATGTACAGAAGAAGTTAGACTCATTTTCTGTCTGTGGGTTGTGCACGGAATCAAAGAGGTCCAAAGGAACATCTGTACAAAGTAATTGGCACTCGAACAGAAAATTATTAGATTTCTAACAGTTCATTGGGGTCAAAATCAATAATAATAATAATTATAATAACAACAAAAACAATAATAATATAAAGCAATTAGTTAATATAACACTGAAATCAGGAACTGTTAGAAGAGGTTAGGGAGAACACACAGTGCTATAGCAACTATTAAGCAGATGCATTTCATATTGTTCTTTTTAAAATCCAGCTTTTAATCAGTAGAATGGGTGATCATTTTTGTTAATTTGCATATTTAACTATATTTTTAAATTAAAAAATTGGGAATGTCAAGGTAGCAATAGAATACGTGAACATGTAAGTGTGTTCTTTTTTTCCTGAACAGCTCACTTCCTATTATTTTTAAAAACAATGCATCCCTTTATTTCAATAAATATAGACTAACCACACATAAAACTTGTAAAAAGAAAACCAAAAATGTGTAAGAATTAATACTAAGCACAGCTCTGTATTAAATTACAATATGGCCTAAACTTCTTTAATTCTACATTCTTCTCTGTATTGGGGAGCTTCTTCAAGATATTTTTGCAATTATACAATAAAAAATATGCAGTTATCTAGTACTATGTAGCATATAATTGTTGTGTGTTTGTAAGACTTAAGCATGGTATGGGGCTGAACAAGGAAAAGGAAGGCATATATTTACATGAAAATGAGCACACTAAAACAGATCTCTTACAGAGACTGAAGTTAAAGTAATGAGTTCTATAAAAATTTATATTCTTTTTACAATTCTCTCCTATTAGAATGTATAGAAATTTTAATACTTATTTTCTTGTGTACTGCTAGGCATTGACATGCAGCATTTTATCATGTTTTCCATAAAAATGTAGAGGGAGATCAGTGACAATGATGATGTATTGGCAGAGTATCAATCACAAAAAGCACTGTTTATTATACCTAGGTCTAGGTATAATAGAAATTCAGTGCAGAAATTCAGTTAAAATCCCTTTTCTTTCTTCTTTCAATAGAATGCCATATTTTGTAGCAAACACTGTGTAAACTACAGGAGCCACTGCAACATGACTGGCTATTAGTTTAAAACCCTGAGTACTGTTCAGAGTTCTGTAATAAAGCTAAGTGTTCTCTAGAAACAGCTGTAGCTCAGCAGTGGAAACACTAACCTCAAAGAAATTAATCAGGAGCAAACAAATTTATGAAATAACTTTGAGGTGTTCTTATCTCCAAATAATATGTTAAATTCAAGAGCTGGGGGAGAAAATGAAATTTTAATTCCTGTCTCATGTAAGTCTTTTAGTAATGTTAAAACAGAGATGATTTAAACCTGATGTGAAAATACTTTAAAGTAGTTTTAATAGTAGTTTTGCTGATATTTTGCATAAAAAACATCTGAACTTACAGAAGGAATCACAAGCAATAGGGAAATATTCATCTTCAGCTGCTAAACTGGTGTTATAAATTCATGACTTGCAAAATCATTTTGCATGCTCAAGCTATTTGTATATTTGAGTTCAGGTCATATTCCTTGATCTCTCTTAACCATTTGGCAGGGATGATGAGAGGGAAATATCACCATGATTAAGAAAAGAACAAGGAAAAATGCTTATTTAGAACAGCTATGCAGTAGCTGTGGTTTCCCGAGGTTTATGTTTTTCTCCCTGCTGCTTTTTGGAAGCTCACTCTGCTATGGTTTTTTCATATTGGGAGGCAAGACAATCAAGGCTCTTCTGTTTTATATTTCTCCATCAAGAATCAAATCATTTTTTTTTACACTCTGGATTCACTCAAGGACTGATTTTGTGGTGGGAAGGAGTCTGTATTTTGTTTATGTCAGGGTTGCACTGTTTTGGTCTCATCAAGACTTTGCCCAAGTAAGCCCTCAGCGTGCCCCAGAATGTCTTAATTATTATTTAAGGACAAATCATACTCATCTTACTCAGATGGCTTTTAATAAACTGCCTAGCTTTGTATCTCTTTACTAGTATAAGCTGTTAAAAGTGCATGCATGTTATGTAAGAAACAGGGTAAATAGTCGAATTGCAGTTCTCTCGTATTAAAGTTGCAGCCACGGGGAACTGACCGTCCAGAAAGTGTGTTTTAGTGTCTATGTTAATGTCCCTCAGCATTACTCAAATGCCGTCTTATAGCTTACAATTAATTACTTTAACAAAATTAATTTTGAAGTGTTGGCATATTTTATATTAAGTTTTGATATAATTGAATCTGTACCAGACTTTGGATGTTTTGTAAACTATATATTTCATAGTAGTGGTAACGCAGAACAGCAAATAGTTTCCTGACATTTACTCCTTTCAGCAAGAAGGTTATTGTTGGATCTGGCTTCCAGTGCCATCACCATTAGTCATATATAAATCATTCCAGTATAAAAAGTTTATGTAATGTACCTAAAAATGTATGCTTCTTTTCTTTGATTTAAAAGCTGGGAGTGGGAAAAGAAATCTCAAAATGTTGTGGGGTTTTTTGCCTTTCTCTTTCAGGGTTGGTTTAGCCCAGGTCAGGTCTTCGTATTAGACGAATACTGTGCTCGCTATGGAGTAAGAGGCT